>NC_140580.1:834877229-835477229 GCF_964204655.1 Triturus cristatus
CCTGTATAAGAAACATGTGGGAAACTAACCGCACCCCACCATGAGCGTCAATAATGACAGGGACATTAGACCACAGCCTGTCAATACAGACAAAGTTGATGGGGCAGATTTATCTACATTTTGTGCCGGTACACAATCATGCAAAGCAACGCAAAGTATTGACAAAGTATGGGGCATATCAACAAGGGCTTTATCTCTGCTTTTTTGGCTTCAAAAGCCAAAAAAGGAGAGATAAAACTAGCGCCCTATCAACAACAGGGTGCTAACATGCAAATTTGCATGTTAGCACCCTTTTACTCTACGCTTCCCCTTGCATCTCTAATGAGATGCAAAGGGGGCGTTCCAGAGTAAAATAATAGGAGAAATGTCGCTAAGCGACATTTCTCCTATTATCAAGAATGTCGCTAACCCTGTTAGAGACAAAAAAAGCAGCGCTAACCGCGGTTAACGCTGCTTTTTTACGTCTGGTATTTTTCAGACTTAGCCATGATATCCTATGGAAGAAGGATATCATGGCTAAGTTTGCCTGTCCCTATCAACAAGGTAACGTGAGATTATCGCTGGTTTCCAGCGATAATCTCACGTTAGCCTGTTAGCGTGAGGATTTTTATCGCTATTGAGATAAGCGTTGCTAATAGCACGCTATCTCAGCGATAAAAATTCACGCTAGCCGGCGATAATTATCCTAGCGCTAAGTGCGCTTAGAGATAATTATCGCCGGTTGTTGTTGATATGCCCCAAAGTAATTTATTTCCCTTAAAGTAGCTCAAATAGCATTTTATGCTGCTTTTCACAATTTTAAGTCAAGAGAGAGTGCCAAACGTTGTACATGGACATTCCCAACCTACAACCAATAGTGTTTGGTGCAAAGCCCAATCTACTAACATTGACAGATAAGGTTTTGTCGTATCAAATAATGTCTTGAAACAAACATTAAATTGGAGATATGTTTTACATTTTGAATATATTTCAGGCATTGGATATGTGCTATGTTAGCATATTGAATGGAAGCTTCAAATGCACCTAAGAGTACCCTTCAAGTTCAAAGCATAATCTAGGTATCACACACACACGCACCTTTGACATATTTACAAGGGATAGTCTTCTTGGAAAAACACCTATGCCTAGACACTTTCTGTGTGCTGTACAGATTTTCACACACACAATGAGCCAAGGGGGATATTTACAACAAAATGTCGGCACGCTGTGCTATGCCAAAATTGGAAACGCAGTGCTCCAACATTTTTAACGCATATGGATGCACCGTATTTACAATAATACAACACATCCCTGTGTTTCCTCTAGTGCTGGTGCTAATAAAGCTGCCTAGCGCCAGGGTAGGCCCCCGTGCACCATGTTACAAGGGTACCTGCATTGTAGGGGCGATTGTTTATATGCAGGGACACCTTCCTGCACATAAACAATCTTGTAAGGCAATTTGCTCTTTCTATGCAGCACACATGGAATGAGCAAGGAACGAGGATAAATAAATAGTATCACCAGTCTAAGACCAGGTATTCCCTGGTCTTAGTTTTTGGCCCCGCCCCAGCCTTGTAAATATGGGACAGCCTCAAAAAGCAAACAGTGTTTTGGCAGAATGCCCACTGCAACACCCATTGCACTCCCCTTTCACGCTACATGAAGCATGAAAAGGTGCCTTATTTACAAGATGGCGTTTAGCCACGTTAAGTGGCTTAACACCGCTTTGTAAATAAGGAGAAGGGGTATTGCTAACAGAACGTCGCTAAAAGTGACACTCTGGTGGCGATAGCCCCTTGTAAATATGCCCCCAAATGTTTTGAAAATGTAATTTTGGGCCTGAGGCACAGAGATACTATTTTTGTAACTATAAACAAGGACTCAAAATCTTTATAGCTCTGGCATTGAGGCAAAAATCAGGGTATTAGTATTTGAATGCCGATGTTCCACCTATGGAACAAACCCTTGACTCAAAGTAGCACAACGCTGTGCAAATCACTCTTTGGGTTACTTTCCTATTAGGTTTTCAGGTTAAAAAAAATGCACTGCGATGTAAATACTTGGTCAAGACTTTCTGTTGCTTTGTTTCACTTTGGGTGACTAAGCTGTGGTGCAAAATTCTAATAAATCTGACAATAAATGGCATTTTTTCAAAATGTGAAATGTTTATTCTCATTGGTCACTCAATTAAGATACATTTAATTTTAATGGTAAATAAATAAAAGGAATGTTCTTTAACAAAATATCAATAAAAGAAGTGTATTTTCTTTGCTTCAGGTGTAAAATAGATAATTAATAAATAAATAAATAACTGTGTAAGCTAAAGATTCTTATCTAAACCAAGGGTGTTAAGCTTTTTCTTATGGCTCTAAATTGCATTGTTCACATTGTGTATCTATGTGGGTTTGATATCATATTGAATGGGTTTGTTACCATATTGAATGTGTGCGCATGTGTGTGTTGATTAGTGTAGCATTGTCTTAATGTGGGGAACAGAAGGTAAACAAGTAGAAAAAAATAATAATACATTTGGATTAGCACATCCCATGCCTGTTACGACCAGGCATCATTATGCCACAAATTAAGTAATCCACACTGATCAAACAGAAAACAATAGCACAAAAGAAGAAGCAAGTTACACCAACAAACATGACGCAGACACTCTGAAAACTCCTCAAATACCTCAAGCATCTCCTGAACAAAACAAACACTTACTCTCTCCTCTACAACTAAACCCACAAAAGAAAATGTTGAACTGCGCTCTCTCTGTTGGTTTTCTACAATAAGATAACCTTTTGCGATGTGATGTGTACTTTTCTCATAACGTAAATCCTGGATGTGTTATATTGTGTCAGAATTCTGAAGCACCATTACGCAATTATGGTAATTAATTATGCATATAATAATCGTTACAAACATTTATACATTAATATGTTAACTATATAAACAATATAACAAAATAAGGCTGAGTTTCAATTCCAAAATATCTATATAGGTTGTTCTATCAAAATATTTTAAAATTGAATTTGTATAGTCTTACTATCTAGTGAATAATGCATCCAATTACAAATTTGAAATGTAATTAAAACATATTTTCAAATATTATGTTTTTACATAAAAATAAAAAAAACAATATATGTATGTATGTATATATATGTGTATATATATCCACAGCAATCCTTATTCCAGAAAGAAGAAGGCACGCAAACGAAGGCTGAAGGAATAAGGCTTCTTTATTTAAAAGGGCCTCCCTCGACCCAGAGAATGAGGAAACGCGTTTCGGCTGACTCAGCAGCCTTTATTAATCTGTGTATATATATATATACATATATATATATATATATATGCGAAGAGAATCCCTGCAGTTCCAACAGGAAAGACGAGCCACTCCGGTTTTGTAGTTAAAGTATTACGGGTTTATTTGCAGCAGAAAAACGACGCGTTTCGATCTCAGCCGAGATCTTGGTCACATGACCTTTGATTACTTCCACACATATTTAAAGATGCAGTTCAAATGCACGACGCAGCGTGCATGGTGACATAGAAAAAATACTATGGAAAATCAATTCATTTTGTTCCATTTGTTTTTAATCAAAGAAAAATAATACAAATGTTAATGTCACAATGTGTTTACAAATATTCCACTGTTTACATTATAATGGACATTTTAAATTGAGTATATGTATAGTACATATTCCCTACATACAGAGTGAGTGGCGCTTGCTTATGTGTCTATAAATTATATTGTATATCAGGTGCCCATGCCTTGTGATATCTAAGGTGTAGGTGATTAGGGTGTAGTACCCTGTTGTTCGACTCATTATCTTATTAAATTTGTGGGTCTAGTTCTCATGCATTGGTAGTGTGGTGCTCCTATTGGTGATAGTTATTGCTGTAAGATCATAACGCTAACATGGTCAGTAGTGATATAGAGATGACAGTTCGAATGAACATGCTGGATCTCATGTGCTCTTATCGATAACTCTGTGGCTATTCTCCTCTCATGTTGCGTTACCCATCTGTCAGAAAAATGAGAAAACATAGGAATGTTAGGGACAATTTTTGTTTGCCCCTCCACTTAACCCATAACAACAAAATACTTCATTTAAACACAAGGCAATACAATTTTAAGGCATTTAAACAATTAATTGAGTTTCATGTGATGTACCCGAACAGTGCATCAGTATCACCTTTGAAAGTAAGGAATATCAAGTGACAGTGAACAAATATTAAAGTTTAAAACTGAACAATATGCAAGTTAAACAAATATGAAAATAAGTAAAATTAAAATAATAAAAAAAACCTCTTATAAATGTGCTGAAGTAGGAACTAATGGATTGATTGACGGGAAGCGTCTAGGTGTTATAGATGTACATATAATTCTTCATCGTTGTTCATGCCCATGGGGAACATACTGCCAGCCAGCAAAATTAATCTGGACTCAAGTCTACGTAAAGCCTGTGCTCTGTTTCCTCCTCTAGGATGTTTAGGGATAGTCGCTAGACCGAAGTATTTCCCCTTGGTCCAGTCGCCCTCATGTGCCTCATTAAAGTGTCAAGATGTACTATAACTGAAGTCTCGGTTAGTGATCGCTCTCAAGTGTTCTAAGATTCTCATCTTGACTGGGAATGTGGTTGAGCCTACATACCATTTGCCACAAGGGCAGATGATGGCATAGACTACAAAGTCTGTCCCACATGTTATTGGTTTGGTGATTCTCCATTTTCTTTTTGATCTCTCCAGTTGCACTTCCTTTACATTCTCACTATGGCTGCAGGCTTTGCATTTACTGCATTTGTAAAAGCCTCCCCTTTGTTCTAACCAAGTTTTCTTGTTTGTCTTTAGATGACTTTTTACCAAAATGTCCTTAAGGGATGAGGTTTTCCTGTATGTGATTGCAGGTGACTGCCCTAACTTTTTTTCAAGTGACGGATCCTGTGTAAGGATGTGCCATCTTTTCTTCAGAACATTTCTTAATTTATCTGCCTGTGTGCTGTAAGTAGTGATAAACCTTACTGGTGCAGCCTCATTGTCTAATCTGTTAGGAGTCTTTGGGGGAGTGATTAAGGCGTCATTGCGGCTAACAGAGTCCGCTTTTGTGATACCTCTACGAAGCATCTTAATCGGGTACCCCCTGTTCTTGAATCTCCTGACCATATCTTGTTTGTTTTTCTCATAACAGACTTCTGTGCTACAATTTCTTTTTTTGTTAAGGAACTCACTATATGGAACACTCCATCTAAAGTTAGGCGGGTGGCAGCTAGCTGAATGGAGGATGGAATTCCCTGCGGTCTTTTTTCTGTATAAGTCTGTTGTCAATTCACCGTCTTTTACGGTTAACCTGATGTCAAAGAAGTCAATATTCTGCTGGCTATGTTGCATGGTGAATTTCAGATTCATAGTATTGCAATTCAGATGTCCCATAAATTCAAGGAGATCACATTCATTTCCCTTCCACGCAAAGAATACATCATCTATAAATCTTAGCCATAGTCCGATGTTGTTGGACCATGGTTCCATCTCCTCACTCCAGAGTACCTGCTTCTCCCACCAGCCCACCACAAGATTGGCGTAGCTGGGGGCGAAGCAAGTACCCATCGAAGTGCCCTGTAGTTGCTTATACCAATTCCCATTGAACATGAAAACATTTTCTGTTAAGCATATTTCGATCATTTGTAACAGCATGCGTGTATGTTCCAAAAATTCAATGTTCCTGGCTTTAAGGAAGTGTTGACAAGCTCTAAGGCCGTCTGTATGTCTGATACTTGTATATAGACTTTCAACGTCTAAACAGACCATCCAATGGTCACTCTCCCAGTGTAGGTTTTGGATTTTCTGTAGGAAATCCTTTGTATCTCTCAAATAGGAATTGAGATCTCTGACATATGGGAAAAGGAAGTGGTCAACGTATTCAGAAGTTTTTTCTAACGAACTGTTCTTAGAAGATACAATAGGGCGCCCTGGAGGATTTACCGGGTCTTTGTGCACTTTAGGTAAAAGGTAGAAGGTTGGTGTCTCATTGAGTAAAAACTGTCTCTCATCCCAACTTAGGCGTTTGTTGTCAAACCATTCTTTGAGTTTACCATGATATCTGGTTTGAAAGATGTTTAGATATGTTCTATCTACCCTCTCATAGCAAGTAGTGTTATTAAGCTGTCTAAGGGCCTCCTGTATATAGCTTTCCCTGTCCATCACTACAATGTTCCCCCCCTTGTCTGATGACTTAATGACGATTTTCTCGTCTTTTTGTAGGTTAGAGACTGCCTCCCATTGCTCTTTACTTATATATATATATATATATATATATATATTTGAGTTTGGAATTGGTGTTGATGAGTTTTAACAAATCATTGCTTACTGTCTCATGGAACAGATCAATATTGTCCTTTGGTGTCTGGGGTACATATTTGGATGGTGCTCTAAATTTAGTTAAACCACCAGGAGCCCCTATGTCTATCCCCAATGTGTGTAAAGTGAGGTCATTATGCACTGGATTCAGGGGATTTTGGGAGTCTGTAGATACAGAGTTTTGGTCCTGTAAATCCTGCATGATATTATATATATATATTTCACAGAAAAAACCATAGGTTTGAGGCACGTTATAGTTAGAAATTAGCATTTAAAAAAACCTTAGAAATTCACTGAAAAAACCATATTATAGTTAGTTGGACATTTCACTTGTACAAAACCATAGAAATTCCGCCGTTATAGTTAGTTCAGCTAACTATAACTCGCGCCCCCGCAATGCACTGCTGATGACGTCACATATTACATCATTCATGACATGGTCAGTGACATCACTGATTACATCACTGATGACATCTCAAATGACATCACTGATGACATCACTTATGAAATCATCAAGTGACTTTGTGTTTCTTTAAAGTTTAAATATGTTTTATATATATGCCAAGGTGTATTGAAGAATGAGTGGCTGTATAAGTGTCTGGATGGAGGATTTAGTAGGTGCGGGACTGACTGTATACGTGAGTGATTAAATGTGTCTTACTGAATGACTAAACTGTGTGAATATCTGTACCAGTCTGTCTGTTGTTGTGTAAGCTGCTGCATGGGTTGGTCAGTAGCTACATGAGTGTCTATATGGGTTATTGATTGGTTGCCTGAGTATTTGTATGGGAGACTGAGTGTGTGTGTGGGTGGGTGGGAGGTGTGTGACTGTGCATAGATGTGTGAGCGGTTGATTCACTGGGTGTATGGGTTCAAGAGTGCATGTGGAAACAGCTGTATGGGTGGGTGAGTGTGTGTATGTAAAAGGCAGTGTATGTGAGAGTTGGAATATATAAATGACTATACGTGAGAGTCAGTGATTGTGAGAGTGGCTGTATGGATGACTGTGTACTTGTATCAGTGATTATATAAGAGAGTAAGTATGAGTTAGTATGAATAAGTGAGGTGGTGTGTTTATAACTGTATAGGTGAGTAAATGGGAGTGTGATTGATTCTTTGCATGACTGACTAGGTGTGTGAGTAACTCCATGGATGAGTGGCGGTGTGTGAGTGTCTGTATAGGTGTATGAGTACATATGATAGTGTTGTATTGATGAGTGACTGCATGTATGAGTGATTGTATGGGTGGATGTGTGTGTAGACCTAGGAATCAGTGAGTGCGTATGTAGTAACTGGTATTGGTGTGTCGATGGTTTCGAAAATGGTAGCCTGTATTTTACAGTGGGTGTATCAAAGGTTATATTAGACTGTGAGGAGGTGCATCAGATTTTCACATGGATGATGTCATCAGTGATGTCATTTGAGATGTCATCAGTGATGTCACTGACTATGTCATGAATTATGTAATATGTGACGTCATCAGCAGTGCATTGCGGGGGCGCGAGTTATAGTTAGCTGAACTAACTATAATGGTGGAATTTCTTTGGTTTTGTATAAGTGAAATGTCCAACTAACTATAACATCCCTGAAACCTATGGTTTTTTCAGTGAATTTCTAAGGTTTTTTAAATGCTAATTTCTAACTATAACGTCCCTGAAACCTATGTTTTTTTTCAGTGAATTTCAATAGTTTTTTAAACGAAAATTTCTAATTATAATGTGCCTCAATCCTATGCTTTTTTCGGTGAATTTCTAAGGTTTTATAAATTTCTAACTATAAAATCCCTATTAAGCCCCCTTGAATCCTGAAGGTCCCTGGTGGCCAAGTATCCCAACAGGTACTTCCAGTAAGAGCCACACAGCTGCCTTGCAGAGACGCGTTCCTAGGCCACGCACCTTTTTACACCGCGCTGCAAACGCGGCTTCTGGCGCACTGCTGCTCGGACGCTGAAGTCCACATGTGTCCTGAGGTCCTCAGGACACAAGAGGACCTCATCACCCTACCAGAAATGCACCAAAAGCCGTGTTTGCAGCGTGGTGTAAAAAGGGGCGTGGCCTCGGACCTCCTCACTGCAACGCAGCTCTGTGGCGCTTGCTGGACGTACCTGGTGGGCTAGTTGGCCCCCAGGGACCCTCAGGATTCAAGGGGACTTAATCCTCCAACTTAAAACGCACCACAGGGCGCGTTTGCACACTTGTCACATCGGGCAATGCCCCTTCCCTGCACCACTGTGCAAACGCACCCCCTGGTGCGTTGTAAATTCGGGGATTGAGTCCTGAGGGTCCCTGGGGGCCAACTAGCCCACCAGCTACCTCCAGTAAGCGCCACAGAGCTGCGTTGCAGAGTGGTATAAAAAGGCAGCATGGCCTAGGACCACCTTTCTGCAACACTGCCTTTTAGAGCTTACTGGAGGTACCTGGTGGGCTAGTTGGCCCCCAGGGGCCCTCAGGATTGAAGGAGAATTAATTCCACAACTTATAATGCACCACGGGCGTGTTTGCAGAGTGTTTTGACGGAAGGGGGCGGGGCCTCCGGCGCGATGCCAGCTTAAAAAAAAAATAATATTTTAGAAGGGGAAAAGGGTGGCTGTGTGGCCCCCCTTCCTTTCCTACTTTTTGGGCCCGGGGACCCCATCCCCCGGGTCATGGCCAACATTCTTTTTTTTAATTTATATTTGGAGGGGGGCACTTGGCCCCCCTCCTCAGGCCAATTTTGGCCCCGGGGACCCGATCCCCCAGGGACAGTTTTCTCCTTTTTAATTTTTTTTTATTATAAGGAAGCAGGTCCGCGTGGCCCCGCGTCCCTGGGCCACTATTGGCCCATCTCCTGGGCCCTGGCCATCCTTTTTTTCTTTTTTTGGGGGGAGGGAGGCCGCATGGCCCCCCTCCTCAGGCCAATTATGGCCCCAGGGACCCCATCCCCCAGGGCTGGCCTGCCTTTTATTTTTTTTAATTTATATTTGGAAGGGGAGGGGGCCGCGGCCCCCCTCCCAGACCACTTCTAGCCCCGAGGACCCCATTCCCTGGGGCCGGCCCTATCCGTTGGGGACCGTGGCTGGAGCCCCAATTCCCCCACGGTCTCACCGGCTACCCGCCTCCTGCGGGAGCTGGCATTGCTTTTCCACACGGGGAGCTGCTGATATGCAGCTCCCCGTGTGGAAAAGCAATCTGCTTTGGATTTTGGAAGCGAGAGCAGGAAACCTGCTCTCGCTTCCAAAATTCAAAGCAGAGTTTGCTATGACAGGGCGGGAGCCGCATGGCTCCTGTCCTGTCATAGCAAACAGCAGTGTCCTGGGGGTGGGCACCCAGGGCCATCAAGAGCTCCAGGAGGGGGGCCGCACGGCCCCCCTCCCTTTATTTACATAGCCCTGGGGCGGTAGTGGTCCCGGAGCTCGGGGTCCGTAACGGCCCCCCCCAATTTACATTTTGAGTGCCCTGGGGAGGTGGCGGTCCCCGGAGCATTTGGGGGGGGGCTTGACCCCCCCACACAGGTTAAATTATTTTTTTAAAATACAAGCCCCGGGGGTGGCGGTCCCCGGTGCAGAGGGGGGGCCGTGTGCCCCCGCAAATATTTAAGAAAAGCCCCGGGGGTGGTGGTCCCTGAGGCTGCGGGAGGGATGCGTGCCCTCCTGCATATTATTAAGATAGCCTCGAGGAGGTGGCGGTCCCCGGGGCTGCGGGGGCCCCCGTGGGCAACCGCAATTATAAATTATGAATTGGGTAATGTCCCTGGGACCTGGCCAACCCAGGGGCCTCATTTAAATGAAGCGTGGGAGCCCGCGCTTCATTTTTTAAAAATAATTTTGACTGGGTTCGTGACCTCATCGCGATTTCCGATGAAATTATTTTAAAAAATGCTTTTTTTGGGCCCTGGGGGTCCTTGCGGGACCCTCCCAGCACCCCTAGGGGGTCAGGGTGATTCTACCCTGCCCCCTTTTCTTGTTTTTTAACTTTTTTTCTACTGTTTTCTTGTGACTCGGTTCTACCGAGTCACAACATGGCTCCAACACTTCCTGGTTGGAGTATTGGCAGCTAATCACAGTGAAGCTTGTGATCGGGATGGGGCGCTAGAGGGCGCCACGCAAGATGGCCGCACTCCTGTGAGGCTTTTGCTGCTCAGGCTTCTATCCATAAAAAATCCTCCTCCTCTCCCACACATCCTGGTAATAACCGGCTGCATCTGATGGCTGGCATCCTGGGGAGCCTGCAATGCTGCTTTGCCCTGCGATTCACTATCTGGAACCAGAGGAAGGCGAACTGTCTCCTTACTCAGCGGAGTGATTAAAATGGCGGCCTAACCTCCCGGAAGATCGGACCAAAATACTGCTGTACTCTGCGACGGGGAATCGCTGCTCTTGAGACGGGTGAGACCGTCAGCCCCCTTCACCGATCGGATATCGCTGCTGCCCCTGACGAACCTGCCCTGCTGCCGACTGAGGCTACTGCCGCCGCCTCCTGTGGGGCCTGAGACCGAAGACCGAAGACCTCCGACGCGGCTCTGCGGCCTGCCGCGAGAGTTGTGAGTGACTGCTGACGCTGCCATAGGGTGCTGCAGCAGGAGCGGACGACAGGTGAGCGGCTTTCCTTTGCCTGCGATCGTGGGGCCGCTGAGGAACCTGTGCGGCCCCGCTGCCTAGTCTTCCTGCTCTGGCACCGCTGGGGCTGTGAGTCATTGCCACCCCAGGCGAGGACATCTGCGGCCTAGCGGAGGGATCTGTGGGGCCAGTGCGAACGTGGAAGACATCTGCGGCGTCCTTCCTGCCACCCAGGAGGTAGGAGAGAGCCGCGCTTGCGCTCCGGCGGCCCAGGAGGGGGTTGGCCCCTGCGACCTCCCTCTGCTGTTGCAGCTGTTCAATGGGCCTAATTTACCGGCACTGCATGCATAAGCGATACGCCCCCAGACTACGGCCTGCTCTTTGATCCCACTACATCCCGCCGCATAGAACACACCCAAGCGGCTTTATGCTGATATCGGTCCCCCCTGATCATTGTGCATAGTAGAAAGAAGGGAAGTAATCCTAATATAGCTCCACCGGACCTGTAGGACCCCTGTTGCTGTCATTACGCTTCTTGACAGTGGATGTGCAGGACTGTATGGCTCCCGGTGCCCGCCACGCCAGAGGACCCAGGGCTTTGCTGATAGATCGCGTTGCTGACTAGAATGGTGTTATGCTGCGTTTCCTGAATCCTATACTGACATATAGGCCCACACCTTTGGCGCTAGGATGGACCTGGGGGTCTTTGGCTTTAACCTAGTTACCCACAAAATCAACACCCATTGTTGACACCACCTGAGAAGCGGCTGGATCAGATCGCTGGGGTAACCAATCGGGGAGGCTGCAGATTCCTGCTATTATCATCAGGACTTCACGTACAGCACATACACAGTGAGGGGACATCTGTCAACGTCACCGGCCTCCGCCGCCTCTCCACGCATGGTAATTGCACTCTACACCGCGGGACACGGGGCGCTATCCATAACCACGCGCTGAATACCATCCGCTACTACTACTTCTTCACAGTCCTCCCTGGTCTGCAGCCATGGGGAAGCCAGATGGGCGACAGCCAAAACTCAACTTTGACGACCGCAAACCGACCCGATCCCAGACAGACCCAGACGAAGAGCAACAGGATGCTCCGACCACCTCTATCGCGGAGCTAAAGAAACTACTACTGGTGATGCAATCGAGTCTAACCTCCATTGAATCAATGGACTCTATGAATACCAAACTGGATGGGCTTACGCACAGGGTGGACAAACACGATGACCGCATCGTCGAGGTGGAGCGACGAATATCTGACCTGGAGGATACAACTACCGCCACCACAAGCCGCACTCTTGAGATGGAGCGGGCCCTGAAAATGATTGCCGCTAAGAACGTGGATTTGGAATATTGCTCGAGGAGGAATAACCTCAGGATCCTTGGAATACCGGAATTGACAGCCACCGGAAAATGGAGGAACATGTAGAGCGGCATCTGATTGCACTATTCGGCAGGGAGGTCTTTTCGCCGGTTCTTGTGGACGAGTAAGCACACCGTTTCTTGGCAACCCAGCCAGCCCCTGGAGCCCCTCCCAGGCCCCTAATAGCCAAGCTACTTAACTATCGGGATAGAGACAATACCCACCGCCTTTCTTGGGAAAAAGGACAACTTAAGCATGAGGGAATGGAGCTATCAATATATCCCGACTTCACCATGGCTGTCCAAGACCAACGACGTAAATTCCTACAGGTGAAGAAAAAATTGCAACAGTTAAACATACCTTACGCAATGCTATTTCCGGCCCGCCTTAAGGTAACACATCAGGGGAAGCATCATTTCTTTACCAACCCGCAGCGCACCCAGGACTTCCTCAAAACCCTGCCTACAACACCTGCAGGTCAATTGTCCCCTATGCGCCGCCCTGAAGGCAGTGGAAACACGTCGGATGTCGAATAAGCCATAGAGAGTGCAATTCTGAATTTATCATGGCATGCATTAAGATTCTACGCGAGTGCTTAAATCCCCCCCTGACACACGGCGGATATTGCATTAATCCATATCATTCCGTCTATATCCCTCTGACTGGAGGCTACCCAGTGGCTAACACACACACATTGTAGATAAGTCTGAGTGGGTACAGCTGCTCACACACAATGAGACAAGGCAAACATAGCCCCTGGGCCCGCATTACAAATGCCTGATTATAGGACATTCCTGCCACTCTTCTGTAATGGTTGTAGGTGATGGAAGACCACCACCCGGCCTATGTGGCCGCTTTCCGACCAACTACTCTGACACTGAATTGTTTAAACGCAATGTCATGTTGGCTGGGCAACATGAGGCCGGTCAAATTCACCAATCGTAGAACTATACTACATACCACGATGAGATGAAACTACAATATACCACCCGAGCACCCTCGCCTTGTCGAGGAGAGACTAGTCGCCCTCTGGAGGCTGCCCGACAGGAGAACCCTAAGTACTTTACACCGCAAATGGTCACCTTGTTGAGCCACCTGCCCCCTGTTGGGATGGTGGAAAATTGGACTTACTGGGAGGGGGGGAGGGATGGGCCACGACGAGATTGGGTCGCTGTTGTGGGTGGAGGGAGGGATTGGGGAAAGATTTTATGGCAAGTTCTATTGTTCCACTTCGTTTCGAGGTATTGACGCTGATAATCCTGTTTTTCTATTAGACACATTTTATTCACATACTATCTACAAAGGTAATGGAGTCACGACCCATCTCCCTTAAATATAATTTTTTGACCTGGAAACTTCGAGGGTTGAGGGACCCCTGAAAACGCCGCCATATCCTTTCCTATTTAGATCGCCATAACATTCACTGTGCCATGCTTCAAGAAATGCATCTCGCTCCCGTCCCATCCCCTACCTTCGCAGCCTGCTGGGTGTCCAGTAAATGCTTCTTGTCCTATTCTTCATATCCTGGGGCACCCTCATCTTGGTGAAACGGTCACTACCCTACACCCCCATTGGTTCTTCTGGAGAGCCACAGGGCCGATACAGCATTCTTTGGGGAAGACTATTCACACACTCCATTACACTTGTCTCCTGCTATTAGCCCAACACCGATGACCCGGAATTTTTCAGGATCCTCTGGGGTAAAATACTGGACATAGGCTCTACGTATCTGATATGGGGGGGGGGGGGAGACTTCAACGTGACCATAAACCCAGCCTTCGACAGATCACACCCACAGTCCCACCATTACTCTAACGCACAGTCGACCCTAAAAAACATTCTGGAAGAACATGACCTTATAGACACTTGGAGGCTCTTCACCCGAAAGCCCGAGAAGGGACTTGTTACTCCACTGCTCACTCCTTCTGGTCTCGCATAGATAACTGGCTGTTGGATAAAGGGTTAGCCACTTGGTTGACACACGCATCTCACCTCTCCCGTACATATTCGTATCACTCGCCCATAATCCTCTCTCACACCGCCTCATGAAGACCCACCCTACATCTCTTGGCACCTCAACCCACAATCATTGCTGGATCCCGTCTTCAAAGACGAACTCGAGCAAGAGATATCAGACTTTTTCCCCCGCAATGCTAACTCGGTCCCGGATCATTCTAAGGTATGGGTGGCCTTTAAGGTCACCATACGAGGTATCTGCATTGCCAAAAGTGGTAGAATTTTACAGGATATCCGGAATACACTGCGGAAATTAGAGCAGAACATCATGCGGATAGAACTGTCTCTTCAGGCCTCACCCGCACCTGAACTGAAAATGCAACTGCGCGATCTCCTCACTGAGTACCAAGAAACAGCTGAGAGAGAGTGTAAATTCAGAGGCAAATACCATCAGGCGCGTTGGTATGGTGAGGGAGAATGGCCGGGAAGGGCACTAGCCTCTGTGGTTCGCCCCTCCGCTTTGCCAATACTGTATTAGAGATAGAGGATGAAAATGGCCAGGTACACAGAAATACTTTCGACATAGTAGACGCCTTCAAAAGATTTTATAAACACCTGTATAAAACACATAGAAAACAAGCTGTGGATTTCACTCCATTCTTTGAGGACACCGCTATCGCTTGGCTGGGGAATAGTCAGAGGGAGTTTCTTCTTGCACACCATGAAGATGAGGAAATTATTTCCGCAATAATGCAATTGCAATCTGGTAGGGCCCCGGGGCCTGATGGCCTCCCAGTTGAATTTTATAAAGTATTCCGACATCTCCTCATTCCAGTACTGCGTCATGTGTTCGAGGAAGCACGAGAATCGGGCATCCTGCCACCATCAATGCGTGAAGCGCTAATCATCTCCCTGCCTAAACCTGGGAAGTCAGTGATCCAGTGCAAAAGCCGGGGGAAATAGAAAGAGTACAACTATCCTCCCTGCGTCGCAGACCCGCCGTCACACTACCTCATTCACACACGCATTCATTGGTGGGGCCCATAACACCAACACTCATACATCTCTCTCTCACGAGTCTGCACACAGGAGGGATGATATAATTCTTACGCTGGACATGTTGGGGGAACACCTTATAACCTATAGGGAGAGAAAAGTTATTTTACAAATATACATTAGCAATCATCGCCTATAGATCCCTAATCCTAAACATCAAGGCACTCCACCCACTTGGTCGACGGACCAATTGGTTGATGGTGATTTAGAACCAGCTAAAACACATTTAAGATTCAGAATCCTTATTTCCCTTAATGAAACACCACAAACTCATATTTTCTTGTTAATCAATATTTGTTTATCTATATTTTCATAATGATTTATATTTTCATTTGTTTCGTCAAAGTTTAGAATTTCTAGATCAATTTAAGTAAATCACAGAACATCATATTTACCTAATCTGGCTAGCCGGGGTCCTCTAATTCATTGGTTCTACATAATCAAATTTGTCGTAAATTGTCCGAATAAAGCAGGCCAAAGCTCAATGTTCAAAGTCCTCTGCTCAGCACGTTACAGTCCTCAATTTTATCAAAGGACCAGAAATCGTGCAAGCATCTATCATAGCCCGTGGATTTGGAAAAAGTTTGCAGTCATCAAGCGGTCGGGCAGCATCTGGACCATCAGGGAAAGGCGTCTCACACCCTCTCTATTCTACTACCCTTTTTATAATAATAACAGGTTAAGAAGATACATTTTTAGGCCTAGAACAGTGGTGATTGGCTGGTTAGGATCGTCCGATTCTTATTCCCACTAGTCCACATTAGTGTCGGCTTGTTCCGGTCTGTTGTATTCTTGATTGTTCCCTTATCTTGGCAGAACACCAAACTGTTATCCTTGACCGGGGACATGATGTATAAAGGTTGCTAAGAAGTTCACGATTCCGTCTGGACATGCGTAGTTGACTCCACGCTTCACGAGACGGTGGCCTCTTCTGCGTACGGTGTCAGCGGCCATTTTGGATTAGGCCCAGATGTCAACTTAAGCGAAACAAATACAAAAGAATAATTAATGTATAGAAATTATGATTCTAATGTTAACCCCTTACTAATCCCTTTATGTGTTTGTATTTATCTAGCATATAGCGACATTTAAAGCAATTATAGTCACCTTTTCGATCCTTCACGAAGATGCAAACATCACAAAGCAATATATCATGGAATATACAATTACCACATATACTGTTGTTAATATGCGTAAAGATTTTAGTTCAGAAGTTATAACTAACTAGCAGTCTCCCACGTGTAATTTGGTTTTAATAATGTTGATTAATATACATGCAGCACTCGTTTAATAATATTATAATTAATAGATTATCTAATTAGTATTTCCATGCAAAATAGAGGAGGTATACAAAATGTTGCACTACCTGCTCCATCAATCCGCCCTTTGGTGATTATATCACCACACTACCAAAAACTTTGTAACTCTATAAAAAGAAATGAATCCAAAAATGTTATTAGTTCACGTTTCACCTGTCTCTTCTTCTCTTGCTTTTTTATACATACTATCTTTCATTTCTTCTAGTTCTACTTCTTCAAATTCTCTTTCTCATCTTTTATTTTCTCTTTTCTTCAAATTTTCTCTTTTTATGTTTTTCCGTATTTTCTTTCTTTTGTAACATAAACATCCTAGTCTTAAGATTAATATTAAAAATATCACACATGTTAATGGAAATAGGATCTTACCTAAAAATGTACTACCTAATTTAAACAGGAAATCTTTAATAGGGGAAAATTTCTTTCCAATCTTTTCCCAAACAATTTCAACCTCCAGTGGTGCAATTTCTTCATGCAAGTCAGTTATATTTTTAATGTATGTCTTTAAATCTTGACTTTCATCAGGAATGTAAGTACAACAATGTTGAACTTTCAGCATTCCACAGACTCCACCGTCTTTTGCCAGAATTATTTCAAGGGCAAGTCGATTTGGCATTATCATGGCACGCATGGCAACCATTTCTGTATTTACTAATAAGAATCCTCCGGCGGTGCTTGTTGACAAGCGATCCAGTACTGTTGATAATTTTCTAATTTTGTGTGCATTCAGAGATATTCCCACTGCTGGTATCAATGCTCCAAATATGTCTCCTACAATTTCTGACCAAGATTCTCTTTTTCTATAAGTTAGTTGACTACCTAACTTATGTACACCATCTCTTCCTCTTCCCACATGGAATATCTTTGGGAAAACCAGGCCTATATAGCATGTGCCATACCAATGGTCTGGCAAACGATAATATGTTTTGTTTCCGCAGATAAAATATAATCCAGGAAAAACTGGATCATTTCCTCCTTTAAATCCCCATCCACCCATGATTCGATATGTATCATGGCAATCACTTGTACCTACAAAATAATTATCATATGCAGTTTGATTACTTCTAATACACAACTTTCCTTTCTGTGGCCAATCCAAAGCCATCGTTGGGCTAGCTTCTCCCTTCAAATGTTCTTCTCTTTCAACATCCCAGACTGTCTTTTCTTCTTTTCCCTCAGGTACTTTCTTTTGCATTTTCAATCTCCTTTCTTCAACCATATCTAAGAAAACCCTTTCCTCCTTCTTTAAGATGCAAGTTAGATTATTTCTAAATATGGACTCTAATGTTAGTTCTTTAGTTTCTAAGAAAATTTCACCTAATACCTTTGCAGGTTTCACTTTATTCAATTTGTTAATTACAGGTACTTGTGAAAATATGTTATCTACATCTGAAAAGTAATATTCTAATTTCCCTATTTTGTAAAACAAACTTGCTATTACACTACATGTTATTTAATATGTTACTGGGAGGTGATGATAGGTCACTCCCTCTGAAACAGATGCAGGTAACTGCATACAGACGTAGCAGTCCCTCACGTCCATCGTCTTTACATATTCGTATAGTAATTTTGAAAATACATTGTTAGAGAAATCATTTATAGACCTGCCTTTATGTAAATAATTTCTATCTATTTTAGTCGGGTATACTTTCTGAATCTTTTCTACATTCGTTTTATTCTCACTATATCCTTCTATTGTTCCTAATGTAACATTGAATGAAACTATTAAAGCCAACCAATACACTCCATAGAAGCATTAGTAATCCTGTACAACAACAACACATTTTAAACCATCTTCTAAGAAATACACATTTAGTTTTTCTACTTTCTGTGTTTGCCATTTTGAAAAATGATCAGTGTCTTTTGACTTAGCCTCTACTACTTCACAACTAATTTTGTCTAACCTAAGGCTCTAAGCACCTACTTGGTTCTATCAGTTATGTCTTTTTCAGTAATTTATTGCCTTCCCACTTGGGTCACTTTTGGTCTTCTCAGTTTGGCATTTGATCGTCTTTCACTTTTCTTTCATAATCTTGGTACAAACCTTCCTGAATATCCGTCTCTTCTCCAATATCGGACGAGATAACTCTCAGGATTTCCGATTCTTCGTCTTCCTCAACCACTTCTGGTACAGTCACCTCTGGATCTCCTTGGCTGTCCGCCTCTTCTTTTATTTCAGGCAGTGCCACATATGACCATTCTGGCGACTTATACTTCTGGTTAGGTGTTCTTGTTCTCTTATTTTCTTCCACTGTCGCTTTTTCCCCTTCTTTCAATTTTTCTTGACTTGATACTTCATTTACTTGTTCAGCTCTAGATGAATTTACGCTTGTCAATCTGTATCTCAATCTCTTTATTTTATTTTGCCAAATGTCATCTCTTGCTGATCTATTTAATTTATTTCCTTTTTCATTTCTCTCAGTTCTCCATGCCCTCTTTCTTTGGACTCGACCTTCTGGTACTTCTTCATCACTGTCTTCCGATTCAGTTTCAACATGAAATTTACCTTCAACTGTTCTCCTTTCCACCACTTATATTTTGTTCCCTACTTCTGTCCCTCCTCGTGGTTCTTCCACACAATCTTCCTGCTGACTAACTGTCCCTTCCTCTAACTGGATGTGTGAGTTCCCTACAACTCCTCAGGGGTCTTCCGCAAAAATCTTTCCCTCACTCTCTGTATCTGGCACCTCACCATCTAATGTTATTACTTCAGATGGAATTTCTCTTGAACACTCACTTGGAATCTCTTTATCAAAGATTTCTTTGACAATCTCTTCACCGTTTATCTTCCTTTTTTCATGTACTCGTACTGGTTCAGTATCCGATTCCGAGCTGGTATCAGAAATCTGCAATTTTCTTCTTAATGGAAGATTTTCTGGGGCAACAACTGGATTTGATTCTGATTCCCCCCTTTCAGGAGTTTGTCTTGTTCTTGTGTTCTCAGTATCAGATTCAGAACTGGTATCTGATTCTTCGAAGTACTCTCCTTCTTTGTTATCCACTGGATTTGGAATTCGCAAGGTGTGAATAGCATGTATCCAGTTTTTTACTCCTGCACACTTTACTGCTGTTGTTGTGGTCAAGATCACCTGACGTGGTTTTCCCCAACGTGGGACCAAACAGTTTTGTCTTCTGTGCATCTTAATTCTCACCCAGTCCCCTGGGCTCAAATCATGAGCTGGCTTCTTTTGAAGGGTGGTGGCATCAGATCCAACCTGATGGAACACAGAATGAACGGAATCAGCCAACCCCTTGCAATAATCCAACACCAAGTCATCAGACCAAACCTGTGGCTAAACACATTTTTCCCAATCTGTTTGTAATAGTGCAATTTACCTGTTCCACAACACCAGAAGCCTCTGGGCGATAGGCACAATGTAATTGCTGTTGTACATTCAATGCCTCACAAATTAGCTTCATGATTTCATTATGAAAATGTTTTCCTCTATCTGACTCAATTGTGACTGGAAACCCGAATTTAGTGATAAACTCTCTCAATAGTAGTTTGGCCACTGTAATTCCATCACTCCTTCTTGTGGGGTATGCTTCTACCCAACTAGAAAACAGACAGACCATCACTAAAACATACCTCAATCTGTTACAGGGAGGCATTTCAATGAAGTCAATCTGCATTCTGGTGAAAGGCCCTCCTTCTCGACCTATCGTTCCTAGACGTACCATTGTTTTTCTTCCAGGATTGAACTGCTGACATATAAGGCATCTTTGACAAAGGCTTTCAGCTACAAGTCTGAATTTTGCATTATATCATGTTTGCTTGAACAATCTGATCATTGCATCTCTCCCTACATGTGCTTGTCCATGATACATCCGTGCCATAGTGGACACCATGCTATCAGGCATAACTGGTCTTCCATCCCAATAGACCCACACATGATCTGTTTCCCTTTTGGTGCACATCCTGCTTTTACCCACTGTCTCATTTCCTCATCTCCTGCTTCCTCTTGTAACTGTCTCACTTCTTCCCATGTATTCACAATGTTAGTAAACAACAAGGGACATGAATTCATTTATTTTTCTCTTGCCCGATTTACAGAATTCTGATTGAGTGCGCAATATTGAGCCATATCATTAGCAAACTGGTTGCCAGCTGGGATGTAACCTCCAGCCTTTGAATGCGCAGCACATTTTACCACGGCTAGTTGCTTAGGCAGCTGTATCGCCTCAAGCAATTTTCCAACCACTTCAGCATTCCTTATAGGAGTTCCACTTGAAGTCAAAAATCCTCTTTGGGACCAAATTTGCCCAAAGTTATGCACTACACCAAAGCCATATTGACTATTGGTTATCACAGTCACTCTCACATTCTTTCCCAACTTACATGCTCTTGTTAAAGCAAACAGCTCGGCAACTTGGGCTGATTTTACTCCTTTCAGGTATGACGCTTCCAATACTGCTGCTACTGTGCATACTGCATATGCTGCACTTAGAATTCCATCATCCGTTCTCAAACATGATCCATCTACAAACATCACATGGTCACTTTCTGTCAAAGGTACATCTTTTATATCAGGACGTGTTTTGGTACAGAAATCAAGCACTTCCAAACAGTCATGATCCACATCATCTCTGACTTCCACATTCTCAGCATCAGGTAGCAATGTTGACGGATTTACATTCAACCATCTCACAAGAGTCACATTTGTTGCACATAAGATGACCTTCCCATATTTAGTCAAACGACTATGCGTCATGAACTGTGTACGGTTCCTTGTTAAAAGGATTGCCACATCATGAGGTACAAACACTCGCACAGGATATCCCATCACAATTCCTTCACTTTGTTAAAGGCTCTTACATGTAGCTGCGACTGCTTTTAGACAACCTGGTAATGCTACAGCTACGGGATCTAATATAGCTGAGAAATATGCAATTGGTCTCCTTAGTTTTCCATGTTTCTGTATTAATACAGAAAGTGCACATCCTTTTCTTTCGCTGCAATAAAGTTTGAATTCCTTTTCATAATCAGGCATACCAAGGGCTGGTGCTTCACACAAACTGTCTCTCAATTTCTTAAAAGCCATCAATTCTTCTTTATTCAATTCAATAGTTTTTTTCACATCACTTCTTGTCAATCGTACTAATGGTTTTGCAATCAGGGAAAAGTTACTTATCCACTGACGACAGCATCCCACCATTCCGAGGAACATTCTCACTTCTCTTTGCGTCATTGGGGCTTTCATTCCCTTAATTATTTTGATCCTATCTGCAGTCACTTTCCTCAATCCTTTTTCGATTTTGTGGCCCAAATATTGTACTTCCTATTGACAAAATTGTAATTTTGACGGAGATACTTTAAGTCCTCCATCTGCCAAATGATTTAGCAATGCTATGGTATCTACCACACAAGCTTCTCGAGTTTTTGCCGCCACAAGTAAGTCGTCAATATACTGCACCAGTACTGAACTCTCAGGCATCTTTAGATCTTCTAAGGACTTTTTCAATATCTGATTGAATATTGAGGGGCTCTCTGTATACCCCTGTGGGATTCGGCACCATGCCAAAATACGTTCGCCAAACCGGAAAGCAAAAATCTGTTGACTGTCATGATGCAATGGGATAGAAAAGAAAGCATGACACAGATCGATTACTGTATACCATTCTGCATCATGAGGAATCTGGTACAAAATCACAGATGGATTTGGTACAACAGGACAACATGACACAACAATTTTGTTTATTTTTCTCAGGTCTTGCACTATTCTAAATGTTCCATTAGGCTTTTTCAGACCCATAATTGGTGAATTACATGGACTGCTCATTATTTCTCTCAAAATACCTTGTTTAATCATTTTCTCTATTATGGGGGTAACTCCAGTGATTATCTCAGGTGTCAATTTATACTGTGGAACATTTGGGTAATTTACTCCTTCCTTTACAGCATTTTTTACGGGATCTACATTTTTCATTAATCCCACATCTTCTCCTGTAAAATCCTACACTTCTGGTTTTACTGTCTTTTTCAATTCTTGAGGCAATTCCTCAGGATTAAATACAGCAAATGCCTCGGTAATTTCTGTTTCCATGTTAGCCATTGTCATTTTGTATAGCACATCCTCATCTGGAGTCTCAAATGCTATACCATCTGGAGTACAAAATATTGTGCAATTCATTTTGCACAGCAAATCTCTTCCCAACAAATTTACATGGCTTGAATCGCACACAACAAAGCGGTGCATTTCAGAAAATTTCCCTATTTTAACTTTGACTGGATCGGTGAGATACGTTTTTATCTGTCTGTTGGATACTCCACCTACTTGGATTGTTTCGTCCGAGAGAGGAAGATTTTTAACATCAGCTGACCTAACAGTTGAACGAGTAGCACCAGTATCTACTAGGAAAGTAATATTTTTATCATTAACTTTTCCATCCACAAAAGGGCCTGTCTTGTCTACTTCTAGAGTTGCGCCATGCATGCACTCTTCTTCCTCCCCTCGGCACCGTCAATAGTTTTCGTCTGACTCACTCTCATCGCGTTGTAGCCAATACTGTGAAACAGCACTAGCGCGCGGCAGCTTAGTTACCTGTTCTTCGTTGTAGAATCCTGTCTCATTACTGTATTTCTGAGGATTTACGCTCTGTGGAAAAGGCGGTTTTGGCGCCTGATTCGGTTGGGCAACAACCTGTTGCTGTCGCTGTGGTTGACAACTCACCTCTTTCTGCACCTGTGAATTCAATGATGCATTATCATCATTAGCACTCGGGGGAAATTTACACTCGGATTTCCAATGCCCTATTCTTCCGCAATTATGACATGGCCATTTCTTTTTGGCTTCATCTATATTAAATTGTCCCTTCCCTTTTCCAACATTAAATTTTTGTTTCATACCTGCACCATTTGCCTGTTCAATCATTTGAGCTTCCTGTCTTTCTGCCACTTTTACCTGTGCCCACATAGCTTTTTCTTTTAATTTACGCTGTTTTGCTTCAATTTCATCACTAAAATATTTTGCATGTCTCAGTACTTCGTCTATTTTCTTATTTTGCCAGTCTTCTGTATGCTGTTTAATCATTTCACTTATTTCTGGTCGTTGCCCATATACAAATCGATATACAAAATAACTCAAATCCTTTTCACTCAAATTTTTATCACCACTAAACTGCTTAAAGGCAAGAATTAAACTTTCGTAATAGGCATGTACCGACTCCTTTGCTTCTTGATGAGTTTGGTCAATTTTTACCCAATCAGTTTCTTTAGGGGGTACTTTATTTTTTCAGAAAAGGGATTACCTGTTCATATTTTTTCATTACTTCAGGGTCAGGGGCACCTGTTTTTGGGTCTCTAGGGTACTCTTGTGTAGGCCAGCTAATCATTATTTTACATTCTGTCCATAAGTCTGCTGTTACTATTATGTCAAAAAGACTGTTTAAATCAATCCATAGATCTTTTGATAATTTCACAAACCTATCTACCTGCCTATACCACTCGACTGGCTTTTCGCGCAATCGAGGGAAATCATTTGTGAATGACAAAATGTCTTGTCTAGTCCATGGTACATGTACATATCCTACACCTGGAATTTCTCTCATGGGACATTCTGTTACTACCTTTTCCTTTTCTCTTACTGGGAAAGCTGCAAACGTTTTGTCTGAGAGATCATCTCGCTTCCGAAACCACCTACTTTTCCATTTACCTACATCTTCCCATTTTCTTAATATTTGTCATTTTGTTCAAATAGTGCAGGGCTTTGTTCTTAAGAGACATCCAGTGCTCTTGTGAATTGTGTGGTAATATGGGCACGTTTGCCAAGATAATAGTATATGGGGTTGCTTGAGGTGGCAGGTGAAGAAAGGGGCACTTAGGATGGTCACCTGTCTTGTTATTGGTAGCCTGTCCTCGAGACTTCATAAGAGTCGAAGTTCCGTTGTTCGATGATGCTACCATAATGGGTATGGCTGGCGGTATATTCGCCCTAACTACCCCCTCTTGATCTCCCACACCCCCCCATTCGGTCTAGAGAAGGAGTGGCCCTAGTCTGATTGTCACGATTTTCCTTGGCCAGTGGCAAGGATGAAGGCGCCCCTGCAGCTGCCTCGGTGCGAGATTTAAACGTAGCCGCTTCTGCTGCACAAGCGCAGGCCTCCTCTATTTTATCTAACCGTTGGACTACCATGTCAAGGCGTTTGCATAGTGGCTCCAGAATGGTGGCTAGCTTTTCTTCTAAAATGGAGGTAAAATCCCTTGTGGTTAATAAAGGATTTGCCACTACTGGGTCGCTAGCTATCACTTCATTAAAAGAAGTATTTGAATCACCTAGAGCAAGGGTGTTAGCCAGATCGTTAGTAGCGGATGTGGCAGAGGCTTTTGTTTTAGATCTAGTGATTTTAGGTGTGTAGCAACCCTTCTTAGCCTTTTTATGTTGGTCCTTGACAATTTTCCCTGAAACTTTCGTTCCCCTTGTCTTGGCCCTTACAGAGCTGCTCTGGTTACTCTGGATGGTAGTGGCGGAGGGTGATACAGACAAGGTTGGAGCAGCGCTATTAGCAGGAGTCAGGAACTGGTCAAGGGAGTCATTTGTTGTCCTTAACGGGCTGGGGGCGTAAAGTGGGGTATTGGAAGTGGCCCCCCCTCCCAACAGCCTAGGATCCAATGATAATCTTCTCTCAGTGGCCTCAATTTCATGTATCAACACTGATTCAGCACGTACTAAGAAAGCGTCCAGAGTGCCCACTACCTTGTCTCCAGATTTCCATTTTGGCATGATGGCGTCAATAGAGTTGTTGTCTTGGAAGCTCTGGAAAACTCAAAATCGTATCACCGGGCCAGTGTCTAAAGACAAGTCTTAACAAGGGTTAATGAGAGGTGGCCCAGCCCAGCCTCCTCCGGCCCCGGACGGCCACAGATGGTCCCGCCCTTGTTCCGGGCTTCTCCCGGCGCCACCCGCGCGCGTCCCGCGAGGCGGGAGTCAGAGCCGATTCTTATGCGCCTCCTGGCACGAAAAGACGGCGTCGGCGGCGACTTCCTGCCGCTAGGGGCTCTGGGTGTTGAAGTCCAAGGACCGCTCCGCGGCCGCTGTAGGTGTAAGAGCGGCGGCGGGAGACCGGTCAACCAGGGAGCCGAGCACTTGCCAGGGAAAAGGTCAGCTTGTCACCACCACGGCCCAGGGATAAGTAGGTAAACTGCCCGCTCAGCCGGAGTCAGAGCCGATTCTTATGCGCCTCCTGGCGCGAAAAGACGGCGTCGGCGGCGACTTCCTGCCGCTAGGGGCTCTGGGTGTTGAAGTCCAAGGACCGCTTCGCGGCCGCTGTAGGTGTAAGAGCGGCAGCGGGAGACTGGTCAACCAGGGAGCCGAGCACTTTCCAGGGAAAAGGTCAGCTTGTCACCACCACGGCCCAGGGATAAGTAGGTAAACTGCCCGCTCAGCCGGAGTCAGAGCCGATTCTTATGCGCCTCCTGGCGCGAAAAGACGGCGTCGGCGGCGACTTCCTGCCGCTAGGGGCTCTGGGTGTTGAAGTCCAAGGACCGCTTCGCGGCCGCTGTAGGTGTAAGAGCGGCGGCGGGAGACCGGTCAACCAGGGAGCCGAGCACTTGCCAGGGAAAAGGTCAGCTTGTCACCACCACAGCCCAGGGATAAGTAGGTAAACTGCCCGTTTTCTTAATAAAATGATTAAGTCTTTAATCTGGGTTGTTCGTCCTGTAGTGTTCAGATTTTCAATATCCTTTTCAGAAAAATCTACTTGGTATGGTTTTTGTAAAGACTTTACCTTTTCAAAGTCTATACCCATTTCATTTGCTACTTCTTCTAATCTTTCATGTAGATTCCTTGCTCTCCATGTTATACTTTTGCATAAAAATAATAACTCTTCATCTCAATAAGCTTTTAACTTCTCTGTGGGGATAGTCCCTACTATTAATTCTTCCAACACAATTTTCAGCTTGGCCACATCTATAGGTTGGGGTTCTGTATCTTTCCACTGTAAGCTCCTCAACCATTCGCTTAATTCTTCTGTAGTGGGTCCTACTAAACTTTTCTCGCTACTAGGTTGTTCTGAACCCTTTGGTGATCCTGGAACTGATTCTGTTGTCATTATTATTACTCCGTCCATCATTTCCTTTGGTTTTTGCTTTGTTCGCCATAAGTTGGCAGGGTATGCTCAGACGTGAGTCCCTTGCTCATTTTGCCACTGGATTCAAGCAAGCCTGGCTGAAGACTGCTGAAATGCCAGAAACCGGTCCTAGGAAGCTTGTTTCCGGTCCAGGGAAGACATGGCTTGGCAGTTCGGGCTGGACTGTTCCCATGAGGCACAGTGTCAGACTGATTTGCATATGGCCATGTCTGAACTGGGGTGGCAGAGTGGGCTAAAGAACGGTGATGGATTAAACCCAGATCAGTTGACTGGGGGTGAGTGCTTGCAATGTTCAACACTCCGTCCATCATTTCCTTTGGTTTTTGCGTCATTATTATTCTGTCCACTAAACTTTGATTTACTGTCAAGTTTTTAGGCGTACTTTGTTCTGAAATACTTACTGTTTGTCTCCATGGATTCTCATCCGAACTCTTTCTTGGCCTCTCGGTTTGTTTATTACTGTTATAAGGAATCGTCAGACAGTGCTCACTATCCTTTTGTTTATCAAAAATAGGCATTACAGGTCCTATAGTTACAGGAACGGTTACAGCTTCTAAGTTTTTGGTCAATTCCCTAATATTTTCAGTTAACTCTAAGGTGGTTTTTGCTAATTCAGCGGAATTTTCATTACCTGTTTTACCATTTTGTTCTTTCTCTATTTCTCTGAAAGGATTATTTCTTCCTAACTCTTGTGATACTGATTCAAATTTTATATTTCGTGGTGTCTCTTTTATTGGGGCACTTGGTGTCAATTCAATTCAATTCAAATAGACTTTATTCGGATTTCAAAAACCATCCATAAAAGCACAAAATAAATTTAAAATACACATATAATACTACAGTTTTGGGCCACAACTTATCATTTACAAATATAATTTATAAAAAAAACAACAATGAAAACTCAAATGACCTTTATACTATACAGTGCACAAAACCACCTTAGATACAATATATGGCAGTATATAGAAAAAGGATAACTATGAGTATTATGAAAACAAGACAAAAGCGTTACATTACATTAGGTTAGTGCAAATCGTGTATTAAAGTGCAAAGTGCATATCTCAATATAAAATTAATCAATTCTCAAAGACCTGCGTGAGCGTACGATAGCATTAAGAAAATTACTGACTCTAAAAATTAATTCATCTGATCCCAACATTAAAAAGTGTCTATAAGCATAATTGTGATCGGTCAAGTTGTGCTTTTTACAGTAGGGGATTAAGTAATGCCTTGTAAATTTCTTGTAGAAACCACAGCCAAAAATAAAGTGTAACATACTCTGGGTTCCACCATGGTCACAAGGGCAATTTAATTTTTCCAGATTTTTAATGTAACCCAGTGGAAAGCAGATAAGATTTACAATACTCCGGTCCCTAAATCTGAATAGTAAGGTCCTGTTCCACCTGCCCAGTTTTTTACGTAAATAGGGCTGTGGTAACATCGGGAATTCGGGGGATGGTTCCTGGATTTGTAAGTAATTGGTTGTAGATTGTTTCGCGGAATCTACTCCTTCCCTCTCTTTGTGGAAATGCTGATAGAGTGCCCTTCTCACTAAATTTTTGTGGGAGCCATCGATCTGATCGGGGTGTGTGAAAAGATGACCATAGTTAACACTCACGAGGCTCTTTTCTACCGCATTAATCCATGGAATTAAGCCGACATTCTCACTATTCAGACAGTCCATAATAATCTCACGGGACAAGGAAGCTGCCAGGTTTTTCCAGACCCTTAACCAGAACAATGCGGGTCTGGCTCTTATAAAATCCTCAACATAGTGTAGTTTTAATTCGTTATGGCATACGGTGGTTGGTGCACTAATGACTCCCCCCAAGATTTTCCGACAAAATCTATTCTCTTCTCTCTGTAATTCGGAACAGTTCGAGAACCCCCAGACTTCAGCACCGTATGTACCAGTTGGGAGGCATTGGGTCCGGTAAATTTGTAATAAACTGGAAACCACGTCCGCCTGGCGCGGTTGACAGAGAGAGGTAACAGAGTTAATCGATTTGGAGAGTTTATTTCTCCCCATTGCAACGTGGGGTTGCCACGAGCCGCTATTGGAAAATAGCAGGCCCAAATATGGGAAAGTGCAAGTGCTTTTTAAGGAATTTTGACCTATCACAATCTTTGGGATTTTATCATTTTTAGGGCCGCAGGTCATTATAAAGGATTTACTAAAATTAGTGCACAAACCTAAGTCAGACATGTAATCAACAAATCCCGATATTAAAATACGCAGGGCATTCGGAGTGCGGCCCATGAGTACCGCATCATCCGCGTAGAGTAACGCCGGGATTGGTTTCTTATTAATGATAGGGACGTCTTTTGTCAAGTTACATAAAGAATGGGTTAATTCATTGATGTATAATATAAAAAGCAAGGGGGCCAGAACGCAGCCCTGTCTCACCCCCTTGCCTATTAAAATTTCGTTTGAAACCTCGCCTTCATTATTTATTCGGACGCGGGCCTTCAGGTTACGATGGAGGTTGGCCAAAAAGTGGACTAGTGGTTCGTCTAAACCGTAGTTTAAAAGAATGGACCATAAGCGAGAACGGTTAACAAAATCAAATGCTGAGCTTAGGTCCATAAACCCAAAATACAGAGGGGATTGTTTGGCTCTTGTGTATTTAGCCATTATAAGGTTGAGGTTCAGACATTGTTCCACCGTGCCAAGTTTGCTCCTAAAGCCTAGCTGGCAACGGTGGATAATAGAATTATCATCTGCCCATGTGCTAATTCTATCAAATAGGACCCTACCAAGGACCTTCAGGGTATTATCGATCAATGATATTGGTCGATAACACCCCGGGTCCAACCTATTTCCCTTTTTGAAAATAGGTACGATGGTACTACTGGACCATGTCGAGGGGATAGATTTCTTACTCAGATTGTTAAAAAGGTTACAGAGTAAGGGGGCCCAGAAGCTTGTATTGGATTTAATCTGGTCAATAGACAAGCCATCCGGGCCTGGTGCCTTGTTACCAGCACTATTTGCAATGGCTTCCTCTACCTCCTCTAATGTTATGACTATGGTACTGTCGGGGAAATTATCCTCGGTGTGATCTCCAACTTCCGCATAAAGTTTTGAGAAGTGGGTGACCCATGAGTCTCCTGTGATGTTGCAATTGATCGGGGTGATGTTACTTCCCAGGGCTCTCAAGTTCTTTACATCTCTCCAAAACCCAGTTGAATCTTTTAAGGCAGCGGATTTCGTGAGATTATCCCAGTGACTTATTAAAAGCTCCTCAGTTCTAACTTTTAGTGCATGTTTATATTTGGAGCGTAGTGAACTGACAAGGGACACATCTCGGGGTTTAACTGCCAAGGCCTTTCTAAGTTCTCTATTGGCCCTCGAACAATTAGTGTCGAACCATCTTTGGTTGGTTACATTATGTTCTTTTGACGGTCTGGATATTGCCCTTTTTATAACTATGCATAAATCACAGAAAGACTTAATTATATCGGGGCCACCAAATGCTAAACATTTAGAGATCAACAGAGGATTATTCCTAATCACAGAAGATAGGATCTCTTGATTGTCGATCCCTCTCCAGACAATCCTGAGCCCGTCTGTGGAGACAGTAATATTTTGGGCTCCTGTCTCATGTGGGCCTATAGGTTTTTTAATAGATTTAAGTTGGATTACTATGGGCAGATGATCGCTATATGAGCTACTAACAACCTCGGAACTAAGTAACACTTCGCTAAGGAGGGAAGAGGTAAACATATAATCAATCGTAGTTGAACTACCACGGCCAATGTAAGTAGGGGCCGGCTCAGTTCCCTCAGGGGATCCACAATAGCTCATTACATCGTCTAAATCCCTGCTATGTAATAAATCCAATAATTCAGCACCTCGTCTACAAGGCGGGGATGTATAGTGAATGTGGGCATTAAAATCTCCGCCGACACAAATGCCATCAAATTGGCCAAACTTTACTCCATTCGCAACTTCATCAATAAAATTGAACAATTCCAAGAAGATAGGATTTGGATGGTTAATAAAATCATTATTATAAAAGTTTATGAGACAAATTTTTAACCTTGCAACATATTTCACGGCTATCAGATATTTACTGACCACATGTAAAGGTTCAATTTTCACGTCCTTAGAGATTTTTGCCCAGATGGATAGACCACCACTTGGTCGCCCCGAAACGGAGGGCAAGGCAGTAAGATTATGACAGAAAAAACCCTCCAATAATTGGGCGCATGTGCACCACGTTTCCTGCAACATTACCACATCAAAGTTACTTATCCAGGTAACCCATTCTTTAATTTTCATCTTACTTGAAAGCCCAGCAATATTCCAACTAATGACACTAAGAGTATCAGTTAGTGGAATAGTGGTGGGAGAAGGAAGGGCAATGGAAGAGTCGGGGCGTGCTACATAGGGTGGAATTAATCCATCTGGACAGGACTTATGAATATTTATAGATTTTGCCATTTCCAAAGGCATTGTGCTAATAACCTTATCAAGTGTAATAGTAGATGTTAATAGTGGTCAATCTAGGCTTCCTAATTCGGATAGAGCAGAAAATCTGTTGGATAAAGGAATGGTATTAGAGGCCGTTTGAAATATTCTGTGTGGGGGCCTGTAAAAGTGGCCCAATGGGTGAAGAGTTATGGCAGTAGATGTACTGGTGTTATGTGTGTCTAAAAAGAATCTTACAGAGCTCGGGTGTCGGAAGTTGATCACTATACAGTCCCCACTAATATTTTTGTGTTGTGGGCCCACCCAGCTTACCCGACGGGTTGATATAATCTCATTTGATATGTTCCATCTTGCCCCTTTATGTTTAGTCAGCCAATCAATGCATTTGTTATGCAATTGTGGCCATGACTCGCTTTGGTTTTCATTAAGGGCTGGTACGCCTGCTAACACTAGAACATATGGGCAGGCTTCTGGGGGTAAGTGAAGTGATGGCCCTAAATTATTAGTGGTACTATTTCTTACTAACGCACCTCTGCTTGTGCTTACACTATCCGATGTGTTGCCTGTCCTATCTTTTAGGGTTACTGATGGAGTAATAGTGGGATTAGCATCCGAGCTCACAATATTAGTAGTAGCTCTTCCTGCTACTCCAAAAGAGTCATGATTTGGGCCCATGGTCAGTGCGGGTGGGGTATTAGCTAAAGTGCTGCTAGATGAGACAGCTTTAACAGCTGTTAAGATTTTAGTGTTACTATGGCCAGAATCATCAGCAGTGGCCAAACCCCCCTCCCTCAGACCATTACATAATGATTCTAACTTATTCATAATTTTTTCACCCCGGGCTACATCCACACTAATAATACCTTTCCTTTTAATTTCCTCTTTTTTGACAAGGTTTTCAATTTTGTCCAGTCTCTTAAAAACAACATTAAATTGTTTAGCTATTTGAATTTCAACTTGCTTAAAAATGGTATCAACGATAGTTTCAATCAGATTGCCATTGACTTTGGGTTGGATATTTCGGTCAATGGGCTCAGTCTGGGTACAGACCGAATTGTCAGTACTCTCATCACATGATATAGGGACCCCACAAGTACCTTTATCCAGGGCTGAAGACTCTGGTCTACAAATAGAGACAGTGAGTCTTCCCGTTCCTTCATCCAATGGTGAAAGTTGCGATGATAAGTCCTCAGTGGTACCTGATATCACTATTTCACAGTCATTTCCTTTGTTTTTGTTCCATAAACTTTGTGGGGTAGGTTGGTTTCTACAGTGTCTTGATTGTTTCCTTTTGTTTATGGTACATTTCACTGGGCCTCTCTTACGTTTCTCCCTTGTTGTTGTGTTGGGACATGGTGTTTTATCTAATGCGGATTCCACTAGTCGGTCAGTTACAGGTACAGTCACCAAACTGGTTGTGTCAGTAATGGGAGTTACAGTGTCAGCTTGGGCTGATGGTTTGATGACCGTTACTGTAGGGGAGAGAGGGAGACCCAAAGTAGGTAAAACATTAGGAGACTGGGAACATGGCAGGGTAGTAGTAGGAAATCCAAAGGACATCCTGCGTTCGGTATCAGCAATCTCGTTGGTAACCATAGTAAGGGCATTAGCCAATAATGTATCAATCGATGTGGGCTGTTCAATAGGGATAGCAGTAGTGGCAGATGTGGGCTTCATCGTACGTTTCCCCATGGTTTGTATAAATACCTGTACAGCCTGGCGATGCAAGGGGGGTGGCCCAGCCCAGCCTCCTGCAGCCCCTGACGGCCACAGACGGCCCGCCCTCTGCCCGGGCTCAGCCCGGCGCCGCCCGCGCGCGTCCCGCGACGCGGGAGTGTCCTCGCGTTGATATCGCCTCCAGGTGTCGATGGGCGTGATCTCCGGCCCCAGGTACCCCAGGTGGTACTGGGAGACGTAGTCCCCGTTCAATACGCGGCCGCAAAGCTGATGAACGCGGCGGCGTGAGGGGGATAAGCGGTGTAGGGGCAAATGCCAGGAGCCCTCGGTGCAGCAGCCAGGTCAAGCAATGTCCTCCGGCAGGCTAGCGGACACAGGAAACTTCCCCCTGTCAATAATGTGGAATCTGATTGATATGGGGGTGGATTTTTATAAAACATGTCATCAAGAACATCATCCTCCAATTCGTGCACACCATACCCTCCTGACTCTATATTATTTCTCTTTTCCATGCATTTCCTACTGCTAACCTCTTCAGCATGTCTCACGGGAAACAAACCATCAGTCATATTTGCACTTCGCCATCTCCTCATTCTGTCATCATGATTCTCCTGTCCATATGATCTACCAAACATATACTTATACCTTCCGCCACTCCTCTGTCTTTCTCTGTCATACATCTCGTCTTCCCATTCTGTCAATGCTTCAAACTGAGTTGGTCTAGGTCTCGGTTCTAAATTCATCATTCTTTCTCTTAAATTTCTCAAAACCGCTAAATTAAATGAACCATGTTCCGGGAATGCTAAAACTCCAATTGTCCAACCAAATACATGTATGATATCCGTATTTTGCAACCATAAAGGATGCGGGCGATTTTGGTGGAGGAACCAACTGTCCCTTTCTAGTCACAATCGGTTCGTCCTTTTTAAATAGACCTTTGATTTTTCCAAACCAAGACTTTTTAGGTCTCGCCTGACCCAGCGCATGCGCTGGTCTGGCGAGACTTTTTGTGAGGGCTCAAGAAAGTGCTACCATGGCCGGCCTAGAGCTACAGTGCATGTGCGCGGGCGCGCGCTTACGAGCAGAGGCTTTCCTCCTCATGCTCATTAGGCGCATTGCTCACTGCGCTTGATCGCGAATGCGATCACTTTCACTTTCGCGGCCGCGCGTTTACAAACGCGCGGCCAATGCTTGTTTCATTTCTCGTTAAGGTCTTCGTCGCTTTCCAGTGTGCTTTTCCAGTGTGAAAGCTTTCGCTTTCAACTATGGCAACCGGCAGCGCTTCCGGCCTGTGGTTTAAGCCCGGGACAAGAAAGGACAGTTGTTGAAAAAGAGGTTGTGCCTCAGTGTTCGTGTTCAAATACCACTTTTTATTGCTGGTGAATTCTCATTAAAAGTATATTTATATACCAACATGCATGTGTCTGCTTTAACGCTGTCCAAGCGTATACAAGTCCAAATAAAAGTTCATAAAGGTACCGGAAATGAAAAAAAAATGTCAGTGCACTGTACCAAGGACTATAAAAATTGCCTCTGTACTTGCCCTCCACCTCCCAAAGAATGTGATTAAGTAGGCCCATCGAAAGAATAAGTTTGCGGAGTCATACATACATTGAAACGCCCCAAAGAGAAACTTATTCTGCACCCTGCCTGTAGGTGTCAGCGTTGGGCTGTGTATGATATCTGAGGATCTCGCGAAGCTTGGGAAATTCAGCCCTTGGTAGGTAATTCACACCCCCTCGCTAAAAAGTGCCAACTTGACCGGAGTTGGACTGTAAAATATTAGACTGCAACTGCATGCGAAGCAGTCCGGAACGCATGTGTACCGGCCCACTAATGACAGCTGGTTTAAATAGGAAATAAAATGGCGCTCGACGCACTGACCTTTCAATATGACTTTCAAGTTACCAGCTGTACAAAGCGCCTAACCTCTCAAGTATGTCCCGATTCTCGGCGCTGTTTGGCTTTATATTTGTTATGTTTACGTTTTGACTTGTATTGGTTTTGTTTTCAGACATATTGCTTTGAGGTCGAATGCCCAATAACACCCTAGCTCCGTGACACGACCCTGGGGCACCTAGTTGTGTTGATAAATGCACTTTAAAACTTGGCTCGGATACAGGAGGATGATTCGGAACACCCAGGATTCGAGTCCATAACTAGCTCTTAAAGTTGTCAGCCATTTTGGTGATGTTTGTTGTGACTACAGTATTCATCGTGCCTGTTTTGGACAGTTGTATGGTCTGGAGGACATGTCATCTCTCTTGCACCTGCCACACTTTTGTGGTAAGTGGTGATTTTGTAAAGCAGTTTAGACCCAAGCATGAATAAAATTCCACTTAATTACGAACCATCGCCAAAATAGTTTTATCAGATACCTATTGTCTGTTAGTGATCATTTTAGTATATTTGCTTACTGTTTTTTACATAGCGCTTCTTATCACATTTTTGATTTGCTAGATCTGTGAACAAAAGCCGTTAATATTATCAAATTTACCGCCCTCCGAAGGATTTTTGCGAGGATTTGAATTTGTGACCTGCATATCGCCTCCGATATCGGTGGTGAGCGTTTAACTGGTAAAAAGAGGACTACGTATAGCAATGTATAGCTAGCTCATCTAACCCAACCACATTAACAGAAAGTATGAAAAAAAAACACACGTGCACGTGAAACATTTTCCGAACTGCGCTTGTGATGATTGTAGGGCAGGTCCAACTTGTTCCCTCCAGAAACAATATTGATTTTACTTTGCTCCGTAAACAGCAGTAAAAGTGAGCAGTGTGGCAGTTCCCTCCTCGCCCAGGGCAATTTTTTTTTTTTTTTTTAAATAAGGATTTGAGCACATGCTGTACACTTCAGTTTACAACGCGTGAGAAAATAGTTTACTCCTATTATCTTCAGCCAACCCAAGCAGGGCGTAGTGGGGTTAAAGAGTAGGTGTCGCAGCAAGACCCGAACTAGAAAAAGCATCTCATGGCCCCGTAAACCACACAGAATCTGCCTGCCTAGAACCCTAGCCTCAAGTAGTTTTTTTTGCAGTGTTCTATACCCTAGGCATGATTTATTGCATCCATATCACCGGTTCCTTCAATTACTGGCTTCCTTCGGGTCGCCAAGTAAGTAACCCCTTGATACTAGCTTGGTTTACCAGCTCCACTTCTGTCATAATTAGTTCACCCCGCTGTAATAGTTTCCTTGAGGCACGCAGCACCATTCATTTTTCCAACTCCTTCGTTTTCCTGATTGATTCATCTCTCTTCTACTTTACTCACCCAAGTGTTTGAATTGTATTGTTTTGATTCCGCTTCTCCTACGCTAGTCCATTACTTGACTAAGTTAAAAATTGCAGATTAAACTAACAAGCATTGGCATAGCCAATAGGTCTCGCTTTTGGGACCTTATAAGTGTTTAGTTATCCAGTACAATATCCTTGGTGCAACAACATCAAGTGTTGCATGGCTAAACACTTATAAGGTCCCAAAGGCGAGACCTATTGGCTATGCCAATGCTTGTTCTCTTTTTCTGGTGGTTCGTAATACATCATTTTGTCTTTTCAGTACCGCTAGATTTTCCCTACGACTATTCTGTTGTTTAACCAATCGTAGCGCGGCTTACACTAACGCACCTATCCAGAGCGTTTATGTCACTTCTGTAATTCTCCAATCCCAGCGCGACTCACACTAACGCACCAATCCGGAGCGTCTACGTCACCCTGTAATTCTCCAATCCTAGCGCGGCGTACACTAACATGCCAATCAGGAGCGTCTACATTGTTTTACAGCTGGCCAATCCCAGCGCGGTCTTTCTGACGTCAGCTTTTCTCGCTACTCCTGCTTCTGCTGACCCCTCCTTTACAAAATTTATCGGCAAACTTTCTTACGTTCTTTCTGACTTACAAATCTGTTAGTAACGACATAAAAACGCCACCATTATCTGTTTCGCTAACAAAAGTATAGTTAATGACGTTTCCCACAAGAATTCCGTCTTTCCCGAGAGCAGCGCTTACCTCTGCCCTACTACGGAATCGTTACTTCCGTGGATAAAGTAGCACATCCCTGTACTTACCCTTCTAACAAGCATTAGCTAACGGTTTCTCTAGAAGTAAGACACCTGTTGGAGACGCTCTGATCCCGAGAAATAAAACCAGAGTTTCACAATTAGCCTGAATGCTATTTCATTCACGCACTTTCATACGGAAAATGTAGTTCATTCACACAGAATTCTGTCTTTCCAGAGAGCAGCGCTTACCTCTGCCCTACTACAGAATTATGACACTCGTTAACAAAGTAGCACTTCCCTCTAACAAGCTTAGGGAACACCTATTACCTTTCCAGTGATAAGCGTAATCAGAGTGCCTTTTGGACTCCTGGTACTTAAGACCAAAATTTCACAGGTGGCCTTCGCTACCATACAGTTCTATCAAACAGAAAATGTCCCTAGCGGCAACACACAATAATGTTACCAATCGAACCCAGACAATGCGTCGTGCAACTTCAATCGTCACACGTTTTCCCCGTGTACCTACAGGGCAACAACAACAATTCCGTCTTTCCTGAGAACAGCGCTTACCTCTGCTCTACTACGGAATCGTTTCAAACTTCTGACTTCCTACATCCCAGAAGCCATCAAACAACATAAAACTCAACACAACTCAACATAGAGTGTTAATACATAAACCAATTCTCATCCAAACATCCGCAATCAATAACCAATAAGCAAAATTGAGAAATCAATAAGCAATAATCAGATCAATAAGCAATAATCACCAAACCAAAACAATAAAACCATCATCCTGCTACCAGAAAAACTGATCCAGCGCAAAAGCCGGGGGAAATAGAAAGAGTACAACTATCCTCCCTGCGTCGCAGACCCGCCGTCACACTACCTCATTTACACACGCATTCATTGGTGGGGCCCATAACACCAACACTCATACGTCTCTCTCTCACGAGTCTGCACACAGGAGGGATGATATAATTCTTACGCTGGACATGTGGGGGGAACACCTTATAACCTATAGGGAGAGAAAAGTTATTTTACAAATGTACATTAGCAATCGTCGCCTATAGATCCCTAACCCTAAACATCAAGGCACTCCACCCACTTGGTCGACGGACCAATTAGTTGGATTGGTTGATGGTGATTTAGAACCAGCTAAAACACATTTAAGATTCTGAATCCTTACTTCCCTTAATTCAACATCACAAACTCATATTTTCTTGTTAATCAATATTTGTTTATCTATATTTTCATAATGATTTATATTTTCATTTGTTTCGTCAAAGTTTAGAATTTCTAGATCAATTTAAGTAAATCACAGAACATCATATTTACCTAATCTGGCTATCTGGGGTCCTCTAATTCATTGGCTCTACATAATCAAGTTGTCGTAAATTGTCCGAATAAAGGAGGCCAAAGCTCAATGTTCAAAGTCCTCTGCTCAGCATGTTACAGTCCTCAATTTTATCAAAGGACCAGAAATCGTGCACGCATCTATCATAGCCCGTGGATTTGGAAAACGTTTGCAGTCATCAAGCGGTCGGGCAGCATCTGGACCATCAGGGAACGGCGTCTCATACCCTCTCTATTCTACTACCCTTTTTATAATAATATCAGGTTAAGAAGATACATTTTTAGGCCTAGAACAGTGGTGATTGGCTGGTTGGGATCGTCCGATTCTTATTCCCAGCGCCTCAGTTCAGTCCGAGTTGTGAGGTCACTAGTCCACATTAGTATCGGCTTGTTCCGGTCTGTTGTATTCTTGATTGATCCCTTATCTTGGGAGACCACCAAACTGTTATCCTTGACCGGGGACATGATGTATAAAGGTTGCTAAGAAGTTCACGATTCCGTCCGGACATGTGTAGTTGACTCCACGCTTCACGAGACGGTGGCCACTTCTGGGTACGGTGTCAGCGGCCATTTTGGATTATGCCCAGATGTCAACTTAAGCGAAACAAACACAAAATAATAATTAATATATAGAAATGATGATTCTAATGATGATTCTAATGTTAACCCCTTACTAATCCCTTTATGTGTTTGTATTTATCTAGCATATAGCGACTTTTAAAGCAATTATAGTCACCTTTTCGATCCTTCACGAAGATGCAAACGTCACAAAGCAATATATCATGCAATATACAACTACCACATACACTATTGGTAATATGCGTACAGATTTTAGTTACATAAGTTATTAAGTCATGCAAATAGCAGTCTCCCACGTGTAATTTGGTTTTAATAATGTTGATTAATATACATGCAGCACTCGTTTAATAATGTTATAATTAATAGATTATCTAATTAGTATTTCCATGCAAAATAGAGGAGGTATACAAAATTTTGCACTACCTGCTCCATCATCAGCTACACAACTGGACTCGTATAGGCCCCTGTCCCTCATTAACGTTGACGCCAAAATATTAGCTAAATTAATCGCTAACTGCATTAGTCCTCTCATGCATGTCCTGGTCTTACACGACCAATCAGGTTTTGTGCCAACCAGAAGCACTTCCCATAATTTGCGTACCCTATTCGCGATCCTTCAGGATATAGACCCCGACATAAACGTTGCCCCCATTTTTCTAGACACCACAAAGGCGTTTGATTCCCTGGAATGGGACTATTTAGCCTTTGTATTGCACCGCATGGGATTCCCTATACCATTCCTAGACCTGGATAAATCTCTTATACACGGACCTGCAAGCCACGGTATTAATCAATGGCAAGCGATTATCCTCCTTTACTATAGCCAGAGGCACTAGGCAGGGATGCCCCTATCCCCCCTTTTGTTTGCCCTGGCTATCGAACCCCTGGCCGCCAAGATCCGCCAACACTTCCGTGATCATGCCATCATCTACCCAGAAAGACAAATATTGATCTCTTTATATGCAGATGACCTCACCCTTTACTTACGGAACCCGGAAGTGAGCCTGAATCCCATCCTCAGGTTGTTCATTCTCTTCGGACGTCTCTCTGGAGTCAATATTAATTGGGGTAAATCTCAAATCTACCCCCTCACCGACTCCACTCCCAGATTTGTACCGGACTATCCCTCTTACATGGTGCGAGGACACACTTACTTACCTCGGCATAGTCATATCCCGTAACCAAGAGGAACTAATGAGGGCCAACTATGGGTGCACATTAGACTCATTGACTGACAAAATTACACAGTGGATTGCACTGCCACTGTCTATGGCGGGTAGAGCCGCTCACATAAAAATGGTAATACTGCCCAACTTATTGTATTTGTTTGTAAACATTCCCTATGCCCCCAGCCGACATGTTTTTTTCGACCGCCAAGAGCCAACTCATTAGACTTATTTGGGGAGGAAAACAGGCCAGGCTCCGATGGGACATCTTAATGCGTCCCTTCAGTGATGGTGGATTCGAAATACCTGACCTAGAACTATACTTTAGCTGCACTCAAGCTCATTTTGCCTCATATTGGATAAACCCCCCCCCCCTATATTCCACATCTGGCAATTGAAGACGGATATATGAACCCAATCCCAAGCACTGCCTAACTGAGTTCCCCCACAATCCCACGGCATCTGGCCTCTACCACTGTCCAATGTACCACCAGTGCATGGCGAGATCTGGTGAATATTACACAATGTGCCCTGCTATACTCCCCCTTCTACCCCTATCCAGCAGACAAGACATCCCGGTTACGTAAGAAGGTGGTTGCCGCAGACTCCTCCGCAAATTGTCCATACAAACCTGGGGACAATTATATGATAAGGGTAAATTCCGCACGAGCGCAGAATTCTTTGGCTCCACAACTCCCTCCCCATTAGAACGATTCTACTACATCAGGCTGTGCCAAGATGTGAAGGCCCTCACCCCCTGTTTCCCCCAGGAGCCCCCCTATACGCCCTTCTACAACAACCGCCCCCTCCCATGTAATATCACTATTATACCGCACAGCACAGAAAAGCAGGGAATATGAATCCCCTTTAGCCAGGGCCTGATGGGAAGCAGAACTGGGACATCCTCTGACTGAAAAACAATGGCCCTTTTGCTGCAGGAAAACAGGAGAAATCTCCGCCAACAGCAAATTCCGCATTATCCATTACAAATGTATTCACCGTCTTTACTATACGCCAGCGCGCCTACATCGCCTGCAACTCCGGGACAGTGACAGATGTGATCGATGCGGTAGCGAGGGAGCTGACTTTCAACATACAGCCTGGGACTGTCCACCCGTCCGTCGATTTTGGACGGACGTACTCACAGCATTGAACCAAATGACGGGACTGCACATTCCGAGGATCCCCTGACTGCGCTATTAGGCTACACTGAACCCTTAGCTGCCAAAGTCCGCAGATAAACATCCCTTGCACTCCTTTTAGCCAAGAGAAGGGTCGCTTGCAGATGGTGAAGTGGGAGAGCCCCGAAGTTTAAGGACTGGCTGCAGGACCTTATCTATTGTCAAGACCAATTACAGATATACAGGGATCTCTTAACCCCCTCCTCCCGCCCTCGAGATATATGGGTGCCTTTGCAAACATATTTTGTAGAACACTCCCCTGACACGAACTCCACGACCCCTCTTAACACAACCCCAACGGCCTGAAGGGATCTGAAGCGAAAGGAACCCCCACCCAGTGTGACACACACCATGCACAAGAGGCTCTGGCACACTCTAATACACTACTCCATACCATCATGCTCAGACTATGATATCTAAAACAATATATGTTTCAAATATACACAACGCAGTAGGGGAACTGTTATTTTTGTTTTCTCTTAAGATGTTGTCCAAACTCACGTGCTCGCGGAGCACTATACGCTCCTTTAATAGCTGCATGCCCTAACTGACGCAGCCGGCCCGATGTGGTTGTAGGCGACTTGCTGTGTTATCTCTCCCTACCATTAGCATTTTTAACATGTCGCTTTGCTATGCCGCCCCTATCGGAGATGTAGGCAGTTTGCTGTGGACAATGTCTTATACTTTTAATAAAGGTTTTTTAAAAAAAAAAAAGCTTGTGATCGGGAGGGTTCGCGAATTCACCGCTGCCCTAGAGATCGAAACCTTTTCTTTTCATAATTTCTCAGGAACTACTGAAAGGATTTACACCATTTAACAAAAAAAGGACTCTTTCTGAACCAAGGGCTACCTTTTTGCCAAATTTGGTGTAATTCCGTTCAGCAGTTTGGGCTGTAGCTGTGTCTAAAGTTTCCTATGGAAAATAACATGGGGAAAACGCGTTTTGGGACCCCCTTTTTTCTCAGCCCCCGCTTGACGAATCACCCCGAAGCTTTCAAGACAGGAGCTGACTGGAGCTGATCACTAGTTTTGAAAATTTTGCGAAGATTCGTCAAGCGACGACAAAGTTATTGGGAAAACAAAAAACGTTTTTCCTATGGCAACTAGGTCCTAACTATAACTACCTACTGGCGACCGCCAGTTTGTGATATATTAATATATACATATATACATATATGCATCCGAAAACGGTTCAAGGTCCCGGTGTTCCTGGCGCTCATTAAAGGTGCGTCACCCTTGCGGTTGAACCAAACCGCTAAATATCAAACACAATTTTCTCCAGAACGGAAGAAAGAATAGGGTCGCACTCCAGCGGTATTTTTGCAATTCAATGCTCCATTTATTTCCAGTTCACTTCGGTCCACAAATCAAACGCAAACCAAACGCAAACCAACCAACGCGTTTCTTTAACTTCTGTTAACTTGGTCACGGTTGTTACCATTCGAAAAAAAGAATACATTTAAACAGGTGTGATGACAGGAAATGTCATGACTTCATTTCCTGTAAGTTCCGGGGTTTGCAATCCCAGACTTCTGGGAGATGTAGTCCCCTTTGATGCATTGAAACTTTATTCATGAGTAGGCTTACAATTAAATAAACAAAAATTCACATCTAAGGGTGACGATTTTAAACCTTGACCACATTAAAAACTATATTATCGTTTTATGAACAACTGTAACCAAGTTAACAGAAGTTAACGAAACGAAACGCGTTGGTTGGTTTGCGTTGATTTGTGGACCGAAGTGAACTGGAAATAAATGGAGCATTGAATTGCAAAAATACCGCTGGAGTGCGACCCTATTCTTTCTTCCGTTCTGGAGAAAATTGTGTTTGCTATATACATATATATATGTATATATATATATATATACACATATATATATATTATCTACTGGCGGTCGCCAGTAGATAGTTATAGTTAGGACCGTGTTTCCATAGGAAATCCACAACATTCTATTTGGAATAACTTTGGCGCCTGTTGACGAATCCTCACGAAATTTTCAAAATAGGTGGGGCGCTCCACTCCGCTCCTACCCTGAAAGTCTCAGGGGGATTCGTCAAGCGGGGGCTGAGAAAAAAGGTCCAAGGTTCAGCCCGAACGGCTGAACAGAATTACTTTAAATTTGGCAGAGAGGTAGTCCTCAGCTCAGGGATGTGCCTTTTGCAGGTCTAGTGTCAATCTGTTCAGTAGTTCCTGAGAAAATCAAAAGTAAAATCATATATATATGTGGGCGGAGCCTAAGCACACATCTCATCCTGAGATCTGATTGGCTGTCAGCACTTCATCCAAGAAGTGTTGGCAGCCATCTTGGGACCAATATACATGATAGCACCTCATTAAAAAGCATTGCAGTTAATAGAAGGTTTTAAGACTTTAGTTACATTATAAATCATTTGTTGATGGTACCATACTCATTTTAGGAATTGTGGTATGTTCTAAGGTGATTTCACCATGTGAAAAAGCCTTCTGCTGGGATATCATGATTGAGAGAAAAATATTTTCTCATGCTTTTCCCACAGAGGTTTGGAAGGTGATCTATAAGCTAAACTGAGAGCTTATTTTCTGTAAATTCACATTATCTTTCTCAGTCATGTGAGAATGAAGTCTGACATTCTCAGTAAAACATGTACATCCAACAAGGGCAGAGACTGTCAGTTGATTCCTTTGTGTTCTACTGCAGCTCCCCAGAGTGTTCCAAAGAACAACTAGAGCGCTAACAGTCCTACTTATGATAAACGTATGGCACACCTGAAGCCATCTTGCTTGGATTAAAGTGGTAACTCTTAAAACATTTAATTTAAAAAGGAACAAAATGAGGGGGTTCATTTTTCCATAAAAAGTATGATTAGTGCTGCAGAAAGAAAAATTAGGGCACATTTTGAGTGACTTCTCAAATCCTCTTCTATTTCATTAAAAAATTCTGACATGCAGATTGAAACATGCACTTTCAATACCAGCAGCAGTTTTCCCTCGTGAGCAGTAGCTTTACTACAGTGATCTAATGAGCAAAAAGAGTGCTAACATTCTGAATTTTAGGCAAATGTGTGACACATCTGAATGCCTTCTTGATGGAATCAAAGAAAAAAACTGAAAGTATTTCCTACTGAGGAGACTGCAGTAAATGAGGAAATTAGGAAACTTCATAACAAATAAGTCTCCCAAGATGGCCACCAGAGACAAAAGAGCCCAAATGTAGCCCAAATATCACCCAGATGTAGCCCAAGTATAGCCCAATGACAGAATGTCCCAGAGTGTTCTTAAAAACAACTAGAGCGCTTACTGTCTTCATTATGACAAAAGTATGGCACACCTGAAGCCATCTTGATTGGAATAAACTGGTAACACTTAAAACATTTAATTTAAAAAGGAACACAATGAGGGGGTTCATTTTGCCATAGAAATTATGATTAATGCTGAAGAAAGAAAATGAGGGCACATTTTGAGTGACTTCTCAAATCCTCTTCTATTTCATTAAAAAATTCTGACATGCAGACTGAAACATGCACTTTTAATACCAGGAGCAGACTTCCATGGTGAACAGTAGTTTTACTACAGTGATCTAATGAGCAACTAGAGTGCTAACATTCAGAATTTATGGCAAATGTGTAACATATCTGAATACCTTCATGATGGAATCAAAGTAAAAAACTGAAAGCATTTCCTACTGAGGAGACTGCAGTACATGAGGAAATTAGGAAACTTCATAACAAATAAATCTCCCAAGATGGCCACCGGAGACAAAAGAGCCCAAATGTAGCCCAAAATCACCCAGATGTAGCCCAAATATAGCCCAATGACAGAAGTGTGCAAAACACTTATTATTTTGTGTTTTTGCAGTGTTATATAGTGCAGACTTGTCAGGTATTGGAGTGCTTTACATGAGCATTGGTTACATCACACAAGAACAAATTCATTTTAGTTGTAGACATGGGGAGACTAAGTGATTTGACCAGAATCACAGAATGTCGAGCTGAAGCAGAAACTCCAACCTGGTTCCCCAGTTGCAAAGTCTGCAGTTCTGGAAGTAACACCACATCCTCTCCCCTAAGTGCAACATTTAATCAAGAGGTCAACTGGATAAAAAAACATAAAGATAACAAATAATTTAAAAGTGCTTTGTCGCTATTTGAAAACTCAGAAAATATGTCCTTATTTTAGTCTTTTAGAGCACTAACCATAATTTTGATGCCAATAAGACCCTCTCATATATGTAATTTCTAAAGGAAATTCTCTAGGTATTACAGTTTTGATTACATCAAGATGACGTCAGGCGTTCCACACTTTTGTAATAAATATAGAATGTTAGCAATCTAGTTGTTCATTAGGATACTGTTGAGAGGGGGGGCGTGGCTTCGGAGCCTTAGAAGATGGCCGCTATTCCCGGGAGCTCCGGCGAGCCGTGAAGGCAGCATTTCTTCGTCGAAATCGCCGAAATTGTTCATTTTGACAATCGGAACTGCCACTCTCCAGAATGATACCTTTATTTTTTCATAGGGTGAGGCTGGAAAGTTTATTTTAATGTTTTTCCTGTTACCTCACCGTCGCGGCCGCCATTTTGTTTTTTCAACGATCCTTTGCTCCCTGCCTGCGGCTGTATGACGGTGCTGATCCATATTTGGCTGCCTTTTTTGCTAGTATTACGTTTCTTTCGTCCTTTTTAAGCAGCATCTATATTACCTGATTGATGGTGTGCCTGCAGTTACTGCTCAACAATATTTCTTCGTCTTTGCTGGGCTACTATCCTCCAATTTTGACTCTGCTTTCTTTTGAAGGACTCTTAGTATATTTTTTCTCAGAACATCATGCCTCGCGGCAGTTGTAATGCCGCCCGTTCCTCCACCGAGGGCAATTTAGAGGTCTTTAACCCTTTTGATGTTTTACAAGAACATACTGACGATAATACCAAAGACTATGTTGGCGCCAAGTCTATTACTCCGTCTACTCCTCGCTCAAGTACTAAACAAAATACCAAGATACCCTCTGCGTCACCGTCTACTTCTGGCAAAAGGGTGAAGGCTAACCCGCCTTCTCCCACTAGTTCATCGTCCCCGATCTCTATGGAACTCCTTCTTGATGAAATTCGTGCCCTCAAACCACATATGGAGGAAACTAATGCCAGGCTTCAGAATCTGGAAGCTAACTGGTCTCTCACTGAGAAGAGAGTTGGAGACCTGGAATTACGTGTTGACTCTGTTAAAAACATCACAGCTCAAGTTCCTCTCATATCTCAGGAGGTGGCTCAACTTAAACAGCAGGTTGAAATGTTAGAAAATCGTAATAGGCGCAATAATCTGCGCATTTATGGATTGACTGAAGGTCTTGAAGGTGCCAATCCAATCTCATTTTTCAAATCCTTTTTGCCAACTCTTTTGGGTCTTCCAGAAAATCCCTCATTAAATATTCAAAGGGCGCATCGTTTAGGTCCCTTAGCTCGCTCTCCTTCATCATCGTCTACTAAACCGAGAGGAGTCATCTTATACTTTCTGGAGTATACGGATCTACTCAGAGTCCTGCAGGCTGCCAAGCAACGGGGGAAAATTACTTGGAATGGTTCTGCTCTTTTCTTTGCCCAGGATTATGCTAAACCAACTGCTGACCGTCGGAAGAAATTCCTAGACATGAGACCTGCACTACGCAGTATAAACGCACGCTATGGTTTATTCCATCCATGCCTCTTTAAAGTAACTTATAACAACAAAACTACCAGTTATGAAGACCCTGCGCTGCTCCAGCAATTCCTGAACAGCTGCAGAACGGAGTCCATGGAAGTACCTCAGTCATGATGGACCTTTTCATTTTAGCGGTGTCTGTTTGTCTCACCATTAATGATATTTAATTCTCCCCTCTTGTATTTTGTATCGTTATGTTGTGCTAACGTGTTCCCCCTTTTCTTCTCCTTCTCAGGTAGCGGTTTTGTGGTTCTTCATCGTTCCTTGTTCTCCTCAGCTTGCCTAGCGGATGTCCCTTCCTCATTGTCGCTGTAGAGTCTCCCGTTTTAGTGTCCCATCTTCCTCATGTGGCTTCACCAACCCCGTTCTTCATTATTTTTGGTGGTATGTCTATTTGTTCTTCTATTTTTTCATTGTTCTTGTCTGTCGTTTTATACCTTTGTTTTTTGTAATAACTGCTTTTTCTCCTCTTTCTCCTTTTCTTTTTACTTTCTTTGCTTTTCTCTCTGGTCATATCTCTCCTCCAGTTGTTTTTCCTCTTGTTTATATTTGATCCTCAATCTTTTCGTTTCATACCTTTCTACTTTTAATCTATCTTCTCCAAATCTTTCTCTTATTTCATATTTTTTCTCCTTATTTCTTAGCTACTCCTCTAGACGCAATGCCATTTTTTCTCCAATTTTTACAAGATGCTTTGTATTTTATCACTTATGTATATATTTGACTTCCACACAACTTCTTTGGTATAAATTGTATTTTTAAATGTCGTTAAATATACTTACATGGAATGTTAAAGGATTGGGTTCTCCCATTAAACGGCAACGTGTGTTATCCCATTTAGCAAGTTTGAGAGGGGATATTGTGTTATTACAGGAGATTCATATAAAAGAGGTTGAAATTGCCAAACTACGTCGTAATTGGGTGGGTCATGTTTTTGCATGTCCTGGTTCAGGAAAACGTAATGGTGTTGCTATTCTTTGTCATAAACGCTTAAATATCAAAGTTATACACCAAGCCAATGACTCTGATGGTAGATGGGTGAATGCATCTTTGTTAATTGATAACATCCCTATAACTATTTTTAATGTGTATGCTCCTACCACACAGGACAAGCTATTTTGGCCACAGATGCTCACCTCATTGATGCAATCCTCTGATGACTATCTCATTCTGGGAGGGGACTGTAACACAATTGTGGACCCTCTTATTGATCGTCGCTCCAATTGCCATTTCTCTCCCTCTCTGATGCACACTCAATTCACTTCTACTATTTCCCAACGGTCTCTTGTTGACTCCTGGAGACTCTGCCATCCTACACTTAGGGAATACACATACTACTCACCAGCCCACTCCTCCCAATCCCGGATCGACTACATTTTTATTTCTAAAACCTTGATTCAGCATATTACCCATTCTGAAATAGGTTCTATCTTAATCTCTGATCACGCTCCAGTTTCCTTGCACTTAGATTTACTCCCACCCGTAAAAGGTACTAGAAGATGGCGGTTTAACAACTCTCTTTTATTAGATCCTAAATTTACCCCAGCTTTTCTTGAGTTCTCATCCTTGTTTTTTACAGAAAATGAATCTCCTATGATTTCTCCTCAAGTGTTATGGGACACTTTTAAAGCTGCCTCTAGGGATTTCATTATTTCTTTTGTCTCTCATAAAAGGCGTGTCGCTTCCCAGTCTTTACAATCGATTAACCTACAAATCAAACAATTGGAACATTCCTATTACTTGACTAAACCCCCCTCTGATTTGGACAAGCTTCTCAAGGCTAAATTTTCGTTTAATAAAGTTTCTACTGAATCTGCAAATTTATGTTTACTTAAATCTAGTGCCAAATATTATACTGCTCAGAATAAAGCTGGCAATCTTCTTGCCAAATACCTTAAAGTTAAGAGAGAGCGCACAAGAATTGAATCTATTATTTCCTCATCTAACGTCACACTCCATAAAAATGAGGATATTCTGATGGAATTTACACATTTTTATCAAAAGCTTTATACTCCGGAATCTCCTCCCTTGTCAACTGATATAGATCAATACTTATCCTCTATTCCCTCCCCTTCTTTTCTAGACATTGACTTTGCCCCCTTGGAAGCTGATATAAGTCCTAAAGACATTCAGAATTCCATTCAAGTGCTTAAAAAAGGCAAAGCTCCTGGGCCAGATGGTTTTACGATCGAATTCTACTTACATTTTTCCAAGTTGCTTGTTCCTAAGCTTCATCAACTGTTCTCATTCTTTATATCTTCCAAAAAATCTGAAGGCTCCTTTCAGGAAGCCTTAATTTGCCTCCTTCCTAAAGAGAATAAGGATCATACCCTATGTAAGAATTATAGACCCATCTCTCTAATTAATCTGGATTACAAAATCTTTGCAAAAATTCTAGCGCTCCGTCTCGATAAAATTTTACCTCACTTGATTGGTAAGGAACAATGTGGTTTCGTTAAAGGCCGTCACCTCTCTGATAATACTCAACTCTTTTTTAACGTATTAAGTAAGTCTCATTCCTACCCACACTCTTTACCTGCTATTGCACTGGACGCCGAAAAAGCTTTCGATAGGGTTAACTGGCAATTTATGTTTGCAGTTCTTGCTTGGTTTGGTTTTGGTCCGAAATTTCTTGCATACATCTCTTTATTATACTCCTTTCCTAGATCCTTTATATTAGCTAATGGCCTTGTCTCTTCTTCGTTTCCCCTATTTAGAGGTGTCCGACAAGGTTGTCCCCTTTCTCCTCTTCTTTTTATTTTAGCATTAGAACCTTTTTTGACAAAGCTCAGAGAAAATAACAGTATCACCGGCTTTCCATATGGGGATAAGTATTTGAAACTTTCGGCTTATGCGGACGACATACTTTTATTCATTTCTAATCCTAAATCCTCTATTCCATCCTTTTTATCTGAAGTTTCTGGGTTTGCGAAGGTATCGGGTTATAAATTAAATGTGGACAAATGTGAAATCCTTCCGCTAAATAAATTTTGTTTCCACGTAGATTTGTTGGCCTCATCTTTTCACTGGAGCCCGACTCAGATTAAATACTTAGGTTTGTGGTTTAAACCCTCTATTAAAGACACTGTCGCACTTAATCTTAAAAACTTATTAGCAACTCTAAAGGATTCTACAGCTTGGTGGCATCCTCTGTTTTTATCATGGTGGGGTAGATTAGATTCTATTAAAATGATGTTAGTTCCGATAATTTTGTTCTATCTTTCTAATCTTCCAATTAATATACCTAAATCCTCCTATAAAAATATTTACTCCATCTTATCAAAATTCCTATGGCATCATAAGAAACCTAGGATGTCTTTTGCCAGACTTAAATGCCCTAAGCAATTAGGTGGAGTTAATTTTCCGGATTTTGCTACTTATCATACCTCATTTTTTCTTCAGCACTCTGTTCCCCTTTTATCTGATCATAAATCTGATATCCTTTCTCAACCTCTGTGGGTAGACATTCAGTCCTCTTTCTTTCATCCTTTCACCTTTGAAGAATTTGTGTCATTGTCCCGCATTCCCAAGGGCTTTTCCCTTCCCATTCTTAAAAATTCTCGGAAAACGTTTTCTCCTCTTTTTGTGGATGGTTCTGATGATCGCTCACGTTTCTTGCATTCCCCCCTATGGTATAATCCCCTTATTAAATTAAAAAATAGGATGCTTTTTTGGAAGGACTGGAGAGATCTTGGTCTTTACTGGACTTATCAGCTTTTTCATGAAGGTACTTGTGTCTCCTTCAGTACTCTTCAATCTCGTTTTTCTTTACCAGTTTCCTTTGAACCTAAATATAATCTACTACGTGTGGCTGCACAGAGTAGCTATGATTCCCTCTCCTCATCTATCACTCACACTCACTCTCCTCCTCTTCCTCTCCCTTACTTACTTGCTTCTTCTTCTGCTTCCCAAATCTATAGAAAGTTGAGAGAGGTTCCTGCTACTCAGGATAAATCCAAAGTAGAATCTGATTGGGAGTCAGATTTAGAGGACTCTTTCTCTGCTACCGTGTGGCAGAAAATTTGGATCAAAATAAGGAAGTCGTCTAGAGCGGCTAATACAACTCAAACGTTATTTTTTATCTATAATAGACTTTTAATTACTCCTGCTAAATTGAACATGATTGACCCCTCCGTGCCTTCTACCTGTTGGACTTGTTCAGCCTCACTGGCAGACCTTAAACATATGTTATTTACATGCCCAGCGATTTACAAATTTTGGAATGACGTGTGGCGGCAGATCAACAAAATCTTTTCAACACATTTCCCCTTTACTCTTTCACATATTTTCTTAGGCAGTCTCTCTGACATATGGTCCTTCTCCACTACAGATACTTCCATTATTGATTTACTTATAGCTGTGGCGTTTCAACAAATCACTAAGTCTTGGAAGGATGCCTCAAATGTTTCTTTTCAAGCTTGGTGGTATGGGGTTTGTTACCACCATAGATTAGATAGGGCCTATGTATATCCCATTACACTTGCTATTAAATGTGATATATTATGGGTGCCAATCACGAACTTTTTAAATGAAGTTGCACGTTCTCTACCCCTACACAATCCTCGTATGGAAGAAGTTCCCAACCCTCCTTGAACATATTTCTGTTGAATTTAAGCATCTATACGTATAAAATGTTTTGTATTTCTAAATATTTCATACATTGTTACTGGAGAAGTCTTTCTATACCCAATTGTACCTTTATACTTCCTATGCATGCGTTTTATACAGTAATAATTATGCTTTTTGCGTATCTATTGTGTTCTACTATTTGACAATCTCTTTTTCCTTTTTATTCCCCTCCCTTATTTCTTCCTTTCCTCCCCTCCTGTAGGACAATACCCCTTTTTAGTTGAATTTAACCATGCTGTTTTATTATAATTCTGTTGTATTTAAATTTCAATAAAATTTTCTTTAAAACTCAAAAGGATACTGTTGAGAGGCAGAGGCCAGGGGCACTGACTCTGAAAATTGAAGGCAGGTAGGAGGGTGCCAAGGCAACAATTTAACCACACTGAGCAGGCAGGAAGGGCCGTGGCAGCACAACAGACTATGGAGGGCAGTGGAAAGGGGGGCAGGGGCAACAAAGCAACAATACAGGACTTGCAAGAGAGGCTGTGGCAATGTAATAGACCATTGTGGGCAGAAGGAAGAGGCAATGGTAGTACAACCATACATGCCGACAGACCCGATTCAGCCAGGAAACGTCCAATGTTTTTAAGCTCAAATGGGCTTTATTTGATCTGTCTCCTGTCTACAATCTCCTCTTTTTCAATGTAACTCAAAGGGGAAAATCAATACCCCAGTTTTTTCCAAAATCTCCCTCTTACCAAGTTCAAAATGTTCGCAAGTATGGTACATTGGATCATGGAAGGAAATGGGGTAGGGGCATGGACTTGGATAACAGAGGACAGGAGGGACATGGAGAGGTGCACCAAACTGACCCTGCAGGGCAGGCATCAGGGTTTGCAGCAGCACAATACACCACACAGGGCATGTGGGACGGGAGTGCAGCACAACAATCCATAGAAAGCAAGAGGGAGGGGACAGGACCATGCACATGGACAACAGAGAACAGAGGGGCAAGAGGCAATGGTAGCTAGCTGACCATAATGGACAGACAGGAGAGTAAGCTGCAGCATAACAGACCATAAAGGGCAGGAGGGACGGATCAGGGCCATTACAATGGAACAGACAAGCCAGGAGGGAGGGAGTAGGGGTCTGCACATGTAAACAGAGGGCTGGGGGCAAGGGGGCAGGGCAGGAGCAGCAAGATAGCCATGGAGGTCAGGCAGGATGGGCACTAGAAGCAAGACACAACATGAAGAGCAACAGTGAGACTGTGATGGCATACACACAGACCATGGAGGGAAGGTGGGAGGGGGTCAGGGGCAGCTAACTGACCACACAGGGAAGGTGGGAGGGGCCATGGCAGCACAGAAGACCATGCATGGCAAGTGGGAGGGTTAGTGGCAGCACAATGGCTATGATGGGCAAGAAGGAGGGTGCAGGGGCATGCACAGAGGACGATGGAGGATAGACGGGAGGGTCAGGACCTGTGCACAGACAAGAAAGTTCAGGGGAAGGGGCCTCACAACAGACCGCACGGGGCAGGCAGGAGGAGCAGTTGCAGCACAACAGACCAGGGAGGGCAGAAGGGTGTGGCAGTACATTGGACCATGTAGGACAGGAGGAAGAGGATAGGGGCATGGCATGTGGACAGGCAGGGTGGAGGTGGCAGGGACAGGTTACAGTCATCTGACAATGCTAGGCAGGTGGGAGGGGAGTGGCAGCTCAACAGAACACTCAGAGTAGATAGGAGTGGCAGGTCCATGGAACATGGTGGGCAAAAAGGATGGAGCAGGGGCATGCACAAAGACATCGGAGGGCAGGGGGAAGGAGAATAGGGGCAGCAAGCTAAGCACAGAGTTTAAGTAGGAGGTCAATGATGGGGCATAGAATTGGACAATGGAGGGCAGGAGGAGTGGACTGGTACATCACACTAAATTGAGGGCAGTGGCAGCACATCAGACCATGCATGGCAGGAGGGAGGAGGCTAGTCCATGGATTCACACAACCGAGGATAGGGAGGAGGGGGATGGGCCAGCAAGCAAACTGTTCAGAGAAGGCGAGTATTAGGAACTTTATTGTTTTTAAAACGTGTGTCTGTGCGAACTACTTAAAATATGAACAAGTATGCAGCATAATCTCACTTTTATTCAGGAAGAAGAGGACGTTTGTGACTGTGACCCCGGGCTCACTTGGCAGAAACACCCCCTGACCCTCCACCCCCTATCGCAAAATGTAATGCCCGTGAAAAGGGTAGGTGAACACAGTGTTATATAGAACATAGTCCTGAGAGCACGATTGAAAATGAAAACTAGATATAGTGTATGGTATAAACTATGCAACAAAAAGTGTGATATATGATGAACCGGGCGTGAAATATATTATATGCAATACATTGTGCGCAATGACAGATTCATTGGAGCGCGCGAGATAGCACAGGCACTAGCGCGTGCTATGCGATGTGCGCCTTGGAGTTAATATGCACAGGGCAGTGTTGTGTAACCTAACTAGTCTCTAAAGTTGTAATATAAAATATGTGCTGGGGAGTGTAACGTTGCATATGCACTGTGACAAAGATATGGATCCCAGATTGTAATATGTATGGCATAGCACTGTGCGTTATAACATAGGCATCGAGGAAGGCACGTTAGATGGGGCAATATAACCCGTGCGAAGACAAGTGTGGCATGACATATTCACGGGGTGGTGTTACAGTGCACATGGGCTAGAGAGTGTCATAGCATATGCACTAGCTAGTGGAATACAACACAGAGGTGTGTGGCACTCAGCAGGCAATGGTGGGTGTAACACAGCATTGGGCTCTGCCAGGAGCGTTCTGTGACTCTCAAGTGATGTTTGTCCCCTTTCCAGAGAGTAAAATAAAAAGTATTACACATCCGGCAGTGGATGTGTGTTTTATTAACCGTGAGGGGGGTTTCTTGCATAGTTTTGGTCGAATTTTTGTTGAATCCCCTTTGAATGGCTTGGTGTGCATGTGTATTAAATGTGCCCGTCAATAGCTACCCATGTTTGTATAAATAAACGACAATGGTGTCTACCGGGATTAGGCACGGTAGGGCATCAGACATGTCAGAGCTTCACTAGTGGTGTAAATACATTCCACGTGGATTCATTGTATGCATAGTCGCCTTTTAATGAATATCACGCAAATCGTCATGGTGATAGGTACGTACGGTTTGTCCAGCATGTCCTAGGTGTGTCTATAAATATATATTTTTTTAAAATAATAAAAAACAGTGGCCGGCCCTGGGGATTGGGGTCAAAAAAATATAATTAGGAGACAGGCCCTGGGGGATGGGGTCATCAGGGCCAATAAATTAGAATAAGAAGGGGAACCACACAGCCCCCCTTCTTAAAACATTAAAATAAATAAAAGACTGGCATCGTGCCGGAGGCCACACCCCCTCCTTGCAGCACTCTGCAAACGCGCCCCCTGGCGAGTTGTAAGTTGGGGAATTAATTCCTCTTCAATACTGAGGGTCCCTGAGGGCCAACTAGCCCAACAGGCATCTCCAGTATGTGCCAGGGAGATGCGCTGCAGACAGGTGTTCAGAGGCCAAGCCCCTTTTTACACCTCTCTGCAACGCAGCTCTGTGGCGCTTACTGGAGGTACCTAGTGGTCTAGTTTGACCCTAGGGACCCTTAGGATTCAAGGGGACTTAATCTCTCAGCTTAGAACAGCCACAGGGCGCGTTTACACAGTGGTGAAGGGAGGGGACGGGGCCTGACGTGACGTGTACAAACACGCACTATGGCACGTTTTAAATTAGGGATATAATTTCCCTTCAATACTGAGGGCCCCTGGGGGCTAACTAGCCCACCAAGTGCTTCCAGTAAGCGCCACTGAGCTGCATTGCAGAGAGGTGGTCCAGGCCGTGCCACTTTTTACACCTCTCTGCAACGCAGCTCTGTGGCACTTACTGGAGGTACCTAGTGGGCTAGTTGGACCCTAGGGACCCTCAGGATTCAAATGAACTTAATCTCCCAACTAAAAACGGACACAGGGCGTGTTTACACAGTGGTGAAGGGAGGGGATGGGGCCTGTGTTAACGTGTGCAAAAACACCCTGTGGCCTGTTTTAAGAGGTAGTTTTAATCTCCCTGCCCTATTATATACTAGGGGCTTACAGAGGAGGTCATGCTAATCACAGGGGGACCCCAACGCATAATGTTCCCTAGTGTATGTAGGTGTTTTCACTGTATTCTAAGTTTCTTTTAACATAGCACTGGCTCTAGGACTGGTTAGTCAGACTCAGTTACCACCAGTATCCGTCTGAAAAAGTTAAGGGTACAAGATGATTTTGCAACAAGGCTTCTTTCTGCTCTTCTTTTTGTTCTTTCTGCACGTTATCCTTCTTCCTGCACTTTTCTACGTCTTTGAGGACTTCTTTCTGCACTTCTTTTTTTTTTTCTGTGCATTTTTTCTTCTTTCTTCACATGACCTATCTCTGTAGGCATAGTTAGAAATTAGCATTTAAAAAACCTTTGAAATTCACCGAAAAAACCATAGGTTTCAGGCACGTTATAGTTAGGAATTAGCATTTAAAAAACCTCAGAAATTCACTGAAAAAACCATAGGTTTCAGGGGTGTTATAGTTAGCTGGACTTTTCACTTGTACAAAACCATTGAAATTCCCCCGTTATAGTTAGTTCAGCTAACTATAACTCGCTCGCCCGCAATGCACTGCTGATGACGTCACATATTACATCACTCATGACATGGTCAGTGACATCACTCATGACATCACTGATGACATCTCAAATGACATCACTGATGACATCACTGATGACATCATCCTTGTGATAGAGTGGCAGACCTCCTCTCACCCTAATATAACCTTTGATACACACATTCAAAAATAGAGACTAAAATTTTCAAAACAATGCACATACCAATACCAGTTACAACAACCTCTTCAGTAATTCTAAGATGCACATACACATCCACTCATTCACCAACAGTCCTCTACAGTCACTCATACATGTACTCACTCATCATATGTACTCATACACCTATACATCCTGTTACACAATGCCACTCATCCATAGAGTTACTCACACACATAGTCACTCATGCTAATAAAGAATCAAACATACATTTACTTGCAGATACAGTTATACACACACCACCACACTTACTTCTACGGAAACTTACACATACTTAGTCTTTTAAACAATCACTTATAGAAACACATACTTATTCATACAGGAACTCTTTCAATCTCTCACTCTCACATATACTCACTTAAATACACCAATAGTCACATATACTAGTTTAAAACATATGTAGTTACTCATAAAGACACTATTGAGACAGTCATTCACTCAGTAACACACCCATACACACACTCATCCACCCATACAGTCCTGCACACATGCTGTCTTCAACACATACAAACAGTGAGTCACTCATTCATGCACCTATGCACTACGTAATACCCCCCACCGAACCATGCAGACACTCAGACACTCATACTGATACTCAAAAAACCAACTAATAACCTATATAGACACTCATGTAGCTACTCACCAACCCATGCAGCCACTTATACACAAAGTGAGAGACTGATACAGATATTTACATATTTAAACATTACTCACTAAGCCATGTATTCACTATGATACACTTAATCAGTCAGTTACACAATCAATTTTTCAAAAACAAATCATCCATTTAGACACTTATATACCCATTTATTCTTCCATCGACCTTGAGATATACATATATAAAACATATTTAATTTTCAGAAAAACACACATTCACTGGATGATGTCATCAGTGATGTCATCAGTGATGTCATTTGAGATGTCATCAGTGATGTCATGAGTGATGTCATGAGTGATGTCACTGACCATGTCATGAGTGATGTAATATGTGACGTCATCAGCAGTGCATTGCGGGCGCGCAAGTTATAGTTAGCTGAACTAACTATAACGGGGGAATTTCAATGGTTTTGTACAAGTGAAAAGTCCAGCTAACTATAACACCCCTGAAACCTATGGTTTTTTCAGTGAATATATATATATATATATATATATATATATATATGTTTATTTATATTTACTTACTGGGAACTTACATATATATAACAGGTCGTTATAGTTAGGAAATAGAATTTTTTTTAAAATGTAGAAATTCACTGAAAAAAACAAAGTTTCAGGGTCATTATAGTTAGGCTCAGATTTCACTTGTACAAGACCAGTGAAATTCAGCAGTTATAATCAGCCAAGCAAACTATAACTTACGCCCCTGCAATGCTCTGCTTATGATCTCACATATTACATCACGCATGACATGGTCAGAGACATCACTGATGACATCTCAAATTACATCACTGATGAAATCATCCAGTGAGGGTGAGTTTTTTCTAAAAGTTTATGAGTGTTAAACATATATACCAAGATACTACAAATGTTAAAATAGTATACTTTCTGTACTACTAATGAGTGTTATTTACATAGATTATGTGAGTGGCTGTGTGACTGTGTGCATCCGTGCGTGAGAGGCTGTCTGAGGGGCAGCATGGGTGTGAGTGGGTGTGTAAGTGGCTGTATGGGTGTATACATGGATGTGTGGGTAGCTGTGTGGGTGACTTAGTGGCTGTGTGAGTGGCTGTGTTGGTGAGTGAGTGGATGTGTCAGTGGCGATATGGGTGGTTAAGTGGGTATGTTAGTGACTGTATGGGTGAGTGAGTGGGTGTCTGAATGGATGCATGAGTGAGTGACTGGCTGTGTAAGTAAGTGCTGTATGGGTGAGTGGCTGTTTGAGTGGGTGTTTGGTTAAGTCAGTTGGTGTGTGAGTGACTGTATTGTAGAGTAAGTATCTGGGTGAATCAAAGTATGGGTAAGTGAGTGAATGTGTGAGTTCTTGTATGGCGGTGTAAATGGGTGTGTAAGTGGGTGTGTGAGTGCTTGTATGGGTGAGTGAGTGGCTGTGTGAGTAAGTGGCTGTATGGGTGAGTGAGTGGCTGTTTGAGTGGGTGTTTGGTTACGTCAGTTGGTGTGTGAGTGGCTGTATTGCAGAGTAAGTATCTGGGTGAATCAAAGTATGGGTAAGTGAGTGAATGTGTGAGTTCTTGTATGGCTGTATAAATGGGTATGTAAGTGGGTGTGTGGGTATGTGAGTGCTTGTATGGGTGAGTGAGTGGCTGTGTGAGTGTTTGTGTGTGTGTGGGTATATAAGAGGTTTTATAGGGGTATGAGTGGGTGTGTGAGTGCTTCTCTGGAGGATGTCATCAGTGATGGCACTGACTATGTCATGAGTGATGTAATATGTGAGGTCATGAGCAGTGCATTGTAGGTGAATAAGTTATAGTTAGTTCATCTAACCATAACCGCTGAGATTAACTGGTTTTGGATGAGTGAAATCTGAGCCGAGCTATAACGTCCCTGTAATCTTTGTTTTTTTCAGTAAATTCCTAAGGTTTTTTCAATTCTATTTCCTAGCTATAACGTCCCTGTAAACTTTGTTTTGTTCTATGAATTTCTAAGTTTTTTTTTAAATTCTTTCCTAACTATAACGTCTCTGTAACCTTTGTTTTTGTAAGTGAAACTTTGGGGGGTTTTGAATTTTGTTTCCTAATTGTAACCACTAACCTTTGACAGTGAGTGTATGAGTGAGTGCATGAGTGTCTCAGTAGGTCTGTGAGTGGGTATGAGAGTGGGTCTGTCAGTAGGTGTATGAGTGTCTGAGCAGGTCTGTTAGTGGGTGTATAAGTATCTGAGAGGTTCTGTGAGTGGGTGCATGAGTATCTCAGTGGGTCTGTTCTACCTTTCCTGCTAATTCTTTTGCCCTCTCTTTTGCCCTCTTCTGCTTTGTCTTGCCTTTCCTGCTCCTTTTTCTACCCTCTGTTTTGCCTTTTTGCCTTGTTTTTCTGCCCTCTTTTTGCCTTTCCTGATTGTTTTTCTGTTCTCTGTTTTTCCTTTTCTGCTCCTTTTTCTGCCAAATGTTTTGCCACTTTCTATCCCTTTTTCTGCTCTTTTTCCCTTTAAAATGGGGCAAGGTCCCCCTCCACGGACCGATTTCTTCCCCGGGGACCCCATCCCCCGAGGCCTGGCCACATTTGAATGGGGTAGCGGGGGCTGCACATCCCTCCTGCCCGGCCAATTTCAGCCCCCAAAACCCCATCCCCCGGGGCCCTGGCTTAACTGAATGGTGTAGCATGGCCTCAGGGCCATCTACCCAGGGCTGATTTCAGCCCGGGGACCTAATCCCCCATGCCGGCCTTAACTGAATGGTGGAGCAGAGCTGCAAATCCCCCTTCCCGGGACAATTTTGGCACCGGGACCCAATCACCCAGGGCCTGTCAATGTTTCCCTGGGTGCCCTGGAGCCTACCCAGGGCACCCACTGTGCTATGGGATCACAGAGGGAGCCTGCATGGCTGGCACTTCCAGCAGATGGGAGCACTTTGACAGCTCCCGCCCGCTGGAACTAGAGTGCTTGCTTTTGCTTGGCAGGAGCTGTGACAGCTCCCGTCATGCATAAGCAAATAGCTACATCCCGTGGGTGGGCACCCGGGACATAGCAGGAGCCAGCTGTGGGGGGTGCCGACCCCTAGGCCATCTATGGTTCTAGGAGGGGGGTCACACAGCCCCCCTTTTTTCTTGTATTTGGCCCCAGGAGGTGGTGGTCCCCAAGGCTTTGGGTGGTCCAGGCACAACCACCTATTCATTTTATTTCTAGCACCGGGGAGGTGGTGGTCTCAGGGTCCTGTGGGGATCCACTCAGCCCCCCTACATTACGTTTATCAAAAGCCCTGGGGAGGTGGTGGTTCCCAGAACTCAGAGGGGGTCCTTGCAGCCCCCCTATTCATTTTATTCATAGCCCCGTGGAGGTGGAGGTCCCAGGGTCCTGGGGGGTCTGCGTGTACCCCGCATTAATTTTAACAAAAGCCACGTGGAGGTGGCAGTTCCCGGGGCTCAGGAGGTGTCCGCGTGGCCCCCCTATTCATTTTATTTATAGCCCTGGGAAGGTGGTTGTCCACGGGGGTCAGTACCCCCTATTAACTTAAACATAATCCCTGGGGAGGTGATGGTCCCCTGGGAATAAAAATGCCCATGAAGGGGGGTCATGTGCACCCCCTACTTTCATTTAATAAAGAAGGCATGCGCCTGGGAGCTTAATTAAAAACATGCTTGGAAGACCATACTTGATTTTTTCTCTCCATTTTTTCCACAAATTTGTCATGTTTTTGTGGCAAAATGTTTTTTTTAAAGTGCGATCGTAAAAATACTAATTTGAATTTCCTTTAATTTCTCACAAACTACTGACTGGATTAACACCAAATAAATCAAAAACGTGATCTGCATAACCAAATCTACCTTTCTACCAAATTCGGTGTAATTTCGTCCAGCGGTTCGGGCTCTAGTCGTGTTCAAAGCCCCTATAGTAACTAACATTGAAAACACACAGTTTTTGACCCCCATCCTTTTTATCGGCCCCCGCTTGATGTATCTCCCAGAAACTTTCCATGCACAAGAAGACCTAACGTGACACTTTCTTTGGAAAATTTTGTGAAGATTTGTCAAAGAGCACCAAAGATAGGCAAGTCAAAAATTGCTTTTCCTATGGAAACACGGTCTTAAATAAATATAGCTACCTACTGGCGATTGCCAGTAGATAATACATATATATATATATACATACAGGGATCGCTAAGGGCTGCTGTGAATGTACAGTTTGTGACTTCATGGAGAGATGGAATCATGGTATTACTATCTCCGGCTCAGCGAGACTTGGTCTGATGTGACTGGACGTTTGGGGGCATAGGAGGCAAAGGAGGATGAATTTTGCAGTGACATTGGATTTGCATCTACATGCGCACAGGCAATGCTTTTAATTTTCTAATATTTAGCACTCATTACGAGAACATTGGGACCAAAATGAGACACTTACCTGGCAGGCCGTCATGGTGCATGCTGGGATTTGAAATGTGGTCTTCAATAATGCCCCAATCAGAAGTCGGCCCAGCTGAACCACAACCAATGGGTTAACAGCATAATTATTTAAAAGCAGCGTTTGGAGCCAAAACCGATGTGAAGGCATTTGATAAAGACAATTACTGTTGAAACGCGTCATGCCATATTTTCTGCAATAGTCTTCTTGATGCCCCCGCTGTGTCCCTCCGATTGCTTCCTAGTGAAGAGGTTGAATATTGGAGATATTTATATATATATTGAAACACGGGCAACTAACCCACTGGAGGGTAACAAAGTACTGATTTGAACTGCAGGTTCCGGCATGCAACGGGAGAGTGAATAAATTAAGTGGCACACCGGAGGCTATTAATCATCACTAAAGCAACATGCAGGGAACAGTGCAGGCGCACGTAATGGAGCTGCTCGTGTTTGGCCTCTGAGGAAAGGGAATGTTTTTCCTGAAACGCGTAAGGCCAAGGGATAATCACGGAATGGGAAGCAGTTTGTTTTTTCAAATAAAGGTTGTTACCTACCTGAACATGGAGTGCGGCTCCATCTCTGAGCAACTCTTTGGAAAATGGATACATGGCGGCTCCAGGCCGTGGAGGCGACGCACCGCCCCTGGACTGATCTGGGTTTGCGCGGGGGATAAGATTTCCCTTGCGATCGGCGTGAGCAGGAAATTTATTTCAAGCAAACTGAGTCTCATTCGGAGGCTCAATACAGAGCTGCGCTATCGGTCCCTTTATTGAAACACGAGCAACTAACCCACTGGAGGGTAACAAAGTGCTGATTTAAACTGCAGGTTCCAGCATGCAACGGGAGAGTGAATAAATTAAGTGGCACACCGGAGGCTAATAATCATCACATGCAGGGAAACAGGCGCACGTAATGGAGCTGCTCGTGTTTGGCCTCTGAGGAATGGGAATGTTTTCTCTGAAACGCATAAGGCCAAGGGATAATCACGGAATGGGAAGCAGTTTGTTTTTTCAAATAAAGGTTGTTACCTACCTGAACACGGAGTGCGGCTCCATCTCTGAGCAACTCTTTGGAAAATAAATATATATATATCTTTATTTTATTTTTTTAGAAAACACAGATCACCGCCGCCGCTCACACGTCCTGGGTGCTGCCCCAACATACACATCCACAATGGCGATATATTTCAATATATGATATCAATCATATAAGACACCATTAACAACATGTGACACCAAAGATGTAGCCCCTAAAAATTATTTTAAAAGTTGTAACTGACATCAAAAAAGGCTGAACGCCTAAACGTGTCTGTCAGTGCAGTGTATATATATATATATATATGTATATGTATATATATGTATATATATATATATATATATATATATATATATATATATATATATATATATATATATATATATATATATATATATATATATTCACTGAAAAAAACAAAGTTTCCAGGGACGTTATAGTTAGGCTAAGATTTCACTTGTACAAAACCAGTGATATTCAGCAGTTATAGTAACATGAGCTAACAAAACCTTACCGCCAGTAATACACTGCTTATGACCGCACATATTACATCACTGGGAAAGCAATTTTGCTCCGCTTCTACTAACCAAGCGCATTTTTTATGCCCTCACTTGCTAGAAGTGGAGCATTAGCTATGTCCTGGGGGTGGTCACCCCTGGACATAGCAGGAGCCAGCCCTGGGGGGGGTGTGGCGATCCCCAGGGCCATCTGTGGCTCAAGGAGGGTGGCCGCATGACTCCCCTCCTCTCTTCTGTCTCCTCTCTTGATTGCCCCATGGAGGTCGCCCCGTGCATTATTTTAGGTGAAGCACCGGGGAGGTAGCGGTCCCCTGGGCTGAGAGGTTGAAGAGGTCCCCATTAAAAAGTAAATAAACCCCAGGAGGTGGCAGTACGAGCCTACCTTGCATTCATGTATTAAGAAGCCCAGGGTGGTGGTGGTCCCCAGGGCAAGATTGAGCCCCAGGAGGGGGGGGGCCTGTGCACCCCCTTATTAAAATAATGCCCCAGGACCTGGCCCACCCAAAGGCCAGTAATTAACAAAGCGCAGGAGCCTGCACTTCATTTTGCTCTGTGGGGCCCTCTCCAAGAGCCCTAGACGATCATGGTATTTCTATCCTGCTCCCTTTTCTTTTATTGTTTTTTATGGGACTCGGCTCAAGTTCCAAGATGGCTGCTGACACTTCCTGATTTAAAGTGGTGGCAGCCAATGTTTGACGAATCCTTACAAAATATTCAAAACTAGTTAAATTTAGCTGCTGTCTTAAATGTTTTGGGGTGATCCATCAAGTGGGGGGCGAAAAAAAAGGGGGGTCTCACAAAACATTGTCCCCATTCAAATTCCTCTAGGGATTGTAGACAGGACTACAACCTAAACTGCTGAATGAAATTACACCAAATTTGGCTGAAAGGTCGCTGTTGCGACCTTTTGTGAATTAGTGTAAATCCGTTCAGTAGTTTTTGAGATATTAAAAGAAATTCAAATTTACATCTATAAGGACACGGATCCTTCGCAATGGCTACGTGGAGGATCGCGAACCCACGTGCCAGAATTGCAGTGATAGGCTGGCCACAGCTGTGTAGAAAGTTGTGGCTGCCTTTTCATGAAGCGGGACATGGTCCCGGGGGAGGAATTTTGGAATGTAATACTATAGAAGGGGTCAGGGTAGAGGTACCCTGACACCAGGGGTACAAGTCCTCTGTTATGAATTATAACAGAGGACTTGTAGTATTGGTTCCTCTCTCTACAATACAGATTCATATTTTGGGCACTCATGAACGAGGGTAGCCTTGAACATAACTATATTATTTGCTAACAGTGAAAATAAATCGATGTGGATATCATAACCAGGTGGGTTGCTCTCAGTAATAACTTTTATGCTAGGTGAAGCACTAGTTGGTAGACCTCACCCGTTAGTGATTCTGGGGCATTATTTAAAATGCGCAGCGGCTGGCACTATTTGAGTCCAGCTATAGTGTATAAATAAAAATGAGATAAACAATACATATCGGTAGTATTATAGGATGAATAGAGAGATAGTAGCGATAGTTAGGTGTATGAGTGATTGTATGTAGTCTTTCTCTTTCTCTTGGCAGCCCATTCAGTAGGCCAATGTTTTCTGTCTCGAGTATGAAATCATTGAAAATATTTTCTTTTATTGGCACTATTCAGGATTTGTAATATTGAATGGTTTTTATTCATATTCTGTTTAGAATGTTTTAGGACATATAAACTTTTTTAATGTGCTTGAAAATTGTGAAATGTAATGTTTAGCGATGTGAGCATATATTTGTCTCAAATACAGGCACTTGTTTTATGTGCAACCCTACGGTGTACATCGAGAGTACATAATTTTGTCTTGAAAAAAGATGGTATACAGCACAAACACCATCGAAACGCATCGACGCCCTTGCTTTACACAATTTGGCTGGACCCACAGATACCAAATGAATTTAACGATCGGGCTCTTGTTAATTTACCTTCTCTTCTCACAAATGTGCCTAATTTGATGACAAAGTATACTGTCTGTTTTGTCTCTTGAAAGATTAGGTTTACTAATGTTGATGTATGGGGTATTTCTTTTACCCAATTAATACGAGTGGATAATTTGAACATTTACTGTGTATGTATTTGGCCTTTTTTTATTCATCCATTGTGGTAATAGTCACTCTTGCATGAATGAATTATTTTTAAACATCTTTTATGAATTGTTGCTATAATATACATGTGTATAAAGAAGTTTTAATAAATATTTTTGTATGAAATTTCTACTTTTGACAGTTATTGTGTTTATTGCTTGGGCTACATTGTTTCTCGTTTTGAGTCTTGGGATTGATTGGTATGAGGTGTGAACTAACTATACATAGAAAAGTAAGTGTGGAGTAACCAAATGATAAACTTACTTCCAAAAGTATTCAATCCAGGAAGCTTTAAAGCTGTATCTTGGATTGTTGCAGGGGTAAAAGCCAAATTATTGAACAGTGACTGTGGCTCTTTCATTGATAACTTTTATGTATGGTTTTAGCAAGAAGCTTGGATGAGTATCTGTGCATTTAGGGTTTAAAAGTTACTAAAAAATGGCAAGAAATTCTCCGGCGGGCAGGGATGCTGGCAGGATATGCACATGAGTGAAAACCTCACTCCAGTGTTGAGTAAAGGAGATCTCAAATGCAACCGAGGATATATTAATTCAGAAGTTATTCCTTCACAACGGAAAAGGTCTCCTGTTGATTAATATTTACAATAGACTAGTTAGCTGCTCCAGTGAATCCCCAACATTGAGATACCTGGATCAGCTATTAAAATATGGCGACAAAAGTGATGCAATTATAATAGGTGGAGATTTCAATGCACATTTTGAACCCCGCAATCTTGCTATCGATATAGCCAGTGATGAGGATGCTCACTGGGGTATACTAATGATTGATGCTACACCAGTCAAACATCTAACTAAGACTGCTTTACAAATTATCAATATCACTCTCACCTTTGGTATTGAAGCATGTAATGGTCATTCACCTTCAGACAGTAAACACGCACAAACATTTAGAAGGGAAAAGTATAGAATCCATTTAGATTATTTCTTCATAAATGTAGTTTGCACTAATCAACTTTTATGTTACCCCAAGAAGGGAGAGCGATTACGATCCTAAAGTTCTCCTTATGAAAGGGCCTTTAACGAATAATTTACCTACAGATCCAGTCCAGGACTCTAATGATTTAATCATATCTAATACTATGGAAAACATTTAATGGCTTTCTGTAGAGTCTAATGGCACAGCACTAAATTCTCTCCTCGCAAGTACCTGCATTAGTCTTGATCTTCTCAAAACCCATGTGAGATGTCCAAATAGTGTCCTTGAGGCACACTCTTTGAAGAGATTAGAGGGTTTTTTGTCATGCCTAGTGTAGGAGAGTAGGGTCTGCTATCCTATGATCACCCCAAATGTTTGCTGTTGCTTCACTGGTTTTATGACTTAGTGTGGCTGTGGGCCTGCTAATCAGACCCACAGCCCTGCTGCTCTCTCCCTAAATTAATGCCAATGCACACTAGGTGCATTACCAATTGGAACTGGTTCACCTTATTGGACCCTGTAACATTGTAACCTAGGTACCCAGGGCATAGGTGTATCCAAGGCCTACCAGGGGCTGCAGCATGTATTATGCCACCCCTGGCCTGGCCTCACTATTTGACACAACTGGCTGATCACTCAGCTGGGGTAAGTTGGTGTAATCACCTCTTACTTAGATATAGTATCTCTATATCTAAAATATATGGACACATGGTAACCTATCAGTCACTCCTATGGCAGGCCTTAACAATCCTGGAGGCAGAGTGCTTGGTTTCATGTGAGATGGTGCTCTGGCATGAGCTGAGCCTGTCTGCAGCTTTCGGAACAACATCCTTTAGCTGTTTCCATGATATTGCCATACCATATACTCTTAAGTGCATTATGAACCTCGCGCTCAAATGCTAACTCTGGTTTGGCTTTATCAAAACATGTCAAGTAAGGTGTCATACGATTTGGAATACTACCCCTTTGCCAATTCTGGCGACGGGGGTAGCATTCCACCCTTCTAGAGGGACACGACATGTACCTAACCTGAAACCCGGGTAAAGTTAGACAGAGCCTCAGCATCACAAAATGGATGCTGCCACCACAGACACACGTCTGCCCTCCTGCTGCTGGGAGTCCTTCCAGCTTGGGAGGTTTGGACAAAGGGTTTCCTGCCAGGGGAGGTGCTAGCACCACCCCAGACAGGATTTTGTGTAGTGGGTTAGGGAGGGCTGAATAGATTGAGACATGCCTGGGGCACACAAGGTGTCTCTGTGCATATGCCAGTTCAAACCGGAGCTGGGGCTCTCCAGCCCCAGTCCTGGCGTGAAACTGGACAAAGGAAAGGGGGTGTAACCGCCCCCTTCCTGGTCCCACCCAGAGGAGGGACCTAGCAGGTAATCCGGCCCCTAGATTTGGAATAAGAGTAGGAGCTGTGTCCCAAGACTTCAGATCATCCTGAAACTCGACTTTAAAAAGGAGAACTACTGGACTTCGGCGTTCTGCTGCACAGAAGACTGAAGAGAATCTCCCTTGTGGCCAAGGAGTGACCACCCTGTGAATACAGGCACCATCCAGCAACTTAACGACTGCTTTGCCGCCGCCGCCTCCCGCCGGAGACCGAGCCCAGAGCCCAACAAGACCCAGACTCCCAAACATCTCAGAGCCCGATCCACAGTCCCTGCAAAGAAGAGACCCGTGGAGGCACCGAGAGACGTGGGACCGGCCATCTTGAAACGTCCACGACAAGCTGACTGCGCAGCACCCGAGGCATCCTCAATGCTGTGCTTTGGGCCCTGAGAAGCCCCACCAAAGAGCAGCATTTGCACCAAAGACCAGCCCTCCAGCATCCACGAGATCTGCGTGGGGCCCTTTTGCTTTTTGCCACTCGACGCGTCATCCCAGTTACTGGCCCGTTGGCTAGTGGCCATCTTGGCGACGAAAACTACAACTAACACTGCTGGTCTGGTTGCTCCAGACTGGCCCTTGCTCCTGTGAAAAGGAGCAGCCCCTCTGACCTTGCTGGTCCGAGCACCAAGCTTTCCTTGATTCCTGCGTGGCTTGCATTAGCCAAAGACTGTTTGCTTCGATCAAGAAGCCGACACCGCCATCAGCTAGAGCCTTCGTGGGACAGCTCGTGAGTGACTCCTGGACGTCGTCGACCTCTTCACTTCCACGTGGCTGCAGAGACAAGCTTCCTTTCTTCACCTGTTGGCACCCGACATCGCCTGGTTCCTTCCTGGTTCCACGCCGGTCACTGGCTAGTGACTTTGAACATTGTCCCATCTGCTTGCAGGTCGTCTACTCTTCAGATCCACCCTTGGATCCACCGGAACTCTTCCTGCCTGGCCGCCTGCAGCGTCTTCATCCTCAGGCTCCATAGACCTGCACGACGAAACCCGACACACTTTGACCCCTATGCACCTGCTTCCTGTGGGTGAGGTAACACTGGCACTCCGGTGCTCCTGGGTAGAGAAACATCTCTAGTGTCTAGGTTTCAAGTTGTTAGGTTCTGGTCCATCCGGAAGACTCCTTTTCCTTTAACTTTGTGACTTTTACGCACCCATTGAAATCAATAGGTGCACGCGTGTAACTTTTAACACTGCACACGCATCCTGTGGGCCTCCTGGTCACTAAGTACAGTTAGCTCCTTGTCGTCCCAGCGATACCCAAGGCCCTAGGCCTTCCTTCCTTTCTATTTGTGGTTCTTATACCACTATTTTAGTATATGGTTTAGCTGGCCACCTGGCCCATCCATAATTTTGCAACTTTTGTATATTTAAACACTGCCTTTTTTTAATGAATGTGCTTCTGTGCTCATAAAGAGTATAGGGGATACTTTTAGTAAATAAATACATATATATTTTAAATATATATCTGTGTGGTGTCCTTTCATTTGGTATTCAAGGAGGTTACATATGGTAAAACAGCTGGCTTCACATGCCCTCAAGAGTTTAGCCTGCAGACTGCACTGTCCACGCTACCACTAGGATAGCTGGTCTATCAAGGTTGATTTCAACCACCACCATAAGGGTTGTTTGGCATGGTACAAGGTGATCACTAGAATTAGTGAGCAGTATATACCAGGCCAACTTCTCACACCTAGGACCGAGAAAGATAAACAACAAAAATACCAGGAATGGTTTAATTCGAACTGCCGCTCTCAAAAAGTGGGTCTTGTTAATGCTATTAGGTCTGGCAAAAGAGACGCAATAAAAGAAGCTAGATGCTCTTACAGAATAGCTTTGCGGACAGCTAAGAAGGCATGGGAAAATCCACTATGGAAAATCTACTAGAAGTGGTCAAAATAGGGACGCTAAATTGTTGATGCATTTATTTACACATGGGGGCAAGAGAAGGCATAGTAAACCAGAGGCACATATAATATCTAGTGAGTGGGTGGCACATTTTGGAGCACTCTATTCGCAAGTAGTTACAGACACATCCTTTTGCCCCAATAGTAAATAATCCTTTTGGTAAACGTATCTTAATACAGAACAAACCCTCACTTTTTCCATAGCAGACACTGCAGCAGCTCTTGAATCCCAGAAATCAGGAAAGGCTTCTGGTCTGGACAAAATTCCAGTAGATCTTTACCAGTCTAATCCTGATTTATGAATACCATACATAAACACCTTCAGCTATGCTATCCTGCAGGATGGTCCAATGCCAGACCCATGGAGGGGCACAGAGATAGTCCCCATATTTAAGAAAGGTTCCCACAATGACCCGGTCAACTATCAACCAATCAGTTTGATTGATAACCTGCAAAAACATTTTGCAAACAAGTTTTTGAAAAGCTATTAAGCTGGATGGCCAAGAATTCTATCATAAGACAATTTTATGCTGGCTTCAGATCCAAAATAAGTACAATAGATCAGGCCTTCCTATTTGAACTGATAGATGGAAGCCCATGAGCATGGGTAAAGGCAGCTTGTATGTAGCCTTTGTAGACTTACGGGCAGTATTTGACACCATCCCGTGGGACGAGCTAGGGCAAGTCCTAGCTCGGACCATGGGTATCCTCCTTGACATTCTAACCATCATTAGAAGCTTATACTCAGATAATTATGCACAGCAGCCTTGATTGAGAAAACTACAGAAAAAAAAGTAAATAAAAAAACAGAAGTCCGGCAGGGAAGTGTGCTGGCACTCTCACTATTCCTAATGTTCATAAATGGCTACATAGAATTTCTGTCTAACTCTGAGAATGATTCACTTACTCTGGTTGGCCAGAAAATCTCAGCTCTGCTCTTTGCTGACAACACTTTACTTATTTCTAAACTCAGAACAGTCTCCAGACCTTGATTGAGAAATGTGTCCACTTTTGTAGAAACAGTGGTCTGGAAATAAACGCTCTGAAAAATAATGAAATGTAATGCAGTATGTGTGGAATAAGGGTAGACTCTTATGTTTTGGAATGAGTAAAAGATTTTGATTATCTTGGTGTTAGATTGTCTGAAAGCGACAGATGGAGTGAGAAAATTGTTAAGAGCAAACTTTGGTTAAAGCAAAGGGCAAGCGTTATTGTCAAGTTTTTCAGGGGATTCAAGAACTTCCCTAAAACCATTGCACTAGAGGTTTTTGGAGCTCAGGTGGTTAGTGTGACAACTTCTGGAGCTGAATTGTGGGGCACTGTGAAGTGGAAGATCTTGTCCCATTAGAGAACTTCTTCGTAAAACCACAAAACCCATGATAATGCCTCCACAGAGCACCCCTCACCTACCCCTGCGCTTAGAGTTAGGCCTGAAAGAGATAAGCGAGTGTGCCTGGTTGAAACCAATTTTATATTGGGTTAGAATAAGGTCCACTTAAGAAATAGCCCATTATAGAGCAGGATTCAGTGATGTAATCAGTAGACCCTAGACAACAAAGATCCCTTGGATAAGGTTCATCAAAGAGGCGCAAACCAACCAGGGCTTGGATGATCTCTGGTCTAATCCTACATCTATGGACATAAGCCTATTTAGGGAGCTTAACTGATTCTTTCCTAAATATAAAGGATGCTCCTCACTTTGAAGAGTTCTCATACCCACTCAAACCTCTGTTTCAGGAAATCGTATATCCAACTAAGGCTGGAAACTCTTCCTCTGGCATTCTTTATGAGATGCTTGTCAAATTTAGAGAAAAGCCACGGCATATGTCCTATATGCAGTGCAGGCTACGAAAATGTCAAACATGTTCTGTTTTTTCTGCCCAGTATATAAATTTTCCAGATTAAAATGGATCAAAACACTCTGTTTAATATCAGGGTTCAGACATTACGGTGAGGCTTGGAGATTTTGTAAATCAGATACAATCCCAATGATTGTGTTTTCTGTTTCTAGTTTCCTCCAAGCAGCCTGAGTTATGAGATCAAAATATCTGGGTACCAAATATTGAGCTACATCGTTACACCATACTTCAATACTTGTACTGCAATCTTGTCGACCAATTTACCGAAGTGTTTTTCTTAGCGCTGAGAAAATGAGGCGGATTAACCTATCCAATGACTCATTTGAATAATCACACTTTATTGCAGTTATTTCACTGCTGCATAGTAATCCTATATGGTTAGATAATGTAAAAATTATTTTCTATTTTATCTGATTTTTGTATTTTGATAACGCTCTTTCATCACTTGTACAGTTATTTAACTTGGCCAACTTATCCTAAACTTTAATTCAACAATTGCATGTATATTGAAGAGGAATTACCACTGAGAAAGTGGATATGAATGATTTCTTGCTTCGGTTTTACTTTTTTATGTGTCGCGTTGATTTTTAACTTACCTGTTTTTATATTGTCAATTGACAATAAATCAGTGTTATTCAATCTGACAAATTAATTTGAATTTGACACGGGCTACATCTCTTGGAAAGGATTCTTTGTTACAATTATTGGGCCATGCTCCTTTTAGAGACCCAACGCTTTTTTCATCCCACTTAATGCACAGTAGCTAGGACTAGGGTGACTAGATTTTGAAAGCCGGGGAAAAAGCACACATTTTGAAGTATGGCGACAAGTTTGCATTGAACAAGGGACACAGAATGACTTAATGACAACAATCCCCAGCATAGAAAAAAAAGAAAAAGATGCACCACAGGAATTAAAAGTAACTTTTATGCACTTTGTCATCTATGTTAACTAATCTGTTATCTGCAAGGGATGCAAATCATGTGCTGGAACACACGAAAAGTTCCTTCCCTCTGTGTTTAATCGACCCTCTCTGATAACTAGGTCATGTGCTACATTTACTGAAGTTTGTTGGGACATATGCTGAAAGAAAAATGGTTTTTGGTCAAATCTGTGATTTCTGCTCACCCTAGCTAGGGCTACATAGCAGATTACAGCTTGTTAATGTCAGAGTATGGGTTCCAAGGACCATTACTATGATGTACATGATGTAGTGACACAAGCAGCAGTAGGTGAGCAAAGAAAGAGGTACGAGTTACAGAGAGAGCTGCAGCGCCGCAGTCCCAGAAGAACCAGGAGAAAGGGCAAACATGAAGGGAGGTGCCGACTTGCTTCGGTATCGACTTGTTCTGGACCCAGACCATCGGACCATCAAACCACCATATTGCAGGCGAGCTTGGGAAGGAGCAAGGTGAGCAAGACAAAGAGATGAGGTCAAACTCTGAGCTGCACGAGGTTCTCCTCCCACGCCTCCGGCTCACTTCAGCTTCCTCCACCAGCTGCCTCCCCGCCTGCTCTGGCTTTGCTTCAACTTAACCCGGTTCCTACCACTGGCCGAGAGATACCGGTTTGGTGAACTTCTGACCCCAGACATACCCCTGCTGACGTAACCTGGATGGCAGAAAGCGGGGCAGTTATGCACCTACCAACGAGAGTAAATTGAATATATAACATGCACTTGTTCTGCCCTGCAAATCAAACACAGGTACTGGCTAAAATCCATCTTCATTTCAAGAGGGATACGGACATGCAGAAGCGCTGTGAACAAGTCCCTGCAAGCAACTGACGATAGAATAACTGCACCTTTTGTAACATTTCTGGGCTGAATAGCGAAGAAGATTTCCATTCAACAGGTTGAACTTCTTCAACCCAGTTCCATAGCCTGTTACTTGACAATTACTTTGCTGATATTTTATGATCCTAGCACGATGAGTGTAAATGTCAGATCCCTCTCCTGCTCGAATTATAATCACTTGCTCATAAGAAATACCGTAAAATTCTGAGCAGAAGGATGCTAAGTGGTTGATGTTAAAAGACTACATCAAAAATGGCTGGCCTAGAAAGGATAGAATAAGTCCAGAACTTTTCCCTTAACCACCAAAGTAATACCTGTGAGGCCGGATCCCTTCCATTAAAGAGTTTAAAAGGACTAACCTCGGTTGTAGTATGTGGTGTAATTCTATAAGTCCATAAACGTTCTCTTAATGCACCTACCCAATTTACTCCAAACTTTACCGCTTCAGTGACAAATCCTTTCAAAACCCGATTAAATCGTTCTACCTGTCCATTCTCATGTGGTTCATATAAAGAAGTAAACCTATGAGTAATACTGCATTTTTTTAAGAACTCAAACATTTCTCCCGAGGTTAACTGAACTCCATTATCAGTGACCAAGCACAATGGACAACCTTCTCTGGCAAAAATGTCTTTGAAAAACCTAAGGACGGCACTAGTGGTAGCTTTCGGGACAAATTTCACTTCAGGCCACTTAGAATGATAATCAACTATCACTAAAGCGTAACGTGATGATTCTGGAAGAATGTGGAAAGGACCCGAAATGTCAAATGCTATTTTTTTCCAAGGTTCAGACGGCCATTTAACCATTTTAAGCGGTGGAGTATGAACCTTAAGCATTTTTTCACTAGATACACACTCAGGACATTCCCTGACCATTCTATCAATAAATTTATCAATACCTGGCCACCAGAAATACAATCTAATTAAGCGCTTCATTGATGATATGCCAGGATGAGTCTTGTGGGCGATGCAAAGTATCGCTTCATACATCCCCTCTGGGGGAATACACATCCCTGACTTAAAAATAAAATCACCATCTAGCTCTAATTCCTCTAGTACCCTAAAAAAAGGTAAAAGTTCTGGACTTATTCTATCCTTTCTAGGCCAGCCATTTTTGATGTAGTCTTTTAACGTCAACCACTTAGCATCCTTCTGCTCACATTCATTCCAATGAACTTCAGATATGTCCTGAAATTTTCCTTGAAGAACATCTTCGATGGTCACCACAAAATCAACGTCAACCACAGAGTTTATTATACTTTGTTTGCACGGTAAGCATGACAAACAGTCTGCAGTGACATTCTTCTTACCAGGGACATATACAGTAATAAAGTTATATTCCTGCAATTTTGACATTCATCTGGCGATTCTGGCCGTGGAATTCCAACCTCCACCAACCGATAAAATGTTTACTATAGGTTTGTGATCTGTTCTTAATATGAATTTAGAACCCCACACATATAACCTGAAGTGCTCAATGGCCCACACACAAGCTAGTAATTCCTTCTCTATGACGGAATATTTGCGTTCACATTCATTAAGAGTCCTTGAGGCAAAAGCTACGTTCCATTCCTCATTCTTCTCCTTTTGCGACAACACAGCACCCAAACCATATAAACTTGCGTCAACAGTGATGACACATTCCCTGTTAATGCAAAATGGTTTGAGTGTGGGAGCATTAATAATGTTTTGTTTGATTTCTTCAAAAGACCGTTGTTCTGACTCGCTCCAAACATACTTAACTCCCTGCCTAAGAAGTTTCCTCAAGGGCTCCATCTTAGTGGCAAAATTTACTACAAATTTACTGTAATACTCACACATTCCAGCAAATGAAAGTAATTGATCCCTATTCTCTGGGGACGGGGCTTTGGAAATAGCTCCTACATTAGATTTTTTGGGAACAACGCCTTCACCAGAAAGTGTATGCCCTAAATATTCAACAGAATCTCTGAATAACTTGTATTTGTGTGCTTTAAGAGTCAAACCATTGTGTTCTAGCCTTCTACAAACTTCTTGTAAATGTTTTTCATGCTCATGTGTATCTTTTGAGAAGACCAAGATATCATATTGGAAACATTTAACGTAGGAATCAATATCTTTAAAAATATGAAACATAATCCTTTGGAATACGGAGGCTGCGGACGCCAAACCAAAAGGCATGAGGGTGTATTGAAACAAACCTTGTGGAGTGATGAACGCTGTGTATTTCCTAGAATCTTTAGTTAGTTCTATCTGATGGTATGCCGATCTGATTTCAAGGGTAGAAAATACCTTTGCACCATGCAAAAATGATACAAGTTCATTTATGTTTGGCAAAGGGTGGCAATCAATGATGATGTTAGAATTCAACGCTCTTAAATCCACACACACCTTCAACTTCTTCTCAGGTTTTCATACCAAAACAATGGGAGAAACCCATTCTGATGACTCTATGGGTTCCATGATACCATCCTTAAGTAATTCATCTAGCATTTCCTTGAGTTCGTCCCTGATATGAATGGGAACATTTCTAAGTTTTTGTACTACAGGAATGTGACTACTTTTAAGTACAATTCTATGTGAAAAATCTTTGAGCTTACCCAATTTGTCAATAAAAACCTTTTCAAAACTTCTAATTAGTTTTTCTGAATTGTCCTTATCTATTGTATTTGTTTCTTCAACATGAAATTCCTCTACTGCCGATACTGTGTCCATGAGATAATCATCACATAATGACACTGGTTCTTTGGATCTGGAGTTTAGTATGATACCTAATTTCCATTGATCCAACCATCCCAACACATTCACACCTTTTTGGGAAATATACAACTTGACACTTGCCATTCTGTGTTTAAAGTGTAAACTAACTGGAAAAAAAACAATCATTTCAATCCTCATCCCACACAAACTCTCAGCAACTATGTCAGGTTCTTCCAACTTGTCCAAAGGAATAGAGTCTGCCAAAATTGCAATATAATATTCATGAGATATAATAGTCCAAGGGGAACCTGAATCCACCATAAGCAATAGATCAACACCACAGACTTGGAAAACACATTTAGGAGAACTGATATGTTTTTGAATATGATCGCCCACTACAGAAACCACAAAACCATGCTCTATGTCTGTATTGATATTGGTATTGTCTTCCTCCGAAACCGATGATATAGATCCCTGCTTGTGGAATTGTGTGCGTCTGTCTCTACACATATTACTGAAATGTCCAAGCCTATTGCAGATTTTACATTCTCTCTTCATGGCTGGGCATCCTGGGAATGAGGCATAGTGATTTTTGTTACCACACCTATAACACATTCCTTGGTTGTTAGTTCCTTCAAAATACTTTTGATAGTGTTGATTTGGTCGATTAAAATTTTGCTTTCCAAAGTTTTGTGTTGCGTTTTGCTTTGTCGCAAATTTATGACCAACAACACATATTTCCTCATCTGTTATTTTTTTTACCGTTTTCTTTTTTATTGTATCCATCCATAGATCAGATTGTTCTTGCGATTTAGCTGTGGCAATAGTCTCATTTAAATTTGGGTCACCCATTACCCATAACTTATCCTGAATTTTTATACATTTTACATGAACTATAATTTGATCACGTATCATTTCGTCAGACATGTGGAAATCGTCAAATGATTCATCCTCTTTTTGTTTGCTGGTGTAAAATTTAAAACGATTTAGAGCTATGCTGACGTTTGGTTTGAATCTTTTTTCTAGTCTTGCCAAAGCTTCTGTATATACGTTCATTGAATCACCACTTGCATTTTGAATAATCATTTGAGGAAGTGACCTGAAAATAACTTGACCTTCTGAGCCTAAGCAATGTAGTAGTATGCTTTTTTTTCTTTCTGAACCCATCCTTTCGCCATCAATCGCCTTCATGTAATTTAAAAATTCCTCTTTCCATCTCGGCCATGGCATGGGTGGATCTCCTTTAACTTGTAAGAATTTGGCAGGTGGATCAAATTGCATTTTTTCCCAGAAAGTTGCCAGTATATGCTTTAAAAAAAACTATTGTATTGTTATTTTAGTTGAGAATGTTGAATCACAGAATAAGTGAATAAATAAAATTGCAACCAACTTTGTGTTATATATAGATATGTGCATTTTTTTATGTTTGCCTTCTAATTGTATGCCATTTCAAGGTTGTTTTCCAATTCTATATATTTCTTTAATCACAAAAAAAAATAAAAAAAAATAAAGTTTTGTGACAATCAACGTTTTGTAAACATAAACGTTTTGTGAAAATAACCGTCCTTTCCTCTTTTTTCCTTTAAAATAACAGGGTACTTACTTCAAACGCTTTAAAACGTGTTGCGCTAGCGTCGGAAATTGTTGTAGTTGTTACCTTGGAAACCAAAAATGACTTCCGTGCGTGTGATCTCATGCGCACGTACGCGTCAAATCCTTGCGTGACGAGAGGCATACGAAGATGGAAGGTTGAGGAAACCGTTGTTCGCTACGTAAGTCCTGTATACGTTTAAACATTGCAAATGCAGTTGGCTTTATGCAAAAACCAGGTCTCTCCTACCCGGAGATTGCTATCCGTGGCAAAAAAAAAATCAAAGTACACAAAGTAAATAGTACACGATGAAATCCGCGCTGTGGCTCCGCAAACTTTACCTCTTTCTTCCCAATTCTGAACACAAAGATTATTCACACAACAAAAAAAAATTAGTCCTGTGCTCCGCTATGCGCTTCAAATGTTATCCAAAACATTCAATTGTAAAGCTCACCAAACTCAGGGAACCTTGTACGTTATCTCGGTTTCCGTTTTTCTTTCCGAAACAAGAACGTAGTAAGCTCAAAACAACAATTAACGCTGATCAGCCGCAGGTGCCATCATGTCACAAGATCATTAACAGCCGCAGGTACCATCAACGTACATAAAATGACAATGTTCATACAAATGAATTGAGCTCGGTGAGTTAAAAATTTTGAAGAAAAGGGTTCCACCACTGAATTACTTCGTGCTGCCCAGTGGTTTCCCGTCGTCGCCAATATTAAAATGATGGACATCCAAAAGTTGAATAATAAATAGATGAATCCTTTATTGGGAGCACATTCAATACGTATCCAACTGCTCCAGTAACCAGCTTCTTTTCCCCTCTAAACTATTATCTTTCAGTGAAGCTCTACCACTTAGAATGTAGAGCCACAGTGAAAACATAATGTCACATGCAATGGCATGCGACCCAGAACATAACTTAAAGGTACATAACACTATAACATTTAATGCATGTAACACATAGCCTGTTACTTGACAATTACTTTGCTGATATTTTATGATCCTAGCACGATGAGTGTAAATGTCAGATCCCTCTCCTGCTCGAATCATAATCACTTGCTCATAAGAAATACCGTAAAATTCTTGCACGTTATAATCAAACTCCTTTTAATGACTGAAGTTTTTTTTTTTAAACATATTTTATTATGATTTTATAGTACCACTCAGGCAGGGGTCTGACATAATCCACTCGAACACATCTTATCCGAACAGTAGCGACATTTTGGATATCAATGGGTACTGGTTGTATACAAAACATCAACAAGAAAAAAACAACTACGAACAGTACGCAGACATCCCCGAACCCCCAAATAAGGCAGGCATATTTCAGAAAACACTTATAACCCAGAAGAGGGAACAACATATCGTACCAAGGGGGCCCACAGAGCAGACATGAAACAATTCCTATGGGGATTACATGGGAAGAAGAGGGTGATCAATACCACGGTAAGTAGCCCACCGGGACCATATCTTTCTATGCTTCAGGGGGCAGCCCCTTGCCTGAAACACTGCCTCCCTGCACCCATACAGTTAGCCAACTCTTTACGCCACTTCCCTACTGTCGGTGGCGATGTACCCTTCCACAACTGGGCCATATCCCTGCTGCTTATAGCGATTCCCGCCGATGTCCTCTGTACTATGTAGTAGTAATATCGGGTGTCTAAGGGCAAGTCCCAGGACAGCACCTCGCTAAGGCATGACGACACCCCACCCCAGAGCAACTCCACACTGTGTGGAGGAATGTCCACTCCTCCCTTTCACAACGTAGGCACACTGGAGAAGGCACAACTCCCATCTTCCATAGCCAGACGCGGGTATAATATATAATACATTAATGAATAAAGTTTTAATGAACAGTGTATTTCCGTATAGTGTGAACAGGTTTTACGTGAATGAGTTAGCTCTACGTGGTTGTATGCTGTGGTTTTTAATAACTGAGCATTAAATAAAATAAATATGGGTTCCACATTATCTTTCAGAAGCATGATCAGATTACCATCGGTAATAGAGTGCGAGAGCTGTTCTAAGGAAAAGTGGACATTGGCCCAGGTCCCCCACTTATGTACTGCGTACATTAAAAATTGGTCTTTTTGAACCATTAACATTATGATAATTAAATTTTAAAAAATATCTCTCCTTTTACTCACCGTTTCTACGTGACTTCTCTCCCTTTACCTCTCTTTCTACCTAGCTGTACATGTCTGTGTACATAACACCTTTCTCACTCTTGCTATCTCTCCTCTCTGCCTATACACCATCTCTCCCACATCTCTCTCATGATGCCACCTCTTTCTATCTCTTTGTACCTACCTCCATATCTCTCCCTGCATACCACGGTTCTGTCTCATCCTTAAGCCTCTCACGGTTCCCACTGCTCGGTTTCTATCTCACATGTCTATATCACTCCTCCAACTACGTTATCTCTCTCAGATGCACTATCTCTTTAACTCACCTCTCTACCACCGTCCATCTTGCTATACCTCTCCTCTCTCTTCATATCTCAGCCTCCTCACTTTGTACCTCATTTCTAATGTACCTCAAATATCTTGCACTACTTCATCTCTGTCCATCACACCTCTTGACCTATCCTTTCAATTTACCTAACCATTCATTTCCTATCTCACCTTTTTCTGCACTTCTGTCTCTAGGCCCCAACTTCCAGTCTAGAGAGAGTCAGCAATACACTTTCACTGTCTAGGAAAGTAATCTACATCCATCTTGTGCACATGAAAATGTAAAGGGCTTCTAAAATGTGTCTCAATGGCCTCCTTCACACAAACACGCAATGTGTGTAGCACACAAGCCACACACATGTGCTCGGTATATCAGCTCAGGAATCCGAGTTCACCTGTAGCAGTGGCCTTTACATGAGTGGGCCAGTAGGCTGCCCTCTCCTGTGACCCAGATAAAGAGCTGTAGTCACACTAGGATCACTAAAAACACATGGGCAGATATACAAGGAAGTGCCGCAGCGTGGCAACGCAAGCCCTTTGGCTGCGCCACGCTGCAGCACTTCCAAAGCACAGGAATGAGACATATTTACAATAATATGTTGCATTCCTGTGCTCTCCCCTGCTCTGGCACACAAACTGCAGCCATGCGCCGGTGCCGGCATCCTTGCACCATGGTGCAAGGATGCTTGCGTCATGGGGAGATTGTTTTTGTGCAGCAAGGGGCACCTTCCTGCACAAAAACAATCACTACAGGCATTTTCATCTTTCAATGCATGCTGTAGAATGCAGCACGCTTTGAAAGAGGAAAAAACAAGGAGAAATTAAAACATTTCTCCCTGTTGCGCCTCGCTATGCCTCCCCTGGGGAGGCATAGCATTGACACACATTTCCAGATTTACGATTACTCATAAATCTGGGAATGTGTCTCCTCCCCTGGGTGTTGCATGGGAACACCCACAGCAACATCCATGGAACGCCCCTTCCACGCAAAGTGCTGCGTGTGAAGAGGCCATATTTACAAGGAAAGGAAACGTCACGGAGGGTGGCTTTTCCTCTCCTTGTAAATATGGAGAAGTGAAATGCGCCTCTAGTATGTCACAAAAAGTGACGTATAGGTGGCACAGGGGGCTCGTAAATCTGCCCCACAGTATGCTGCCACCACAGTTATACACACTTGAACCCATAACAGGGGCAGTTGTCGTCTTTCATACTGGAGGGTGCCCTTGGTGCACCCCTTAAGACCCAGGACAGATTCAGGACCGGACTCACATCAAGGGACAGGACTAGGCCTTTGCACACACCCTAGATTTGCATGAGGCTGGGTTCAAAAATCCCAAAAACTAGGATACCCGAAACATGCAGTGGGGCACTCAGGGCAGGGGACTCAATTGTATCCCATGCAGCGGGCGTTCCTGTCCCAGCACACCAGCAATTCTCAGCCCTTACAAATGGCATGAGTATTATGCAACGCAGTATAAGGACAAGTTATTATTTCATATGACTAATTATACTGTTTCCACAACACGTTTATAACCCAATATGCTCTGAATGTGTACCCCCCCCCCTTTTCAATAAATTCATGTAAAAACGAAAATACCTACTGACATTTTTTTTCTGCTTTATTATGAAAGTATGCCATACTAGAGCCCACTTACTTTCACCAATTTGGCCCTACTTGGACTCTTGAGTTCTGTTACCCTCTATTCTCCCGTCTCCTCCAACACGTGTCCCTCAGGAGTCCAGTAGCAACAACACAATTACATTGCAACGAGGTTACAAAGATAAAATAAGTACAGCAGATGAGACAGACTGCTCAGCAAATAGTTTAGTCGCTATGTTTAGACCAGGAACGCATTGACAAGACCCGTTACATCAAAATTAAGTGTATTATTTACTGTTACACAAGGTGAACCCAGTCTGTCCTTCCAGGAACCCTCTCAGACAGCTGCTTCCGGGTAACAGGAGACACGAGGTTTGGGTCAGAGGCCTGCAAAGAAGGTGTTGACACAATGAGGGTCAGATGAGGAGCCAGTGCAAGCGTTTCACATGGGAAAACTTGGGATCGTTTTGTTTGTATCCTAATTCTTTATTAAAGGTTTTTAAAATTACATAAACAATGATTAACCTTCATATATCTTCATAGAAACAAAAAAGCGTCAATGATACATTAGAAAATATGGGTAAAATAAAACAAAAGAAAATTAAGAAGAAGAAAAAACACAAATTAGCACCAGTACCACAGTTTCATAGACAAATGAGTGATATAACAAAGTAAAGGTGTGTTATTACAGAAAATAAAGAATTATGTGCATTCAAAATGTAAAAAAAGCTTAAACCCATTAACAGCAAATATACAAAATATAATCAAAGTCATCATGAATTTAGAAAAGGACCCTACATATGGTTAAAGTAAACCAAATTGTCAGTTAAATTATAAATCATTTTTTCAAAGTTAGCCACATCAAACATATCTTCAAGCCATGAGTGAAGCGTCGGAATGGCATTGGTCCTCCAAACACGCAAAATATACATTTTTGCTAAGCTGAGAGCAGTAGAAAGCCATGAGCAGACATTGGCGGGGATTCTGAAGTATGCAAAAGTGACAGTTTACAACCAGAATTAGATTTGCCTTTATCACAACTAAATAGATGCACTCAACTCTCATCTGCCCTTGCTTTAAGTATGATAAAAAAAAACTCATGACATAGCATCTTACTCTCCAATTGCACCTTATATTCATACTTGGAAACATTTCAAGGGTACAGTTTCTGGTATTCATTGAATCTTCATTCTCTATTGAAACTTCCCATAATTTACAATTGTGATGGTCCACACATTTGAATATGGAATTTACGCGTAAAAAGTGGGACGCTATATTAGAAAACTATAACAAAGGTCTTGGGGATTCTCGCCTTAAATTCAACTACTTCAAAATACTGCACTGTTGACATTGGTCTCCAGCTAAGTTACACTGCGCTAAACTAAGCCCCGACTCCCTCTGTTGGCGCTGTGGGACTTCGGATTTTGACATTGTTCTTATACTGTGGGAGTCTCCTAATATTCGCACATTTTGGCTTCAGATTGGAGATTATTTGAAGACACACTCTTTTATTAATGTCTCCCTCAAAAACCTAGGGATCCTTATTCAAACAAAGAATGTAACAGCAAGTAGGCCCAAACAACACCATAACAACGCCATAACTGGAGTTCTAAGGGCTCCTCACACATCTAGACCGGCACCGCAGTCCCTTCTGCCCTAATCATAACTGGGCCGCAGGGTTAGTGTTATGAGAGACTGATCATGGACTAATATTTATTACAAAAAAAGTAGAACAAACACATTCAGGAAAAATGTGTGTATTAAAAACCACCTGCATTCTACATAAACATTGTATCGTCATTGGCATCCTTTTCCACCCCTCCAACATAAAATACATTTCCCATAAATAAACACACAACACAATTTTTTGCTGCAGGTTTATTACATACACCGTTATGTAATAGGTGGGATATCTTACGGGCGATCCAAGGGCAGGCAACCAACTGGGCCGCCTGCCAGCGGATGAGCCAGGCAGCACTGGGGCGAACCCCACCTGTGCTGCCCTTACTAGTGATCCTCTTCCCGGATCACGTGACCGTTGGTACCTTCTTACTCACGCCCCTTTAAGGGCGGAGCGTCGCATAGCAAATCCCCCGGTTGTTCAGGCCCACAACCGCCCAAAGGAGTAGCGGGGCGCCAACAACGTTTCAAGGACCCTCCCATGAGGCTCCTCGGCTTTGGCTCTGGCACCCCCTATGGTGCCACGCAGAGGTACCCTTGGTACCGGCCTGCTTCCAGATCGCCCTGTAACTCCGCCTGCAATGAAAAAAGGAAAACATTACAATATTCTCAGCCTACCTCCTGCCACCACCACGCCGGGTAAGCAATAGGGAGGGAGACGGTGTGTGCAGCGATCAAAAGAGGTCGCCAAAATGGTGGGGGAGGGATATATACCCTCCCCCGTCCTGGGCGCCCAGGAAGCGATGCCCCTCGTGCGCCGCAACCAGGCTGGAGAGGGAGGGGGACTCCAACCAGAGTGCCTGCCCCTGAAGGGGGCGGGGGTGTGGGGTGCCCAGGCGACACTAGAGTGCTGACCTCTCTAGTGGACCCCTGTGGGTGCCTCGGCCAGCAGCATAGTATCGTCATTGGCATCCTTTTCCACCCCTCCAACATAATATACATATCCCATAAATAAACACACAACATAATTTTTTGTTTGGGTAAAGTTGCTGCAGGTTTATTACATACACTGTTGTGAGAAGTTGGCCTGGTATATGCTGTTCACTAGTTAAAGTGGACACCTTGTAACAGTACAATTCGACTCTTATGGTAGATAGGTTTAAGACAACTTTTAAAGAAAGCTATCCTAGTGGTAGCTGTGGAGAGCAGCCTTCAGGCTAAGTCTTGGAGGAATGTAAAGCAGCTTGTTTTACCACATAATCTCTTGAATCACCAAATGAAAGGACACCACACAGGTATATATATCAACTATATGTGTATGTATTACTAAACAATTCTCTACTAATCTCTTTATGAGATTAGAGGTCAGGAACATATGCACAAATCAACGTTTCACAATAAATGAAGCACAAATATGGCTGGGGCCCTAGTGGCGTACCAGACCATATACTAAAAAAGAGACTTAAGAACAACGACTTGCACAGGGACAAGGCCTAGGGCCTTTAGAAGTGTTGGGGCCTCACGAAACCACCCAAGGCAGGTAAGTAAAGGACCCACGGGGGACACGTGCAGTGTATGAACACAGGTGCGAATTGCCGTAGACTTCAATGGGGCAAGTCGCGGTTAGAAATTAAGAGTTTAAGGGCACTTCGGGAAAGTCTACAAGCAAGTCACTTACAGGGTAAGTAGTTCTAGGGCCAACACCCACAGGAGCACCGTAGTGCTGGAGCTACCTCACCCAGGGAAGCCGGGCGCATAGGTGTCTTTAGGTGTCGGGTCGCGACGTCGTTTTCAATGGGAGCCAGTGAAGACTTGCTGCTTGTGAAGAAAGAAGAAGTGTCCGGTGGAATCCAAGCCTGGATTCAGAAGAAGGAAGACCTGAAAGCAGTGGGGACAATGTTCAAAGTCACTTGGCAGTGACCCGGAGCAAGGAAGATGAATGCCCACAGTCGTCGGGTGTTTTCAGGTAGTTCACGGGTGTCTTGACTCTTCAGCCACGAGGTCCAGGACGCATCGACGATTACCAGAAGCTGGATTCGGCGTGTCCCGCAAAGTCTGCAGCTTACTGCAGTGTCGGCGACCAGATTGGTGCCAACAAGCCTTGGCAACAGCAAGTCTTGTGGAAAGGACAAAAAGTCAGCGGTGCAGACCAGCAAGGTCTGGGGGACTCACCCAGCGAAGGTAAGTCAATGCAGGCCTGGAGCAACTAGGGCAGCCCTTTGGTTTTGTAGAAAAGTCTTCAGGGGACCCACATGTCAGCCGGCAAGGGATCATGAAGACGCCTCAGGAGGATCCACTCAACAGGGGCCCAAGCTTACTCGGGACAGTGTAGGCCACTGATATTCAGAGGGATCTCTGCCAGAGGCTTGGAACACACGTGGCCCAAAGCACAGGTTCATAGAACGTCGTGAAAGGTTGCACTCGACAATAGTGCCCGGTACCTAGGGATTACGGTTCCTCGTCGCTCGTGGGGTCCACTTGCCTCAGCTTCGCTGGGGACTCATGATGGCCTTGGAGAAGTCAGGAAATCCTCTTCCTGGGCTGCAGGGACTTCGGGCTCTGGCGGGAGCGGTGGAGTTTGCGACCGTTGTTGCAGTTTTTGGTGCCTGCCAAGCAGGGGAGTCACTCCTTGACTCCAAGGGAGATTCTTCAGTCTTCCAGAGATAGTGGAACGTCGAAGGTCCGGAATTCTTCTTCAGAGCGTCGTCCAGGGATATCTAGTTTGCAATTGCAAGGGTTCCCTAACTTATACTAGAAGGAAGGGAGGGACTAGCTCTATGACCCCACCTATGGGAGGGTCAGGGGAGTGGGTGGCTACACCCACTTCCCTTTGTCCAGTTTCGAACCAGAGCAGGGGCAGGTAGCCCCTGAGCCGGTTTGAACTGGTGTATGCACAGAGGAGCCTTTTGCTCTCCCAGTGCAGGACTTCAAAGCACTCTAAGAGTGCACCCACCCAGCCTCAATACACTAGACTCTGTCTGGGAGGTGGTCACACCTCCTTGTGACACGATACCTATTGTTGGGCTTCCTCCACTGCGAGTTTCGGTCATCAGCAGGAGGGCAGCCCAGTGTCTGTGACTGGTGACATCCATTTTGTGATGCCAGGGATCTTTAGGATTCTGCCACGTTTCCATCGTGGGTGCATGTCTATCCGTCTAGAAGGGTGGACTCATACCCCTACACCAGTTACTGGTGTGGGGGTATGATTCCAAAGCGTTTGACACCAAACACGACATGTTTTGATGCAGCCATTCCAAAGCTAGCATTTACCGCAAGGTTATAATGCACTTAAGAGTATATGGTTTGACTGCATTCACAAACAGCCCCAGAGAATGGACTCTGAGAGCTGCAGAGGGGCCCTGCTCAAGCAGAGGCACCCCCTCACATGGAAACCAAGCACCCTGCCCTCAGGATTGATAGAGCCTGCCTTAGGGGGGGACTGATAGGTTTAAATATGTGTGCAGGGGAGATATAGGGAACCTATATCTCAGTGAGGAGTGCTAGCACCACCTCACCCAGGCTGCAGTAGCAGGACTGTGGTGTCAGATTTAGTCTGCTTCCCAGGGGTGGCATAATACATGCTTCAGTCCCTGGTAGGCCTGTGAAGTACATATGCCCTTGGTACCTAAGGTACCATATACTAGGGACTCAAAAGGTACCACAGTATCCAATCACTAGTGCACCTAATATGCACTCCATGTCGTTTAGAGAGAACAGAGAGGCTGGGGCCCTGATTAGCAGGGTTCCAGCCAGACTATAGCCAGAAACCAGTGTAAACATCAGAATAAAAAGTGGGGGCAACATAAGAGGCAGATCCTACTCTCCTACACAACCACCCCCCAAACGCAGGGACACTAAACTAACCTTGACCAGTTGAGTCTTCGTGTTCTAAGTGGAAATACCTTGAGAGTCCATCTGCATTGGCATGTTGGGTCCCAGGTCTATGTTCCACTGTATAGTCCATCCCCTGTAGGGAAATGGACCACCTCAAAAGTTTTGGGTTTTCACCTTTCATCTGTTTACGCCAAGGGAGGGGCTTGTGGTCAGTCTGAACTATGAAGTGAGTGCCAAACAAGTATGGCCTCAGCTTCTTCAAGGCCCACACCACAGCAAAGGCCTCCCTCTCTATAGCTGACCAACGTTTCTCTCTAGGGGTCAGCCTTCTGCTAATAAAAGCTACTGGCTGGTCTTGACCTTCATCATTCAGTTGAGACAGTACAGCTCCCACACCCAGCTCAGAAGCATCTGTTTGGACAATGAACTTTTTGGTGTAGTTTGGACTCTGTAAGATGGGGGCAGTGCACATGGCCTGCTTTTAGTCATCAAATGCCTTTTGACAGCTAGCTGTCCACTGAACCTTTTTTGGCATTTTCTTTGAGGTAAGATCATTCAAGGGGGTCACTATAGATCCACATCCCTTCACAAACCTCCTATAGTACCCAGTCAGGCCCAAGAAGGCTCTAACCTGTGTCTGGGTGGTTGGAGCAACCCATTCCATTATGGTTTGGATTTTGCTCTGTAAAGGCTGAACCTGGCCCCCACCTACAAGGTAGCCCAGGTACACAACTTGGCTCTGCCCTCTCTGGCACTTAGTTGCCTTGATAGTGAGGCCTGTTTTCTGCAGAGCCTCCAAAACATTTCTGAGGTGGACCAGGTGATCCTGCCAGGAGGAACTAAAGACAGCAATATCATCTAGATAAGCTGGACAATACGTTTCCATCCCTGCCAGAACTTTGTTCACCAACCTCTGAAAAGTGGCAGGTGCATTTTTCAATCCAAAGGGCATCACCACAAAGTGGTAGTGCCCACTAGGGGTCGAAAATGCTGTTTTGGCTTTTGCATCATCAGCTAACCTGATCTGCCAGTAGCCAGCTGTTAGGTCAAATGTACTGAGATACTTGGCTGAGGCCAAAGTATCAATCAGCTCATCTGCCCTTGGTATAGGATAGGCAACAGTTCTGGTGACTGCATTGAGTTCTCTATAGTCTACACAAAACCTAATTTCTTTCTTACCACCCTGGGTATGAGGTTTGGGTACTAGGACTACGGGGCTAGCCCATGGGCTATCTGAAGGCTCAATCACACCTAATTCCAACATTTTCTGGACTTCAGTCCTGATACAGTCCCTGACATGGTCAGGTTGCCTGTAGATTTTACTCTTGACAGGCAGACTGTCCCCAGTGTCCACCTCATGGGTGAACCAGGTAGTCTGACTAGGGGTCAGGCTAAACATATGTCTGTACTGTTGCAGAACTTGTCTGCACTCAGGTTGTTGATGGTCAGTGAGGCTGCTTGCCAAAGCAACACCATCTATTGATCCATCATCAGGGTTCTGTGAGAGCAGGTCAGGGAGAGGGTCACTCTACTCCTCCTGTTCCTCATCAGTTGCCATGAGCAAGCCCATGTCAGCCCTGTCAACATATGGTTTTAATCTGTTGACATGGAGCGCCCTCAGGGGGCTCCTGGGAGTTCCAAGATTCACCAGATAGGTGACTTCTCCCTTCTGCTCAACTATTGTGTGGGGCTACTCCATTTGTCTTGGAGGGCTGCTGGGGCCACAGGCTCCAACACCCACACTTTCTGTCCTGGCTGGTACACAGTCAGCACAGCCTTTTGGTCATGCCAAGCTTTATGTAATTCTTGGCTGGCCTCCAGGGTTTTGGTTGCCTTCTTCATGTATTCGGCCATCCTGGAGCGGAGACCAAGTACATAGTCCATCTCATCCTGTTTGGGGGGTTTGAGAGGTAACTTCCAGCCCTCCTTTACCAAACATAATGGACCTCTTACAGGATGCCCAAACAGAAGCTCAAATGGGCTGTAGCCAACCCCCTTCTGTGGAACCTCTCTGTATGCAAACAAAAGGCAGGGAAGAAGTAGGTCCCATTTTCGCCTAAGCTTCTCTGGGAGTCCTTTAATCATTCCCTTCAGGGCTTTGTTGAAACGCTCAACCAACCCATTGCATTGTGGGTGATAGGGGGTGGTGAATTTATAAGTTACACCACACTCCTTCCACATTGCTTTCAAATATCCTGACATGAAGTTTGTACCTCTGTCAGAGATGACCTCCTTTGGGAAACCCACTCTGGAAAAAACTCCAGTGAGGGCTCTTGCCACCACAGGTGCTGTGGTGGGCCTCAGGGGAATTGCTTCTGGGTACCTGGTGGCATGATCCACTACCACCAGGATAAATCGGTGCCTAGATGCAGTTTGAGGGTGAGGGGACCAACAATGTCAATCCCTACCCTTTCAAAGGGTACCCCCACCACAGGTAGTGGTATCAGGGGGGCCTATGTTGTGCCACCTGTTTAGCAACTGACTTGACAGGTGACACAGGAGTGACAAAACTCCTTTGTGTCTTCTGACATATGTGGCCAATGAAAATGTGGAACAAGCCTGTCCCAGGTCTTGTTTTGGCTCAAGTGACCTGCCAAAGGGATATCATGTGCTAGGGTCAAGAGGAACCCCCTAAACTTCTGAGGTATTACCAACCTCCTGGTGGCTCCAGGGGCTGGATCTCTACCCTCAGAATATAGGAGTCCTTCATCCCAATAAACTTTATGGGACCCACTAGCACTCCCAGCAGCCTCAGCAGCAGCCTGCTGTCTGAGGGGTTCAAATGAGGGGCAGCACTGTTGTTCCTTACTCAGATCTTCCCTAGAAAGGCCCCCTTCCCCCAAGAACTCAACCTGATCAGGCTCAAGTCCCTCTGGGGCAGTTCCTTCTTCAGGATCTGCTTCTCCTCCCTCAAGAGGTGAATCTGTGATCTGAGACAGAGGGGAAGGCACAGCCTTAACCCCACTGCTCCTCTTCTGGGGAAGCATCTGGTCCATTGTTCCAGGATCCAGAGCTGGTTCAGTGTCATGCAATTTGGCTTGTGACCTGGTCACTGCAAATACCTCTGCAGGGATGCCCAACATAATCAGCATGAGTCCATAACTCTACTTCAGACCAGGCTGAAGTCTCAAGATCATTGCCCAATAGACATTCTACAGGGAGGTATGCACTGACTACAACCTTCTTGAGGCCAGTTACCCCTCCCCAGGAGAAATTCACAACTGCCAGACTATGGTTGGTCCTGACATTGCTTGCATTGGTCACCTGGTACATTTCACACAGGATGATCTGTCCAGGGTCCACACAATCCTCTGCCACCATGGTGACACTAGCACCTGTGTCCCTAAATGCCAAAGCCTCTCTGCCATTTATAACAGGCTGCTGTTTGTATTTGCCCAGGTAACAGGGGCTCACTAGGAAAGACATATCAATGTCTCCATCACAAACTAGCAATGCCTGAGTGGGTACTCTGACAAGGCCAGAGTCCACTTCAGAACCCAGGGTCAACCCTATTACACCCTTATTCTGTGTACTACCTCCACCAGTAGCTGAACTAGGGGGAACAGTTGCATTAGGGGCTGGAGTGGTGTTGGTTTGATCTTTGGACTTGTTACAATCAGAAGTCCAGTGCCCTTTCTGTTTACAGAACTTGCACCAGGGCTTCTTTTGGCCTTTTCCCTTGTTGGACTGTGACTCCCCACCAGATGCAGATTTTTGGGGCCCTTGGGAAGACTTCTGGTCTTTTGATTATCCCCACCTTTCTCAGAACCCTTAGAATCCTGCTTCTTTGTGCCACCCCCATGGTCCGGGGTTATCTGCCTCATCCTGGTTCTGACCCACTTGTCTGCCTTCTTTCCCAATTCTTGGGGAGAGGTCAGACCTGAGTCCACCAGCTATTGATGCAACAACTGGTTCTGGCAATTATTAAGGATCTGTTCCCTCATCATTGGATTCTACAATCCCTTGAAATCAGTAACCCTACTGCCAACCAGCCAACCCTCCAGAGTCTTGGTTGCACAATCTACAAAATCACACAATAGGGGGAAAGCAGGGCCAGCCCCCCCCCCCTCACTCAGTACATTATAAACAACAACTGGCCTGACCCAGAATACACCAAATCCTAAAAATGGGACACTAAAGGGGTTTCCAATCCTTTTTAATCCCCTAGAGTGTGTACACTACCACTACTCTAAGTGCCCTTGCGTATCAAATTTAAGGAGATCGTCAAACCATCCTACCTAATCCCACCCAAAAATATGAAATATCCCAAAAAAAGTGTGGAGTAGGAGAGAAAGCACCTCACGGTAGTAACACCAAGGAGGGTTTCTGGCTAATGCTCGCCAGTATACACACTTATCACCATTGGCCACTCTCTCTCCATATAGAAAGCAGAAATGTGAGTGTATTCTTTTCAAAAGAGTCTCATACCCAGTGAAAATAGAAAAGAAGGATAGTAAAGTTCAAATGTAAGTTAACTATCAGTGCCTAATGTTCTTCTAGGTGCCCATTGGACCCCTGTGAGAATACAAAAAAGTAATCCTCAACAATAAAAACCGGTAAAGCTTACTGGCTTCAACTTGGCTTTATTCAGTGCTGTAAGCTTTCCCAATTAAAAATGGTTTCATTCAAACCATAGTCAATTCTTTAACGCCAACATGTTTAGTTGCTCAACCTTTATGCAACTTCTTCAGGGCTGTTGGGGTTCCAAATATCAATTTCACGTGAGATTCACCTAAAACCTAGGTTGGTATAACATTTATGCATTTATGTGGGCCAGTTTGAGGAAAATGTTATATATCATGCCTCCAATCCCTTCAGAGGGAATATTTCCCTCTGGAGGAGATATATTGACGATGTCCTCTGTATCTGGACAGGTACAGAGGACTACCTATCAGCCTTTCTAGCATAGCTGAATCAGACTGATGAATGTCTACGGTTTACCTGGTCATTCAGTAACACATTTGCTGTATATCTAGATGATATTGCAGCCATGGACCAGAGGCTGTTTACTAATGTTGTAATGAATGTGCCATTTATGTGGATAAATGGCCTGATAATGACCGTCGCCCATCACCATCTCAGTCTTATTTAGCATATTATAACATAATATAGTGATGTGTAGACCTGCCTAGTATGAATAAGCTACGAAGTAGTGCTTGATTATGTCTCTTTCAGATTCTGACTTTATCTTGCTTAACCTGGTCTTATGTCATCTTGCATACTAATTTTGCACTTTTGCGTGAATAGAGGCTTATGCTTGAGTGACTCCATTTTCTGAGCTGTCGCCATTTTCTGAGCTTCACTAGGAGAGAAGGGCATGTTTTCCTTTTCACTTGTTTTTCGCCATTTACTGACCAGAAAGAACTGCATCTTGTCAGAGGAATGTGCTCGCTCTGCTCTAGCCATAACAGACGCCTGGCCAGCTGAAGCTGTGGCCTTGGTGCTGAGTGGTACGGGAAAAGGGGGCGAGGCTCACCACGAGCTTCGTCTTACGTCTCCACTTGTACTAAAGGAGGTGTCTGGGTTCTGTTCGGAGGAAGTTCACCACAGGGCAGACGTGCAGCTGTGGCAGTGGGGCGTATAGTGTCACTACTGTCTCCTGTTTCGGCCGAAGAACCGGACTCCCCTTAGGCGAAGTGGAAACGGGATGGACAGACAATTGGTGAGGTGTTCCACTAGTTTCTAATTTTCCTACTGTTCTTGCTTACTATAACTTTATTTTCAGGTTCCATACATTTATATACATATATATATATTTCTACATATATGTTTGCCTTGATTGTGTTTCAATCATACTATTGATATGTTAGAGTCTGCTATGATAGGTGCATTTGGCTTACCGTGTGGTGCTATTTACTAATAAATATATCCCAGATATACCAATTCGTCTTTTCCTTGTAGCAGGAGGTGTGGACTCTTCTTGGCCAAGTATTCTGTTGTAGAAGGATGGGTGAATTCCCTTCTAGCAGGAAATTGTGTTATAGGAAGTTGTTCAACTCCTGGCAAGTGATGTGCAAAGTATATCTCTCTCTAGAGAAGTGTTGTGTGTGTTACCTTGGTCTAGAGGAGACTTATGTGATATTGTTTTCTTGCCTTGCCTTTGGGGGAGTGTTGAAAGTTTGCCCACCTTAGGAAGTGCTGTGTATATGTTATATTCCATAAGTTTGGAACTGATATTCTCTCCCTGGGAAAGTGACGGTACATACCTTGGTCCAGGGGAGATCTGAGACCTTTCATTAAAAATGTCCATCAGAGAGGGAGGAGCCTAGCGCTTGACCAAGATGGCCGCGTGAGCTTTGAGCTCCCGGGACCCACGCGCCCTCCGTCGATTATCCTGTCTTAAATCCTGTTTTATATGCACGGCATCTTGCAGATGACTCATTGCTGAGGCGATTGATGCTGCCCGGGCTCGGATCGCCCACCGGGAACCGGAGTTGTGCATGGCGGAAGATTGAGGCCTATCTCCGAGGGATGCCAGGGGCTGGCGTTGGCAGGATGCCCGGCCTCTAATTGAACAACAGCGGCCTGGCGAGGTGTGAACTGGCGGACGGAGAACGCCGTACTTTCACTTTCACTTTCTCGCCCTTTGTTTGCCTTGGCCCGGGAGTGCCTTCAGATGCTTTATTATCCTCTGGACGCCTTGCGCCCTACTCTGCCTGGTTATTGCAGATCTGGTTTCTCCTGTTCCCTCTGACTGAGAGAGGGTCGTCTCCTTGCACCGGGTTGCTCGGTGCCAGATATGTCGGGTAAAGCAGAGGTGGATAGGCTGAAACCCAAGGCTACCAGGCGGGGAGCCTATACCCAATCCAATAATATGGATCGCTATGCCCAGCAGAAGGGATCGCCTGGTGGATCGGGCCAGTCGCTGGACGTACAGAAGGCTGCCTCATCCCCGACCTCGGAGCTCTCGTTGCAGGATGTCATGGGTGCGCTCGAGGGGATGCAGGCCTCGATTGGGAGACAGTTTGATGCCCTGGCGCATAAAGTGGATACTATCTTGGTGGATGTCAACCTGATCCGCGCGGATTTGGGCAAAACTAATGAGCGGGTTAAATCCCTTGATCTCAAGACCACAGGCCTCGCTGATGATGTCTCGGAACTTCAGACCGAAGTTCGTAAGTTGCGGGCCGAGAACGACCTCTCCGCCCGCCGGCTGGAGGACTTTGAGGGCCGGGCCAGGCGCAACAACGTGCGCATTACTGGGGTCCCGGAATCCTCGGACGAGATCTCCGCAGATCTGCTCGTGGAGGACTTGGTGCTTAACCATCTGAAGCCTAAGGGCCTTGGAAATTTTTTTGCAGTCGAGCGGGCTCACAGAGTTCCTGGCGGGAGGCCCAGGGCGGGAGCCCCTCCGAGACCGATTGTCGCCCGGCTCTTTCACTTCCGAGATCGGGACGCTATCCTGCAAGCATCGCGGGTGACGGGCCCGGTCCCTTATCAGAACGCATCAGTGAGTTTCTATCCGGACTTCACCCAGCTGGTGCAAAAGCAAAGGCAGAGTTTCCTGGGGGTGAAGAGACGTCTTCGGGAGCGGGACCTGAAGTATGCTATGCTTTTCCCTGCCAGATTACGTGTGGTGTATGAGGACCGGACTTTCTTCTTTGAGTCGCCTGCTATGGCCGGAGACTGGTTGGACGCTTTGCCCCGACGACGGACTGGCGGGGATGCTGCCACAGACATGGAGGGTGACCGGGATGGGCAGGGTTGATGCCTTTGGGGCCAGTCTGACTTGCTTTGGTTCCGGACAATGACTTGAGCTGATTGCAGTAATATGGAGGGTTGCGGGAGGAAGATGGGAGCTCTTTCCTCCCTCAGGGTACTTTTTGTAGTTTTGCGTTATGGTAGGGCGACAGGCACACTGCAAGTTGGGGGGGCTTTGTAAGCTGCAGCAGGGGTGCAGGGTGGGGGGTGGAGTTGGGATTTTGGGGTTGTTGTTGGGGGGTTTGTTTTTGCAAGGCGTAGTAATGGTTGTCAGGGTTGTTTACTGGTGGCACTTCGGGTGTGGGGTGGGCCTCTTTGTGTGTGGGGATGGGGGGTAGGGGCTTCAATATTATTAGCTGGAATGTTAATGGCTTGGGAGATCGTATTAAGCGGGGGATAGTCTTGCAGTTCTTGAAACGGTCTTTGCCGGATGTGGCCCTACTGCAGGAGACACACCTTATAGGTAATACTTGCCATGCTCTTAATAGAAAAGGTTACAAATTCATCGCTCACTCGGGATTCTCCTCAGGCTCCAGGGGTGTGGGTATCCTAGTTAGAGCTTCACTACCTTTCGAGGTGGACTCCACCATTGTTGATGATAGGGGGAGGTTTGTGGCGGTGGCGGGGAGGTGGGAGGGAAGAACGTTGGTGTTGGTTTCGGTTTATGTCCCTCCTGCCCTGCAGGCCTCCACGTTTGCAGATCTGGGCAGGGCCTTGTTGGACCTCCCGGAAGGTATGCTAGTGGTGGGGGGAGACTTTAATGCTGTCGGCTCTGGGTTGCTGGATAGGTACCCGCCCAGGGACACCGGGGGGGCTCAGAAGTGGCTTCCAGACTTTATAGATACATTCGGTTTGGTAGACTGCTGGAGGCTCCGGCACCCCACACAGAGCCAATATACCTTCCACTCCGGGGCGCATGGTAGTCTCTCTCGGATTGATTATCTGCTCACTCTGGCTGCGCACGCCTCATTGGTATCTGAGGCTAGGCATATGGCGCGGGGCATATCTGATCATTCGCCAGTGTGGGTCCGGCTGGATGTCGGCCGCGAGGGAGGGGGCAGGGTTGCTCCTATTAACCCCTGGTACTTCCGCGATCCCAAGATGCGTAGTGCGCTGCTGAAGACAGTTGATCACTATTTTAAGGACAATCAGGGTTCCGTTGACTCGGCTGTGTCTTTGTGGGAAGCATTTAAGACCGTGTTGAGGGGGGAGGCCCTCTCCTTGGTAGTGGCCGCCAAGCGACGGAGAGATGGCGAGGTTATGCAGGTTGAGGATGAGATCGCGGCTTTAGAGGTGGCCCTGGAGGGGGAGGTTACAGCGGCCTCACTGCATGATCTGAGCTTGAAGCAAGCGGAATATAGGGACCTGGTGACGAATGCCGCCAAGACCCTCAGTAGGGAACAGCAGGGTCGCTTGTACGATGTTGGCGATAAGGCCGGGAAACTCCTAGCGTGGCTAGACAAAAAAGAACGTGTTAATAGAGTAGTGCCGGAGCTGACGAGAGAGGGGGGAGAGGTGGTTGTTGATCCCGAGGGTATAGTACAGTGTTTTTCGGATTATTTCCGTATGGTTTACACTTCGGTTTCGGATAGGCCAACTGAGGATTCGCGTGACCTCCTGCGTGACATCGCTCTGCCCTGCCTTTCTGACGTAGATAGAGCTGACCTCGATGGAGATATAACGGTTGATGAGGTGGCGGGTGCTATCCGCGCGCTGCACTCGGGCAAGGCCTCAGGCCCAAATGGTTTGCCGATTGACTTGTATAAGCTGTTTCCGGATAGGGTCGCTCCTCACCTGCGCGCCATGTTTGTGGAGGCGCGGGGGAGTGGGTCCCTTCCGTTGGACCAGCGACTGGCGACGATTGTTGTGATCCATAAGGATGGTAAACCCCAGGATAAGTGTGCCTCCTATCGGCCGATATCACTCCTTAATGCTGAGCCGAAAATTCTGGCTAAAATCCTGGCGGGCCGCTTGGTCAGGGTACTTGGAGACCTGATCCATCCGGATCAATCGGGTTTTATCCCACACCGTAACACTGCGTTAAACCTTAGGCGACTTCATGGAGTAATTGCCAGGGCGAGCACGCTGCGTGAACCAGCTATTGTGGCGTCTCTTGATGCCACGATGGCGTTTGATACGGTGGAATGGGCATACCTGTGGGCGGTGCTTGCCAAGTTCGGCTTTGGCCCTGGTTTTGTGAGCTGGGTGAGGTTGCTTTATGAGGGTCCTCTTGCGAGTGTTGTGGTAAATGGGCGAGCGTCGACTCCGTTCCAGCTTGGGAGGGCCACCCGGCAGGGTTGCCCCCTGTCGCCTTTGTTGTTCGCCCTTGCCCTCGAGCCGCTGGCGGCGTGGATACGCTGGCACCCGGATATACGTGGACTTAGCTGGTCGCCTGATCACGAGGACCGTATTTCGCTCTATGCCGATGACATCCTGTTATATCTCGCCTCGCCCAAGAACTCGCTTATAGTGGTTTGTGACGTTCTGACATCTTTTGGTAAGAACTCTGGTCTCGTCATCAATTGGAGTAAATCATATTTGTATGTTCTGAGCGGCGACGTCCCACCTGTCCCGCGAACTTGTTCGATTCAGATCGCCCAGCAGGGCTTCGTGTACCTGGGGATTTGTATCTCCACTGACTCCACTTTGCGGTATGAGAGGAACCTGCTCCCTCCCCTGGCGCGTTTGCGGCGGGATGTTGCGGCCTGGCGGAGGATGCCGGTCTCCCTCCTCGGACGCGCCGCTTTGTTCAAAATGATGTCTCTTCCTCGGTTCCTCTACGCCTTGCAGAATACTCTTGACTGGGTACCGGCCAGTTACTTTCGGGAGGTTGAGAGCCTCCAACGATCGTTGTTGTGGGATGGGCGGCCGCGCATTGCGATTGCTAAGTTGACGCTTCCGTGGTACGACGGGGGTATTGCGCTTCCGGACATTCGACGCTATTACTGGGCCACCCAGTTGAGCGCGATTAATCATGGTTTCTATGGTCCGGCTCTAAGCCCCGGCTACGCCATGGACCGATGGTTGTTGCGCGGCGGTAATTATCACCGAGCGTTGTACTCGAGATCGCTGGACTCGTCCCTCACAGGGCCCACGGGGGTGGCGGTGCGGGTGTGGAAGTTGGCGACTGACTCGCTGGGCTGGAAGGATAGGCTCACCCTTGCTACCCCGTTGTTTGAGTCTGACAAATTAGGGAAGCTTTGGCATACCAAAGGTTTTGAGAAATGGGACTTGATCGGTATCTCCAGGGTTGGAGATTTGCTGATCAAGGGGAGGGTGAAGTCCTTTGAAGAGCTGCAGAAGGAGTATGAGTTGGGGAAATCTGAGTTTTTCAGTTCTCGTAGAAGGTGAGAAGGTGCCTGAATCCTCTCCATTGGAGGACCGGATCCTCGATGGCCATATGCCGGAGAGTACGATCTCTCTTATCTATAAGAAATTGATTAATGTTCGGGCTGACCTGCTATTGGGGCTGCGGGATCAATGGATTAGGGACGGACTTGAGCTGGATGACGAGGACTGGCAGTCTGCGGTTTCCTCTCCTAAGGAGGTTGCGATCCCGTCGCGTCTGCGGCTGGTGCAGCTCAAAATACTCCACAGAGTCTATGTTACGGGGCCAAGGTTGGTTCATATGGGATTTTCTGAGGAGGGCTTATGTAGGAGGGGCTGTGGTATGGTGGGTACCTTCCTGCATATCATTTGGGAATGTGGCGTCATCATGGAATTCTGGAGGAGAGTCCATGCGGTAATGGGGGAGGTGACGGGCATTGTTATGCAGCCGGAGGCGCGGTGTTGTCTCCTGAACGTTTGGGGGCCAGCTGATCACGATGAGGCACAGACCCAGTGGGTGACTCTGGGTAACATGGTGGCTAAGCGAGACATCGCGCGCCTGTGGGGCTCCGCGGGACCCCCCACATTGGCTGCGTGGAAGGAAAACATGGACTGGAATATGTTCAGGGAAAAGACGGTATATTGCGCTAGAGGGCGCCCTCGGAAGTGGCATGCCATTTGGGGGCGGTGGAACCAATATAGGGGGGGCATATGCCTTGCCCCTGATCTGGATCCCCCCGAGGAGCAGCTCTCTCCTTAGCATTCTTTCCAGCTCTGTACATATGTTTTGATTGTTAATTGACTTCTTGGGCCTCTGCCTTTCCCCTTTTTCCTCTTATCACAGCGCTGTGACTGATAGACGAAGGGGGTCCGGTCTCCCCTGAGTGGTAATCACCAGGTGTATTCAGTGTACTTCGCCTTGCTTGGCTTTGGTTTGTGTTTGTGTTTATTTAAAATGGAACCTTTTTGTTTCTCCTTTCTATGCACTGTGGATGCTTCTTTGTATTGCTCTCTTGAAGCTGCCGCACCTCCGGGTTGTCGGCTGAATAGCTGTGTCCTTATTTTTGATGAATAAAGGTTTTATAAAAAAAATAAAAAAATGTCCATCAGAAACCTGCAGACAGGAATTTGAAGGGCAAACTTGTTCATACACGCACCTTGCTAACAACACAGTCATCCAATCTTCCATCTGGTCATTTTCCGTGTGGTGGCTGTTCGGTGTGTGGTCTTACACAGGTGACTAGGAGTGTAATGTTGCAAGATGGTAAGACATGGTTTGTAAACAAGTTCAGTAACTGTAACACAACCAACGTCATTTACAGGTTGACGAGTAGCTGTGGGTTGCATTATATTGGCCTTACTTCACGGAAGGTGAAAGTACGTATACAAGAGCATTTAAGCACTCTGAAGGCAAAACAATTGACAACACGACTGGTGCAACATTTTAATGAGAAACAACATGACCCCAGGGCTTTGAGATGGACTGTTCTTGAGAGAGTGTTGGGTGATACACATAACATTGAATCCATTTTGATAAGGAAAGAAGCTAAATGGATTTTTTCTGAAAAGGTGGACCAGTCGGGACTGAATGATTTTATCGAATGGAACAGGGTGAGTAGACGTTGAAATTTACTTGTCTATCCCCTGATTGTATATATTTCCATTCTGATATTTTCAAATCGCTTGTCCTGATTCACCAGGCATTGATAATAAGTGACACAGAGATATGGGGTTGTGTTTTCTGGTAAACCCCATGGTTGTTTGTATTTCAGTCACCTTTATGATGTATTAAGATAAATGCATAGGTGTATGAAGTGGCTCGTGATGTATATTGGAGTATCTCGGAGTTCCGCCTTTGAACATTAGCTGAGGACATTGGGTCTTTGCCTGTATTAATTATGTAAACGGGGCGGTTGAAAGGTCATCGGTTTCTGGTACATCAATCGATGAGTAAAAATAAGTGACTCTTTAAAAATCATGATTCGTATGGAATTTACCAGTGAAAATAAAGCTATACTGAGTAACTCCGTCCCTTTGTTTAACTTTCAATTTCTACAAAATAAAATAATAAAAAAATATATTTTTTACTCTAAAAGGAAAAGTGGTTGTTTGAATAACCCCCATTTTTTATGGATAGCGGTTGAAATGAGCATGAAGCTTTCTGTCCAGAGATACAGGTTATATAATTTAAGCTGTTGGCTCTATAATCCGATATTTTGCCTGTCTTGCCAAAAAGTCCCTGCACCCTGCGTGTAAATAAATGGCATGCAATTCGTAATCAAAAGTAATTCCTGAGTTGTTTCTTCCCCATGCCAAGATGGCCGCCGTGTAAAAAGGAAAGGCCTACTAACGTTACGGGACATCTGTGAAATGAGGGCGGGCCGGTGAGGCATTTATGACGCGCAGAGCTGTGCGCCCATTAACTGAGCTTCAAACACGCCGGTGGGACTCGGCAGGGGTAAGATGTGTGTTCACGGGCACACTGTCAACCTGCGTTCGTACAGAGATTTGGGTTTCGAGATGCAGAGGTGAGCGTAAGAGATCTAAGCTAAAACGCTCGCGCTTGGATTCTCTCCTTCTCAAACATTTTTTTAATAAAACGTGGAATGCGTTAATTTCCATGACACGAGGTTGTATCGTGTCTTGTCTGTTGTGCACTTTCTGGGGCGGTGCATTGCTTGCGGCTTTGTTTGTGTTAAAGAATATGCGCTAAATTGGATTGTGTGTTGAAAATTGGGCCCATAGGAAGTGGAGGTGGCTATGAATATAACAGGCTGATTAGTATGAATATGGGAGAAGGTCTCCAGACACATACTATGATAGGAAGACGCTAAAATTTAATTGAGAGCATAAGGTAACCGATATATGGTGTAATGTTGTGCCTTATATCCCTGTAGGGAACTAGACATTGGGCAGTTACCCTATGGACACGTGATCAGAAGACGCGTGTACCGATTTGAGATGGTTGAAGGTACGAGGAGACTTTGCAACTAATTGGTAAAGATGGGTTTTATGTATTTTGTCCAGAGCAAGCTTCTCATTACAGTATGTCTTTATAAAAGACAGGTGGTTTTTACATATGGCTGTCTTTGTGTTCTTTGTTATACCATCATAGGTTTTAGGTGAATCTCACGTGAAATTGATATTTGGAACCCCAACAGCCCTGAAGAAGTTGCATAAAGGTTGAGCAACGAAACATGTTGGCGTTAAAGAATTGACTATGGTTTGAATGAAACCATTTTTAATTGGGAAAGCTTACAGCACTGAATAAAGCCAAGTTGAAGCCAGTAAGCTTTACCCGTTTTTATTGGTGAGGATTACTTCTTTATATTCTCACAGGGGTCCAATGGGCACGTAGAAGAACATTAGGCACTGATAGTTAACTTACATTTGAACTTTACTATCCTTCTTTTCTATTTTCACTGGGTATGAGATTCCTTTGAAATGAATACACTCACATTTCTGCTTTCTATATGGAGAGAGAGTGGCCAATGATGATAAGTGGGTATACTGGCGAGCATTAGCCAGAAACCCTCCTTGGTGTTACTTCCGTGAGGTGCTTTCTCTCCTACTTCACACTTTTTTTGGATATTCTTGGGTGGGATTAGGTATGATGGTTTGACGATCTCCTTAAATTTGATACGCCAGGGCACTTAGAGTAGTGGTAGTGTACACACTCTAGGGGATTAAAAAGGTTTGGAAACCCCTTTAGTGTCCCAGTTTTAGGATTTGGAGTATTCTGGGTCAGGCCAGTTGTTGTTTATAATGTACTGAGTGGGGGGCGGCCTGGCCCTGCTTTCCCCCTATAGCTCCTATTGTGTGATTGTGTTGTGTACGGCGGATCAGCCTTGAGAGCTTGGTTTTTTAATAGGTTTTGGAAGGACCGTGCCATATTATAAAAGTAGGCCACAATTTTTAATTCAGAGCTGCTTGCTCTCTATATATAAAAAGTATAAACACAAAAAAATGTCTTGCTTGTTTTCAGCTACGAAGTAGGAATAGGTAATCTGTTGCTGTTATGATTTGTCTTGCCTTTTCTGATGAACAGATAGCTTTAATTCTCTCGGGTCCCTCACTTTTACCAGATGCGCCGCTTACTAATAACTCTACAGCTCGGGAAGAGTGGGATAAACTAACAAACACCAAGAAGCGCCAGATTCGTGTAGCTCTTCATGGGGCTCTTATGACTGAATATCTGCACGCAGGAGCAGCCCCGCCTAGCTTATTAGTTAGAATAGAGCCCAAAATCTTTTTGGAAGATAAACAGTTCCGGGTGGACTGGAGCTTTATAGCTAATAAGTGCACCTGGGACTGGTTAATTTGAATTATTAACACCGCCAAAAGATTAAGTGAGGAACTGTTAAGGGAGATCCTTGAACTAGAAGAAACACTTAAGAGGGACACCGCAATCACAGACGCCAAAGAACAGTTGGCGCGAATCCAGGGCGATTTACTGGATTATAAAACGTATATGGTAAATCAGAAAATCAAGGGACTCAAGAAGAATTTGGACCGTTTTTCGCATGAATGGGCTTTTCCATATGTTGAGGATAAATATTACTTAACATCTTCAGAGCAGCCTCATTATCAGAGTTATCAAAGGGGTGGTCAGAGACAACAAAGACGCACGCCTACAAATTGGACATTTGATAATACCAGCAGTGAAGAGGAGGAGGCGCCTGAACATCTGCCAACGTTAAACCATTTAGCTTTGCACCTGAGAGTAGAACAAACGAAGATCTGGGGGCACTCCTGAGGTCTTTTTTAGGGCAAACTCACAGAGGCCAACGAGGAGGAAGGGGTCTGCCACAAAGGGGACGAGGCAGGGCCTGGGCCAATTTTCAACCAACATGGCAGACAAATTCCCCGCGCATTACACGCAGCAGAGGCAGGACCCATCAATGATAAATTCTGACAATGAGATGGAGTCAGCCCAAACCCGTGGTAATGATATTGTAGTTAATCTTTCTAGTCATATCTTGTCAGCTGACAAATTGAGTGTATTGAACAAAGGTCTGGGCTTTGTTCCCACTCCACGCCACAACACTTTTACTTGTCGGACAGAGATTTTTGAGATGATGAGGAAGATTAAAATTCACAAATTTTTTATTGGGAAAGAAAAAGAGCCTCCATCGATTTTTGCTACTAATTTACATCGACCCTCAGGTTTTTGTTCACCTTCCTCGTCATTAGGCCCTGAGGTCAGTGGCGGCTGGTGACATTTGAAAGTGGTGAGTTATCATGGTACTGCACTGAGGCGAGCGAGCGAGCCCTAACAACTCCTCCGAGAAAATTTTGAAGAAAGAGTGGATAAATGGAGCATTTTCAAGCAAATTTGAGGAAGCAGGAAGGTTGATAAAGCACTTGCGAAAGTATTATGACAGGATCTGTAATAACATATTTGAAAATTAACAACCTAGGCAATTCACATGAATGATAACATAAACTAATTCTGTATCCAATAGTCAGAACAACTCAAACAGTGAAACAAATATGGAAATTATTGTTGTTTTTCAATTATAATTAATTTGTACATTCATAAATAAAAACATTTTTATTATGCATAAACAAGTGTTAAAATCATTACAGTCATTAAAATAAGTTGTGGTCTACACAGGAGTGAGAAGTAAACAATGTTGTGGCACAGTTGTATACTTCTGTAATAACATCCTTATATCCATCAACTTTACCCCAACACAAGTACAAACACACACTCAAACTCTTTCAAGTACACACATAAAGCACGAGTCACAAACATTTGTTTAGGCTTAAAGACCTATAAACAAAAAAGTATACAGAGACCGCTGCAGCTGCAAGCAGACGTGAAATACTCGATTTACTCACAAAGTGACAAACACAAAACCCGCAGCCAGACATACTGGGCCCGGTGCCACCTCATAAGCACCCCTGGTCACACCTTCCCCTTTCTGGGAGCTTACAGGAGACGTGCTGGGCAGGATGAGGAAATACTGAGTGCTTGTCCCAGCAAGTCAAGTTTCTTTCTGTGTTAAAATATTACCACCTTCCTTTTTCTGCCTCCCGCTCATTTCTGTGTTTTGGTGCCTTTGTGTCTCACACCCTTCACCATCTCTGCCACCCTCTCCTCAGCTGCCCTTTGCACTTCACCCTCAGCTTTAGGTCTCCCCATCACTCTTTCTACCTTTCCCCCATACAGCTCTGCCTGAATTGCACCCTCTTTCATGTTCATCCGTTCACTCTCTCCTTGCTGTCACTCTTACCACTCCCCTTTCCCCTCCCCCTCCTCTCTGTGAAACTCTCTCTCTGTCACTCTCCTCTCATTGCCACTCTTTCCACTCTCATTTGGCCCTTATTAATCTCATCTCACGCTCTTCCTCTCCATCCGTGTCACTCTCACCTTGCTGTCACTCTTTCCACTCCCTTTTGCCCTTCCCTCCTTTCTGTGAACCTCTCTCTCTGACCTCCATCTCTGTCACTCTCCTCTCATTGCCATTGTTTCCACTCCCATTTGGCCCTTATGAACCTCATCACACGCTCTTTATCTCCATCTGTGTGACTCTCCTTGCTGTACCTCTTTCCACTTCCCTTTGTCCTGTCCCTCCCTGCAAATCTCCCTCATCTGCATCTCTGTCACCCCCTCTCATTGACACTCGTTCCCCTCCCCTCTGTCCCTTTCTCCTCTCTGTGAACTTCTCTCTCATCTCCATCCCTGTCACTCTCCTCTTATTGTCACTCGTTGCCCTCCCCTCTGTCCATCCCTCCTCTCTGTGAACCTCTCTCTCTTCTGCACTCCCTGTCCCCATCCTTTCATTGTCACTCTTTGCACTCCCCTTTGCTCCTGCCCTTTCCATTTCTTGATCCGTGACTACTTCTTCCCACTTTTCCTTTCCCTCTCTCTCCTCTTACGCTTTTATTTTAACTCCCTGTCCATATTACCAACTGGCACTGACATAATTTTGTCGCACCTGAGTTCATCCAGCAGCCGAGCCGAGCTACTTTTAAGATAATGCGCTTCTTGTGACCGTACTCGCAGGTTGTGATTTTGGAGAAAACTGGTATTTAACGGTCTATTCAGGTTTGCCGGTTAAGAATGCAGTAATTTTCTTCGGGGCACATTTGAAAAATGCTCATGTGAATACGAAGTTTCAAGATTTTTTTTTAAGGGTTAGACAACCTTTTTATGTTTAAATTAGCGAAAGATTTACAGAGACAGCACCCCGTGCCCCCACTTACATTTCAGTGAAAAAGAATACATGGGGCCCTATTCACTTGTGTTGGAGGCCCCGCAGTTGTGGTGGGGTGTGTGTGTGGGAAGTGGAGGGGGAGGTTGGAGAGGGGGTGACGCACATGTTGCTGGATCTTCGCAGTGAGGGCCTGCGACGAGTGCGGGGTCACCCCTCGCACAACTGCGTTTCAAACAACCTCTGATTCCTAACTGTGTAAAACGTGCAGAATGAAATTGATAGGAACACTAAGAGAAGAAAATAAAAATTCGAGTGCCCTGGATCTGAGAGCAAGATTTCAGAGTAAAATATGTGATACAACATTTGGGACTATTTGAATCTATTGTTTTTGTGTTTATACTTTGAACTCGATTAGATAAGATGTAACAATCGATTGCTATTCCTAATTTGAAAAAGGCAGTGTACCATCAGAAGTTCCCATGCCCGTTATCCCAACCAAGACAATCAGATTGGCCAAAACTAAGACACCAAACAGCCTCAATAAGTCGGACACAGTGAAACAACCTACTATATATATGTCTATCTCACTTCTTAACACATTACCAGCAACATCTGATACACAATAATATAGGACAGCGGTTCCTCCCTTCCCCACTCTGCCTACAGTGTTGGCTACAGGAAAGCATGGTAGCAAACGGACAGTCTCTCCTCTCTGGCCTCGGTCGCTGGTCTTTTTGCTGGGTTATGTACCTGCTGTGAGTTTATGAACTCTGTCCCTATACCCATAGCACATTAGATGGCATCACGATGCGTCGTTGCGGACATTCCCACTTGTCCTACAGAGGGTCATTGGTTCTCAAGTACGGACGCTCGGTCATGTCTGACCTTCAAGCACCACTGACTCAAACAAGGAGTCTGCCTTTTAAGTAAATCTTTTCATTCCACTGCCATCCTCTGCTGAGCTCTCTACTGGGTATATGGCGGCGTCACGTCATTTATTAAGAATAACTCGTTTTTTCTCCTCATAATACCATCGTTTTTGCCAATAAATAACTGACAACGTTACTCAGTATGAAAGTTTTCAAGTTATCGTTCTTGGGAACATGAGTCCTTCGGCCTTCCCCACATCGCCTGCACCTGCCCCCTGCTTACGTTTTATTTCCCCAGGGTGCTATCAGTAGTTGTGCCAGTCAGTCACTACTCGCAATACTAGCGGGGGAGGCCGCTAAATTAAATGTATGACTGAACTCCGGCTGTCTGAGAGGCATTCATTTCTTACAGAGGACACCAGGAAAATGCAGCTCATAACGTCGCACTCAAGTTACATTGCCAAGGTCTATCGAAATAACGCATTGTGTGCACCGGCGTAGCTAGAGCTTGTGGCGCCCGGGGCTGTCCCTCAGATTGCCGCCCCCCCCTGGCGGGAGGGGGGGCAGGGCATGCACTTCAAAGAGGTCCGAGAGACACGTTATATCGCCGCTAATAGTTACCTTGATCATGCAAGTTACATGCACATACATGACACGGTCCAAGGCTACACAGTTGAATACACCGGTGACTGGCAGTACAAAAGAGAACACACAGACTGCATGATCTATCTGGGGACTCAGAAAAACCGCATGTGACATCCATCAGAGAGCTGCGTGAACAATTACCTGGTAATCCCCTCAACACAATGCAAACATGCACACACATGACACTGTTCATGTAACCTTCATCTACAGCTGACATTAAATGACCATACATCATGGTCCCCCCATTAAAGCAGTGGGGACCTGCACGAACGTGATGTGCTCTGGGGACCCAAAACCAACTTAACAGTGTTGAAGCCTGTGATTCTTCATCTTTCAAAAACAGCAAATTAATTATTCACAGGGAATGACTTACTGTGTGCCCTTAAAACTAAATGCAGCATAAAGGGGTCAGTCAGCTCCACCTTGCCAACACAGACCAGATACAAAGCCCACTCTGGTGGCCCAAAGGCAACAACCAGGGGTCGCTCCCTGTCATTACTTCCAAGCAGCAGCAACCAACTCCCTGGGAATGAAAAGACGGGTGCTCTTGGTACCCAAAACCAGCTTGTAATAGTGCATCTCTCCTTCACAGCAGCCTCAGCACACACATGGTGCACAGCCTGCCTGGGGGCCCAAAGCTAAAATACAGGGAGGGGCAACACATTATGATCACAATCCTTAAACACAGTTGTGGGGGCCATGGGAACTTGTTCAACTCTATCCAAGACCCGGGACAAACTGTTCCGGCGCTGCGGCACTCCTTGAATATTAAATTTTTCTGCGATTTTGTTTTCACATTACTTTCATGGTAACCAACAGTGTTAAAAGTCTACAAGAACAGTAAAATCATAATAATGTGTCAAGTACGGAATGGTAAGGCTTGCACACTGCCGGGTGGGGTTCACCTTCAGCCCCTGGTGTGTGAAGGGAGGGGCCATCGACCAGTTAACTGCAGAGGATTAGGACAGTCAATCAGATCTTTACCAATAACCTGTCGTTCGGTGCCAAAGACCGCTCTGGCCTCTTCCCAGATGAGAGGCCTGGGGTCCCGCATGCCCACCTCAGAATCTGTACCCCAAACATGGCGGGAGGGCCCCCTGCACACGAAGGGTGAGGGGGGAGGAAGACAGACATGAATTCATTATAGTAAATTCACTGAAAACAACACTAAGGTTAATATGACTTTATTATTAGGTCTTGTAATAATATAAAAAAAATATTGTTTTAGTTAGCAGCCCCTCTTAACACACACCAAAAATACAACAAAAATTCAAAATGATGTATAGAAAAATAAATGAAAACACTATGTTTATTTTTCAAGTAAAACTTAAATCCAACATTCTAAAATGTTATTTTTCTTGCTTTTCTATTGGCAAAATCATCGATGACATCGTCGAAGTCTACTTCATCACTCAGTTGCTGTTCTATAGACAGTATGGCAAGATTTCTTAAACGTAAGGCACTCATTGTAGATCTTAGGTAATTCTTAATCAATTTCAATTTAGAAAAACTCCTCTCACAACCAGCAACACTTACAGCAATTGTGAGGAAAATTCGCAGTAGTATTACAATATTTGGAACGGAGTTCTCAAGACTGTATTTTAGAATAAACTGCAAAAGTTCAAGGGGACTGTCCTTCCAGGTCTCTGTTTCGTGTTGCGTAGCAGCAACAGAAATAAAACTCTGAAGTCTTTTTCTCTCAACAAGGAACTCTTCCTCATTAATGTCATCATGATAATGATTTAGTTGACATTCGTATTTATCATTCAAAAGATTCGATGGAGTAAGGAAAGCATATTTTTCAGCAAGAACATGAAGTTATTGAAATCTTGTGGTGATTTCTTGGATCACTCTGTCCAGTGAAGAAAACATTTCTCTCCTCAACTCAGTTTCGTATGACAATTCAGCATCTCGTGATTCTTCACCTGCCATTAGTTTCTTCTTTCTACACCAACGATCCATGACTATCCCAAGATCATCACAAATTTCTTTGGCGTAAGCTACTGAATTGTTAACTAATTCACACCTATTTTCAGTTAGAAATGCTTTTAAAGCATTGAGTTTTATGTCACATTGTTGTATATTCAATCCTTTGGTTTGGAGGTAGACCTGAGTGTCGTTAATTTCTACAAGGACGGATTCCCACAGGCCAAGAAAGCACAGGAAGGAAAAAGATTGTAAAGCAACAAGCAGCACACCAGCATCTGACCTGGTAACTCTATTTTCTTCTTCACCAGTCAAACGTTCTACAGCACTTAAGATTTTTGAGTAATTTATTTTTACAACACTCACAGCATCTCCCCGTGCACTCCACCGAGTTTCTATTACACGCTTGACACTTTGGCCAGTGACTGAAGTCAGAATATCCCAGCGATGGGTCGAGGAAGAAAAAAACACGAACAAACGCTCCACAGTTCCAAAAAAGGTAACAGAATTCACAGCAACAGAAGCTGCATGTAAACCAGCCAAATTCAGCGAGTGATTTGTACATGCAACAAATTCTGCTTTTCCATTAATTTCCCTGATGCGTCTTTGAACGACAGTATGTTGACCAGCCATCACAGCAGCATTATCATATGCTTGTCCTCTACAATTTTAAATATCGATTCCGTTGCTTTCTAAATTCTGCAAAATCATGTTTGAAATATTCTCAGCGGTTTTACCCTTTGTTTCAATGAAATCGACAAATGATTCCACAACCATCACTTTATTTCCATTGATCATAACATAGCGTAAAACTTGGCTCGTCTGATCCTTATGAGAAATATCAGGGGTGCTGTCGAATATCATAGAAAAATACTTTGCTTCTTTCACTTGCTCGATAACTTTGCTTCTTACTTTTTCTCCCAAAAGTTCTATAAACTCATTCTGGATAGTAGGCGACATATAGGATTTAGCATACTTTTTCCCCAGCTTAATTCTTACAGTATGCTCACGTAGCACTGGATCGTATTTCGCCAACAAATGAACTAATTCTAGAAAATTTGCTCTATTTCCTGTTGATTCGGGTTCATCATCAGCAATGAATTCCTTCTCGGTGACCCCGTAAAGCCAAATTTTGTTTAGCTATTTAGATATCCAACAATCTTGAAAGTATCTCCCTCCACTTCTTTACTTCGTTTTCAACTTGTTCTTGTGCAGCCAATGGTGGGAAGCTGAGAGCCGCCTGTCCTGTGGGCTGAGCCTGTAACCTACCCCCAAGTCTACCCAGGGCACGGGAAGGGAACCACTGCCGAGAGAGACACAGGCTGGGAGGCAGTGCCAGGGCAGGGCTGCTCTGTGGAGTGCCATGCTGTCAGCTTCAGACATCCATTGTTTGAATGTAAATGGTCGAGGATCAACTAAGCCCCTGGGTCCAAGCTGTTACATTCTTCCTCAATGTGGAGTGGGATTTTAATGTGTGTAATGGGTCTTAATTTTGGAAGTACTGCTCAGATGCTGGAACTACAAGATTTGTCTGTTAACATTATTATACACCCAGTCATTGATCGCTTATGGAATGCTTTCTGAAGCCCCATGCCTCTTCTCTGTGGAGAGCCATGCTTTCAGCTTCAAACCGTTTAGAGCTGTGCTCACCCATTCTTTGAACGTAAAGGGTTGAGGATCTTTAACACTGTGTGGCCATTCAACCCTTACCATACATATCACTATCCCCATCGCACATAAATGTTCATTGTAAAATACTAGCAAGCATCGTAGCAAGCAGGATAAACCCACTGAGGCCCAGTCTGATGCCTCCAGATGAGGCAGCTTAAAAACAGTCACCACCACAGAGCAATGCCACACAACAAACATGCACAAATATTCTTGCCACACATCAGGCCCGGCTCCAGGAATTTTTATTTGGGTGGGCCACTGCGGGCTCGATTTGTCGCATATATGTCTGGGCAGGCCTGCTTCAGGGCCCTCCTTTATCTCTTCTTAGTCTTATAAGGACCAGTAAAACTCACTCTTTTCCAAATCTCTTTCTAAATATTATCACTCACAAAAAGTGTTTTTTCCATGTAATGTTCCTTTGATGGGAAGAGGATGTTTATGAGGTGGGAGTATCAGGCAAGTGATACTACTCAGGCTCCATCTATTTGAGCCTTCATGGAGGATCCCTCTTCATTACTACCTCCACCTGACCCCGGACTCGGCAACGCTCTCCCTTACAGGCTTGATTATCCACTGCTCCTCTCTCCAGTGCACCTTATCTCACAGCTGACCTTGGGCCCCAGCCCCATATCAGGCACCATCGGGCTCCACATTGCTTTTTCCCGGTAAAAACATTAGTAAAATCACCTTCAAACTTAAAACATTGAATATAGCAGTAAATATAATTAGCAGCACTTTAAAGTATGTTCCACAGTAGCCCTTATGACCCGACTGCTAATTAAATAAACAAAAACAGAAAGGCCATGACAGTGCCGGCTTTAGCGCTGATGCGAAAGTCTTTTTTGGCGCCACACTAATAACCTCTTTCTCCGTAAATACCTTTACTACCACCTTCCAACAGTGCCCCTCATCCCTCCATGGCCCCCCTAGTGACCTCCTCCTCAGATTCCCTCACTGCCTCACGCCACAAGTGCCCCTCATCTCCCCATAGCCCCTCCCCCTCATGACCTCCTCCTTGGACTCCCTCACTGCCACCATCCACCAGTGCCCCTTATCTCTCTGCAGCCTCTCCCCCTCATGACCTCTTCCTCAGACTCCCTCACTACCACCCTCCACCAGTGCTCCTCATCTCACCCTAGCTCCCCCTCCACACCATGACCTCTTCCTCAGATTCCCTCACTGTCACCCAGGGCACAAGTCCTAAAACAAGAACTGGGGGGACGCTGACGTCACAACAGGAAGTAATGTCACGAAAGTGGCTTGCACCATCAGACTCATTGCCTCCCCTCGCTCACCCCTTAGATGCCATTGCATCAGAGAAGCCAGCGCGTGAGCAGCGTTCTGAATGAGCTCTGATCTCGCCCCAGAGAGGCCAAAGAGTAAATGTGTGGCTCCATTTGCTCCAGTAATCGAGCTCCCGTTAAAATAAAGTGAGGGGACACCGTCCACCCGCCTGGTACCCCGACTCGAGCCCTGCAGTCACCCTCCACCAGTGCCCCTCATCGCTCAACAGCCCCTCCAACTACCTCCTCCTCAGATTCCCTCACTGCCACCCTCCACCAGTGCCCCTCATCGCTCCATAGCCCCTCTCTTATATGCATTTGTTGTTTAGCGCTACTCATATCAGTGTAGTGTGTCAGCACTTCACACCACGAACACATTATACAGAGACAATGAATCATACAAGTATGTAAATCAGTCTACAGGGAATGTCACATAAGCCAATGAGGATTACAAGGTGTAGGAATCACGTCATCCATACTGGTGGGCAGTATATTTTGAGAGGGTTTGGTCTGGGGAAACACAACCTTATGATTTAAAAGAGTATTCCATGGGGGTCAGCTTTACTGATAAAAATGTATCTCTGCTCAAACATACTCATTTTAGCAACATTAGAATGATGAAAGACTGAGGAAGTTCTAACTATATCACAAAACAAAAAAACTATACCATTCATGTTTGTATGCAGCTCTTTGATGACAGTTCATTGGTCACTGTCCTATGTTAGGATTGTAACTTCTGAACTGCAAGTAACACAAGGATCTCTGTGACAAAGGCAGTAACCCACTGAGCTATCCACATAAAATACAGTTCATCTGCACGATTGCTCTCCAGCAGGATCATTAATCACCAGCGTTATCTGGGCATTCTGAATTGCGTTGTCATATTGTGTCCTGCATCGGCCATGAGAAGGATAAAAACTGTTTAAATGAAGTATGTGTCCTGCTGGGCCTGCACATATTTTTAAAAGAAAAAAAAATAGTAACACAGTCTCTTACCTACTACTCGATTAGTCGAACTTTGTGTCACAGCCTGATGTGATAAGCAGCTGCAGGGGTCAGGAAAGGTGATTAGGTAGGAATAAACAAACTTATTTTCTCCGACCTGTGCTGCACAGAAAACGAATTATCCACGCAGCAGAACGACTGCCCCAGGCCACAATTGGGTCCTCACGAGAGTGCGTAGTGGTGAAGCGCGTGATGCGTTACCGCTACGTTCTCACGCGAGGGCCGGGCAAAAATGTAGCCCAGGGCCGTCATTGGTAGCGCTGGCGCGCGCTCTCCAAGATTGACGGCCCTGGGGCAGGCTGGGATCATGATGGGACCAACAATGTAAATGTAAATTGATACTTGTATAGCGCACTACTCACCCGCAAGGGTCTCAAGGAGCTTGTACGAATACCGCTGTGGAACTATCCTGGCTTTCCCTGTGAGGCGTCCACTCCTGGGCACCCCCAAGGTGGAGGCCAGGCATCCTTAGCGTTGTGGGGGCCGTTGTACGAAGACTTGGCTCTAGTCTTGCCGAACCGACGTCATGATGGCAAGGCGGCAGCACTGCAGCAGGCGCTGACGCACTGGCGCACTATAAACAAGTAGGTCAGCTGGTCAGGTGCGCGCAGTGCGCAGCGCGCTGCTTGAACTTTTTAACAACTGGGCCGCCCGGCAACGCGCGCCGTTGCGGCTGCGGCGGACTTAATAATTTATTTAGTGACTGTCCCTAAATAAATTAAAGGCCGCCGCAGCCGCAACGGGCCACCAGTGCTGAGCGGCCGCCCTAAAAATAGTGCCGCTTGGGGCGATCCGCCCCCCCCCCCTAGCTATGCGTACGGCTCAACATAAAACATTTCTTCGCAGTGATTTAAGGCTACTTGCTATTATTGTGAGGTACATTAAATCTGCCATGCATGGCTAAATCTAAAGCAAGCACGCGCCTCCTCGTGTTCTCAGCGACATAAGCGCCTGAGACATGAATTCTCTGAACATAAATCCCTCACTTGTGTCTGTAAGGAGTGCGCCACACGGATAAGCTCTCCTCTAGTTTATTTATTCATGATTAACGGCCCCTCTTGGGTTTGCTTCGCGTGTTAACGATGTCATAATTTTTCAAGTTTGGCTGAACCCTGCGTATCAGGTTACAATCTTGAGCACAGCGTTGCGAGGTAAGGCACAACCGATGAGAGGGTTCTTTGTTTTGCGTACATCACAGACATCTCAAGCTGCAGTTTTCCAACATTAGAAAGGCAGAACAGCGCTTGAATGAAAATGAGCAGTTGGCACCTGACTTGACAAGATGGGGAAAGCGAACATTCGCACAGGGATTCACAAACGAGCAGCAAACACATCTGAAAAGCGCAGCAGCTTCGACTATGCAGGGACAAACCTGCAAGTCCTCAAGGACCGGGCACGGAGAATACGTAATTCTTACATGGTTCTGTCTCAGAGTGTCTGTCCATTGTCTACTGATTATCAGGGGAGGAGGTCGCCGGGGGTGGGGGATTACAATTTAAAAAAGAAAGCTTACCAGACCAGGTCCGCACGGCGCCTCTCTGCTTCTCGGCCGGGTCCCGTTGGCGCCTCTTCTAAGGAACAGCACTGGTTGGCAACCCCTCTAAGCCAATACTGACGCTGCTCCAGCAGCGCCAGCATTGGCTTAGAGCAGGATGACTCACCGCCCGCCTGCCCATTAGGAGACCGAGGTTTGAGCCTTTGCTCAACCCTCGCTCTCCTAATGGGCATGCGCCAGCCACAGCAGACAGTAGTGCGCATGACTGGGCACGGAGCGAAAATTAGCCTCCTTCACCCAGCATGCGCACTGCTGCCTGCTGTGCGCTCTGCGCCACCCCTGGTCTGCTGCATGTGAGTCACTCAGCAGCATGACATCGGACCGCCCTCCCCCTTCAGACTCTGAAGGGGGTGGGCAGTCCGAGTTCATGCTGACTGTGACTGACATGATTGTCAGAAAATTCTCCCTCGACGCCGAGGAAGCTGCCGGTGCGGGCGGCTTGTGGGACAACGCCCCAGCGCCCTTAATGGACGCACCGCCACTGCCTGAGGTAGCTGTCTTTGAACAGCGGGTACTACATGACATTGAACTTTTAGAGCAGTTTCACGATCAGGCACATTCTAACAATATGAGTAAAAAGGATTGGACAGCTATAAAATCTCTACAGGACAATAAGTCCATTACAATTAAACAAGCCGACAAGGGCGGAGTTGTGGTGATACTTAACACCAGTGACTATGAGGCGGAAGTTCTTAGATTATTGGGGGTCCGCACCAATTACCAACCTTTGATGCGGGACCCCACACCCGAGCTTCAGCACACCATCAAAACCCTGGTGGCGGATGCTGTGGTGAAAAAATGGATAACACATAAAGAGGCGGAGAAACCGCGTGTTCCGCCATTTTATATCCTGCCGAAGATCCATAAACCACAGCATCCGCCACCAGGTCGTCCGATTGTTTCGGGCATTCAGTCGGTTTTGGAGCCCTTATCCCAATTTGCGGATTTTTTCCTAAGGGAGTCAGTTGTCACACAGCAATCATATGTGCAGCACACTACTGACATATTAAACATTCTTAAAACTGTGGAGTTTGACCCAGAGAACCAATTGCTGGTTACTGTTGATATTGAATCATTATATACCAGCATACCTCAAGGTGCCACGCTGGTGGCAGCAGCGCGTGCCCTTGAGTCTTTGCAATGGTTTTATGACACCCCTCAGTCATTTGTCTTGCAATGTATCGAATTTGCACTTACTAAAACTTTTTTTGAATATAAAAATCAGTTGTACCTGCAGGTATCCGGGACTTCAATGGGGGCTACATTCGCCCCCCCCCCCCCCGTCTGGCCTGCATTTATGTGGGCCAGTTTGAGGAAAATGTTATATATCATGCCTCCAATCCCTTCAGAGGGAATATTTCCCTCTGGAGGAGATATATTGACGATGTCCTCTGTATCTGGACAGGTACAGAGGACTACGTATCAGCTTTTCTAGCATGGCTGAACCAGGCTGATGAATGTCTACGGTTTACCTGGTCGTTCAGTAACACGTCTGCTGTATATCTAGATGTTGATATTACAGCCATGGACCAGAGGCTGTTTACTAATGTCCATCAGAAACCTACGGACAGGAATTCCCTTCTTCATTATCGCTCATTCCATCCTAGAGCCTTGAGGGATAATCTCCCGGTAGGCCAGTTTTTGCGTTATCGCCGCAATTGCTCCACAACTGGCAAGTTTGTTGAGCAATCGGAAGAACTGGTGACTAAGTTAAAAGAAAGGGAATACCCAATAAAAATCATTAAACAAGCACATAAGCGTGCCTTAAATACTCCACGTGATGCCTTGTTAGAGTGAAAAGCTGAAAAATTAATGTCTCCCTGTAGTGACAACGTTTGACCCCCTTTCCACGAAAGTGAGACAGATAGTAAGGAAACATTGGTCTCTTCTTGATACAACCATGAATAAAATGCCATCCCCACGGTTTGCATTTAAGAGAGCGCCTAATTTGAAGGACAAACGTGTTCATACACGCACCTTGCTAACAATATAGTCATCCAATCTTCCATCTGGTCATTTTCCGTGTGGTGGCTGTTCGGTGTGTGGTCTTACACAGGCGACTAGGAGTGTAATGTTGCAAGATGGTAAGATTTGGTTTTTGAACAAGTTAAGTAACTGGAACACAACCAACGTCATTTACAGGTTGACGTCTAGCTGTGGGTTGCATTATATTGACCTTACTTCACGGAAGGTGAAAGTACGTATACAAGAGCATTTAAGCACTCTGAAGGCAAAAAAATTGACAACACAACTGGCGCAACATTTTAATGAGAAACAACATGACCCCAGGGATTTGAGATGGACTGTTCTTGAGAGAGTGTTGGGTGATACACATAACATTTAATCCATTTTGGTAAGGAAAGAAGCTAAATGGATTTTTTCTGAAAAGGTGGACCAGTCGGGACTGAATGATTTTATCGAATGGAACAGGGTGAGTAGACGTTGAAATTTACTTGTCTATCCCCTGATTGTATATATTTCCATTCTGATATTTTCAAATCCCTTGCCCTGATTCACTAGGCCTTGATAATAAGTGATACAGAGATATGGGGTTGTGTTTGCTGGTAAACACCATGGTTGTTTGTATTTCAGTCACCTTCATGATGTATTAAGATAAATGCATAGGTGTATGAAGTGGCTTGTGATGTATATTGGAGTATCTCGGAGTTCCGCCTTTGAACATTAGCTGAGGACATTGGGTCTTTGCCTGTCTTAATTATGTAAACGGGGCGGTTGAAAGGTCCTCGGTGTCTGGTACAGCAATCGATGAGTAAAAATAAGTGACTCTTTAAAAATGATGATTCATATGGAATTTACCAGTGAAAATAAAGCTATACTGAGTAACTCCGTCCCTTTGTTTAACTTTCAATTTCTAAAAAATAAAATAATGAAAATATATATTTTTTACTCTAAAAGGAAAAGTGGTTGTTTTAATAATCCCCGTTTTTAGGTCTCGCCTAGCTATTGCGTTTACGCAATCGCTATGCGAGACTCTAGTAAGAGGGGCATTTCAAAGTGCTCCCAAAAGTGGATTGCATGGCGAGTACGCGCACAATCACGTGCATCCTGCTGCCATGCAATCCGTTTGGGGAAGCGCTTCAGCCCACTGGCGCCCTCTGCATCATACTTCAAAGGGTCCGCTCCCCCGCCTGGAATGCGCTCCCCGCTCCACCAAGCGCGCGCGCCACGCTCCACCGCGTCTCGCCGTGACAAATTTGCTTTCACTTTCGCGCGGCGGGCACCTGCTCGCGTCCGCCGTGCGAAAGTGACAGCGTTTGCGAAATATCTTTTTAAAGCACAAAGCAAGAGTGAGAGGCCTACTGTCCCGTCTAGACCTCCCTGCGTTGCATCTGGGCACATGGATGCATCTCACCTCACCGAATCTTTGTGTGTGAAGCAAGCCTCCTCCGAGTGCTTGGGAACAATAAAGGGTGCTCCCACTTTTATTCCAGAGTGGTTCCTTATGCCGGTCACGGAGCATCATTCTAGAACTATAAATAAACAAAGAGGTGACGCAAGGCAGAATCCTGGATTACAGAGGCGTGTCACGGCAGTGATGCATTACTAGAAGTGCACAACTGATTGGGTAGCAGGGCACCCCTGCCAACGTCTAAAAAAAACAAACAAATCACTGTGTGCGAGGAGTGGGCGGGGCTTAGTGTCTGAGGCACTTCTATCCGCACCCAACTTCTCACCAAAAAAAGCTTCTAAGGCTGCCACCAATGTGTTTTTGGGTTTTCACACGTCATAATGGGCATCGGCTGTGCACAAGGGCTCTGGAACAAGGGGTGCTGTGTCACCCCACATAACCTTAAAGTAGAGATGGCGAAAGAGGAGTAAAAGGCCCTTGAAAGTGTGTTTCTTCCGCAAGCATTAGCAGTGAATCTACAAGCTGCCAAACATTAGTCAACTCCTATTGACAAACTGCTGCTATTTTAACTCAGAGATTTATATATTTTCCCTGTCTGTATTTTTCAATTTGAATTTGGTAACACTCTAGTTTCTTAATGTCATATTTGGTACGCTCCCTCTTTAAGTAACGGGTTTTCAAACGTCCTTTCGTGACATGACATTAGAGCCAGCACCCCCACTCAAAAAGTTGTTCCAATACCTCTGGCTGTGCGGGACCTTAAAACACGAGCTGGAAATCCACTCTGTGGAGGGGTTACTAGGTCTCTTTTAGTTGTACCATGTGTAAATCCACTCTGTGGAGGGGTTACTAGCTCTCTTTTAGTTGTACCATGTGGAAATCCACTCTGTGGAGGGGTTTCGATCTCCCATTTAGTTAAGAAATGAATTTTGTGGCGGGTTTTTCAGCTCACCTTTTGTTCCACTGTGTGGAAATCCACTCTGTAAAAGGGTTTCCAGTTCACCCTTTGTTCCAGTGAGTGGAAATCCACTCTCCATCGGTATATCCATCTCACCTTTTATTCCACTCTGCGGAGCGGTTTCCACCTGGCCTTTTCAGCCATGAGGAAATCCACTCTGCAAAGGGGTTTCCAGTTCGACTTTTCCTCCATCATGTGGCCATCCACTCTGCGGCGAATGTTTCCAGCTCACCTTTTGTTCCTCCAAGAGGAAATCCACGCTGTGGAGGGGTTACCGGCTCTCCTTTAGTTGCACCATGTGAAAATCCACTCTGTGGAGGGGTTTCGATCTCCCATTTAGTTCCACCGTTGAGAAATGAATTTTGTGGAGGGGTTTCCAGTTCACCTTTTCTTCTATCATGTGGCCATCCACTCTGCGGCGAATGTTTCCAGCTCACCTTTTGTTCCACCAAGAGGAAATCCCCTCTGTGAAGGGGTTATCACCTCACCTTTTGTTCCACCATGAGAAAGTCCACTGTGCAAAGGGGTTTCCAGCTCACCTTTTTTCCATCATAGGGAAATCCACTCAGCGGTGGTTTTTCCAGCTCACCTTTTGTTTCACTGTGGAAGATTGGTTCATCACCGGGAGCCCTTGTGAAGGGAGTCCATATCCTGTGTCTCACCGAGACACCCTGTGAGTTGGCATGTCTAAGCAGATGCACAGCCACAACAGGCAGTCAGCAGGTGGTCAGATGAGTCCAGGGAGGGGACTCTGGCTGCAGGCCGGGCTCCTGGAAGCATCTGAGTGAGTGCTGCTTTTGGCACCAGTGTGCTCCTCTGCACACCCCCCTCGAACTGGCGCGGATCCACCTCCCAACAGTACCTGGCACACGTACAACCTGGCAGAGGAGACGTTGAGAGGAGTGCAGAGCTCACATGCCGGGATTGGATCCCTGCCTGTTGCACTGCACTGTCCAAGCTTCATATTTTTGGGATAATCCTGAAATCCTGTGGCGCAGCGACCGCAGCCTGGAAATACCAGCAGCTGCGTGGTATAAAATGGATTCCTCGCTCGCGCCCGTGATTACTTCCGGAAGAGCTTGGCGTGATGTCTCGTGGGAGAGAGAACCGTCTAAAGTCAGGCAGCTGCGCCAAGTCTCGCGCTCGGCTTCATTTGTTATACTATTGTTCCATTATAACGAGGGAAATTATGTTATCCTGATAATTAAACTATTTTTCCCCACTTCAATCAACACAACGTTAGCAGCGTAAATACAGCCTGCTTTAAGCATAAACCTTGTGGAAATATGGATTTTTATGATCAGTTATGTCCCCTATCTTGGACCCCAACGGTTTCATGTATGAATCACAAGTACATGTATGTTCCCTCCAGTTCCAGTTACGAAGACGCAAACACATGTGCGTCCACCGTCAACATGTCCTCTTTCAGATCCGCCATGAATAGGTCGGATATTCCATTCCTAAGTACGAAAGGCCACCGGCTTTATATGGTTCACTTATGCTATTTTTCAGTCCAGGCGAGTAGGCCCTGATTCTGCCATCAAGCTTTTCCTGCCTTCTGCCTCTGAGAGCTCCAGTCTGAGCCTGCATCTGTATCCATGAACTTTGTCCTCATTCTCTGCGCAGCTAACGGTGCCTGACATCAGCCTGTTGCCTGCCAAGAACTGTATTTCACCTTCGAAATTATCTACTCCGCTCCCTGCCCAATGCATTCCTGTCTAGTAGTTTAAGTAAACATTCTTCCAGCTACCGAGCAGAGGCCCGGCTTCTCTGTCTTTATGCAAGTAATTCATAGCCCTATTATTATGGAAGACTTCTGCCCTCGCATCTAGTGTAGACACTTAGACGCTTGTACACGCACTAACAGTCAGTATAGTCAGTATAGAATAAGATTCTACTCTAAGAGACCTCTCTTTTGGATAACATAGTTCTTTAAACATAGGATGTTAGATATGATTTGGGATTAGGTTGACTTGACCCTCCAGACATCTGTCGCCACATGTAGAGTTAAATGTCAAATCCCCTTCACCCCCTAGTTGCACGTCAATCATACGTCATGCTACTGCGCGCGCATTTCTGCCAAGTATTTCTGCTGACATTGCGAAATTCTTTCATGAAACCACCCTATTATGACATCATACCTGATGACGTTCTTTAGTTACACCCAGTTACGCCCACTTTTGCTACGCATGTATGTTTTATCTGTACTATCAATTGTTACGCCTCCTGCATTTGCTTCACTGTAATGCCTATTGTATAAAAGTGATTACTTATCAATAAAGTATGTACTTCACTTCCTGAACCTCCGTGGTGATGGAACCTGGAGTCAACGATTCGAATCGTCCATTGGAATAAAGCCCATTCCGAACCTCTAATATCACGGATTTTGCCTCTTATTTTACTGAGCTATTTTTATTATTTTTCTGTATCAAATTAAGTCCCGGTAATTAAATTATTTACCACATGAATGGCGCCCGAATAGGGACACTTTCTCATCTCACGCGCCGGCGGTGCGTTGCAGGCCCGGTCTCCTGCCACAGCTGGACGGACAACAACGCGTACCAGCAGGATTTCCTGTATCTCCCTCCGGTCAAGCGGGGGCGACTGAGGCTGCGATCAACACCCAGACGAGGCGGTGAGAAGTGCGAAGTATCCCGACCAGAGCCTAGCTGAGAGAGCAAGATCCGAGGTATACAGAGGCCCACCAAGTTCCGAAGTTCCGAAGTTCCGAGGTTTCCGATGTTCCGAAGTTTCCGAAGTTTTCGAGTCGAGTCCCGTCCAGTTCAGTTCAGTTCCGTTCCGAGGCCTTCCGTTCCGAGCTACCCGGTGAGTACCATTACTGGGGAGGCGTTCTGGCGTGCACATAAGTTGTGCCGGTCCAGACGGGTTTGGGTACACAAATCCGGTCTGCACTGTTTTAGCAGTGTATCTGTACTGTTTAGCAGTATATCTAGTATATCAAGTATATGAATTCAGAATAATTCAGTTAATGCTGAGGATTATGTTTAGTGATTAAGTTTTCTTAGATCGTCATCATCATTGTTGCTCATTTAAACGTTAAATGTTAAATGTGTTAATACGTCCTGCATATTGTGGTGTGAATGACTGTTCATTATTGTGTTTATTGTATTAAGTTTGTTCAAAATCCAGTATCAGATCAGTTCTCAAAAAAAATGCCGCTCTTTTCGAAACTAAGACAGATCACAACTAGAAAAGGGGTACTCGAAGAAGCTGTTCCCATTCCTCCTAGGGACACTCCAGGGTACTTCATGTATCATAAACACGGCTTAGACGCCATATTATTTCTTGATTTATGGGTAGACTACACCAAGGAATTACCAGAAAGTCAGAGGTGGCCCGCAGCTGGGACCTGGGATGCAGATTGCATCGTGAAAGTAGAGGAAGAATTATGGAAAAGGAAAGCTAGACAATCACAGAAAGACGCCATTGAATTATGGCGTAAAGAATCGTATAGACGTACAGAAAAAGCACGTAGACAGGAAGAGAGGAGTAAGGAAAATTCAAATAAAGTCCGAGAAAATCTATTAATTGAAGAAGGTACACGAGTGAAATCAGAACAAGTAGACAGACAAAGAAATGCCCTTATGAATGGTATGTATCCCCTTCTGGCCGAGGGATTACCTAAGGCTACTCCGGAGATACCAAAAGACTTGCCACCCCCATTGTTCCCAATAAAAATGCATCTTAAGGGGCATCCTAGAACAGCAGAAGATGTTTTCCTTTCCTCATATTTAGATGACGCAGCTCCCGAGTATGCTAACTCCGCCCCACATAGACCGTCTGCCAGGGAGGTTCAACACCAAGATCCTGTATCTGTATCTCTACAGCATCAAATCCTGACACAAGTTCCGGCAAGCACATCTGTTTCCACATCTGTTCCTACAGCTGCTTCTACAGCTGTGTCCACACCTATAGTTGCTGTATCGCGTTCAACGAATCCTTTCACGCCCGATACCCCAGACGGGGCTACCGGAGGTGCTACCAACATTTTTTCTACGCCACCCAGAATAAATAAACTTACTTTTCAAGAATCAGCGCATCCACGTACGCCCAAACTCATAAATTCCCGCACGCTTAAGGAACTTCTTGTAGATTGTAGATATGACCCTGTGCCCGGCAAAGAGGACGAAATGATCCTGGCATCATTACGTATCAGACGAGCTGCGGTGTATTTAGGGAAGCTACCAGGAATGACTATGCATCTAGATAATATATATCATTTTGTCCAAACAGGGCGAGATTCTGAATGTATTAACAGAGCTATGGAATACCAGAAAGTGGAGATACAGGGGGAACTGTTACGTTTCCTCATAAACTGTGTGATCAGAAATCAAGACCGACCGGGGGTAGATCCGGAAATAATGCAAACTCTTACCAGATGGAGCCAGAATATATCAGAGGGAAGACATGATAGGCAAAAATGTATAATAGCCATGTGCCGAAAGATCCGTAAAGAAATAGAACGCCTACACGAAGAGAGATTAGCGGTAGACCAGTTTGAACAAAACGAGGAGGAGGAAGGATCAGGACTGCCCACAGGACAGTCAGAAACCGTAGCCTATGTAGGTAGAGGAAGATCTTGTAATAGTACTAGATGTTTCACTGACCCGATACGTCCGATATGTTCAGATAATAACAGGAATTTCCAAACACCTATAATAAATATAAGGTCCCCCGAGCATTCGTTCCAAGCCGCTGACAAATTACTCCGAGAACGAAGGGGTTATCATTTACTCGATTCTATGGATGAACAAGAATTAGCCAGGTCAGCCGTTCATTGGGTTGACAGTCCCGGAAAATATGGTGATGATACAGTAGCACACACATTTTTGAACCTCACCCCAGATGAACAGCGTTTAGCTGGGATTTATATGATTCAACAACTTCTTATACTTTATAAAAGCCAACATTCCGATCCTGGTCTTTTACCTGATATATTGACTGAATTACTCACGAATAGATGGAGAGGTTCAGGTACTAGGTTAATTAGAGATATACTAGAATCAAGAAAGCAGTACATTCTTTTTGTATGCCCAGAACATGTCTCACTGCCCATCAAGGAAAGAACGACGTATTACATGGACAGACAGAATCCCTTACGAGAAGTACACCCAATAAAGGGCGAGGACAATCAGTTTAAACGTGTATTTGTATATACGCCCATATCGAAAATAGAATTGTTAGAAATGAAGAAAGTGGTACCCAGTCATGACAAAGACCCAGCGGGTTTTCACCGAGAAATTAAAGACATGTTACTCATGGGAGAGTATACCTATCCCGACATTATGACAATATTAAAGGTATTAATGCCTGCTGGCATTTATGAAAAACTTAAGGAAAAAGAGTGGGAGGTGGGAGACCAAAAGATAGACTGGACAGCATTAGAAAATGAAGAAAAGGCCCGAGGTCCAGGTTCGGGGCTTGGGGATAAAACTAAAGCACTACCAGGTTTACTAGTACAGGTACTGCCACGTTTATTAACCACGAAAAAGGAAGACTGGGGTGCAATATCAGCCTGTAAACAAAAGCAAGATGAAGACACTAGTGATTTCTATGCACGATTCGAAAAATGTTTTGGTATAAATAGTGGCATAAAAGCAAGTAGCGAGTCATACCCACATCTGTTTGTGACAAAATTAGTTGAAAATTCCTTGCCTCAAGTGAAGAATAGAGTATTAAAATTCGAGAGTACCTGGCAAGGTAATACCCCATCACAAATGTTACAAATGTTACAGTACCATTACAATAGGATTAGAGAGGAACAAGAACATGAACAGAAACGCATGAAAGACACAAAAATGAAAATGCTAGTCTCCCAGACAGTTCCAGCTGAAGGTCATAAAAAGGGTACGACACAGTCCGGTGATTCAGCAGGACCTGTAAAAGGGACATGCAACTATTGTAAACAACCAGGTCATTACATACACGATTGCCCAGTCCTGAAGCGTAATATCGCCACAGGTAAAACACAAGAAAGACCACGGCCACCTAGACAGGATCAGAATGAACAAGGAGCCCCGCAGCATGCACAGTCCATGCCAGCTCCACAACAGTCTATACAGTTTGTGCCAGCCGCACCAGCGCTGCCTATTGCTGCCACACAAACCACGACACGACAGCTGTACCAGACCGCACAGTATGACTATCCTGATTATCAACGATACGCATGAACCAGCCTAGAGAGGGAAGTTGACTTACCCCTTATCGAGGTCCCTGTAGACCAAGAAGGACCTTATGTACATAGTGAACTATTAGGCCAGGATAGAAAATTTTTACTTGATACAGGGGCAAGTCGAACAACTGTAAAACGTAGTGAAGTTCCAGGGGCACCCCTCTCAGGCTCACAGAATATTTCCCTTGGTTTCTCAGGAAAACCTATTGTTAATGAAGTATCACAGCCTCTTCCACTTACGATAGGACCTTTGACCCGAACTACAGATTTATTGCTTACTAAATCATGTCCAGAAAACTTGTTAGGTATAAAAACACTGAAAGCTCTAGGAGCTATAATATGTTGTTCTCCGGAAGGAGTAAGATTGTTTTTACGTGATTTTAAAGGTCACTATGTGTCTCGAGACATGGATCCCCGACTGCAGACTTTACCTACACATTTATGGGCACAAGGCCCTACTGATGTTGGTTGCATGAATATTACACCATACCGAGTTACACTAAAGGCAGGAGTGGTACTACCACGAATGCGACAATACAAGTTACCACCAGATGCTGTAGTGGCTTTACTGCAAATTATTGACGAGCTCATTGTCCAAGGAGTGGTTGTGGAAACAGACTCCAATGTATGTAATTCCCCGATAATTCCGATTCTTAAACGAACAGATCCAAAGGCCCCGCCAGTGTATCGATTGGTTATTGATCTGCGCGAATTGAACAAATGCATTGTGCCACAATTCCCTGTGGTCCCAGATATCTCGTCATTACTGACAGCTATTGATTCCGAAGCAACAGTCTTTACTGTAATTGATCTCAAGAATGCCTTTTTCAGCGTCCCAATAGATCCGGAAAGCCAATACTTGTTCGGATTTAGTTTAAATGGACGTAGCTTTAAATTCACACGCGCACCTCAAGGATTTACAGAAAGCCCCAGCATCTATAGCCAAGCACTGAAACGAGAACTCGACAGTATCCACATGCCAGTCAACACTGCCCTGCTTCAATATGTCGATGATCTGCTGATCACCGCTAGAAGCGAACCTGAATGTGAGAAAGCATCACTGACAGTTTTACAATGTCTAGCCGAAAAGGAGCACAAGGTGTCCCCTTCCAAGCTGCAATTCTGTGTCCAGCGAGTTGTTTATCTTGGACACTCGCTGTCCAAGGAGGGAAGGCAGCTTACACCCGACCGCATTCAGCTAATAGCTAACATGCCAATACCCAAGACACAAAAGGAGGTGCGGGCGTTCATAGGCCTCACTTCATATTGTAGGCAGTGGATCCCTCAGTATGCATTTCTAGCAAAACCACTCATTCAATTGACAACACAGGAGGCAGCCACATCGACTGTTCTCCCTTGGACTCAGGAACATGCACAAGCTTTTGAAAGCCTAAGGAAAGCTTTATGTCAAGCACCCGTTTTAGCAACACCATGTTACTATAAACAGTTTACACTCTTTGTTACAGAACGCGAAGGTACTGCCTTGTCAGTACTCACACAGGAACAAGCAGGATCACACAAACCATGTGCTTATTTTTCTAGTACATTAGATCCCGTAGCTCAGGCTTTGCCTGCATGCCTAAAATCAGTGGCAGCAACAGCTTTAGCAATCAGACAAAGCGATGCCATAGTATTAGGACATCCATTGACAGTTCAAGTACCACATGCAGTAGAGGTTCTCTTGAACCGCACACAAACACAACACTTGACTATAGCACGACTCACTGGTTACGAATTAACATTGTTTCAGCCACATATAGAAATCAGACGTTGTAGTACATTGAATCCTGCCACACTGTTACCTGTAAATGGAACAGACCCACTTGCACATGATTGTATTGAAGTTATCACTATCACGACGAAACCCAGACAAGATTTGACAGACGTCCCATTGTCAGACCCAGACCTGACGTTGTATGTAGATGGTTCATGTATGAGAACAGGTACCGGAGAGTTAGTAGCCGCTTATGCAGTCACAACAGACACTGAAATCATTGAAACAAATTGTATAAATATCTTGTCCGCTCAAGCAGCAGAGCTCATGGCTCTGACACAAGCCTGTATTCAAGCCACAAATAAAAAAGTCAACATATACACTGATTCACGTTATGCATTCGGAGTTGTACATGACTTCGGCGTGCTGTGGCGAGAGAGAGGTTATTTAACTTCTCACGGTGCCCACATTCAGCACGGACCCCTCATTCATGCTTTATTAGATGCAATACATCTACCCACTGCAATATCAATTATGAAATGTAAAGCTCATACGAAAGTTACTGATATCATTTCTCAAGGCAATGATCTAGCTGACAGGACAGCTAAACAGACTGCTCAAACTCAAACATCCGACATGACAAAGACAATAGTCTCGACACCAACACATTGCATGATGGTTAAGGATCCCGCTCTTGACGTAATTGACATACAGACACATGCTACTCCAGACGAAATAAAGAAATGGACTGAATTAGGAGGGATCCAAACGGATCAAGGATGGATGACGAAGGAAAAATCTGTGTGGTTCCTTCCTGATTCAATGGTCCAAGTCGTTATTAACACTGTACATAGTCCAGCACATCTAGGAGAAAAAGCTATGCTAGACAGCATCCAACACCTTTGGTTCAACAAACATTTACGAGCAGCAGCTAAACAAAAAGTTCGTACCTGTATGATCTGTTGTCAGTTTAACCCAGGAAAAAGCATTCCCGTAGAACAGGGTGGATTTCAGCCTCCTGATCACCCTTTTGAAGTCCTCCAGATGGATTATATCCAGATGGAACGATGTCGAGGATTCAAATATGTTCTCGTAGTTGTCTGTGCTCTTTCCCGTTGGACAGAGGCATACCCAGTTTCAGATTACACTGCCCCGACTACTGCCAAACAGTTAGTTCGAGAATTCTTCCCACGGTACGGTTTACCACGTGTTGTCTACTCAGATAACGGCCAGCCGTTCTCATCCGAACTAATGAAACACGTTTCACTTCTGTTAGGTTATCAGTGGAAGTTTCACTGTGTCCGACACCCCGAGGCAGCAGGTCTCGTGGAAAGACATAATCAGACCCTGAAAATTAGATTGTCCAAAATTTGTAGAGAGAAAGGTGTCGACTGGGTAGTAGCTTTACCCGTTGCACTCTTTTACATGAGAATGGTAGCACACTCTCGAACAGGGCTATCCCCGTATGAGGTGATCTTTGGCAGACCACCAAATATGTGGGGGACGCCTATACCACGCAAAATAACTGATATTGACTGTAATATGCTGACAGATTACTTGGCTTCCTTGATGTCTGCACTACAATCTTGTCGTTCACAGGTAGCTGCAGCTTTTCCCGACAACACTGAGGTGAAACCCCATGACGTAATTCCAGGGGATCTGGTCTTAGTGAGGAACTTTGATCGGAAGTCTCAGCTGGATCCTAGGTGGAGGTCGCCTCAGCTCGTATTGTTAACGACGAGGACAGCCGTAAAGATCGAAGGTCGAAAAGGCTGGATACATTCAAGTCATATCAAGAAATTTCATGGACTACCATCAGATGTAAACGAAGCCACATTGCGTGTCTTCCCCGAGTGACTCTAAACTTCCTTTGGTTGAATTGAATAGTCGTGAACTATATAAACTAAAACTCAGGTCTAACCAGTCAGGCAATTTGATTGTTTAAGTCCTCTCCAAGGTGAAGCGGTCGAATTTGTCTCTGACATGTATCCCTTAGACCTGTACAGAGAAAGAAACAAAAGGATAAAGCTGAAACGACATGCGTACTGTAAATCACTGCGTAGTCATTGCACAGTGACGTTATTAATTCTGTTTTTCCTAAGTCTTTTAATAATTACTGCAAGTATATTGTTGCACATATATTATCCTATTTCTAGACATGTTTATAATGTTACTGCTGAACATTCTTTTAGCGAATTACCTCCGCATGAATTGTCATATAGATTTGCGCTGCGCAATAACACGTTTATTAGTATGTTACATCATTCCCATCAGGTTAGCAATGCTACAAATTGTTGGATATGTGGCCGACTCCCTCCCTATCAGAATTATAAAGGAATTTTACCTCTCTTTCCATACCCGTTCACACACAACGGCTCCTGTGGAGCATGGTTTAGTTTAATCAATTCCCTAGATTCAAATTCTGCAGTTTATCAAGACAACTGGGTATGGGGAAATTTGAACTTAGTTTTACTTAAAGTCTGCTACCCTAACAAGGAGGGACTTCCCAAAAGAACAGGAACTGATCTGGAAAACGAAGTGTATGGATTAGGTAATTTTACGCTTAATCTTATGATCCTAAATGTCGAATCCGAAGCTACTCCAATTTTGCCCGCCATGTCAGTATTTCCAGTAAAAGGTGAATTATGTGTAAGAAAGAATGGTTCCATACATATGGGCCATAGTAGATGCACCACTATAATAGACTTTAGTGATCAAGGCAAGTCGACATTTAGAGCTTCCCGCCATTCCTATTTCATATGTGGTCAGACAGCATACATACGTTTGCCACTAGATTGGGATGGTACCTGTTACATCGGATTCCTTTTGCCACCTGTTTTCCTAGCTCCTCCTGATTATCACAGAAATACTCATTTAGTACACAATAGAGAAAGGAGAGATCTCCCAATAGTCGATTACACTGAAACAGCATGGGAAAAATACACAGATTTCAATAAAGGTCTCTTTCCCTATATAGGTACCGTTACTAATAGTAAGCTGATACGTAGATTAACTAGAACCCTTGAAGCAGTAGTGAACGAAACTATTTCCGCCTTAGGCAATTTAACAGAAGAGCAGTCTGCTATGCGGATTGTTGTGCTTCAAAATCGTCTTGTCCTTGACGTCATCCTGGCCGATAGGGGTGGAGCTTGTAGGGTCATCGGATCAAGTTGTTGCATTTTCATACCAGAAAATTCGCCATCTGTATATAAAGCCATAACTCGCCTTCATAAGATTGTAAGCCAGATACATCAGAATCCAGGCACCTGGACTTGGTCCGGTTGGTTTTGGAGTGTATTATCTACCTTTGGATGGAAGGTCCTATCCTTCCTAGGTATTGGCTTTCTCATACTATTCAGTTGTTGTCTATGTCTACAATGTGGACCAGCGATCTGTGGTCTGTGTGCCACATCGTGTATTCCACCACCAAGATTTCATTCATCCCAGAAGAAAAAAGAAGAACAAATGATGCTATATGAACAGATCAATGGATTGATGAAGATTGATATCTCTTGACGGGCAAGTAGGGGACAAGGAGGGAATGTGGAAATATGGATTTTTATGATCAGTTATGTCCCCTATCTTGGACCCCAACGGTTTCATGTATGAATCACAAGTACATGTATGTTCCCTCCAGTTCCAGTTACGAAGACGCAAACACATGTGCGTCCACCGTCAACATGTCCTCTTTCAGATCCGCCATGAATAGGTCGGATATTCCATTCCTAAGTACGAAAGGCCACCGGCTTTATATGGTTCACTTATGCTATTTTTCAGTCCAGGCGAGTAGGCCCTGATTCTGCCATCAAGCTTTTCCTGCCTTCTGCCTCTGAGAGCTCCAGTCTGAGCCTGCATCTGTATCCATGAACTTTGTCCTCATTCTCTGCGCAGCTAACGGTGCCTGACATCAGCCTGTTGCCTGCCAAGAACTGTATTTCACCTTCGAAATTATCTACTCCGCTCCCTGCCCAATGCATTCCTGTCTAGTAGTTTAAGTAAACATTCTTCCAGCTACCGAGCAGAGGCCTGGCTTCTCTGTCTTTATGCAAGTAATTCATAGCCCTATTATTATGGAAGACTTCTGCCCTCGCATCTAGTGTAGACACTTAGACGCTTGTACACGCACTAACAGTCAGTATAGTCAGTATAGAATAAGATTCTACTCTAAGAGACCTCTCTTTTGGATAACATAGTTCTTTAAACATAGGATGTTAGATATGATTTGGGATTAGGTTGACTTGACCCTCCAGACATCTGTCGCCACATGTAGAGTTAAATGTCAAATCCCCTTCACCCCCTAGTTGCACGTCAATCATACGTCATGCTACTGCGCGCGCATTTCTGCCAAGTATTTCTGCTGACATTGCGAAATTCTTTCATGAAACCACCCTATTATGACATCATACCTGATGACGTTCTTTAGTTACACCCAGTTACGCCCACTTTTGCTACGCATGTATGTTTTATCTGTACTATCAATTGTTACGCCTCCTGCATTTGCTTCACTGTAATGCCTATTGTATAAAAGTGATTACTTATCAATAAAGTATGTACTTCACTTCCTGAACCTCCGTGGTGATGGAACCTGGAGTCAACGATTCGAATCGTCCATTGGAATAAAGCCCATTCCGAACCTCTAATATCACGGATTTTGCCTCTTATTTTACTGAGCTATTTTTATTATTTTTCTGTATCAAATTAAGTCCCGGTAATTAAATTATTTACCACAACCTCCGAAAACAACATGGCCAAATTTGTTTTTTTTGGGGCGGGGGAGGGGGGGGGGGGGGGTGGGGAGAGGCAGAGCCACCAGAGTTTACCAAAAGCAGCACCAAGCAGATGGAGATGTAAAATGCCATGTAGAATGACGTTGCTAGTTTGACCCTTCATAAGAGCAAATGCAACATTTAGTTTGAAGGCCATGGGAGGTCAGGGCATGTGAGCACGAGATTCTGCAGAAGACGAGGTCCTTCCGCAGGCACCAAGAAAATAGTGTTTGTAAATTATTGGACAGTGAATGCTCAACATGTAAGTGCGACATCATGTTTCACACTGCCTTAAAGGGGTTCCACGCCTCCGAGCACTCACACACTCAATCAAAAACAAGCATTTGCAATGCAATAGGTCTCGCATTTACGCGAGTTTGAGCTATTGACATTGCAAATGACAATGCATTTATCTGTTTTTAAAACTTAAATAAAAGGCAGTCATTTGCAATGTCAATAGCTCAAACTCGCGTAAATGCGAGACCTATTGCATTGCAAATGCTTGTTTATGGATAGCGGTTGAAATGAGCATGAAGCTTTTTGTCCAGAGATACAAGTTATATAATTTAAGCTGTTGGCTCTATAATCCGATATTTTGCCTGTCTTGCCAAAAAGTCTCTGCACCCTGCGTGTAAATAAATGGCATGCAATTCGTAATCAAAAGTAATTCCTGAGTTGTTTCTTCCCCATGCTAAAATGGCCGCCGTGTAAAAAGGAAATGCCTACTAACGTTACGGGACATCTGTGAAATGAGGATGGGGCCGGTGAGGCAATTATGACGCGCAGAGCTGTGCGCCCATTAGCTGAGCTTCAAACACGCTGGTGGGACTCGGCAGGGGTAAGATGTGTGTTCACGGGCACACTGTTAACCTGCGTTCGTACAGAGATTTGGGTTTTGAGATGCAGAGGTGAGCGTAAGAGATCTAAGCTAAAACGCTTGCGCTTGGATTCTCTACTTCTCAATTTTTTTTTTTAATAAAACGTGAAATGCGTTAATTTCCATGACACGAGGTTGTATCGTGTCTTGCCTGTTGTGCACTTTCTGGGGCGGTGCATTGTTTGCAGCTTTGTTTGTGTTGAAGAATATGCGCTAAATTGGATTGTGTGTTGAAAATTGGGCCCATAGGAAGTGGAGGTGGCTATGAATATAACAGGCTGATTAGTATGAATATGGGAGAAGGTTTCCAGACACATACTATGATAGGAAGACGCTAAAATTTAATTGAGAGCATAAGGTAACCGATATATGGTGTAATGTTGTGCCTTATATCACTGTAGGGAACTAGACATTGGGCAGTTACCCTATGGACACGTGATCAGAAGACGCGTGTACCGATTTGAGATGGTTGCAGGTATGAGGAGACTTCGCAACTAATTGGTAAAGATGGGTTTTATGTATTTTGTCCAGAACAAGCTTCTCAATACAGTATGTCTTTATAAAAGACAGGTGGCTTTTACATATGGCTTTCTTTGTGTTCTTTGTTATACCATCATAGGTTTTAGGCGAATCTCACGTGAAATTGATATTTGGAACCCCAACAGCCCTGAAGAAGTTGCATAAAGGTTGGGCAACGAAACATGTTGGCGTTAAAGAATTGACTATGGTTTGAATTAAACCATTTTTAATTGGGAAAGCTTACAGCACTGGATAAAGCCAAGTTGAAGCCAGTAAGCTTTACCCGTTTTTATTGGTGAGGATTACTTCTTTATATTCTCACAGGGGTCCAATGGGCACTTAGAAGAACATTAGGCACTGATAGTTAACTTACATTTGAACTTTACTATCCTTCTTTTCTATTTTCACTGGGTATGAGATTCCTTTGAAAAGAATACACTCACATTTCTGCTTTCTATATGGAGAGAGAGTGGCCAATGATGATAAGTGGGTATACTGGCGAGCATTAGCCAGAAACCCTCCTTGGTGTTACTACCATGAGATGCTTTCTCTCCTACTCCACACTTTTTTTGGATATACTTGGGTGGGATTAGGTATGATGGTTTGACGATCTCCTTAAATTTGATACGCCAGGGCACTTAGAGTAGTGGTAGTGTACACACTCTAGGGGATTAAAAAGGATTGGAAACCCCTTTAGTGTCCCAGTTTTAGGATTTGGTGTGCACAATCTACAAAGTCAGTCCAGTCCTGAGTCTGTGCCTTTTGGGTGTCTCTGAACTTCAACCTGTACTGCTCAGTGGTTAACCCAAACCCATCTATCAGTGCACTCTTCAGGACTTCATAGTCATCAGCATCCTCTTCTCTAACAGTGAGGAGCTTGTCTCTACCGTTATCTGAAAAGGAGAGCCACCAGATTGCTGCCCACTGCTTTTGGGGGACCTGTTGTACTCTACAGGCCCTTTGTGGGTATCATCCCCACTCTGGTAGGGAGGAACAACCTTGCTCAGGTTCCTATGGTCTGGAATATATTCTCTGCCTCTAGGGACACTGTTGCTGCCACCAGGGGGTTCTAACCCCTCTCTTCTAGAAGCTCTCTGGAGCTCAAAGGCTTCTCTATCTAATGCCAACTGCTTGGTTTTGAGGGCAAATCTTGCTTCCTCATACTACAGCAGTTTGTACATTCTGTCAGAGGAGGTCTCCCTTCTAGGGAAGTAGGAGCTCCTCTGGTGGACAGATTCTCTGCCAGAGTGATAGAAGTGGTCAGATTCCCTAGAAAGGGACCTAGGCCTCTCCTCCACTCTGTCAGTTCTCTTCGGGGGAATTCCTCTGTCCTGTTCAGACCCCTTGGGATCTGGCCCTTCAACCACAGAGTCTTGGTCATCCTGATGTTCATCATCTGACCCAGACACTGTAATTGACCCACTCACTGATTCAGACCCATTAGCTCCTAGAGCTAATCTAAGATCATCTGCTGTCAGCAGATCTATCAGGTGTAGTGTGGAGGGACTCTGTCCTAGCTTCAGGTGCCTTGCAGCACACATGGCTTTTAAGTCAAAGAAAGTCATGTCCTTATACTGAGGCTGGGTGGATCCACTGGTTCCAACCCTTGAGGACGTTTTAGTGTTGTGTAGTGTTGTACTACCTACACTAGTTTGTGGCCTACTGATCCTAGCTTGAGCTGTAGAAAGGGCGTGCTATCCCTTGACACACAGCTCTAAGTTCAGTAGAACTTATTGATGCTAAGCTTGATTTTATATGTACCTTGAGTACCTATAGTGGTTTTCAGTTAGTAATTCAAATAATGATTTTCTGGTAAAACAATAGCAAGCTGAAATCCCACACGCTGCCCACCAATGTGAGAAGTTGGCCTGGTATATGCTGTTCACTAGTTAAAGTGGACACCTTGTACCAGTACAATTCGACTCTTATGGTAGATAGGTTTAAGACAACCTTTAAAGAAAGCTATTCTAGTGGTAGCTGTGGAGAGCAGCCTTCAGGCTAAGTCTTGGAGGAATGTAAAGCAGCTTGTTTTACCACATAATCTCTTGAATCTCCAAATGAACGGACACCACACAAGTATATATATCAAATATATATGTATTTATTACTAAACAATTCTCTACTAATCTCTTTATGAGATTAGAGGTCAGGAATATATGCACAAATGAACGTTTCACAAAAAATTAAGCACAAATATGGCTGGGGCCCTAGGGGCGTACCAGACCATATACTAAAAAAGAGATTTAAGAACAACGACTTGCAAAGGGACAAGGCCTAGGGCCTTTAGAAGTGTTGGGGCCTCACGAAACCACCCAAGGCAGGTAATTAATGGACCCACAGGGGACGCGTGCAGTGTATGAACACAGGCGCGAATCGCCGTAGACTTCAATGGGGCAAGTCGTGGTTAGAAATTAAGAGTTTAAGGGCACTTCGGGAGAGTCTACAAGCATGTCACTTACAGGGTAAGTAGTTCTAGGGCCAACACCCACAGGAGCACCATAGTGCTGGAGTTACCTCACCCAGGGAAGCCGGGTGCATAGGTGTCTTTAAGTGCCGGGTCGCTGCGTCGTTTTCAATGAGAGCCAGTGAAGACTTGCTGCTTGTGAAGGAAGAAGAAGTGTCCGGTGGAATCCAAGCCTGGATTCAGAAGAAGGAAGACCTGAAAGCAGAGGGGACAATGTTCAAAGTCACTTGGCAGTGACCCGGGGCAATGAAGATGAATGCCCACAGTCGTCGGGTGTTTTCAGGTAGCTTACGGGTGTCTTGACTCTTCAGCCACGAGGTCCAGGAGGCGTCGCGATGACCAGAAACTTGATTCGGTGTGTCCCACAAAGTCTGCAGCTTACTGCAGTGTCGGCGACCAGTTTGGAGCCAACAAGCCTTGGCAACAGCAAGTCTCGTGGAAAGGACAAAAAGTCAGTGGTGCAGACCAGCAAGGTCTGGGGGACTCACCCAGCAAGGGTATGTCAGGGCAGGCCTGGAGCAACCAGGGGAGCCCTTTGGTTTTGTAGAAAAGTCTTCAGGGGACCCACAAGCCAGCTGGAAAGGGATCGCAAAGATGCCTTGGGAGGATCCACTCAACAGGGGCCCACAGTCACTTGGGACAGTGTAGGCCGCTGATCTTCGGACGGATCTCTGCTAGAGGCTTGGACCACACATGGCCCAAAGCACAGGTTCATAGAACGTCATTAAGGGTTGCACTCGACAATAGTGCCCGGTACCCAGGGATTACAGTTCCTCGTCGCTCGTGGGGTCCACTTGCCTCAGTTTCGCTGGGGACTCACAATGGCCTTGGAGAAGTCAGGAAATCCTCTTCCTGGGCTGCAGGGACTTTGGGCTCTGGCGGGAGCGGTGGAGTTTGCGACCGTTGTTGCAGTTTTTGGTGCCTGCCAAGCAGGGGAGTCACTCCTTCACTCCAAGGGAGATTCTTCAGTCTTCCAGAGGTAGTGGAACGTCGAAGGTCCGGGATTATTCTTCAGAGCGTTGTCCAGGGATATCTAATTTGCAATGGCAAGGGTTCCCTAACTTATACTACACCCACTTCCCTTTGTCCAGTTTCGCGCCAGAGCAGGGGCAGGTAGCCCCTGAGTCGGTTTGAACTGGTGTATGCACAGAGGAGCCTTTTACTCCCCCAGTGCAGGACCTCAAAGCACTCTAAGAGTGCACCCACCCAGCCCCAATACACTAGACCCTGCCTGGGAGGTGGTCACACCTTCTTGTGACAGGATACCTATTGTTGGGCTTCCTCCACTGCAAGTTTCGGTCATCAGCAGGAGGGCAGCCCAGTGTCTGTGACTGGTGGTATCCATTTTGTGATGCCAGGGCTCTTTAGGATTCTACCGCGTTTCCACAGTGGGTACATGTCTATCCCTCTAGAAGGGTGGAATCATACCCCCACACCAGTTACTGGTGTGGGTGTATGATTCCAAAGCGTTTGACACCAAACACAACATGTTTTGATGCAGCCATTCCAAAGTTAGCATTTACCGCAAGGTTATAATGCACTTAAGAGTATATGGTTTGACTGCATTCACAAACAGCCCCAGAGAATGGACTCTGAGAGCTGCAGAGGGGCCCTGCTCAGGCAGAGGCACCCCCTCACATGGAAACCAAGCACCCTGCCCTCAGGATTGATAGAGCCTGCCTTAGTGATGACTGATAGGTTTAAATGTGTGTGCAGGGGAGATATAGGGAACCTATATCTCAGTGAGGAGTGCTAGCACCACCTCACCCAGGATGCAGTAGCATGCCTGTGGTGTCAGATTTAGTCTGCTTCCCAGGGGTGGCATACATGCTTCAGCCCCTGGTAGGCCTGTGAAGTACCTATGCCCTTGGTACCTAAGGTACCATATACTAGGGACTCATAAGGCACCACAGTATCCAATCACTAGTGCACCTAATATGCACTCCATGTCGTTTAGAGAGTACAGAGAGGCTGGGGCCCTGATTAGCAGGGTCCCAGCCAGACTATAGCCAGAAACCAGTGTAAACATCAGAAAAAAAAGTGGGGGCAACATAAGAGGCAGATCCTACTCTCCTACAAGAGAGTAATGGGTGGGTTATCTTACGGGCGATCCGAGGGCAGGCAACCAAATGGGCCGCCTGCCCGCCTGATAAGCCAGGCAGCACTGGGGCGAACCCTGCCTTTGCTGCCCTTACTAGTGATCCTCCTCCCGGGTCACGTGATCGTTGGTACCTTCTTACTCATGCCCCTTTCAGGGTGGAGCGTCGCATAGCAAACCCCCCGGTTGTTCAGGCCCACAACCGTCCAAAGGACTAGCGGGGCACCGACACAGTTTCAAGGACCCTCCCATGAGGCTCCTCGGCTTTGGCTCTGGCACCCCCTATGGTGCCACGCAGAGGTACCCTTGGTACTGGCCTGCTTCCAGATCGCCCTGTAACTTCGCCACAGCTCTGGAGGCGGCCACGGTCGCCGCCAGAGCCCCCCACCAAAACAGCTATAGTCTTACCCGCAACCTCTCCTGTCTAGAGCCTCCTGCAAATCTAGATGAAAGAGAACCATCCCTACTGGTTATAGGTGACCCCATCTATATCCCCAAACCCTTGACGCCAGCCTGGGTCAGCTAGTGTCTGATGAAACAAAAGGCCCTTTTGGCCAGAGAAGTTGTGCCAAGAACTATTCACCCCCATGTGGGAAAGTTCCACTGCATCACATGCCACAGCCCCGAACCAACTCTGGGCGGGGCGAATGCAGACACCAAGGCTCACATTGTCCCATCTATTTGCTGATCTCACCTAGCTGCCGTCCTACTAGCATTGTGTGTGCCTCAAAACCTGCGTGCCCCATCTATGGGACAGCAGCTCACTTGCTATGTGACCACTCCCCCACCCGCCTGCCTACTTTGGCTATTATGGCGAGGAGGATTATACTTAACCTTTGAACAGTCCCTATGCTTGCTAAATCGTGATGCAGAGGAGAATTCATAGCTAGAAGTGTGTGACAATCGGCAAGGGGCCCTCCTGCCCTCGCCATGTATCCCTTATTCCTTATGGAAATTTTGCCCGTTCAGTTCCTACTGTGGTGGAACCCCCTAGGCATACAAGCTAGAGAATCTGTCTGATTTAAGCAGTACGCCCGTGACGTTAGCTTGGATCAGCTAGTGTCTGATGAAACAAAAAGCCCTTGTGGCCTGTGAAGTCTTCACCCCACGACAGTTTCAGACACCCTGGCTCACAATGCCCCACCTATTTGTGATCCGTGTGCGTCTGAACACATGTGTCTCCCATCTCTGGGACAGCAGCTCACTTGTTAGGATACCGCTCATACCCCCGCTTGCCTACTTAGGCTATTAGGGTGAGAAGGATATACTTAACCTTGGCACAGTCCCTTCACTTGCTAAATCAAGGCGCACAGGAATGTCCATAACTATGCGTATGAGACAATGAGCAAGGCTACCCTCCAGCACTTGCCCTGCATCCCTTATTCCTTATGGGAGTTTCGCCGGCTCAGCTCCCTCTGGTGAAGCCCCCCTAGGCATACCCACTTAGAGAATCTGTCAGATTCGATACAGGGCGCACTGTCTGTAGTATGGTGCCTAACATTTGATGTGGGAGATGCTACACACTGCCTAGATCATGGGAACCAGAAGGAGCACACCACTTCCACCCAGGCGTACCTCTAAATGGGACTGAGCGATATCAAAGGGGATGTTGGACGGAGCGTTTGAGCAAATCAAAAATTCACCCCCAGTCAACTGAACTGGATTTAATCCATCATCCTTCTTTAGCTCACTCCACCACTCCAGTTCAGACATGGCCATATGCAAATCAGTCTGACACTATGTTGGCTGACAGCGTCCCCACCCAACGTGGCTAATATAGCTGGCGGGGCATTTGAGCCTAACTGTAACAACATGTCCCTACCCTCGATTCTGGGATGCACTTACTGTGCCCCATTCCAGACAATTGCACAGACCCCTTTTATTGCTAAACCCTGGTGAACCTTAATGGTGTCAAATCTGGTTTGAAACAATGTATGTATTGTGCCCACTATAGGCGACACCTCACCCTATCGTGTAGCGACAACTTAAGCAGCGCACCTCGCTTGCTTGACTACCGTCGGATCACACATTCACAGTACCTGCTAGCCATCTCTGACCCTGGATGCTTAAACCCGCTGAAGTGTCTGAATCCCAGGTTCCCAACTTCATTTTTGGCTGCGGTACACCTTCAGTGGATACGCTGAGAGATACCACAAACCGCATTGGTCATGAGAACCTTAAGAAGCACACCATTTTCACCTGGGCGTACCTCTAAATGAGACTGGCTCCACACAGCTGTAACGCCAGAGACACACATATATTAAACCCATTTACTAGTTTTTGCCACTTGGCACCCTTCTGGTTGGTGATCCGGAATCTCCTACCCAGCATAAGCTGACTGTCTAGTGTTGTCGCCACCCCACCCGTGTCCCTTGACGCACTCTCAATCCTCCTGTGCAATAGTCATATTGCTGAGTGGCAATCAATACAACATCCCTCCTTTCCTGCCGGACTGTTGCCTGTTCAGTTAGATCTGTGGTGACTGCACCCAGACTACACAGGCAGCTTTATTGCTGATAATGTGACCAGTTGACCTTGAAGGAATCTCGTGCTTTCAACTTAGCAATTATTTACAGTGAAATGATACTGTGTATCTGGATGAACTATGCACAGGTAATTGGACTCTCCATGCACAGTTGAGAACAGTGGCAGCGAGGATGTGTTGGGGAGCTCCCTCCTACTAGCCTTCTGCTGTAGTTCTCCCCCAACGGAACAGCCCGCTGTAGCTCAGCAGACAGGTGAAATTGAATCCCATGCCTTCTAATGTGTTGCTCACATGGTGAACATTGGGGATACTCTTAATACCACTGGGGGGCAGGACTGGTGGAGTGCTGGGCCTACTGCTGGCATCTCCCATGCTCCGTCAGGGTTTCCTAAGCACCAGTCCCATTCCCTCCTAGTCCACCCTAGGATTTAACAGGGTTGACCCCCCAACCTGGGCTGCGATGGCCCGGTAGCCACTGGACCAGTATGTGAGTACTATCAGTGACCTTAAGCTATCATCTATCTCAAGCAAGGAATGGCCACCTGCAGCGCACAATTGCTCCTCAATAAAATTATCTTCTCCAGCAGGTAGCACTGCTCAATTATTACTTGATGTCCTGTATGGGTCACACCCAGCACCCAAGCAAATCTTGCTTCCTAGGTGAGGTGATGCAGCCTGCATATACTTTGCGAAGAGCAGAGAGCCCCTGCTCTGTAACCCCCTGGCTGCTTGTCTGGCCTTCCTATATGCCCTGGGATCCTAAGGCAATGCATCAATTCCGAACTGGTGTGACTGTGCAAGAAGTGTAATAAGCCGTCGCCTGCACAAGTCGCTCAACCGACAAGTTGGCCCTGACTAACCCTCAAGTCTTAGGCATTCAGGAAGCATTCCTCACTGCTGTAGGTGCCCCAAAGCATTTATTAAAAAACATTTAACATTTAATGTGTAACTGGGTTTGCGCCCACCTTACTGTGCGAATTCCGCTTAATATGGTACTGTGTATCTTGGTGGACTATGCACAGGTAATAGACCTCTCCCACGTGCAGTTGCTGTGAACATTTTGGACCAGTCATCAAATTCCGACAACCACCCCCCTAGGTGGAGTCTTGCACTCCCAAACTTCTGCTGGTGTAAACCACGGTCACGCCTCGTGTTCAGTTGAATTTAGTATTTCATGGAACTGACCACCACAGGGGCTGAATACTGGGCTGGGTATCTGCGGCCCAGGATGACCTTTCAATCGGCTTGGTGTGGATGGGTGTTAACCTTTCCTGGCTGAAGTGCAAAACCTTTTACAATCACTCCGGACACGATGTGCCACTGCAGGTAGAGTCAGAGTTATCAAGCCCGCCTTACTTCCTTTCCCAGTATAAATAGACATGTGTGACTGACACTGCAATCTCTCATCACCTACTTTGTGTGATCTTGACCCACTTTAGTGTGGACAGAGCCCCGCGATGTATACTTGTCTTCATGGTCGCTAATGCACAAGTGAAATCCACTTTCCATCAAGTTGGGTCGCACAGTACCTACTCAGGGTGCAGAGGGCCAGTTACTCTCCTGAGGCCCCAATGCCACTGTACATGCGGCGCTAATGAAAACTTGTTGTTTTGGCTGTGTCAAATTAGTTGCCTGCGCCACCCTTCAGGCCCTGGAAAATCGTGCTGAACTCTCGCTTACCACACTGCTGAGAAGCCCCACTGTATGGTAGGTTGTGCCGTATAGAATTTCCCACCGCACAATGCACGTCCTTGAAGAAATAAATGTTGACAGATGTATTTACTGCAGCCACTGTGGTGTTATTGTTACCCCATGAAATGGAGAAATAATTGTTGACAGATGTATACACGACAGCATCTGTCTCCTTTATACAGTGTAATGACGCGCCCAAGCCCATGCTGGAGTAGTTGCCTGCTCCGGAAAGCAAGGCTGGGCCACGGTTTGAGGGCCCTCTCAGCCCAGGGCTCCCGTTGCCGTGTCAGGATAGCCTTGTGCAGGCTGCGGCTGCTCCTCTGGGCGGGAAGGATCAGCTAGAGTGCTGGCTCTGCTAGGCAGGAGCCTTCACCTGTGCTCTGTGCCAGTGACACCTCAATGTGATGCAGCGTGCACGCACTGCCTCCTGGGAGTCTAGAGTTCTACAGTGGGGCACACTGCCAAGTGGGGGAGCAAGGCACTTTACCTCCCTACACGACGACCTCTCCCAGTCGCCTGTCACTAGCCTTCTAAGTTACACAGCCATACTCGACATGCTACTTCCCTTTGAGCTGCACTATTCCCGAGGTCCATAATTCCAGTGGCCCTGCCTAGGTAAAAATACTAATAGAATTGCAAGGCATAACTAACTCTTGCCTGCTTATTAACTCCATTCAGGTTTCAGCAACCAGCTTTGCCAAATTGTTCCACACAAAACAAAACTAATAAACAGCAATGACACATATGTATAATTTGTTTCCAATAGCTGAGGAATTATTTTAGGAACAGTGAATTCCAGATAAGAGGTGTTTCTACAGAAACATAACCTATTGAAATGATCAATAGAAATTGTATTTAGCATTAAAAGGTGCAAGAAAGACATGACTGGGTTGGATAAAGTGAGGCAAGGGGGTAAAGATTGGAGCTGAAAAGAAAGTCACTTCTGTAACAAGCTCCAGAAATGGTGGTGAGACATTGGTAATCTGTGAGAAATTGCACAGCAGCTGCATGATAACAACACTGTACTGTGTAAATAACTGTTGTAGAGGACATTGCCTATGTAGATAACAATAACTCAAAAGGTTTGCCAAAAATGAGAAGGGGCTTTGTATTCCTGTGAAGTTTCAAAATAATGCTATGGAAAGCTGTTGAATGTATAGTTATTTGGATTAATGTTTTTATAACATCAGCAAATTCTCATGTCATTGTCTAGAATCACTACCAGAGTAAGAATGTACTTTGAAGCAAGTCCCACACCCAGGTTTTATCATTGCATAACATGGCGTAATACTGGCTGTGTGTCTTATACCATAGGATTACATATTTGAATTCAGAAGGAACATTTGTTGGTTGCCAGGCAAATGTCAAATTTACTACTTGTTGCAGGACTCAAATAACATACCAGAAAATTCATATATCTGACTCATGTTTGCGAATGTCTTGCGCTGTTCAGCAAGGCAATGCAAGGCAAAGGCAACTGCAAAGGCTGACTCTGTGCACGGGTGGCAGGCCATTATTAAAACAGGCCCTCGACCTCAGAGACAGAGACTGGGATCACGTAGCCACACATTAACATTTGGTGTGCAATCTGTGCGCCATCACGCAGGGTGGGTGGGGCAGGTTGGGTCATGAGTACAGTGTAAACTGCACGTGCGATAGCACCAGCAGTCTGTGCCTGCCTCCATGGACGCTACAGAAGCCTGCAAGCAACTAAGTTAGGTACGTTTTTAGGTCTCGCCTGACCCAGCGCATGCGCTGGTCTGGCGAGACTTTTAGTAAGGGCTTCAAAAAATTCTACCATGGCCGGCCTACAACTTGCGTACATGTGCGCGCTTACGAGCAGAGGCGCCATATGGCTTTCCTCGTCATGCTCATTAAGCGATCACTTTTCCGGCCGTGAAATGCTTGTTTGGTTTTGGTGCACGTCCCGCCATTAACGTTCATATATCAATTCAGGTCCATGGGGCGTCGTTTAATAGTGCTGTTATAAATTATTTGAGAGGGTGGTAGACCGTTGCAGGCAGGTAAACGTTGTTTAGCGTTTTCACCAAGTACCATCAAGCTATTGACAGACAGTTCCATCTTTGTGCTTCGAGTTTTTTTGTCAATATTAGCACTGCCTAACTACATTTTGTTTAACAGTATGGCTCTCCTGTCATCTAGTGGTAATATTGTATTACAGCAAACACATACCTTGCCAAACGTTTATGGGCGTGCGATGAATGTCAAGTCTTGTTCTCAGTGCCTCACATATTGAAATGTGGACTAACACAGAAGAACGGCCACCTGCTCAAGGCTGCACCACCGTAAATGCAGCTCTAGAAGTTATAAAGTGACCTGTCTTAAAGTGCAACAATCACGTACATGTTTCACCTTTTTTAGGGCTCTGCATGATGCAGGTTCTACATTTTGAGTACTGTGTGGTTTATTAACAGCCTATTATCTAACAACATTCCGGGTGTAAGGAGTCCAAGAAGCACAGTTTCAATATATCATCTCAATCAACAGGTTGCCAAAATAAAGAAAAAAATATTCTAAGAAACCAAATGCAGCCCAGATTTGTCTGTTTAAGGAGTTTCCATTTCATGATTTTGCTCCTTGTAAAGCAAAAGTTGTCTTCAGTAGAGCGTTGCTTTGCACAATCTTCTGCAACATAACGTTTGCACTCGTTCTGATGTGAAATTGACAGAAATGTGAACTGATCACATTACCACACGATTCTACCTTTCCTGTCCTTGCTTTAATAAAGCAAAATCGGAGAATTCATCATACCACCAGCACTTAGGCGCTCATTTTGAGATAATATCCTACCTATGAAATGGAGTCCATCTATAAATGAGTGTCTTTCGCTATTAGAGCAAGCGTGACAGAATGAGGTCCAGGCAGAACAAAGAGCCAACAGGCAGTGCCACAAAGACTGCATTCCCCCATAAAAATCACAAAAGTAGCAAACAAACGAAAAATTTGACCTGACAACTTGCACAATTGGTATTTTAAAATGGAGTTTTTGCACCCTACATTAACACAGAACTCTAAATGAGGCTGTTAATCTTTGTACTTCGATGTGGCCTATTCACCAAGTAACCTACTCTATTTTCGATCTTTGGTGTGAATTTACGTTTGGAAGTGTACTACCATTTTAGATAGCTATGTGGAGGTAAAGCCAAGAACTAAATCTCCCCACAAATAGATTACCTCTTGAAATTAGGGGTGTAAGACGAAGTTTTATAGTGTGAGCTTGCTGTAATTGTTCCGAGTGCTATAAATACTATGATTGCTACAGCAACATTTTCCCCCATGAGTTCTCACTGCAAAATTTGATTTTCAAGCTCCATTAAATTTGTTTGAAAAAACACAGACTGTCAACATCCATGCAGGTGCAAAGTAAAGAAACCGTTCTAAAGTTAATTCGCGAGAAAAAGGCACAACCATTTCTAACAATAACTAGCACTCCAAAGAAATATTGCCTGTTTACTGGGACCAACTAGACCAGGGCGTAATTGCTGGAAACTCAGCGATCTACATATAATTAAATTATCAGGATCTATACAAGACTCTGGGCGCTTAACAAAACCTTCACACACCCCTAACAGAAACGTGCTAAGAATAGTTGGTGACTGAATTCGTTTTTTGTGAATTTAACTTTTGTATATAAAAACACAACACAAAGTAAATCAAACAATAACAATCGCCATTTTTATTAAAACACAGCAGTGCATCTGAAGAAATACAACATGCATTTATGGACCATTCAACAAACCAAGTGCACCAAGAGGGATATATAAGAGATTCAAATACCCAACCGACCAGTGGCCAAGTAAACAAGCATTGACATAGCCAATAGGTCTCGCCTTTGGTACCTTATAAGTGTTTAGCCATGCAACAGTTGATGTTGTTCCACCAAGGATATTGTGCTGCATAACTAAATACTTATAAGGTCCCAAAAGCGAGACCTATTGGCTATGCCAATGCTTGTTTTAATGTGGGGATGGAGCTGTTTATAACTTTACGAACCAGATTCAGTAAAGAAATAGAAGCAAAAACAGCAGTCAAAAACTGTTCAGCCATAGCTGCCAAGGTTTCAGATTGCTATGTGTGACATTTTCATAATTTCAATAGAATTATGAGTGACATTTCAACGAACATGAGTGACACTTTCTTGGGAACAAAAACTCAAGCAATGAAGATGAGAGAACCATAAAAATGTAAGAAATTAGACCCATTTGAGCAACGAGAAACTAAGTATATTTTAAACTTGTGCAAAGGACTGCGGGCTGACTCATAATTACAATGACATTATGAAAATGTCACACATAGCAACCTGAAACCTTGTCAGCAATACTCAGGCTGGCTTGAACCCTCACCTGGGAGAATGGCTGACCAAGGGTTAATGAATGCCTTTGCCTCACTTATTTATCATTAATGCTACAGTACTTCCAAAACATAGGTAATTTGTGGAGCATTCTCAGAATGATGAATACTGGACCCAGTGTCCCAACCGCACCTATCCCGGGTCATAGTTCAAGATGCTGATTGCAATGTGATGTTGTTGCAATTCCGTATGGGCCCAGATTTGAGGGTGTGAGGTACCAATAGGTCATTTGTCTTTGTTAATCAAAACATGTACATTCCTGTGCAGTGTACACAGGCAGTGATTGAGCGTTGGATATTAATTTAAACATGCCCAGGGCTGGTTCCCAGCCCAGAGGGCGACAGTGTCTATCCTTGAGTGCCCCTCTCTTTTTCCACCACTATCCCGCTCCCGATGATGGATTTTGCCACTGACCTGGCCGGTGAGTGCCAGATTTTGATGACTGGAGTCCTCTTATTGGGCCCCACTTTAGTGCACACATTTTGTGTTAACGCTTGCTTAGGCAGGCCATAGACCCATGGCCTCTGCAGGACTTGGGGGCTATCGGTGGAAATCTGCGAGCATGCTGTTGCAAACATTCGTGGTCAGCAGGAAATATGGGGCTGGGAGGGGACTGCCGGTAGTTCTACCCCCTTCCAACAGCTGTGTAAGGCCATCCCAAGACCCATGCGAGGAAGAGAAGGATTTGGCAGGGGTGGAAGAGAAGGGAGACTCCAAAGAGTACACAGTCCGGGGAGTGTCAGCCACGGTAAAAAGCTGTCACCATTGTGCTTTCTTTGCTGAAACTCCAACTGGGCAAGCCCGTGGAGGTAAGGAGAGTCTCCCAGCCCTTACCTTGTCACAAAGCAGCCCTCAGCCCTGCATGCAATATTTTCGGGTCGAATTAGTGCTACTGAACTGCTTAAGATGTACTAGTGAGCCAACGCTGCGCAGCAGGATATTGGAACTGTTAGGCTTTAAGGTACTCACTCACAGAGGTGGGATCGGCTTGATGTGCATGATAATTAAGCATTGAGATTGCATACAGTCTGTTCACAGACATGCATGTGTGACCTTTAAATCGTAAGTTCGATTCAATCAAGACGGATTCGACCCTTTAACCTTCTAGCACTGATAGCAGAGTATTGCATTAATTTTAACATGCAGAAGTTGAGTATTCTCTTTATGTTCTGCTGCTGCCCTGACTTTACGTGCGTGGCTGAATTCAACTCTGTGTAGACCGACTGACTGCATGCAGAGCTGCTGTCTGTAACTGAAGCACTCCTAAAAAATAATTACATTAGGAAGACAAGAACAAATAGCAGCTTGACACTTCACTTACTGTGTCATCTGCGAGCACGGTCATGGAAGGTACGGGCCAGGTCTGCGACGTTTGCCCTGGTACAGTCCCGGGCAGCGCTGCCACAGGCCAGATCGGACACTCCACTCCGAATCTCGTGACATTGGCAGAACTGGCTGCACTGGACTGCAGGCAGCAGCTGAACAGTCATGCTGATGCATCACCATGGCCGAATCATTACGCCGGTCGGGCCGCGTGTGGCGAGGTGAAGCGTCAGGCCCAAAGTGCGCAGGCTGCCAAAGAACGGAAATTGTGCCGCGCGGCCGTGCACGCCCACAGCGCCTATGGTGATTGGGCAAATTAAGACTCATGAGGGGACCTCAGTAAATGCACGGTATCGGGTGAAACATTGTAGCCAGCAGTGAGCTAAGCCAGCCCCAAAGCCTGCCGCCACGAGCTGAGCCATCCCCCAAGCTAAGAGCTTTGGCAGTCAGTGGAGGTGCTGAATAGCAGCATTCCTGCAGACAGCTGAGATGTTATAATGTGTGACAATGCATTACAGTGCGGTGATGCGGACCACCACACTGAAATGCCTGATGCGTGATACTTGGCAAGGCCGTTCAGCTGGACGTCAAGCCTTGACAGTGTGTCTGCAGGTCATTGTGAAAAAGCTGCATCACCTTGGTTTCTAAAGCTATGCATTCTCCATCTTCCTCTCAATGACTCCTCAATGCAGGAGTATTTATTTATTTTTATAAACTCTGTGCTTCTATCTTTTAAATGAAGTCTGCACCAAAGAAATGAAGTTACAGTGTTGCAATGCTAAATTAAACTATGCATGTGAGAATAAAAGGCACGATCCAGCATAAAGCACTCGTACTTGATGTGAGTGTAGTGTGTGTGGAATATGGCTACTTCAGAGGGTCTTGCTCTTAGACATCAGATAATTCATTGCCCTCATTTGTTTGCAGAAATATACGCCAAGCACCGCACCAATGATTAAGGACCAGAGACATCTTAAGGATTTTGGGGGCCCCTGTTCGGAGCAGTTTTGAATTTTTGATTCAATATCAGGGCTTTCATGCCACGGGCAATGCACAGGCACACTGGTTCAAATTCTAAATGTTATTCAGGGATAGTGAAGTGTGTTTTCACTGCTGTAACACAGCAGCAGCCCACTAATATTACTGCAAATAATCTCTGCGACATCCTCCCATTTCTCATCTGTGAGGCCCTAGTGTGATCTAAAAGAAACTATTTTTTATGGATTTTGCATGAAACATTCCATGCAAAATGTGTGTAATAGACTCTCATACGTTTCCTATGTTAAAATATGTTAAAGAAAAACTGCATTTAAGAGAATCAGTTTTTGAATTATTCAAGGTCATCAGGGCAAAACTCTCTGCAGAACAGAGCTAGCTGTTTGGGGCCACCTGAAAGCCTGAGGCCCTGGGCCAGAGCACACTTTGCCCATGGCTTAAAACGTCTCTGTTAAGGACAGGGAAACCAGTGAACACCACAAATGCTCTTGTCATGGCAGACTCTGGTTATTCTGGCACGAACATAGAAGGTCCACGATTTCATACATGATACCAATGTAACCTTGGAACAAGATGCATGTTGGGGGTCTCCTGTTTCCTTTGACTTAAACCCATTTATTTTCTCTGCATCATTTTTGGTGACACCTTGAATTGGCTTCCCCTGAGTGCCTACCCGATGACCGATGACCGTTGCATGCTTTGCTTTTATAACCATAGTGAGAAATACCACTTTAGCATTCAAAAGAGATTGCAAAATATTTTAATCTTGAAGAGAAATATTAGTGCTCACCTACTGTGGATCTTTCTTAGCAGGAAGAAACTCAAAATAGACAAGAGGAGATGTTATAGAAAACCAAAGTGTTACCTCAACTGCTTACCTTCAGGCTTGAAGAGAAGAGTAAGAGCTATTTGCCTACTCTATTTAGGTTTCAGAGATAGGTTTTCGAAACCTACAATCATGATCTTGAGCATGGCAAGAAATGCTTTAATACTTACATTCAAATGAATTTTTCCCTATAAAGAATATAGTGTGTATATGTACTGTTGTCTGGATTCCTAGTGCTGATTATTTTGTCATAGGTGAGCACAGATCATGTGGGTGTACCATGACATAGGCCTGTCTAACGGAATGCGATCTTGTTGGACCAGGAGGGGCACCCAAAGTGTTACCCTCATAGTGGTAGAAGGTAAGCAGCACAAGGGAGGTGGTGGCAGCATACTGTGTAGTGATCAGTAGTAGTGAACAGGTCCTTTTTGCCCTGTGTCACTGCAGTGAAGCCTACAGGCTCACTCACCTTTTTAAAAGCTCAGCTGCTGTGTGCTTGACTCACCCTTGGCCAACTTCAGGTAGATGTGCAGTGCTGCGCAGGAGTAGTGACTCTGCGCTAGATGGCTATGTGCTTGGGAAGGGTACAGTACATGGATCTTTTTATGCAGCTGCTTGCTGTACTTGTTATTGTTTAAAAAGTCACTGTGACATATTTACACCTTCATGCACAAACCAAAGGGCCATAGTTTGGTTAAACCGGTTTGAGTTTTGTATGCTGCTGTGCATGTTATTGTTTCACCAGTCACTTTGAAATATTTGCGCCTTCATGCACAAACCAAAGGGGGAATTGTTTGACCAACCTGGCTTAATTTCTGCATACTGCTGGACTTGATTTGATCATGCACTTTGAAAGTGTTTTCAACTTGATGCAAGATGATTGATTTACAAAACACACTTGGGTTGTGTTTATTGCTGGATTGCTGGTTGTTTTATTATGCACTTTGATAGTATTTGCACTTTTTCCTGTGCTTCACCGGCTACAGATAGTATAGATTATGTCATTAGGTACTTGCTGATATGGTTTGGTTTTATCCTACATGAGGTGTTATTTATGGTGTTGTTTACACTTGTCTATAATATGTGGACTTTAAATCGTGTAATTAGCATTGTTTACACTACAGAAATGATAAATACAGACAAACATCTGCATCTATGTTCTGAAGCATCCAAGCAGTTTCCATCTTCACCCTTGTTTGCCTGCCTGCTTTTGTCATGCTAACTAATAAAGCCATGATGGTAGAAATTGAAATTGCTTCCTCAGTTCATTTTAAAAACTATAGAGTGGTTATTATCATACACACCCCCTGGCAGACGTAAGTGTGTGGCATGCAGATAATTCACACCAGTTTATTTCTCTTGGAGCTGGCAGGTTACTGAGTTATATCTTGTGCACTACTCGTGTGTATTGTCAGTTGAGTCTGTGTAATTGCAGGTTTGGGATTGTCTTTCAAAGTTTCAAGTTATTTTCCATCCATGTCAATTCTAATCCAGACCCTATGCAGTTGTTCTTCGTTCTTTAGCGATAGGCAGTTCCGGAGGCAATAGGCCAGCTCCTTGGCATTGTTCTGATTGCTGTCTCAGAAAAATAATCTGCTCTTAACAATAATGTTACAAATGGCATAGCTTATATGTTAAGAGTTTTTCTCACTTTCTTATTCAAACTTTGAGCTAGGCAATATAAAGGCATTTCGTTAAATGTTGGAGGTTTCACTTAAAAATATACCAGATTTTTTGGCAGTGGGGCAAAGTGGTAAGTCGTGGGTGGGGGGCCCCCTACATGTACTTTGCAGGGGGGCCCACTCAAGTTTTGTTACGCCACTGGTGGAATCATAACTTATGATTCCAAGGTGTTTGACACTAAACACAACATGTTTCCGTGCAGCCATTCCAAAGTTAGCATTTACCGCGAGGTTATAATGCACTTAAGAGTATAAGGTTTGGCTGCATCACAAACAACCCCGGAATAGAGGTTCCGAAGGCTGCTCATGCATGGGCACCCTCTCACATAAATCCCAGCACCCTGCCTTCAGGATTGATAAGGTCTGCCATAGGGGTGACTGATAGGTTTATATGTGCAGTGATATGGATAGATATAGTGAACCTATATCTAAGCCTTACACAGGCTGCTGTAGCAGACCTGTGATGTCATTTTGCATGGTCTCCCAGGGGTGGCATAATAAATGCTGCAGCCCCTGAGAGGCCTCTGGAGTACCTATGCTCTGGGTATATAGGATACCATATACCAGGGACTTATAAGGGTAACCCAGAATCCAATCTGTGGTGTACCTAAAGTACATGCAATCCATTTCAGGGCGTAAGCAGATGGACCGGGGTCCTGATTAGCAGGATCCCAGTCAAACTAAGTCGAAAACCAGAAAAACACCAGGCAAAAAGTGGGGGTACCCATGCAGTCAGATTCCACCTTCCTACATGCTGCACATGCTGTATTGGCATTTTTTAGGGCTGTTTTTTCATGAGCTGTGTGGATGGTGTCCTTTCTGAACACACAAAGATTGCAACAAAAGATAGCCAGGAAATTAATGTTTCTGTTTTTTAACTTAAGCCTCACATCATTGGCAAGAATATCTCTCTGTAGTAAGGCTGTCTATTTGCTGAAATCTGAACTTTTAGATGTTGTGTGAGAGAACTGAACAAAAAGACCTTACTTGTGTGCAGCACATTAGAGACTGGCCCAACTGTAACTGCCACACACTTCTTTCTTTGCACATAAACTGTGGTATGGAAAGAGTGCTGAGAAAGGGTAGTAAGGCAAAGTACTAAATGTTAGGCTGATAGGGTGAAACTAAATTACTCCTCTTGTCAGGTAAACCATCTGGTGTGCAATAAAACGCTAAATAACTATTTATGACTTATGAATTTAGTCATGTTTTAGTATCTAAAGGCAATTTGTTACTTTTCTTGCCAGCAACTTTATTGAAAGACGTTTTGTGTATGTCTATACCTAGTATCTTTAGACTTTTCGCGCTACTAAAAGGGGTGTGATCCTTCTATTCCTCCGTTGCCTATCTTTGCTTTCTTCATGTACAGTCTTTGTAAATCTGACCAACCTTTCCCTCCAATAACTCTCTATAATAATGCTCAGAGCCCAGAAATTGTACAATATTTATGTGTGTGCTTTTTGATAACAGCAGGAAAGAGATCGGATGTGGCCTATGAGAAGTTAAGCCAAATTCATGACAAAGTTTTTGGTAGCTGAAGAGTTACAGTTCATATTGCTTGTGGTCAGTGGGTGAGCCTTTGAAAGTAGTTAAGCGTGATAGTACTGTAATTTTGAAATTTAGTAATATGATTATTTAGGCAGGATAATTTGTCCTGAAATGTTCGTATTTTTTATTCCTTAAACAGGACAGAGAATGCCTGAGTAGTAGGTACTTTTTAACCACAGCAAACCCCAGGCTAAAATATTTATCTTTCCTACTGATGGTTCATTGTTTGGCGCTTTAAATTTACCATCCAGAGATCAGGACAGAATGAGGTGTATTCTTTGCTGTAAGGCACTGCTATGTTACACAAGATTTAATGTTGAAAGGGGGCTTAGCAGTCCACGCAGCAGACAAGTGTAAAAAATAAAATAAAAAATGAAAAATTGTTTTTTCTGAAGGCATCTGTTGAATGACACACCTGGTTTCTGCCATGAACATATTAAATTTGTTGGGACCAGAGGCTCACCTTCCTCCTTTACTTTGAATAAACACTGAAAATTCACCACAGCCTGAGCAGGAACAACAGGAGTTAGATCCTTGGATGCAAGAAACTTCTTTGTGGGGTGAATGTGTCCTGTAATCTATCCACCAAACAAGTTAACCAAGTAATCAGGTAGTTTCAAACAGAAGGCCATATTTACGATGAGTTGGCTCAGGGCAGCGACGCAAATCATTTTGCTGCGCTGCCCTATGCCAATTCGAATGGACAGAAATGCACCGTATTTACAAAATACGGTGCATTCCTGTCCTTTCAGCCTGTGCAAAAATTGCAGCTGTGCGCCAACGCAGGCACCCTTGCACCATGGTGCAAGGGTGTCTGTGTTGCTGGCATGATTGTTTTTTTTTCCGAAAAGGGCACATTTCTGCACAAAAACAATCACAAGAGGCGTTTTCCTCGTTCTATGTGTGCTGCAAAATGGATGTAACATTTCTCCTCATTACGCCTGCTCAGAGGAGGTGTGTTTGCTCTGCCCCAGATTCCCATTGTGTTGTAAATCTGGAGAAGTGTCAAAATCCATGGGTATTGCATGTGTGGCATTACACCTTATCTACAAGGCAACGAAAAGCCACACAGGGTGGCTTTGCATCGCCTTGTAGATTTGGGCCTGCACTGTGCGCCACCAGAGCGTCAAAAAAAGATACGCTCCGGTGGCACAAGGGGCTTGTAAATATACCTGAGTTGGTAATTGCTTTCACCTTGTGTAAATTCTTGGTGGGGGAGATGGTTATGGGAGTTGTGGCTTCAGGATGAGACACATTGATCAAGGATATTGTTGGTACATAGGCTGAGAGTCTTTGATAACTATACAAAAATACAGGTCAGTGGATAAGAACTTTGTTGGAAAGAACTACAGAATGGAGAGGATGGAGTCATTAAGGGGCAGATTTACAAAGATTTTGCATGCATCACTTTTTTGGTGCAGGCTGCACACTGTGAGCCAGCACAAGAGAAAGCAGAAATGCTCCATATCTGTAGCTATGAAGCATTTCTGTTCTTTCCCTTTCTAGTAACGCAGTGCAGCAAGTTCCCATGTGTGAAAGTATAGTATATTTACCCCCTAAGTCTAAAGGGGGGAATGTTGGGGAAATAGTAGTATTGCTCTCAATAGGGGCTTGACAACTTCTATGGAGACTCATTAAAGGAAGAAAAATGTCAAAATGTTCAATACACTGCAATTACGAAATGAACATTGGTTCACGTAGGTTTGAAACCAAGGCCAGATTTACTCATGTTTTGTGTTGAGGTTGCGCCACTTTTTTTTGCGCAACCACAACACATAATGTTAGTTGATATTTACAAGTCACACAAACCAGATTTGAGTGTGTTTTTCACACAAAGTTAAGCAAGGTAGATCATAGCACTGCTTTGCATTACTTTATGTCAGAGAGGAGCATTTTTATTCCCATGCACCCACCCATGGATTAAAGTACACCTGGGATTGGACCAAAATGCAACTCCTCTCTGAACAGGAGCCACTTCCTACCTCAGAACTCACTAGCACCAATTGTGTGTTAAAGGAAACCAGAAAGGACAAGGTTTAACCTCTAACTGATGGGATGCAACGATAGTCTGATATACCTTTTAATGGTCTGACTTGAAAGCATCATCAGACAGGGGATTTGTTTCCGCCCACATGTTGGGATCCAGGAGTACATATTTTGATTGGACAGAAGTTGTGTGCTTCTATAAAAAACAAAAGTGCTGGCCCCGCACACAGCTGTTATCATTTTGTTTATCCAGCTGCCTGAGCTTAACCTTTCAGGGGCACACACGGAACATTGTAATGCTATTGGAGTGTCTTAGATAACTAGATAATTTATTGTGATTTTCTCTGGCAGCAGCACAGATGGGAGGAGGGCAGTCATTAACCTACTTGGGTATTTAGGTCTGCGTTGACAGTGCAACACTCACCTGACCTTACTTTCACACAAAATTATGCTAGTTACGTATAATGCTTCACATTACCATGGACCGCCAGATCAACTCCGTCTCGTCCTCCTGCTTCCACACCCTCAAATGGATCCTCCTCGAACACAGAATGACCGTCACTCATGCCCTGGTAACCAGCAGGCTCGACTACGGCAACGCACTCTATGCCGGAATAAACTGAAACCTCACCGCAAGCTACAAAACATCCAAAACGCCGCCGCAAGACTGGTCCTCAACCTGCCAAGACACTGCCACATCTCCCAGCACCTGCGCACACACCACTGGCTCCCCATCGAAGCTAGAGTCACCTTCAAGATGCTAACCCATGCTCACAAGGCCCTCCGTGACACCGGACCAGCATACCTTAAACAGCAGACTCAAATTCCACGCACCCCAAAGGACCCTACGATCAGCCCAGCTCTCCTTCGCCGTGGTCCCCCGCACCAGAAAGACCAGATCGGGAGGCCGCTCCTTCTCCTTCCGCGCGGCCAGAGCCTGGAACGACCTTCCGCTCCACCTCAGACAGACAACATCGCTCCCCATCTTCGCAAGAAACCTCAAAACCTGGCTCTTCGACAGACCCCCTCCTTGATGGACTGGAACCTGCGACCAGCCCCCACCCCCCAGCGCCTTCAGACCCTTACGGGTGGGCAGTCGCGCTTAACAAACACCTGATTGATTGATCGATTGACCATACAACCTTCCTTTTAAAGTCAGAACTATTGCTTGCATCTCTTATGCTGCCCTGGTTGATTCTCTCATTTACAGACTTCTTCATCTTCCATTTCTCACTCTTGAGTTGCTGCTATGTCCTTAAGCAATATTTTATGACATGTTACTTTCTTTTCTACTATGCATTAGCGGAATAGCTTAACAATAAAAAAAGAAAGAGGAAAAGACGGCACTATCAAGATATTTGTCTTAATTAAATTACGTCACTATACAAGTGTACCGCCGGGGCATGGAAGTCCCTTGCTAAACGTGCACGGCTGGAGTATATATATGCCCCTGGTTTACCGATTGCTGCACATCCGAGAATTTCTGCGTACCAGGAACGTGGGGCCCTAACAGTATTACAGAATGCAGGGGTGACAAAGCTTGGTGACATGTACCTGAATGGCTCCTTTCTGGCCCTCGCTGACTTTCATGCAGGTCAAACGTATGACACAATGCTCGAAATGTACGTTTTCCAGAGTGCGCCTGGCGATGCGGTCCCTATACCCTGAGTTCCCTGCTGAACTAAAAACCCTGCAAGTGTTACAGGTGATCCTGAAGGGGGGGGGAGAGTAGAGGGCTGATCACCAGGTTATATAATGCCTCCCATAGGGAACATGAGCTGGATCACTCCCCGTTACTCGAAAAATGGAATGTGTTGCTTGGGTCCCATCTTGACACAGGAGAGTTGGGAGTTCTGCTGCTGGATGACTGGTCGCTTGACCGCTAATTGTAATCTTCGCATTATACACTTTAAGTACTTACATCAGTTGTATTACACACCTGTGCAGTTGTTGAGATTTGGGCTGAGGGAGGATGCAAGATGCACCAAATGTGGGCAAGATCGGCAGACTTCATGCACCTGGAATGGGAATGCGCTGTTATATCTCTGTTTTTTCCCAGCGAGTTGTAAAGGTGCTCCCTGAAATGACACTCAAAAAGATTGACTGTGCACCCGAACTGTGCTTGCTAGGACTGGTAAAAAAGATCAAACCATGCAATAGGCATGTTGTTGCAATATCTATCCTGTTTGCTAAGCGTGCCGTTGCAATGCACTGGGGTGCCAAGACAGGCCCCACGCAGCTTAAGTGGATCCGAGATCTACTGCAAAGAACAAATGGCGATATACGCAGAGGAACTGCTGGTTACCTCAAGACGGAAAGATTTCTGGGCGCCACTGACCATATTCTTGCTGGAGAACCCATACCTGCAATGATTTATGTGAAACGATTGTTTTGATTGACTGTTGCTCATTGTGTGAGGATCTACAAAGCTCCCGGGGACTGCACTGAACTGCACAATGTAGTTTATGCTTCATATGCTATACCTGTTAAGTGGGGTGGGTTGGTTTGGCGGTAGGGTTGGGCACTGTTCTTTACAAAAGGAAAATGTTTCTATCCATTACTGTACATATCCTGTTTTGCAGGATAGCCCCCTTGGGGCCCTGCAGTATGTAGCTTGCAATTTGATTTAAAAAACAAAATTACGGGGAGGAGCCTAGCGCGCAACCAAGATGGCCGCGTAGGTGCGAAGCTCCCGAGGACCTCCGCGACCTCCTGAATTAATCCTGATTATATCCTGTCTTTGACGAGGGGACTGTGTCTGTGTACCCGAGCTGAGGCGGCACCCGTTTTCCGTTTTCGAATCGGACCCCGGACACTGGTGGGAGCACCGATCGAAGATTGCGGCCTTCTCCGCGCCGGCCCCCCGGATTGGAGTTGTGGGGCGATCCGGGGACAAAGCGAACAACAACGGCGGGCAGGGCTGGGCGACTCGCGTACCCCGCGCTTTCACTTTCGCTTTTGCGCCCTCCTTGCCCTCAAGCGAGGTAGGGTTGCGGAGCGGGGTGCGGTGGTGTGGCCTTGCCCCTGTGCCCGGCTGACCCGCCGGCTGTGAGTTGTCCTGCGGTGCAGTGGTCAACCCCCCCCCGGAACCTGTGAACTGGTTTATCGGCCCTTTCGAGGAGATTGGCACGACTTCGGGAGTGCGACATGTCCACAAAGCAAGATGGCGACCGGGCCAAGGTGAAATCGACCCGCCGCGGCCCGGCACAGCAGTCAAACAGTATGGACCGCTACACCCTCCAGAAGGGATCCCCAGAGGCACAGGGTACATCCCCCGCGGGCCCGGCTGAGGCGTCTGCTCAACCCGCGGATCTGACCCTCCGGGACGTCATGGGCGCCATTGCCGAAATGAAGGCCTCGGTGGACCAGCGCTTTGATACTCTGGCGCAGAAGATAGACTCGGCCCTGGTGGAGGTGGGCCTGGTGAGAGCCGACTTGTCTAAAACAAATGACCGGGTCGATTCCCTGGCCCACACCACCTTAAGTCTCACTACAGACGTGGCGGCCCTTCAAAAGGAGGTGCACCGGCTTGGCCAGGCGAGCGCCATGATGGACCGTCGATTGGAGGACGCCAAGGGTCGGGCCCGGAGGAACAACGTTCGTATTGTCGGGGTGCCGGAGGGACGGGAGGAGGAGGCGGCGGATTTGTTTGTGGAAGACCTGATCCTCGCCCATCTCCAGCCCCGGGGGCTGAGTAAACTTTTTGCGGTGGAACGTGCTCACAGGGTCCCCGGAGGAAGACCTAAGGTCGGAGCTCCGCCGCGGCCTCTCATTGCCCGGATTTTTAACTTTCGGGACAGAGACGCTATCTTGCAGACTTCCAGGCTACAGGGACCGGTCAAGCTTGATAATATGGACGTGAATTTTTACCCTGACTTTACTCCGACGGTCCAAAAGCAGAGACTGAGTTTTCTCGGAGTTAAACGTCGCCTACGGGACATGAACCTTAAGTACTCAATGCTTTTTCCAGCTAAGCTGAGGGTAGAGGTGGATGGTCGCACGCATTTTTTTGACCGTCCCGAGGCGGCTGGGGACTGGTTGGATACTCTGCCTGGGGATCGGGGCCGGGGGGGCGGGGGGGGTGCGGTTGGCGGGGAGGGCGCACCGGATCAGAACTGAGGGGTGAAAAGTAGGCCTTGCTCTGGACAACATTTTGGTTACCATTCACTGATCGTGTATGTTCCCCTCCTATGGAGGTCGTACGGGGTCCGTTGGGGGCTTTCCCTCCTCCTCTGGGGGACTAGTTAGTTTTTCATCTATGGGGCGACAGGCACACTGCACTTTGGGGGGGCTGTCTGGGCTCATGCAGGGGTGCAGGGAGGGGGGAGTTCTGTTGGGATGGGTGGGTGGGGGTGGAGTGTTGTTTGTTTGCACCGCAAGGCGAACCCTTTACTGTATTGTTGTTTTTGAGATGCTCTTTGGGGGACGATTGATGGCTTCCATGTATGATGGGGGGTAGGGACCTGACTGTGTTATCATGGAACGTTAACGGACTGGGGGATAGGATTAAGCGTGGTGTGGTCCTGCAGTATCTGAAACGAATTTCACCAGATGTGATCTTCCTGCAGGAGACACACCTTATAGGTAATTCCTTTCATGCCATGAATCGGAGAGGCTATCGCTTGGTGGCCCATTCGGGCTTCACCTCGGGCTCACGGGGGGTGGGCATCATGATTAAGAACTCGCTCCCATTGGAGATTGATGAGGTGCGCCATGATGAGAGGGGACGTTACACTGTCTTGGTGGGTAGAATGGAGGGCAGAGTGGTCGTTTTTGTATCAGTGTACGTTCCGCCGGGGTTGCAATCTACCACGTTTGCGGACCTGGGGCGCCTCCTCCTTGACCTCCCGGATGGGCTTCTGGTAGTTGGGGGGGACTTCAATGCGGTGGCTTCAGGGTCTATGGATCGTCATCCCCCCAGGGACCTCCCCCGGGCACAGGCGTGGCTGTCCGGCCTCTTAGATACACTAGGATTGGTGGATTGCTGGCGACTAAAGCATCCCGCTCAGCTGCAATACACCTTCCACTCGGGTGCCCATGGTAGCCTCTCGCGGCTTGATTATATCCTTGTTCCTGCGGCCTATGCTGGGAGGGTGGGAGAGGTGCGCCATTTGGCGCGGGGTATTTCAGATCACTCCCCACTACTGCTGCATCTGGATGTCTTCCCGAGGGGGGAGGGCAGGGTGGCCCCAATTAATGCCTGGTACCTGCGCGACCCCACTATTCGAGCCGAATTGATTAAATCCTTGCAGCGGTACTTTGAGGAGAATGTGGGGTCTGTCCCTTCTGCCATCTCCCTTTGGGAGGCTTTTAAGGTAGTTCTTAGGGGGGAGGCCCTCTCCTTTATCTCCCATGCCCGGAGGCGCGAGCGGGAGGAGGTAACCCGGGTGGAGGCCGAAATTACTGAACTAGAGGGTGACCTGGGGAGCGGGGTGACGGATGCCACATTGCATGTTCTACACCTCAAGCAGGCGGCCTATAGGGCCCTCGTCACGGAGGCGGCCAGGGGCCTCAGTAGAGAGCAACAGGGGCGACTGTATGATGTGGGTGATAAGGCTGGTAAATTGATAGCGTGGTTGGATAAAAAGGAGAGAGCGAGTCGTGTGGTTCCGTTGATCGAGAGGATGGATGGTGTATGTGTCACCGAGCCGGACGCCATTGTCTCCTGCTTCGCGGATTATTTCCGCGAGGTATATTCCCCGGTTTCTCCCTGCTCGGAGGAGGATTCCCATGCCCTGCTTCGGGACATCGCGCTGCCCTCCCTTTCGGTGGAGGACAGGGATTCGCTGGATGCTCCTCCCACCTCGGACGAAATTGCCCTTGCTATCCGCTCGGTCGCATCTGGCAAGGCCATGGGCCCCAATGGCATTCCTATCGAGCTGTACAAGCTGCGACCGGATGTGCTGGCGCCCCACCTGCGCGCGATGTTCCTGGCGGCCTGCTCGCGGGGTTCCCTTCCGCCGGACCAGCGTCTGGCCACGATCGTGGTGATCCACAAGGAGGGGAGGCCCCGTGAGCGGGTCACATCCTATAGGCCTATCTCGCTCTTGAATGCGGAGCCCAAAATCCTCGCCAAGGTGCTGGCCAACCGGCTGGTCGGCGTGGTGGGCGACTTGGTCCACCAAGACCAGTCCGGCTTCATACCCCATCGTAACACGGCCCTTAATCTGCGACGCTTGCACGGGGTGCTCGCGCGTGTTCCGTTCGTGCGGGAACCGGCCATCTTGGCGTCCTTGGATGCCACCATGGCGTTTGATACGCTTGAGTGGCCATACATTTGGGCGATGCTGGCGAAGTTTGGCTTCGGACCGGGCTTCATCAGCTGGGTCAAATTGTTGTATTCCGGCCCATTGGCGCAGGTGGTGGTGAATGGACGAGTTTCGGCCCCATTCGCACTGGGACGGGGTACGCGACAGGGCTGCCCCCTGTCGCCTCTCCTGTTTGCACTGGCCCTGGAGCCCCTGGCGGAGTGGCTGCGGTGGCACCCTTCCATCCGTGGTCTCCGTTGGACCCCCGAGCATGAGGACCGTGTGTCCCTCTACGCTGATGATATCCTTCTATATCTTGCCTCCCCGCGTAAATCACTGATCGTCCTAGTTGATGTTTTGCGCTCATTCGGTCGCAACTCAGGCCTCGTCATCAACTGGGCGAAATCCTGTGTATATGTGCTTGCCGGGGAGGCTCCGGTCCTACCACGGGACTGTCCGATCCAGATCGCCTCCCAGGGGTTTCGGTACCTGGGTATATATATTACTCTGGACCCGGAGGCCCGCTACGAGCGGAATTTGCTGCCCCCCCTCCAGCGCTTAAAGGAGGACGTGGTGCGTTGGCGGCATCTGCCGCTTTCGCCGCTTGGCCGAGCGGCCTTGTTTAAAATGATGTCGTTGCCGCGCTTTCTGTACGCTCTCCAGAACACTATGGATTTGGTTCCGGCGCGCTACTTCCGAGAGGTGGAGAGTTTGCAGCGTCGCCTGTTCTGGGACGGGAGGCCACGTATCGCCTTGGCTAAATTGACGCTCCCGTGGTACGATGGGGGGGTTGCCCTCCCGGATATTAAACGGTATTACTGGGCCTCCCAGCTAGCTGCGATTAATCATGGCCTTTACGGGCCCGCCCTGAACCCGGCATTTGAAATGGACAAGATGCTCCTGCCCGGTGGCGACTACAATCGGGCGCTTTACTCTGGCGCGCCGGACCCTCGCCTGACGGGACCGACGCATGTCATGGTGCGTGTATGGCACGCGGCTAACGCAGCTATGGGGTGGAAGGACCGTTTGACCCGGGCGTCACCGCTATATGCATCGGCGAGGTTGGGCTCCTTGTGGACCTCGAAGGGCTTCGAGAAATGGGACACGATCGGCATCAGCACAGTGGGAGATCTCTGGACGAGGGGGGGATTCAAAACTTTCGAGATGCTGCAGACGGAGTTTCAGTTGCAAGGCAGTGAGTACTTCCGGTACTTACAAGTCCGCCACGCGCTGGGCTCCGTCTTCCCGGATGTCGCGTCCATTCCGGAGTCTTCCCCCCTGGAGGACAGAGTGCTGGATGGCCATGTCCCAGACAGCACGATCTCCCTCATATACAAAAAACTGATTAACGACCGATCGGGCCTGCTGACTGGCCTCCGCGAGGCCTGGGTTGCCGATGGGCTGGAATTGGACGACGAGGACTGGATGTCCGCGGTGGCTTCTCCGAAGGAGGTGGCCATCCCGGCTCGCCTTCGCTTCGTCCAGCTTAAGATCCTCCACCGGGTCTATGTGACGGGGCCAAGGCTTCTACGTATGGGCTTAGCTGAGGATGGACTGTGTAAGCGTGGCTGTGGTGCTTTGGCAACTTTCTTGCATATTCTGTGGGAATGCCCAAAGGTGGAGCGATTCTGGCGTGGTGTGCATGAGGTCCTGCGAGTGGTCACGCGTGTCGTGCTGTTGCCTGAAGCGAGGAGATGCTTGCTGAATGTGTGGGAGCCAACTGACTACTCGGTTCCGCAGACGCGGTGGGTGACTCTGGGATACATGATCGCTAAGCGTGACATTGCTCAATTGTGGGGATCCCAGAGGCCTCCGGCGGTGTCGGCCTGGAAAGAACACATGGATTGGTGTATGTTTCGTGAAAAGGTGGTGTATGTTGCGAGGGGTAAGCCTGGGGCGTGGGTGAAAATCTGGGGCCCCTGGAACGCCTATCGCGGGGGTATTTGCGAGCCGCCGCTGCTGCCGGCTGCTTCACCAGCTCCGTCCCCCTAGTCGACCCCCTCCCCCAGCCATGGGCACGTGGTTCCCCAGTCCCTGATCTGTTCTCATTCCCCTCTTCAGAGTTTGGCGATTGGTTGGGGTCCCCCACTTAAGGAGCGCGTGCTGTCACTTGGGATTGCGGGTTGCCTTGCGGGTGTGGTTGTTTTTGTGTTGTTGTGTTTTGACAAAAGGAAACCGTATTGTTGGTTCGGAGTTATGTGGCCTGCACTACTGATATCTCCTGATTTACTCTTTTCGCACCGCCAAGAGATTTTTCTGTATGTATGTCATATGCTACTGCTACTCTAGCGGCCGGCCAGAAGGTTGTAGGCCCATACTTGTAACTATTTGAGATTGTAATAAACGGTTTCAAAAAAAAAAAAAAAATTACATTACTCTGCTTTTCTATAAGGCACCTCTGTCATTGGTGTTGCCTCAGAGACCGTGAGCTGTTTTGGATGTGTTCTGCACTCTTACCCTTTAGTGTTCTTCTTATATGGGGTATATTGCCATATTGCAACCTTGAGAGATCATTTCATGGGAGGCAGTTGGTTTGGGAAGGAAGAAAGAAGCGTATCCGAGAGGGTATTGTGTTGTAGTGTGACAGCTGTGTTTTGTTAATTATGATATTAAGACATTCTTTACGAAGCATTTCGTGAAGCAAATAGGTCAATATATCAAGTGGTTTTATTCCCATTTTAGAAATCTACTAGCCACAGGGTAGCGTTTTTCCCTTAATCCTTAGTCTACCACCATACATTCTAATAGTTCCTAGACCTGTGTAAAGTTTATAGGATGTCCTCTTTGGTTGTAGAATATTTCCTCTTTTCTCGCGATATTTCAGTTCGGTATGCCACACGCCCAGCGATGGAGCTTCCGTAGTTTGCCAGGTTTGTGTAACTAGAGAACAAACTTTCAGAGAGCTCAAATAGGTCCCATTTTGTACTGCTTTAGATAGAGCAGTTCTACTTAGTGAGTGGCCCAGAAAAGCAATACAAGGGTCAGGTTGAATATTCTGGCCACATATTTTACTGATTTCTGCAAAAATGAAATAGATCTGTAGTAGAAGTCAAGTTCCCAACAGGACCATATAACATGCACCCAAACCCCTAGCTTGGTGTTACAACAGCAACATCTGCTATGACACATATACAATGCACACATTTGTACAGCTGTATAGTATATCTGATATGCAGAGAAATGTTGAATCCTACATAAATTGGAACTGATGGGGAGGGCGTGCAGAGCTTGGTTGATTTGTGCCCATTTGTGATCAGAAATCTCGCTGCCGATTCGCTCAGCCCATCAGATTTGGATCTTGCCATGGTCGATCTTAATAAACATATATGGAGGAGAGGCAGCCTAAATCTACAACGGGGCGTGTTTCCTAGGGCACAGTTTAATTCTAGAAAACCATTTGTATTGCAGAGAATTTCATCTTCTTTCTGTATTTTGGCAGGGGCGTAGCTTGGTCAGTAAAACAGGGGAGGGGTTGAGCAGCTTTTCCAACAATCATGCTGCATATCATGTTAATCATTATATGAGGAGCAGTGCATGGGGGGCTTAAAGGGTAGTAGAAAGGCAAAGGAGTGCGGATTGTGATGGGGTACTGAAAACACAGTATTTTGTAAAATAACCACGTTTTAAGACCTTCAAAAAGGAACCAAGAGTGTGTGTATTTGTTTTTGTCTTAGTATTTAAAAATTCCAGATTAAATCTGAGAGCTACCTTCCCATAACGGACTGGAAGCTCTGGTACCCAACTATTTATTAAATAATACATTTATCAGCGGGGTGTAACACCTCAAACACCCCCCTTGAAGCTACGCCCCTATATTTTGGGTTATAGAACCCACATGGATATCTGTATTGCTCTCGATTGCCGACCATTTATTCTAAAACTATGTTAGAAGATTGTTGATTTAAATCTGGAACTACCTGAACCTACACATACATGTGAAATTGTGGCTAAGTTGTAGTGTTCTAGGTGAGGAAGACTGCTAATTCATCATGCTTTTTGGCATATACTTTCCTTCTAGCAACCGACGATTATGTTAGCCAATCACTGAACTTTTGAAAAAAGACCATTGTTCATATGACACAGAAGTGCTTGGAACAAGAATAGACTTTCGGGCAGGATAATCATTGTGATAATGTTAATGCACTCTATAATGAAAGCAAGAATAATCCCCATCTTAAATAGCCCTGTTTAATTTTATGTAACTCTTTTACATAATTCAATTTATACACATCACTGGTCTTTGAAGCAACTGTTACCCACAAGTATCTAACTAGTGATGAGTGAGCACTGCCTCTTACAAAAGGTAATACCACCTTGTTTGGATGGATTAGACTAATTACAGTCTTATGTGTACAGTAGTCCAAGAAGCTTGGGAATTCATCCATTAATGAAAACAAGGAGTAACATTATATGGCCAAGAGGCAAACACAATGTGATATCCACATGCAAGCGTATTTAAGATGCTTCTGGTAGATGGTGACTTGCCTGAATATTCTTTTGGTCCCCTATACAAAAGGGTAGTTGCTCCAGAAAGATAGCAAACAAAGGAGGTGATAAGGGCTATCACAGGCGTGTACCTCTCTCTATTCTCACAGGGGCTTATTTACAAGCCCATTTTGCCGCTGGTACGTCACTTTGCCCATATTTAAAGTGACGCACCGGTGGCACAAAGGGCTTGTAAATACGCCCCACAGTTCTCATGTCATTTCCATATCCCAGTACGGAGGTAGCTCTATTTAATATGTTCATTATGTTTACTACCAACCTTGTGAGCTGGTCCAGAATTCCTTTTTCTCTATAATAGGTCTTAGGATCTCCGAGTTCATCATGTTGAACATCTTTTCAGTATCAAGAAGAATACTAGGTCCTGGTACAGAAATAGGGCTACAGTAATCTATAGATTCCGAGAGGTGATGGTAGAAGTTAAGAACCCTTCAGGGATGAAGACTGTCTGGTTAGAATGTAGAAAATCAAAGATCGCATCAACTAATTCAAAAAGAAAATTACATTAGAATGATATAGCCAATATTCAAAAGTTTTATTGGGTGGTGCGAACCAAAATGTTCTGGATTTTTACCTGGTTTCAGCAAAGATACTCCCTTCACAAAATGTCTTGGGTGGGTTATCGCCTGTAAAATAAGGGTTTATACATTGATCATCTTCAATACTAATGTAGGAGATTGGCATCGACTGCATAGTTGCCCCCAACTTTTTGCTGATGTTTTGACTGTTTTTTTACTCTAGCCAGGCTGTGGCCCTGCTATCCAGGACCCCAGCCTATCTGCCTCCTCTCTAAACTGATGTGAGTACCCTAGGTACATACCAATTGGATACTGAGGACACCCTAGGAGCCCCTTGTAGATGGTACCCTAGGTACCCAGGGCATGGGTCCCTCAGAGGCCTACCAGGGGCTGAAGCACTCATTGTGCCACCCCTGGGACAGCCATACAAACTGACACCACCAGACCACTACTGTAGTCTGGGTAAGGTGGTGCTTGCACCCCTTACAGGGATATTGGTATCCTGTATCCCACTTAAATACAACACATGTATCCTCATAAGTCACCCCTAAGGCAGGCCTTGCTAATCCTACAAGGCAGGGTGCTGAGATATGTGTGAGGGGGAACCCCTACCTGAGTAGGGCCCCTCTGCAACTTTCATTAAAACTAATGCGAGGTTGTTTGTAGTGCAGCCATACCATTTACTCTTAAGCGCATTATAATCAATCGCGATAGGATGCTAACTTGAGAATGGCTGCACAGAACCATGTCGTGTTTGGTGTCAAACATCTTGGAATCATACCCCCAATCCAGTCATTGGAGAGAGGGCATGATTCCACCCTGCTAGTAGGGTGATATGGTAAAAGCGGTTGATTTTGGACACCAATTTAAAACAGCACACGTAGTACAAAATGGATGCTACCCGCCACCCACACGATTCTGGCTGCCTGTTGCTGGGCAGAACTTCAGCCATGGCAGCTGGACAATAGGGATCTTGTTGCAGGGAGGTGTCCTCACCTCCCCAGACAGACTATGTGGATTGGAACTGGCTCCTCCAGTGCCTACTTCTGCATACACCGGCTCAGACCAGTTCAGGGGCATCCTGTCCCCTGCCCTGGTGGGAAACACACAAAGGGGAGAGGGTGTAGCCACCCTTTCCCGCCTGAACTCTCATTGGTGGGCTCTGATTTAGACACTACCCTAATCCCTGGATAAAGGTGGGTGCAGGGTCCCCAGAGCCTCAGATTAATCTTGGACGAGAACTCTGCTTCAAAGACTTGAAACTTCGACGAGCTGCCGCTCAGCTGACGGAAGAAATCTCCCTTGGGTAAAGGAGTTACCCCCCTGCTTGGCAGGCACCTGAAACACTGCAGGTGACTCGGTTGGAACTCTGCTGCCCCTACGGACATCGAAGACTTCTGCCTACCCTGAGGTGGGTTCCCAAGCATCCCAGAGGCCAGTGAGTGTGCACAGCAAGGCTGAGCACCGTGGACCCCGTGGGTGCCGAGATACCCAATACCCCAGGACACCGGCCACCTCTTACTCAGCACACGAACCCAACAAGTGGGGAAATTGTGCTTTGGCCCATCATTGAGCCAACCTCTCAGCATCACCTGTGCCAAAGAGCCACACCCCAGCCCGCTCCGGCGACCCGTGGGCGCATCTTTATGCACTCCAAATTGCTGCCTCCCGCGGTCCCTGGTCTCTCGACTGGTGGGCCCTGGCGGAGGTCAAACTTCACTTTCAAGGGCTCTTCTGGTTGCTCCAGGCCTGCTGTACAGTCTCCTTGCAGGGGACTTTGCTCAGACCTCGTGGGTCTGCACCGTAGCTGTTTCTTGATCCTTGCGTGGGTTGCGGTTGCCAAGGCTTAGTGGATCCAATCCGGACACTAACACCGCAGCGGCCTTCATCCTTCGTGAGACAGTCGCCTTCCAGCAGCTGGCCTTCCTTGACGCCTCCTGGACCCCGTGGCTGCTGATCCAAGCTACCCATCTTCGCCCTGGAAGCACCCGACATTGAAGGGCTCTTTCTCCTGAGGCCCTTGGTCACTGGCTAGTGACCCAGACACTGTCCCCTCTGCTTTCAGGTCCTTTCCTTCAAGATCTACATCTTCAATCTGCACAACATCAACGACGCTTCTCACCAGCAGCAGTTCTTCACGTTTTTCCATAGAAAACGAGACATCGACCCGACACTGAAAACGACCTATGCACCCGGCTTCCCTGGGGCAGGTAACAGTGGTACCTCAGTACTATCGTGGGTGTGGGCCCTCCAAGAGCTTAACTTAAAACTCCTGAACGTGAACTCCTACTAGAAGTGTCTAGATTCTTGCATTTTCCAACCGCAACATTTCCCATAGGGTTTAACAGGGATCCCGACTGCAGTTTCAACACTGCACACGTTCCCCGTGGGTCCCCTTCCTCACTACCTTGGGTGGTTTTGTAAGGGGCCGGCGATCCTAAGTGCCCTAGGCACTGTCTGCAGAACTGTCGTGGTTCTTATACCACTTTTTAAATATATGGTTTGGTCCCTCCCTGGGGCCCTGTGATTCCAGTGCTATTTATTGTGATTATAAATGCTTTATTGAATTGTATCTTTACCTCCAGCCTCTCAAGAGACTAGTGGGATTTGTTCTTAGAATAAATACATATATTTTGAATATATACCTGTGTGGACTACTCTTTCATTTTGTCATTCAAGAGGTTATCCATGGTAAAACATTAAGCTTAACACTCCTTCAAGACTTAGCCTGAAGGCTGCTCTCCACAGCTACCACTAGGATAGCTTTCTTTAAAGGTTGTCTTTTAACCTATCACCTTAAGAGTCGAATTGGACTGGTGCAAGGTGTCCCCTATAACTAGTGGACAGCATATGCCTGGCCAACTTCTCACAACTAACTTGTCCTGAAGGACCGTATATAAGGTCCAAGAGCCTTGGACCTGGACAGAAATGAAGTAGCTCTCCAGACTTTTTCTTTAGTGGTCGGTGCAACTAAAGTTAATTGAAGTTTTTCTGATAATTATTTGGGGTTCACCGCCACGAAAATCAAGCTGTTGTTTTTTGCATTTCAGTGTATGGCTTCTGATAACATTGATAGGATGACTTGCCTAGCTCTGTTGATTCTTCCACCACCCACCCTGTTTCTTTGTTGAATACCTTTCAAAACCGGCTCTGTTAATTTATATTTTGGATTTTCCATGCCAACAGCTTGCCTGTTTGGTTATCGTCCTCAATGAACTTTTTAAAATGTATTTTGATTCACTATTTCCCCATGTAGCTGCAGTAATATAGATCTTTTTTGTGGCCTGTTTAACTCCCTGGACTTTTCGACTGATGGGCTCCTGGCTACTGAACACAGCATGTTCTAGTGTTTGGAGCTCACCTTTCTGAAACTTTCTTTTCATGAACAATTGTGAGATAGACACACCATTCTGATATTCCTTAAACATGTTGTACATAGTTTCTGGAGAAGCAGACCTTTCATTGTTAATTTAAAAAAATCCCTATTAGAGTTACAGACAGAATCCAGGTTCAGAAAACCTACCATAAAAATTAATGATAGATCCGCTCTGCACACCTTGGTTTTTGGAGACTCTCACATGTATCTGTTTGTGATATGAGAAAATAGCTAAATTCTATACAACGTACTTCAATGCTGATTAAGAAATAATAAATTCTAGCTTGGCTGTTATATATTATAAGAAGGCACATATGTATCGGGCATCATTATGCTGCTGTTTGTGTCATATCTGCTATCCCATAACTCTGCTGAATAATATTCACAGCCCTCCTCATTTTCATGTGTCTGGTGTGCAGATGCCCCTTCTTAATTAAGTGAGTGTCTATCTTGAAGGGTAAGTACAACATCTAAATCCCCTTCCATCAGTATTGGCAAGGGAAATTCTAGTAGTACGTCTGTTAATGGGCAGGTTTTATCTGCTATTGGGTCAGAGTAATATACTTTTTTGAGGTGCTTTGTCCCCTAATCTCCAATAGCATTCCTTTGCACACATTTAAGTGAAATACCCTGATTTGTTCTTACTACGCATTGCAGCTTCTCAGATTGGCGTGGAAGTATTAGATAATACATCATCTTGTACCCACCCACATTTCTCAACAAAGCTACATCTGTTGCAAGTCAGATCACTTACCTGGAGTATGATGATGGCTGTTTTTAATTCTGCAAAGAGCATAATCAACGCTTGCATTCTGAATGTATTATTCAGTTTGTTCCCTTTTATTGATAGGATATCTCTATCTTACTCGTTATTTCTTTGTGTGCATTGCTCAACTACTTTCATATGTTATCCTATCTGTTTTATTTATTTACTTCCTTCACTAGCCTTCCTTGGAATCACCCTGTACACCCTTATACTCTTACTAGTCGAAGGCTTTCCTGGCATTCACCTGTATAGAAGATGCCTGACTAGTGTTGGCTATCTTGGCAATACAACTAACATAATACAATTGTATCTTCTCAACCAACAAATGCATTAATTAACCAGCTGTAATCATATTGTTCACTATCCACCGTTCTGTTTCAGAGGCTTCTTTTGGTATTTGGACCAAAAAGGCATGCACATGCATTACTGCTCCTTTCCATTGCACATGAAGGTTGCATTGTTGAACTATCTGTGACTGTCCTCTGGCAGACTTGAGTTCTGGTATTAATTTTCCCTTTTGAGCTGTTTCAAATGCCAGATGAAAACATATACCAGTAGTGGTAACCTTGGGATTCACTGAATGGTCTATTAACATTGGCTTTTACCAGCATTTACTCTTTTATGCAATAGTCCTGGAAGTAGGCAATTATTATAGGCAAAGGGGCTCCAATTTTAAATTTCTGGAAGCGACTCAATGTAGTCGGCCAACAGTCTGAGAGCATGTTGGCACTAATTAGTTTTCAAAGAAGTTAATAATTGGGACTTCTATTTGAGCTTCTTCAGGGACCCCAACACATCTTTGATTCCACCTCCTGGGGGGATTTTACCGATCACCCTTTTTTCTATGTATTTTCTTCAGAACAGAATTATTTGCATATTTCCAAGGCCAAGTGGCTTCCAGAGCTTCAATTATTCCCGTTAATTAATTGACACTTTTGTCAAAGTCTTCAATTTTCTTGTTCATTGGGATGTCAGCAAAGCTCTCTGTGGCTTTTGCATAGGCTGGACCACTAAGCCCAGAAGGCACTTCTTATGTGGAAGCAGGGTTACTTTATGAACTGTGCCAGGTGGCTGCATAAACATCAACCTGTTGCCCTGCGGCGCAGGACACTAGCAAAGCTGTTTGGGGCTTTGGTAAAGGGCTGGACCACTAAGTCCAGGAGGCAGTTCTCGTGTGGAGGTGGGGTTGCTTGGTGAACTGTGGCAGGCGGGCACACAAAGTTCTGTCTGTTGCCTTGTGGCATAGGACTCACCCGGGCAAAGACCAGGCCCATTTCGGACCTCAGGATATTACAGTAAGATGGGGAAACACAAGTCTTCTGCCATTTCTTAGAATCCAACGCCACCAAGCAAAAGCTCTTGCCATGAATCCTCTATGACTTTGGTGGTGAGAGCTGTGAACAATGAAATTACTACAGTGGAAGAGGAGTTGGGTAGACTAGCCTCTGGGCTAGAACAGAAGATCCTCAGGACTAGTAGTGGCCCTAATACACCATATTGCAGTACCATCATTGGGCATAATATAAGTGACCCCGGTAGACGTACTGGCGCATAAACCTTGACTATTGTGGCAGAGGTTCATTCTACTGCCAATGAAAGTACTCAGGATCTCCAGATTCTTTCAACAGAGCTCCCACGGCCTTCCTCTAAGAAAACAAGAAAAGAAAAGATGTTGACATTTGGAGCTGTGAGATTTCACACTGATGCATATGCCACTTTATAACAACGGTGAAGAGCATAAACAATTATGATTTGAAGGAATTTTATAATGTCATGCTTTAAACAAGACCAAGAGATCTTCCTGTGTTGTAGCAATATTAACCTATTTTTTCTTAAAGAAAACTGATTTTAAAAAAGGATTTCTTTTATATGTACATCTAATTTGTATTGTGATGGTTTTATTAACTAATAACAATAAACTTTCATTCAATTAGAAGAAAAGAACTTGCCCATTTCCCGTCTCTGAAATTTACACGCCAGTTGGGCACTTTCAGGCTCAAGGAGAAACAAAAGAAATCTACTGAAACCTCTTTTGAGCAACTGCTGTTAGAATTGTACTGTCCTAAAGAAGCTTTGGTTACTGTGTCATTTAGTGAATGTTTAGTTAGAATTGGGCTGTAGTTTTTTGTGATCTAATATCAAAGTCGAAGAATCAGATGATAACAGTAGCCAGTACTTCAACTACCAGCATGCGGAGGTCATGCCTAGGCCCACCTATAACTCTGAATGGTGTGGGCGAGGCACCTAACCCCGTAAGCCGTGTTGGTTTAAGAGGATAAGCAGGTGACAGGGGCAAGTTTGCACTCATTTAGACCAGGCGACAAGGCAAATCAACGGAGTCAGAGCCACCCTTTGTTGCCTCCTTTGTGGCAGTGTGATAATTCGTCTAAGCGGCTGGAGCAGGGGTGAACGTTGATGCCTAGGCCCATCATCAAGCTTGCACCTGCATCCAAGCTAAATCAATTATTAATCTGCTACGCCATATATGGTTGTGATGTGCAATGTTTCCCCGCTAGGGCAAGGGTTAAGGGAAAACTTTACTCCGCTTAAAAATAAGGTTATGCATTGGTTGGTTAGACATGTGGGTATGGGTAGCAATTGGCCCAATAGATCATCATGACCAGAAGGGTGGGATGGATCGGGCATGAAAAAGGGAACTGCTTTCTGGTCAACATCAACACCCCTAGAGCTGCATCTCGAGTGTTGGCGCAGTCAGTACCTTTAATGAGGTCGTTCTCGGTAATTAAGATGATGCCGGTAGGTTTTTTCTATAAACCCCACCTTGGTCTTGTTAATGTTACCCAACCACCAGTAAAGATCTCCCCCTTAATGACTCGTGGTGCCTTGGCCAACCATACCATCCATTTTCTCTTCCTATGCTCACAAGGCCATACCTAGTTTACCTCATTTATTTCCACTGAGTAATTGGTTTGATCTTATTAACTCTCTGGCTAATTGTAATTGACACCACTCCACAAACAAAGTTGCCAAGTTTTTATGTGGCTTGGCAACAGGAGATGACGGAGGTGGAAACAACTTTGAGATACTCAGCTGGAACATAGCGGGTCTTTCGTTTAAAAAAGTAAATGATCCGATTTGCCTTGAGTTTAATAACCAATTTCACATTATATGTCTTCAGGAGACTTAGGATCCCTCAGCCTTGCTCTTTTTAGATGGTTTTAAAGCGTTTTATGTACCGGTAACCCCTTCCCATATGGGACGAGCCAAAAGGTGATCTGGCGATCTTGATTTCTTTATTGCTTAAAGCCCAGCTAACAGCATTTGATACAAGGTCTCCTCTCATTCAGGAGGTGCTGCTTATTAGGGTTTCAAAAACAGTAAATATTTTGTTGATGCTAGTGCTATAATGCTTCACGTTTCATCTGCTTTTTCTGAATTCTTTTCTGATCAGTCAAATAAACTCTTTTGCATTTCTTTTCTTATGGAATTTTAACATTCATTTATGCGAAGGGGTTTAACCTGTGTCAAATTCTATAGCCATCAGCCCTTTGAGTATGAATTAATTGCACATGTAACACCTGTGCCAAGGAGAATTTTTAAACTTGATAATTCATCAATTTCATCTACTTCTTACGCTAGAGTTGTTTTTTAATCAAGGGGCCATGGCTATACCACCAACATTCATAGGGCGGGGCTGCGATTCCATTACTGATTATATTTTTGTTTCTCCCTCTTTGCTCAGGCTTGGCTAGGATTTCAGAGGGCTAGATTCCATTTTCAGTAATCATAATTCCGTTAATATTGCATTGGGCCAGTCTTGGGCAGGTGGACCTTTAATGTTATCGGCCCATCTCTTTAATTGACTCTGCCGCTAAGGTTGCTGGGAGGGTAGTTCTTAACAGACTACTTATTTGGGCGGCTCATAATCACATATTATCAGATTTGAGTTATGGCTTAAGGTCCGGACTGAGTGTAATCGACCAATGATTGAACTTGCAACTTTTGACTTACAAGTACACAATCGCTAAACCAAGCACTATATATATATATGAGCACTTTCATAGATATGAGGCAAGAATTTGCATGACTCAGTCGTGTGAATTTATGGGCTATGTTTTTAACCATAGGTGTGGATTCCAACATTGTAGCTTTCTTTCGAGATATGCACAATAACGTCAGTTGCTGTGTGTTATAACATGGGTGGAGAAAGTTCGGCCTCTTTTAAGGTGCAGAGTGGGGTTCAACAAGGGTGCATTCTTGCCCCACTTTTGTTTACTTTAAACATAAATGGACTTGAACAGCACCTTATAACAAATGGTCAGGATGCTCTTAAGGTGGGTAGTCGACCCCTCCCTATCTTACTTTACACCGATTATGCCATGCTTTTAGCCAGAACAGGAGTGGGTTTGCAAAAGTCAGTAGACTCCTTGTGTCCTTTATGAACCTTTTGATTTGACAACAAATTATAGTAAGTACTTTGCGATTGTGATAGGTCCGGGGCAGTTAAAAGCTAAAACTATTTATGCCCAGGGTCAGGTGCTGGCTATAGTTCACTCGTTCTCCTATTTAGGGGACCAGTTCGATGATGCTCATTCTTGGCTCTCCCAAGTTGTCATCAAAAGAAATATTTTTATAAGATTCACAATGGCTTTGGACTAGAAACCACTTCAGGCTCTCCTAAAAATATATCAAGCTAAGTGCATTTCTGCGGCCCCATCATAAGCCTGGGCGGAGTTCGCAGTATGCGGAACTCCGCGAAGTGCAAAAAAGAAAACTCTGCTGCGCTAAGCGGAGCAGCGGAGTGTGTTAGATAAATGCCGTTCGCGTTGATTTTCAGTGCCAGGTGCTTGTCTGCACTGTGCAATCAACGCAAACGGCACCATCCACAGTGCAAGCGGGCGCAGCTTCCTTTCTGCCGCTCGAGTAGATTTTTACTTGAGCGGCAGATTTCTCAACACGAACAGACGGTTTCTCAATGTGAACGGTCGCGAGCATACATGACCACTCGCAATGAGAAATCTGACCACCCGCATTGAGAAATCTCACCGAGAAGTTGATTTTCCACGCTCGCACTCGCCAACTTGATGCTGACGATCACGAACAAGGAAAAATCTCGCCGGGCGGTGGATTTTTCTCGCTCGCGCTCGCCAACATAACGTTGACAAACGCGAGTGAGGAAAAACCTCTGCTCCGCAACGCGAAGCGGAGTTTTTCAGAACTCCGCGATCTCCGTGTAACGCGGAGTGCAGAAAACTATAGGGAAGCATCTGCTTTGCATTCAGCCAAAAATAACTACCTTCGATGTCTTCTGGATGTTCCACATTGCAGCCCCGCTTTTATTGTCCATCAAGAGTTTATGGCACAGAACCTAGAGGATATACTAACTCTTCACCCACTACCGAGATTGGATTTCCACTTGGTGGAGTGTGGCTTAATGGTTAGAGCGGCAGACCCTGAAGCAGAGTTCTGGCCAGGGACCAGGGTTCGATTCCCGCCTCGGTGGGGCTCGGGCTCAATTTCCTTGGACCTGTCTATTCTCGCCTCGGTGCCTATTCTAATCACGGGCCCCACGCTGCAACTCTGGGCAATAGCTTGCTTAGCCTCCACACCGGCCCCAACAGTGCTAAGGATGCCTGGCTTCACCCTGGGGGTGCCCAGGAGTGGACACTTCACAGGGAAAGCCAGGAGGGGTTCCACAGCGGTGTGAGTATCAGCGCCAGGAAACCGCTAAAAGGCGACACTGCAAGGTGGCCGTCTGGTGACAGTGCGCTCTATAAGTACCTTGACATTTACATTTACATTACCGAGATTGGATTTCCACTTGGTCACAGCCAGAGACGCAGTTAAACAGGGTCATCCCAAGGAATTGTTTAAACCTTAATTATGCCCAAAGAATTCCCTTGCTCAAGTATGTTCAGACCTCATTTTCCGCTCTGGGACGCCTGGAACTGTTTGAGAGACCTGAGCGGGTTGTGAAGGCGGATCAGATCTGGATGCAGAAGGCGTTTGTTTTAGCTCGCCATCTTAATAGAGAGGGTTTAGAATTGTTGAAAAGTTCACTTCGAACCTACTATTTGTTAGAAATTACACTGATTTAGCCTTCTCAAGAAGCATGAGTAGGTGCATGAATTCTTGACCTTGTGGTTGTGACTCAGCGTACAAGCATACTACACTTCATTTTGACTTGTTTTGTGAGTTTTATATGAAACCACGAAGAGCTTTTATTCTTCCACCTTTTAAAAATATTCTCCCTTTTAATCAAGTACATCAAGCTCTAATGTTTTTGCAGTTACTGGAAGATGATTTAGTGTGTTATTCTGTGTATTTGGTGTGGTGTTCAGTTTTCTCTTAGATGCGGTTACAATATGACATCTGTTCCCTGACTGTTTTTGATGTAAATATTTTTGTTACGTTAAAGGGAAATTTTTGTCTTGATTGGAGCCCCATAATCACTAATATATGGCATTGATTGTTTAAAACGTTGATTGTTTATGTGACATCCTGTATGCATTTTGTTTACAATTTTATTTGTATTTTATGGCTCGTATAATATATATTATGACTTATTATAGATTTTGAATAATTTCGAAGTAAAGATTATTGATGATGATCCATTATTTCTAATTGTCTGTGAAAGTTCGTGACCTCTCACACAGATTTTTCTAAGGTAGAACTGGACTCTAGCAGAGAGAATGGTTAGATGCAGTAATTTGGTCATGTCTGCTTGAGAATTGTGTGTTCAGGGTTCGGGTGTGGTTTGTTTTTTATCTCTGTGTTCCGTATGGCTAGTCTTACGGCTTTTGTTTTTTGAAGAATTAGACTCTCCTGCCTATTGGCTTTTGCAATTGTCATAGTTAGATTGTGTAGTTCTTTCATGAGATAGAATCCGTGTTATTAGATTCTATATATCTGTTGGTTTTTGGAGTAGAAGCACACCATGTTAAGTCTTGGAGGGGGGCAGAGTCTAATAGGGCAGCCTCAGCCTGGGGAAGAGCGCTTTTGTGTTGTGTCTTGCTTTCCTTGTATTCTCTGGTCTCTGCACCACCATAGTATGATGTTGCAAGGAATCCATCTATGTCACTTGAAGTGTTGGTCTGTCATTGACAACAAATGAGACCAGCGTCTGAGCAGGAAAGTCCCATGCCCCTGGTGGGGTATCCTGATCCCATATAATTTTAACTTCCAACTGAAACTGATGTTCTCAAGTGTATCCTGATTTATGAATAAAGAAGCTACCAGCTTTTACTGCAAAGTCCAGATTGATGACTGCGCACAAGTGACTTTGCAACACATTTTGTTTCATCAGTCTCCTCTCACATGTCCCTGGGCTTTTTTTTCTCCCTTTTTGCTTAAAAAGACCTAGGTATCTATCCCCATATTTTTCCATTTAATTTAGGAAAATCCATACCTCTTAAAATAGGAGCCCGCAAGGAGCTCTCGGGCATGCAAGAATTTGAGCAATTATGTCTTTGGACAAAACAAGGAAAAATAAAAGTGTTTCTCCTCGTTATGCCACTCCTCCACCTCCCAAAACTTTGTAAATCTGGGAATGTGTCAGGTTCCGAGGATATTGAGTGGGAACATCCATAGCAACACCCATGTAATGCGTGAAAGGAGGCCATATTTACCAGGCCATGAAAAGTCATGCAGGGTGACTTTACTTGGCATTGTAAATATGGGTAGGCACTCTGAGCCGCCGGTGTGTCAAAAAATGAGGCCCATTGTGGGTCCATAACAGCTCCACAGTGGCTGCTGACAACAGTTCCATATTATTGTTCAGCTACACAGAGACCAAAACAAAAATGGAGAGTTGATATAAACAGTGAGAATCAAACATGTAAAACTTCAGACAATGTAAAACAAGAGGGCAAAGACAAATCTGAGCGAGAACAGAATTAATCAGGTAAAAAACACATTAATAACTTGTTAAGGAGCAGAGACGGCTAACCTCCACAGTTGACAGCCTAGACAGCAGATTTATTATCTTTTTAAAAAACATTTCCTGATAGTCAAATGATAAATTCCTAATTGACAGGAACAGGTCTGTTATCCGTGAGTAGTAGGACGAGCACTTTTCCTCCGCACAGTCGTCGAGCTTCTGCGTCGCACAGAGGGAAGTGATTCACTGCGTGTCACACGTGACGCGGAGGTCAAGCGGAAACCAGGATACTGCATCTCTTCTTCCCGCCCCCCACTGCTTATATAAAGATCTCACGCACTCCTAGAGAAAGGGCTGAAGGGAATAACTGGTGATAGCAGAAAAGAAAGACAAAGTGACGGAGGAAGATGGCTATAAGGCGCAAGAGGGAGACTCAGTTGAGGAGAAACAGGAGACAGTGACACACAGTTCTTAAGCTAATTGATAGAGTCAGTCCCTGCATCCTCGGACGTCTACAGCTCGAATGCGCATTGCTCTTCTAAGGCATCTTGGACTTCATTCGGATCACACGGCTCCTCTGTCACTTCAAAGGGGTCGCTCTGTAGCGTGCAGATTTGCGAGTTGTGCCCGACTAGCCTAGCCCTGATGATGTGGCTCTTGATATCAGTATCTACATAAGGCTGTGGTTCATCCTTGGGGTCTATCACGAGTGTTATGTGATTTGACAAGCACCAGGCTCCCTGTATTACAGATGGGAAGGTACAGCTGTGTAGTCTTGAGTAACACTCTACATGTAATGTTGATTTAAGAGGTTTATTTCGGCTCAAACCTGGTCAGTGCAGCAGGCGGCCCTGGATAACAGTGAGCCACCAACGTAGCACTGCGCAGCAAGAACAAATGGACCGAGCCTGGTCACAAGGGGTGCATGGAGATACATTTTAGAGGAGAGGCCGGGAGGTACATCCCTCCCATCTTTTAATCAAAACCAACATATGTAACCAAAACTTTTATACACAATTACAGACAAAGTCTCTTAGGTTCTGGCTGGGCACCGTGGTCGGCCGCAGCTGATATTGTGGACTTCAGGGTTCCACACTCTGCTACTGTCCGCCAGCATAATCTGCCTCTGAGGTACTTCCGGACTGCGCCATCTGCCCTCCGGCTTGTTCTCCGGTCTGTTGGGGTGTGAGCGGCATGCTGGCTCCGTCGACCACATCAGGTAAGTAGTCATCGTCTTCCTGGTTGTTTCCCGCTCTCCCATGGACACATGCAGGTGTGGTGCCTGGAGAAACTTCTTTGAACCAAGACACGTTTCTTATGACCGTATGTCGCCCTCGCCTGGAGGTTATCATGGTTCCATCGACCTATACTACTGTCCATACTTCTGGTTTGTAAGGTGTCTGAAACTTCCACCCTGGGTGACGGTCTTTGATGGGGCCCTCACATGACGACCTTGGGAGGCCTTCTCATTGGTTGTTGGGTGCTTTTGTTGTACTTTCTCTATGTCCAAATTTGGTTGCACTCACTCGGTGTTCTCCGGAATGACGTCCCTGGGTGGCTTTCAGAAGTGGAGGGTTGCAGGAGCACACCCCATGGTGGAGTGCGGGGTCTGCTGGTAGGCTAGGAGTAACTGGTGAAGGCATACTTCAACATCTTGGTGCTGGTCTACTTTCGATTCACTGTCCTCATAAACCTTTCCACCTCGCCGTTCGCCTGTGGCAATTGAGGTGTGATTCTCCGGTGGTGAATAGCGTTTTGCACCAAAAAGTCCTGAAACTCCTGCCCTTGGAAAGGATCCATTGTTGGACTTCACTTGTCCCGGCAAACCAAACATCACGAAAGTCTTCTGCAGTGCAGGTCGCACATGGACCACTGGAGGGTACGGGTTCGACCACAGGAAATTTGGAGAATGAGTCTATGATACCAAGGTGTTCCTCCCATCGGCAAAACTCCCGAAGTCGGCGCTGACCTTTGCCAACGGAGTGAGGCATGGCGCTTCTGTCAGCAGGGACACTGGAGCCAGGTCCCTGCCGGTGATGTTGCATGGGTGGCAGCGCCGGAGTTCTTCATCCACGAGCTCGTCCATGGCTGTGAACCACACCTTCACGCGGAGCCTCGCTTTGGTCTTGGTGGCCCCTTGGTGGCCTTGCTGGGTGAGTGTGATCATCCGACTCTGAAGGCTTTTTAGGATAACAATCCTTTGCCCGCATAGCACCAAACCGGACCCACTTGTCCGAAGTTCATGTTGTGCCCTCCAGAACTGATAGTGCACGTTCTGCCGTCTGACAACTTGAAACCTTCCAGGAATATGTGCCATTGCACCTTTTCCAGGGTGTCTTTCACCTTCCGCAGCGTGTCATCAGCGTTTGTGGCTTCCCGTATGTCTTCTCAGTGACAGCCACTGGACAGGAGTGATCCTCCACCATGTTCACAAAGCATTCCGTGCGTTCTTCGTCCAGTGCCTGCTCCCTTGGGGTGCTTGGAGAGGGGTGGCGCGATAGGAAGTCGGCTTGGTTGAATACAAGCTCTAAATCTTCTGAGGTGTGGCAGCTGAGCAGCGTGCACTTGTGGCCTTCCGTTATGTGGAACCGGGTTGTGACTCCATGGTCGTCGCTGGCGACATCAACTTCAATTGTGCCCAGCGACAGTAGAGGATCCGTACACCCATAGGTGAAGATTCAGGCAGAGCTGGTGGTGAGAGTCCATCACATTAACCAATGCTCCAGTGTCGATTAGGGCTTGGATCGGGACATTGTTGATGGGCACTGTGCATATGGATGCGGGACGCCTCTTATGACGAGAGCAACCGGCGAAGGAGATCACGAAGATGTCATCTTCGAAGTGCGCCGTGACTCGAGGAGTGGGGGGTGTCCCTGGGTTGACGGGGTCTTCGAGCGTTAAATGGCGAAGGTTCGTGGCATGCCCTCTCGATCTGCTTCCTCCCAACCGCCCTCTTCTGTCATGGCAGACACTGGCACAGTGGTTGATCTTGCCACACCTCGAACACGTTTGCCCTCTCGCTGGACAGTGATCCGCTGGCTCGTGGTCAAAGCCGCAGTATCCGCACTTTTTGGCCCATCTTCCTGGGGAGCTCTGTGGTTGAGCTGTGCTGGGTGCTGTTGAATGGTATCCACTGTTTCCTCTTTAATGAAAGTTGTCGTCGTGGCTGGTGATGTAATAGCGCGCCTGATCCTGGCCCCTTCCAACTCACCTGCCCGACTGTTGGAGAGTTCATGTGAGTGTGCGAGGACCAGAATTTCGTCTGACGACATCCACGGTTGGCATAGTATTTGGTGTCTGAGCGAGAGGGACCTGCATTACTGGAGGATCTGCGCTTGGATCTCCTCGTGTTGATCAATGTTCATGCATGTGTTCGCGAGCTTCCGCAGCCTGGAGTAGAACAGGTCTACCGACTCTGAGTCTGTTTGTTTGGCTTGGCGTAGCTTGAACCGCTCGTAGTCGGAGGTTCATCTGCGTGTCGAAATGTCTGTTTAAGGCTTCAACTGCAGCATCATAGTCATTATCCTCGTCGGTGTTGGGCAACATCTCAAAATCGCCCCCGAAGTGCATCAGTAGTGATTGCTTCAAAGCCCCATCTGTTTCTCGAGTGCCGCGAAAGAAGTGATTGACGCAGCCTAGCCATAGTTTACATCAAGGTGCAGCTTACGCTGGGTCAGCTAACTGGCTTAATGGTGGTAGTGTGGTTACAGAGGCGTGCGAGTATGGCACGAGTGGGACTTGAGCCACCGCTGGCAGTTGGGGATGTGATGGGTCTCCCATGGGTGCTGTGGCTCTTGCAGCCGGTGTGTTTGCCTTTTGCTGAGCAGAACTCTACTGCGCCGGGTGTGCGTGGAAAGAGGGATGTCTATTCCTTCTGGACTTTATGCTTTTCTTTTTTTTACTCCCCTGGGGCAGTCTCCCACTTCTGCTGCGCCGCAGGTAGAGGTGAGGGGGGAACAACCCTTTTGCCACCCAGTCTTTTAGTGCAGTGTCACTATATTTGCCTGTGGTATGCATTGTTTTCTTTATTTTACTTTTCCTGCCTTTTTCATTTGTCTTGACAAGTCTGGGGGTATTATGGTGCCGGGTAGCCCTCCGCATGTTTGCCTCACCTTTCAGTCGGCAGGTGTGGCACTCTCCTCACGGCCTCTCGAGGCAGCGCCGCAGGCTGGAGATGATGCGGCTGTGTTGAAAGGGAAGGCCATGCCCCCTGTGATGCAGCGTTCTCACAGGCTGGGGGCAGCCAGCAGGCACAGTGGGCCGACGTTTGACTGCAGCAAGCGGGTCTGTCCTGTGTCGGCGAGTGTCGGTGCCGTGGGCAACGGGTGTTGCGGCACCAGAAGGAGGCAGCAACCGGCAATGCAGTGAGAAGTCGACACTCCCTCGTCACCAGTGTAGCAGGAGGTCCTGGAAAACGGTGAGCTACCAACGTAGCACTGCGCAGCAAGGACACACGGACACTTGGCTCTCTGCCCGGCGAGTGATCACATGCGATTCTCACCGGTTTATTTATCCCCCTCGGATCGAGACCGGTCACGAGGGGTGCATGGTGATACATTTTAAGGGAGAGGCCTTGTGGCTCACTAAAGTCACCACCTCCACACACAGAGCTTGACCATACACATCCATTCAACCGCCTTTCTCTCAACCCTGCAACGTCCTTGCTCTGGCACTCAAAGAACTCGGAACCCTTGAGTTCTCAGAGATGCCTTGAGCGAGCACGAACACCACACTTTCCTTTACACAAAATATCCAACACAAACTACATAAGCATTCTAGAGTACATAGGGTAGTAATGCACCCCAATAACTTAGCAAATAAGCATATATACTATTTGAAAACATTACCCTAAATTACTTACACCTCGTACAGAGGTTGAGCTAAAGGGAATATATACATACACATCCCTCCAACCACCTTTCTCTTGTCCCTGTGCAGTGCTTGCTCTGGCATTCGAAGAACTCAGAACCCTCGAGTTCTCGGAGATGCCTCGAGCAAGCATGACTACAACATGTAGCTTGTTGACATCGGACTACAGTCTCTTTTTTCTACATCACAAGGCGCACTTCTTGTATTCGTGAATTTGGTTCCACTATAACACTGGGAATCGTTTGGATCTTTCTTTCGAGCATATGTTCAGTGAGGGAAACACTTGTCATTTAGGGTTCGTCTCTTGGTAGACATGCAGTGTTGGACAGGGAACTGCAGAAATGGAAGTATACAGCTGGAAGAGGCTTCTTTAGAGTGTACATGAAACGCTCTACGCCATTATCATGAAGCTAGAGCAGGGTTCTCTGCAATCAGTCAAGTCTGGTTTGTAGAGCGTGGCTAATCACTCGTGAGGGTATCCAGGCACAGTGTTCTTGCTAGAGGCAGTTGAAAAGCCAGGGCTGGAGACCCTTTCTGAATTCCAGGAGGGAGTGTGATGTTCAGCGGTGCAGGGGGAGGTAGTTCCAGAACTTCCCAGCAAGGTAAGTTCCAGAACTTCCCAGCAAGGTAGGAGAAGGAGTGTCCTCTAATATTGCTTTGGTGGATGCAGGAAGGAGGTTGCAAGGGGGAGGAGCGCAGCTGTCTGGAGGGTTGGTGGAAGTTCAGAAGGTGATTGATGTATGCTGGCCCTTCGGTCGTGGAGGATCTTGTAAGACATGTGACAGCATCTTCAATTGGCATCTTTTCTGGATGGGGAGCCAGTGGATGTTCCTGAGGTGGGGGGTGATGTAGGTCCATTTGGGGAGCTCGAGGATAAGCCTGGCCACTGAGTTCTGTATCATCTGGAGTCTCTTTTGGAGTTGGGTGGTGAGTGCATTGCCGTAATCCAGTCAGTTTGTGACTGCCAGGGCTTGAAAGTCAGCTTTGCAGCAAAATGCTTGAACTCATCTGCATAGAAAGGAAGGTTGTGGTCTGACTTCACCCACAGACGGGATACCAAATGTGGGGATTTTGTTGACTGCTGTCATGACGGCCAACGGTCATAGATTAGGGATGGCCATAAACTCAGGAAAATGAGACTACTCATCTGCTAACAGGAGATGCTTGCTCCATGGCAATGGGTCCAAAGAATTCAACTGCAACTTCAGTCGATACACTTGTTGAAAACCATAAAATTTGCAGAAGTTCAAAAGTATCAGCTTTCCCAGGGCTCTGGCACACATGGCACTCTCCTACCATCTTCTCCAGCCGTACACATCAAGGAACCAAACCTTAGGTTTTAACAGCCGCTTGGTGGCCAGTGTGCCTCTGTGGCACTTGCGTGCCAGTTTAATAACTTAAAGTGAGGGACAATGAGGCAAGTTACACACAGTAGTACTTTACTGTTGTATTGCCAGGTCATTGTGAACTTGTCAAAATACATTGAGATCCTAAAGACAACTGTGTCGGTTTGGCTTGCAAATGTGTTTTAGGATTTTCAATCGTTGAGTATCACTGTCAAATCAAATCATGCTTTATTCGGATTGTGTAATACATTCATAAAAGCCACAACCCTTCAAATATAGAAAACATTTAAAAAAAATTATAAAAATATTTTATAACAGCTTCTAAAAATACATGATGAATTGAGTGGACAGTGGCTGTAAAAACAAACGCTGGGCGACATTGTGCAAATGCATTCTCCCGTAAACCAGGTAATAAAAATCTTTTTCTCACGTCCTTGTAAAATTAATAAAATAGCACTGTATGCATTGTGCTCTGCTCAGACACATTGTCACAAGGGCATTTAATAAGAGACCTTGACCAGTTATTAATAGACGGATAGGTTATCAGTCGATGAAATGTGTTTAACCTAAATCTTATAAGAAAGAATCTATGTCTGGCATTCTGGAGAAAAACAAGATAGGGTTGAATATCGTAGGTAACCAGCGTCAGTTGGTTATTGAGAACACTGGGATTTATGAGCTCAGATGTCAGTCTGAGGTTCTCAAACAGAGAGAAGTAACCCTGTTTGAGATTTTGTCTACTGATTTGGAGTAATGTGTAGTAAGAGTTAAAGTACTCTGGGCACCCTAAATCAGAGTGCATGTTGTTAATGTAGTTCAACAGAGGGATTTGTTGGGAAAAAGATGAATTAATACAGTCTCTAATAATCTCCCAGTTGAAAGTGGTCTCTTCTGAAGTCCAAATCTTGTTCCAGAGTAAGAGTGGCTGTGTTTTAGAAACATCTGATAAAAATGGGGCACCCAGTTCAGAGAAACAAATTTCAGAGGGGCAACTATGGGGGACCGATGAGAAATTCCTAAAAAAAAAAAAAGGAGTTTTCCACAGATTGTAGATGATGGCAATCGCTTTACCCCAGACCCCAACTCCATATAGAGCAGATAAGAAACATTTGGCCTTATAAATTACTTGTATTCCTTCTGTGGTTTCTTACCTAATCTGGTTGCAAAATTCTGAAGTGCATTAATGGCCACCATGAAATAAAATTTCCTGCTAGTAACCGCCTGTTTTCAAGATCCCCATCTGTCGAATACAATGCCTGTAAAGGAAGAGATAGAATTAATTCTAGTGTCCCCATCATGAAATCATGACCGCTCATTTTTCTCCTCCCACATTTCATTATAAAAGTTTTACCAGTGCTGACTGAAAGGCCCAAGTCTTTCATATAGCCTGCAAAACAGGTAAGTGCTGTTGCAATGTGAAAGGAGTGCAGGCCATAAGAACGTTGGCATCTGCATAAAGGAAGGCCGGTATCAGCCGCTGACCAACGTGGGGGAGATTAGCACAATTTTCTGCTAGAATACTACCTAGACTATTGATATATAAATAAAAAAGAAAGAGGGGAAGGACCCCTGTCTGACTCCTCGTTTTACACTAAAAAAGTTGGTACATTTCCCCATAGGTCCGTAACCAACCCTGGCCCTGCTGCCCAAGTATAGATCCCTCAAAACGCACTATACAACCGGAGGATCCACCCTAAGCTTAGACATAATTGACCATAGTTTATCATGTATTACACAATCAAATGTGTAGGATAAGTCAACAAAAGCTAAACACATTGGTCTAATTGATCAGGGTATACTTACCAACTATCAGATTTAGATTCAGACCCAGTTCTAAGGTTCATTATCACTGCGGAACCCGTATTGCAGGTCTGATGATATGTCATTACTAACAGCCCACTCATCCATTCTTCCCAAAATGATACTTCGTGCCACTTTCTCTAGGGAATCAAGCAATGATATTGGACGATAACAGACTGGTGGGGAGCGGTCACCCTTTTTAGGTCTCGCCTGACCCAGCGCATGCGCTGGTCTGGCAAGACTTATTGAGAGGGCTCCAAAAAGTGCTACCAGGCCAGTCTAGAGCTACATTGCATGTGCGCGGGCGCGCGCGCCGCGCTTGACTGCGATTACTTTCTCTTTCGCGGTCCCGCGGCCGCTTTGATGTTTGATAGCGATCACTTTCGCTTGGCATAACAAGGTAACATCTAGGAATATTCATCGTTTTAAACATTACAGTACGTCTTTTCACCGGCGTGAGACCAAAATAATTACATTACATAACCCAAATAAACGTACAGTCGATGAATCTATTGGAACCAAATATCACGAAAGATGCCAAGACCTTAAGATTCAACTAAGTAAACCGCTTGTGTTATTTCTTCTGTTTGTTGCTGCCTGTTATCCTCGTTACCTACCAGTTAAATACAGCTCTTGGCAGCGAGCACTGAACTCATCGAGCTAACTTACATCTATGAGTAAAGACTCCCCTTGCACTATGAGAAACATATGTTGACGTAACCGCCCAAGGCCATCTCTGGGATACCTTGTGCAGTTTAAAATGAATGTCTTTGGATAAACAAATATTTACACTTTCCAATTGTATGTTTTTACACTGCATTGGTAAGTCTAACCATGATTGCAGCATGTTATTTATAGTGCACTGAAAATGTCTTCTATTATTGATATCAATAGCGGGACGTGGAGTGGTTGTTTCAAAAAGGCATACATGAAGCCATGCTTTTCCATAAAGGTCCAAAGGCTTAAAGTGCCTGATGATCATACAGGGACACTGAACTCTCAATGAGGGACCCTTCCTGCAGAGAATAACAACTGGCCAGACTACATAGTGGTGATGAAGTGACCTGTGTATATATGACTGCCTCTGTTCAACCTCAGCCAGTAGAACATTTGCTGCTAAACTATATTACAGTACTCCAAAAAGGCAATCCCGTGAAAAGAAGCAAAATGCAATTCTAATTTGTTTTATGAATATGTTTACTTATTGGAAGAAAAATTAGATTAAAAGGAGTGTCAGCCTCCAAATTTGGACTGCTTCATTTTATGGTATTTTAAGTGTACTTGTAAGCTGATGCAGTTGTTCAGGTAGGTGGGACTTAAATTGTGTAGTGCTTTGTATGTGTGTGAAAGTAATTTGAAATGCGTGTGTTTGTGTATGGGGAACCATTGGAGGTCTCTAAGGTGGGAGAGATGTGGGTCTGTGCTGGGAGGCTGAGTGTGAGTCCGGCTGCTACATTCTGAATGGTCATAAGCAACTTGGTGGTTTGGGCAGATATTCCAAAAAACTGTGTTTCCATAGTCTTGCTTGCTGGTGATGAGTGCTTGGGTGATTGTTCAGTGGCTGCAGAGTCTCAACTGACCCTCATATGGCGAGTCTGCCCATCATTTTACCTTGACTTCAGCTGTGCCTTTACACCTTAATTTGACTGAGAATTTGTTCGCCATTAGGAAATTGCTAAAAACTAGTCTACTCTTTCAAACCATCTTATATGATATTGCCTGCATAGATTCTAAAGCGCTAGGATACCCTTTTTTAGTAGCAGTGTGCTGCATGCTATTTTAGGTTGATTCCACCAGACAACTCAAGCTGTCTAGTTGCGAAAAACCTATTGTAGGCTTTACAACAAATTACATTCACTTACCGTAGGTTGGTTGTATTGGCAGTCTCATTTGCTTGCTTTATTGTCAGTCTCATTGCTTGCTTCATTGTCAGTCTCATTTACTTGCTTTTTATTTGATGGCTTTTCTAGTCATTCTTCTGTTTGTTCCTCCCTTGGATCAAAGTCTCTTTACCGTGCTCTTAGCTAGTTGACATGTGTCCTTTCACTGCTCTGTTTTAGGGAACTATTTTTCTTCTTGGTTAAGCACCCCATCAGAGTGCATGTGTTTTCCAGCTCTCTCCCTCTTGTGTTTCTCTCCATTAAAGTCAAAAATACCCATCCCCACGATCTTTTTTCCGCTATCTATCATGGCTGCTGACTCTCTCTCCCGTTTACTTCTTCCCACATTCCCTTTTGCTGTCTCCCTCTTGTGCCTCTCTCCAGGCCCCCTATGTTGCTTTTGCGCCCCCTTTCTACTCTTCGCTGCTTCTCCAAAACCCACTGCCCCCTATCTGCTCATGTGGTGTCTCACTGCCTCTTCTGCTCTTTTCTCAATATATTTTTTAAAAGGCAACAAATTGCTGCTGACCCCCCACAAAATCGCTTTTTAAAATTGACTTATCTAAGTGACACCAACCATCTTAGATCGGTAAATAAAAAATAAACGAAAATGGTGCTCGCGCCATTCTGTAGGCACACACATAAGTGATGACGCAAGTGCACACCTAGAAAATGACGCAACCACCAACAGCAGCCGCTTTATTGTGCCTTTTTTGGGTGATGCCTAGCAGCATCAGCAAAAAGCATTGCTTTTTAGGTCTTGCCTGACCCAGCGCATGCGCTGATCTGGCGAGACTTTTTGTGTGGGCTCCAAAAAATGCTACCATGGCAAGCCTAGAGCTACAGTGCATGTGCGCGGGCGCGCACTTAGGAGCAGAGGCTGGCTTATTTTTTGTCCGCGATCACTTTCGCGGCGCCCCTTTGATGCTCTCGTTCAAAGAACATCATAGAACATGTTGTGTTAATGCTTTACTGCGTCCGTTTGACTTACAATGTGCTTTCTCTTTCCACAAACTCGATGTTTGTGTTCCTTTATTTTGAGATGCTTTTAGTATTACTGTTTTGTGACTCAAAGAACATTAAGGAAATGTTACTGTGAAACTGGACAACGTTCACAGGGTTTATTTCTGATCGCAGCGGCTGCTTCATGTCCCTTGCACCATTCAGGGAGTCCTTTCGTTGGCGCTTTCATGAGGACATGACGAGGAAGCTGGAAACTTTTGGCACATTCTCTTTAAAAGCACAGCATGTTGCCGACTGGTTAATCGATTAGTCCTATGTAGCGCTTTAGATCTCAAAGCGATATGGTGGATGCAGCAGTTACAACTCATGAAATATGGGGTGCAACTCACAAGGAGGTGGCAGGTTTGAGTGCACATTGGCTGCAATCGAACTCTTAAGATGATGGGCTGTGTGTATCCATTATCAGCACCCAGTCTTCGCTAAGTGATTTTGTTTGTTTTGTTGTTGTGTTACTGCTTTGCTGCGCCCGTTTGATTTACAACGTGCTTTCTCTTTCCACAAACTCGATGTTTGTGTTCCTTTATTTTGAGATGCTTTTAGTATTACTGTCACACACACAACCACAACCACATGCACAACCACACACACACACACACACACACAAAACCACAACCACACATACAAAACCACACACATACACACAACCACACACACAACCACACCCACAACCACACAACAACCACACACACGTACAACCACACCCACAATCACACCCACACACACAACCCCAACCACACACACAACCACACACACACAACCACACAACCACACCCACAACCACAACCACATGCACAACCACAACCACACCCACCCACAGCCATACACACACAACCCCAACCACACACAAAACCACACACACAACCACAACCAACCACACACACACACAACACACACAACCACACACACACAACACACACACCCACACAAAACCACACACACAACCACAACCACACACACACACCCACACAAACAACCACACACACAACCACACCCTCAACCACACACACCACCACAACCACACCCAACCACACACACACACAACCACACACACACCACACCCAACCACAACCACAACCACACCCACAACCACACCCAACCACAACCACACCCAGCCACAATCACACCCAGCCACAATCACCCACAACCACACCCCCACCCACAACCACACCCACAACCACAACCACACACACACACACACAACCACACACACAACCACACACACACACACAACCAACCACACACACACAACCACACACACAACCACACATACAAACACACACAACCACACACAACCACCCACCCACAACCACACCCACACCCACACCCACCCACCCACCCACACGCACGCACAACCACACACACACAACCACACACAACCACAACCACACACACAACCAAACACACACAACCACACACACACACAACCACACCAAGCATTGGCATAGTCAATAGGTCTCGCCTTTGGGACCTTATAAGTGTTTAGCCACGCAACAGTTGATGTGGTTGCACCAAGGATATTGTGCTGCATAACTAAATACTTAGAAGGTCCCAAAAGCTAGACCTATTGGCTATGCCAATGCTTGTTGTATATAGGGACTATGAGTGATTCTGACCATGTACTCAAAAGACTTACTGAGCAGGTGTCAATGTCAAGGAGGTCAGCTGCAACTCAGTCGATCATCAAGAGATGTTTAAAAAAAAGTAATTTTTACTTACCATACACATGTACAATTTACTACCTGTTAACATAGTGAAGATAATCGTCTGCCACTGAAGCCCATCAGAAGTAACAAGGGAAAATCTCAAGACAAAATAAGCAGGGTTCTTATTCTTACCCACGTGAAGGGAGTATCCTGAACTTGTAGTCCTCTGATGAAAATCCCACATTTATCCTTGGGGCAATTCGGCCTTCGGACTCATAATGGTTAGCAATGCCTGATGGTCTGTCATTACAGTGAATGGCTTCCCACAGAAGGAAACAAAATCCCAAAATTGTTTACAAGTCCACACTATGGCTCTCTTTATGTTTAGCTTGTTAATAGGCTTTTCATTACTTGAGACTGTGCCTTGCATTTACGACCACTCAAAGAGGGGCTTCAGGATCAATGTTTCTTTAAGCCAGGATGGCCCCTAACCTGACAGGACTTATTTCGATTTGAACTTTGGTGTCCAGAGTGGCCGAAACATGGCAGATTCTCAACTTCTGGGATTGAGGGGTAAATGCCTCAAATGCACTTTTAAATATTCCCAGGGCTCTCGCAAGGATGCCCTATTTGTGACCTTACTTAGAGGTTCCCTTCCTGGGGCAAAATATTACCTGTAGTATTGGGAGCAGTAGTTGGCTAGCCCCAGAAATGACCACTTAGATCAGGCATTTTCATGTGCATTTGCCAGTGTGAGGGCAGAGCCATTTTTCAGATCGGGCTCATGTCTTCCTGTGCAGGAAGGCAGTAAAGCTTTAGCAAGGCCTTTCAAAAATTACATTTTGCCTTGTTCAGCATAAAACTGACTTCCTTGAGGACTCAGCAAACCTTGAACAGTGACAAAGACCAAAATCACATTGCAATTTAGGCAAACTGGTACTCCATGATTAAATAAAACATTACATTTCCCTTCGTGAAAACCCTTGGCTGCCAAGGAAACGCCCAAACTGAGGCATTTGTACATGAAAAGGCCCGATGGGTGGTGAAGATAGTAAAGCAACATGATCCTTTTTAATTAGAATTGATGGCCTCCATCATAGAGATCCAAATTTGATAAACATGGTGAGGAAATAAAATAATGGAAAGATCACTTCCCGGTTCTGTCCCCTCGCACACTTCTCTACATCCCTAAAAACAGATCTATACAGCATCCATTCAAGTATATTCACCGACATTCTGTCCAGCCTGCCCCTGTGAGCCTGTGAGCCCATCCACATTTCTTTAAACGCGCAAATTCCTTTCCCCTGGCGAGGCCAACAGCCCGAGCATATCAGGACTCTAAGCCCTGGGAAGATAATAAATGGGCCTCCGAGCTAAAAAGAGACAGGAACTGATCCCAGACTCGCGGCATAAAGATAAGGGCCCCTCTGACCTCGCTCAGGCTCAGGAAACTGTCAAGGAAACATAAACCATACACGTTTGTTTTAGATAAGGTTACTTTCCGACCTTGTGCAAAAATGTGCCGTGAAACTTATCTCTCTTCAGACAACGAAGGATGTCCTGCACTGTGTTTTTTTTTTAACCATGTAAAGGAGGGGTCCACCCAGAGCGTGTGCAGAAAATGTATATATATTGTACTCTGTGAATAAAGATTCAGACCACTCCTGAACCTTGCACGGTGATGGACTTTGTTCTCCCTTGACTCGAGTTATTGTATTAAAGTCCTTGTTTTAACTCGAACGCCACGGACTCCCCGACTCATTATTTGATCATTATAGAAATTCTGCCTGGCGTAAATATAGATTTATTTACCACATTTACTGGCGCCCGAACAGGGACACTCCCCTTCCCCATGCGCCGGCGATGTAGGCCCGGTCTTTGTCCCTTCCAGACCCTCCCGACGGACTTCACGTGCACGAAAACGGGGTTTCCCGTTAACTCCCTTGGCTGAGGGGAGAGGAGACGGACTGCGGCCGGACATCCACACGAGGCGGTGAAGAAGTTGGCGGAGTGTCCCAACCCAGAGCCCGACCAGTGTAATCGTCGAGTCCGAGGCTTTCGGAGTCCCACCCCCACTGCGCAGCGTCAAGAACCCAACGACCAGGTCTCCAAGTCCTGCTTCTCAGTGAGTACACCTGGGAATGCATAAAGACGGGCTCTCTGAATGAGCACGGTAAAGACGAGTCCAGTTTTTGTTTAGTGGGTTCGGTATAAAGTTGCACCGCAATTCCGGTGTATAAAGATATCGAGTGTATTGACTGAGTATATTGTTAAGAATTATTTTTGTGTAGACATGCCGTTGTTTTCACGCTTACGTAAACTGGGTACTAAGAAGGGGTTGTTGGAACATTCAGTTCCACTTCCCCCTCGAGACACACCCGGACATTTCATGTACACAAAGCATGGAATTAGTGCAATATTGTTTATGGAATTATGGGTTGATTACACCAAGGGGTTAGAGAACATATATAGGTGGCCTGAAACTGGTACGTTTGATATGGAATGTATAATGAAATTAGAGGAGCAACTATGGAAAAGGAAAGTGAGACCAGCTCAAGAGTAGTCTATAGAAATGTGGCGCAAAGAAGCGCATAGGCGGAAGCAAAAAGAAATTGGTAAACTGGAGAAAGGTAGAAAGATGTCAGAAGAGGCAAGGGAAAAGAAATTGCAGGATGTAGGGGCCAAGGTCCAAAAAGAACAACAAGACCGACACCAGAATGCTCTTATCACGGGAATTTATCCCGTGCTAACAGACTTACCCACGGAGAGGGATTTTACAAACATTCCAAGAAAGACTGTAGAGGAAATGGTTGTGCCCTCTGCCCCGGTTGATAGTTTCATCGAAAACTATTTAATGGCCTCGCCCCCACAGTATGTAGAAAGTCCCGCTCCCCTAGCTATGATACACCAAGTGCCACAACTTGATCAGACTTCCGCTACCCAAGCTACAATACATCAAGTGCCACAACTTACTCAACCAGATCAGTTGCCACCGTCACCTGACCCACCAGGGGCAGTAGGGGGGCACCGCATTTTACCTACGCAACCTAACACAAGCACCTACGAAGAAAGTCCTGGCACTGGTCAAATGGAGGACGTTTCACGACAATTGGCTGAGGCAGAACACGAACTAAGAGACATAGTGAGCAAAAAGAAACTGTTGGACGATATTTATGAATACGTCCGTACAGGTGAAAACACAAATGCGATACAAAAAGCTATGCACAATAGGAGCATTCATCACCAACAGAATATCCATATATTTACGTCATGTCTACTGCTACGCATGTTGACAGATGACGAGAATATGGAAATAACACAGGAACAATGGGACTTGCACCGCGCTATTGTGGCTGGGGATTACAAGAAAAGACACAAACAGGCACAGTGCACAAAGAAATTGGAAAAGGAAATAGCTGTTTTTCATGCCGAACAGAACAGGTTACTAAAAGAAGAGGAGGCCGAAAATAATGTTAATACTGGTTTCGTCGTTTGAAAGGCACATGCACAGACAAAAAGGGTAGACAGTATAGATCCGTAAGAACAGAAAAAGTAGAGTGATCACCTGAGGAACTGTACCAAGCAACAGTCATGGCATTGGATGAGTGGCTGGAGACAGAGCCACCGCTCACCAATGAGGAACAGGAGATAGCACGGTCAGCCACGCAATGGGTGGCCCAGGCTAAAATATACGGTCCAGACATAATAGCATAATTGTACTCGAGTCTAGCCCCGCTCCAGCAACGACTGACCAGTATCTATATGGTTCAACATCTGGCTACGTTGTACGAGTACCGAGGCTGCCCTCAGGATAGGTTACATGAATTCGTAGACGATTGCGTGAGCCGTAGGTTCATGTCTAGACCCGACGAGTTCCTCAACATATTTCTGGATCTCAGACATAGATATTATATGTACGTTGCCGGTATTACTGAACCACTTGTTTTTGACCGCGGAAACTGCCCAATGCGGGAAGTACACCCCCGGGTGGGACCAGACAACGCCATCCAAAGGGTTCACGTGTACCAACCCCTGTCTAGAATTGACCTGATACAGTTAAAGAAAATGGTCCCTCCCCATGAAAAGGACCCAGTTGGTTTCCATAGGGAGCTAAGAGATATCCTGACAATGGGAAATTACACGTATAGTGACGTACAAACACTGCTGCGTATGATACTGCCACAAGGGGTGTTTGATAAATTAAAAGCACAGGATTGGGAAGTAGGTACAAAACATCTACGGTGGGTGGAGGTAGAAGCAGAAGAGAGTAACCGCCCGGTGGGGGGAGGCCTTACGGATAAGGAAAAAGACTTACCGTCCCTACTCATAGCAGTCTTACCCCGTCTATTGGCCACTAAAAAGGAAGATTGGGGAACGATCTCAGCATGTAAACAGAAACCGGATGAGGATCCTAGCGATTATTATGCCCGTTTGGAACAATGCTTCTCAGTAAACAGCGGTCTCTCTACGACCAGTAAAGCATACCCCCACCTTCTGGTGACAAAATTAATAGAGAATGCCCTGCCTGCTCTTAAAAATAGGGTATTAAAAGTAGAGAGTACGTGGCAGGCAGGTACTCAGAGTCAGGTATTACAGATGCTCCAGTATCATCACAACGGAATACGCGATGAACAAGACAATGAGAAGAAACGTATGAAAGATACTAAAATGAAAATATTAGTTGCACAGTCCACGGCTGTAAGCACCCCAGATAGAAAAACGGGTACGACAAAGGGTGTCTGTAACTACTGTAAGAAAGAAGGTCATTTTGTTCGTGAATGTCCTGTCTTAAAACATAATATTGCAACAGGGAAAACAGAGCCACGGCAGTACCCACCAAAAGACTTGCCACCACCACCGCCCCCGCTGCCGACTCAAATGTACCAGCAAGACCAGGACCAGTACCCTGAATTTCCTGCATTTACATGAAGCTGCCTAGAGAGAGAAAATGACTTGCCCCTAATTCCTGTACCGGTGGATCAAAAGGGTCCGTATGTTAAAGCAATTGTTCTAGGACAAGATAGAAAATTTCTCCTGGATACGGGGGCAAGTAAAACAACAATAAAGCATCACGAGGTCCCGGAGGTGCCTCTCTCTGGGTCACATAGTATATCTCTGGGATTCTCGGGCCAACCAGTCATAAGTAAAGAATCAGAACCCCAACAATTGACGGTCGGCCCACTGACACGAACAACAAAGTTAGTTCTCACTGACACATGTCCTGAGAACTTGTTAGGAATACAGACATTGAAAGAATTGGGAGCGGTTATCTGCTGCTCTCCCGAGGGTGTCTGTTTATTTCTACGAGATTTTAAGGGTCACTTTGTGGCGAAAGCATTGGACGAACGCCTACTGCACTTACCAGAACACCTCTGGGCAAAGGGACCAACGGATGTAGGTTACATGGAAATAGCACCATATAAAGTGACGCTGAAGGCAGGAGCGTTATTACCTAGGCTGCGTCAGTATAAGATTCCACCCGCGGCAGAACAAGGGTTGATTGAAATAATACAGGATCTGATAGGCAGGGGTGTAGTGAAGGAAACAGGTTCTAATATCTGTAACAGCCCCGTGCTTCCTGTTCTTAAATGAACGGACCCAACGGCACCCCCAGTGTACAGATTAGTGGTAGATTTGAGAGAACTGAACAAATGTGTGGTTCCCCAATATCCTGTCGTACCTGACATTTCATCATTACTGACTGCTATTGATCACCAAGCTACACATTTTACTGTCATCGATTTGAAGAACGCATATTTCAGTGTCCCTATCCATGAAGACAGTCAGTACCTTTTTGGTTTCACATTAAAAGGTCGTAGTTTCCAGCTGACGAGAGCTCCACAGGGGTATACTGAAAGTCCTAGTATATATAGTCAAGCATTGAAAAGACAGCTAGACACCATCACTATGCCTCAACATACAGCCCTATTACAGTACGTCGATGACATCCTGATCACAGCAAGATCGGAGGGGTTGTGTGAGCAGGCCTCCCTTCTGGTGTTGGGTTTTCTGGCAAATAATGACACAAGGTATCACTTTCCAAAATACAGTTCTGTGGACAGCAAGTGGTATACTTGGGACACGTGCTGTCCAAGGAGGGTAGGCAACTCACCACAGAGAGAGTGCAGGCCATTGTCCGAATCCCTCAACCTCGAACACTGAAGGAAGTCCGAGGCATCATAGGTTTAACATCATACTGTAGGCAATGGATCCCACAATATGCACACATAGCCAAGCCTCTTATTCAGTTAACGACCCAAGCTGCGAAATCCACTGACACTTTGCCCTGGACCTCTGAACACACAGAGGCTTTTGAGGCGTTAAAGCAAGCACTCTGTGAAGCCCCAGTCTTAGCTACCCCTGATTACGACAAAACATTTACATTGTTCGTTACAGAACGAAATGGTACAGCACTCTCAGTCCTCACACAGGAGCAGGCAGGAAAGAACAGGCCCTGTGCATATTTTTCCAGTACACTTGATCCAGTAGCCCAGGCCTTACCTGCATGCTTAAAATCAGTGGCAGCGACAGCCTTGGCGATAAGACAATCTGACAGTATAGTATTAGGCCACTCCCTATTGTTCAGGTTCCTCATTCAGTAGAGGTGCGGTTTAATAGAACACAGACACAACATCTGACCATAGCACGACTGACAGGATACGAACTCACGTTGTTTCAGCCTCACATAACCATAAAGCGATGTAACGTGTTGAATCCTGCCACTCTCCTACCTGAAACAGTACAGATTGAGGACATCCATGACTGTGCCCAGACAGTGGAGGTCGTGACCAAACCCTGCCAAGATCTGACAGACGTACCACTCCCCATTGTTGATAACACTCTCTATGTGGATGGCTCATGCTTAAGGACAGATAAGGGACAGTTAGCCGCTGCTTATGCCATAACTACTGAGACCAAAGTAGTAGAATCACATAAGATAGAGATACTGTCTGCACAAGTGGCAGAATTGGTTGCCCTAATACGTGCCTGTGAATGGGCATAAGGCTTGAAGGTGAACATCTATACAGACTCACAATACGCCTTTGGCGTGGTCCACAATTTCGGGGTTCTCTGGAAAGAAAGGGGATTCCTGACTTCTCACGGCACCAAAATCCATCATGCAGCCCTGATACATAAATTACTAGATGTCATACACCTCCCAGACCAGGTGGCTATAATGAAATGCAAAGCACACTAAAGTAACCGATTCCATCACAAAAGGGAATGACCTGGCTGACAAACCTGCTAAAGAAACAGCATTACAGGCCATCTCACAAATAAGACTACAACTTCCAGTGTTTCAAGGCCCTGCCCGTGCGGTAAAGGATCCTACTCAAGATGTTATAGACATACAAACTCATGCTACCGCTACTGAACTGGAACACTGGAAAATGTCCGGAGGGGTAGAAACAGATCAGGGATGGATGACAAAAGAAAGGGCCCTCTGGTTTTTACCGGACTCTATGGTCCCCGTGATAATTGACACCGCACATAGTCCCGCACATTTGGGAGAAAAAGCCATGCTGGATAGCCTAAGCAATATATGGTATACCAAACATATGCGTGCTGCGGCCAAAAACAAAATGAAAACATGTATGATCTGTTACCAATTCAATCCTGGGAAAGGCACAGTTACAGAAGGAGGAGGATTCCACCCCCCTGATCATCCTTTTGAAGTCCTACAGATGGATTACATCCAGATGGAAAGATGCAGGGGGTACAAATATGTCCTAGTTGTAGTATGTGCATTGACCCGATGGACAGAGGCCTACCCGGTCCCTGACTATACAGCGGTGACAACAGCCAAACAATTAGTGAGAGAATATTTCCCTAGATACGGGTTACCACGAGTCGTTTACTCTGACAATGGCCAGCCTTTCTCTTCTGAACTGATGAAGCATGTCTCCATGGGTTATACTTGGAAATTCCACTGTGTCAGGCATCCACAGGCAGCAGGCCTAGTGGAAAGGCATAACCAAACCTTAAAAACAAAGCTGGCAAAGGTATGTGCAGAAAAGGGTACTGACTGGATCACAGCTCTTCCTGTTGCCCTGTTTTACATGAGAATGGTAGTGCATTCAAGGTCAGGCCTGTCTCCCTATGAAGTTGTGTTCGGGAGACCCCCAAACATGTGGGGTACGCCTATGCCGAAAAAGATAACTGATGTTGACAGCACTCTGCTTACAGATTATTTGGCTTCCTTGATGTCTGCACTCCTCTCTTGTTGTTCACAGGTGGCGGCTGCTTTTCCAGATCATACCAGTCCCGAAGAGCATGCATTAAAACCGGGAGACTGGGTACTCATTTGAAACTTTGATCGAGCATCGCCCCTGGAGCCCAGGTGGAAGCAGCCAAAATTGGTCCTCCTGACGACGCGGACAGCAGTAAAGGTTGAAGGAAGGAAAGGATGGCTTCATGCCAGCCATTGTAAAAAGTACTTTGGGGATCCAGAGAACATTGTTCAAAAGAAAGAGAACGAGAACTATTTGTCCCCCCTCTTGGATCCGACCCCCCAACAAACTTACAGGTCAAAATTACGATCTGCCAAAGTAGCTCAAGTTTGATCAATTAAGTCCAGACGGTATAGACTGACTGGTGAAGCGGTCAGACAATGACTACTGCTTTAGGACAGACTGTTAGGGGGCCGACTAAAAAGACAATAATGAAAAACAAATACTGTAAAATGTTACATAGCAGATGTATAATGACTTTGATAATTTTGTTTTTAATATGTGGTATATTGACATGTGTGGGGTGGATATTACATGTTGCTTTCCCTTCCAAGACACCATCACCACACCAACAAGAACATGTCAATACAACTGCAGAACACACGTACCTCACTTTACCCTCCCATGAGCAGAGTCACCGGCTGGCCTTACGGAATAATACTTTTATACAGATGTTACATCATACACACCAAGTCAGCAACACGACTGATTGCTGGGTTTGTGGCCGACTCCCAGCCCACCAGAATAGGTGAGGAATGCCCCTTTCTCCCTTACCCTTCTCCTATAATGGAACATGTCAGGCCTGGGATGCCCTAATGGGGGACATAAATGTTTCCTTAACCTGTCCTGGGGATGGTAAAACATGCAAAAACGGATGGCCATGGGGAGATTTGAACAAAGTCTTGAATAAGGCCTGTTACCCCGATGATGACGGCGACCCGCAAGCAAGAGGGTCCACGATAGAACAAGAAGAATACCAAATAGATAATAAGATTAAGACATTCCCATTCCAGATCCTAAACATAAGATCCAAATGGAATAATGGCCCTCCCTCTATATTGGTAACACCAACTAAAGGCCATCTGTGCATCAGGCATAATGGGTCCCTAAAATTAGGACACAGTGATTGCTCCACAATACTGGATTTTGAGGATTGGAGTAAGTCCTCTGCCTTAGCCTCCCGACACACTTATTTTGTATGTGGCTCCACGGCCTATTTTCGATTACCACAAGGGTGGGATGGCACGTGTTACATCGCGTTCCTCCTCCCACCAGTTTTCATAGCCCCCCCTTCATATCATAGGGATCTCCAACTATATCAGCACAAGCGAAGGAAAAGAGCAATTGATGCCTCAGGGGTTGACCAGACTGAAACAACTTGAGAACAATATACCGATTTTAATAAGGGATTTTTCTTTTTCATAGGCCCTGTACAAAATAGTAAATTAATACGCAGGCTTACCAGGACTCTGGAGGCCATTATTAATCAAACCACATCTGCCCTTGGGAACTTGACCGAGGAGCAGACGGCCATAAGGATGGTAACGCTGCAAAATAGACTTGTCCTTGACGTCATACTGGCTTACCGGGGTGGTGCATGCAGATTGATCGGTTCTTCCTGCTGTGTGTATATTCCTGAAAACTCTCCGTCAGTATATGCAGCAATTTCCAAGCTGCACAAAATAGCTGCAGACATGCACCAAGAGCCTGGCTCCTGGACACTAATGGGATGGTTATGGGGTATGTTGTCAGCATGGGGCTGCAAGGTACTTTCAGGACTAGGCCTCGTGTTGATGATGGTATTGTCCTGCTGTCTGTGTCCAGTGCGTTCCCGCTTTATGTGGTCTCTGTGCTACATGCCTCGTCCCAAAACCAATTAATAGAGCAAGAGGAAATGAGAAAATTATGCTGCAAGCCCATGTGGACGGTCTCATGGCCATAGAAGTGGCCTAAAAATGAATTTAAGTCGCGCTTGGGGACAAGGAGGGAATGAGGAAATAAAATAATGGAAAGATCACTTCACGGTTCTGTCCCCTCGCACACTTCTCTACATCCCTAAAAACAGATCTATACAGCATCCATATATTTAGCATCCATTCAAGTATATTCACCGACATTCTGTCCAGCCTGCCCCTGTGAGCCTGTGAGCCCATCCACATTTCTTTAAACGCGCAAATTCCTTTCCCCTGGCGAGGCCAACAGCCCGAGCATATCAGGCCTCTAAGCCCTGGGAAGATAATAAATGGGCCTCCGAGCTAAAAAGAGACAGGAACTGATCCCAGACTCGAGGCATAAAGATAAGGGCCCCTCTAACCTCGCTCTGGCTCAGGAAACAGTCAAGGAAACATAAACCATACACGTTTGTTTTAGATAAGGTTACTTTCCGACCTTGTGCAAAAATGTGCCGTGAAACATATCTCTCTTCAGACAACGAAGGATGTCCTGCACTGTGTTTTTTTTAACTATGTAAAGGAGGGGTCCACCCAGAGCGTGTGCAGAAAATGTATATATATTGTACTCTGTGAATAAAGATTCAGACCACTCCTGAACCTTGCACGGTGATGGACTTTGTTCTCCCTTGACTCAAGTTAATGTATTAAAGTCCTTGTTTTAACTCGAACGCCACGGACTCCCCGACTCATTATTTGATCATTATAGAAATTCTGCCTGGCGTAAATATAGATTTATTTACCACATTGGACTCAGTTTAGCTGGTGGATCTTGTCTTGGATCAGGTTAGCGCATTTGTATGCATGTGCAGATCTTGCACACAATCATAACATTTTGGAACTATTGTAAAACCCAGGGAATTGGCCCTTTTACAGTTTCTATAATGCCCTGTTTGAGGAGGTTCTCAATCTCCTCATTCACTTGTTTTTATATTCTAAATGGTATGGACACTGTGTCAGTGGAACCTACCTATACTTGGCTGATGAGCCCTAATCGTTCGAAGCCGCTCCTAGGTTGCTTGTGTTCCGGTTCAAGGAGGACCTGGCCTAGCAGCTCAGGCTAGACTGTTCCTACTGGAGCATGGTTAAGACTGATTTGCATATGGCTGTGTCCAAACTGAGGTAACATGGTATGCAAAATAAAGATGGACTAGAATGCTCCCTGAGTGATTACCAGTGGCTGAGATGAATTGAAGCATTCTATTCATCACTTTTTAGGTCGAGCCTAGAGCCAGTGCGCATGCACTTCTCTGCGAGACTTATTGTAGAGCAGTAGGTGAATAGAAGATCTGCCCACTCTCCACCCATATTTGCCATTGGCTTATGTCCTTGTCTGTCCTAAATGCTGGCTTCTGATTCATTGATAGTCTTGTTAGTCCCTCCTTAGTACCGCCTCCTCTTCATTTGTCACCTCCCATGGCGAGTGGCCCCTTTACTTCGTTATTTAGACTGTGAGCACTATTTTCAATAGGTTCTCCTACTGCAGGCACAACGTGCTTTGGTGCCTTCTTTTCCACCCCTACCCTCCCTCCCATTGTCCGTGCCTTCTTCTCCCCTCCCCCCGCCCTCCTGTTGTCTGTGTCTTCCCCTCCGCCCTCCATTTGTCCGTCATGCCTACCATTTGCAATGCAATAGGTCTCGCGTAAATGCAAGACCTATTGCATTGCAATTGCTTGTTTTAATTAGGCTTGGTGATATTACATGAGGGAGCCTGTTGATGCTTGTTGCTCTCCCACTCCCTGTCTCCCACAATATGTTGCTAAAATGCGCTGCAGACACAGTGTGGTCATGGGAAAGTATTTGTATTTCCGTGGGGCTTTAACACAGCAGCTGTGAATGAGTCTAGGACCGTGTTTTGGAGTAGGAACAGATAATTGTATTTTGACTTTCCTATACCGAGCTGGGCAACCCACATAGATCGTCGAACATCACACCACAGATAAATCATCTGCAGTGGCATAGCAAGGAGGGGCATGGGGCACGAGTTTGGGGGGCCTCCACCCCCGCTAGTACCGGAGACCGTCGCATTGGAATCTGCAGCACCCCACCTCCCTAATACCTTACATGTGGCTGCCATGGTCGGGCCAAGGCCTAGCTATGCCACTGATCATCTGGCCAGGCTCCTCCCAGTGGATTCATTCAGCCTCTAGTGGAGATCAAACCAAATCACACACAGCTCTTCTCAAACCTGTGCTTACTGCAACAAAGGTGTGCAAAGGATGAAAGGGCCACAGTGAAAAAGCTGACTTGGGTGATATGACTGGGACTGAGGAGAAGCCCAACAGAGGCAAAGTCTAGCGTGACCAGACGTCCCGGATTTCACCGGATGGTCCCTGTTTTTGGAGAAGTGTTCCGGTGTCCCGACACTTTTCTCCAAATTGTACAAATGTCCTGGTTTTTGGGGTGTGCCTGGGTTATGTCCTGGTTTTTAAGGGAGGGTCGGGTGAACCTGCACGTTAATCACAGTGTTGTGCAGGCTCACATTTCGACCAGCTCTCTTAGAAACAGGGACAGAGTTTGATTCTTTAAACTCTCCTGCTGTGCTTCTTCGTCTCATTTAAGCAGCACAGCAGGGTTAAATGAGGTGTGAATCGGGGCTGCAGAGGCCATAGGGCAAGGCCAGGACCACCAGCAGCCGTACCCTGGAGCTCTTCCCAGAACGGGCGGTAAAATAAGAAAGTAACGTGAAAATATTTTTTTTAAAAGAACACAAAAATATATATATATATATATATATATAAACACAGTTCAAGATTGTTGCGCACTCAGGCCATGGTTTATGATATTTTAATTTGAAATAATTACACAAACACGATCAAACTGACAAACGCGTCTCAGCCTCCTGGCCTTCGTCAATGTGTATATGTGTATATGTGTATATATATATATATATATATATATATATATATATATTCAATGAAAAAACCAAAGGTTTCACACATGTTATAGTTAGCTGGACATTTCACTCGTAAAAAACCAATGAAATTCCCCCGTTATAGTTAGTTCAGCTAACTATAACTCGCGCGCCCGCAATGCACTACTGATGACGTCACATATTACATCACTCATGACATGGTCACTGACATCACTCATGACATCACTGATGACATCTCAAATGACATCACTGATGACATCATCCTTGTGACAGAGTGGCAGACCTCCTCTTCCCCTAATATAACCTTTGATACACACATTCAAAAATAGAGACTAAAAATTTCAAAACAATGGACATACCAATACCAGTTACAACAACCTCTTCAGTAATTCTAAGATCCACATACACATCCACTCATTCACCAACAGTCCTATACAGTCACTCATACATGTACTCACTCATCATATGTACTCATACACCTATACATCCTGTTACACAATGCCACTCATCCATAGAGTTACTCACACACATAGTCACTGATGCTAATAAAGAATCAAACATACATTTACTTGCATATACAGTTATACACACACCACCACACTTACTTCTACAGAAACTTACACATACTTAGTCTTTAAAACAATCACTTATAGAAACACATACTTATTCATACAGGAACTCTTTCAATCTCTCACTCTCACATATACTCACTTATATACACCAATAGTCACATATACTAGTTTAATAGATATGTAGTTACTCATAAAGACACTATTGAGACAGTTATTCACTCACTAACACACCCATACACACACTCATCCACCCATACAGTCCTGCACACATGCTGTCTTCAACACATACAAAGAGTGAATCACTCATTCATGCACCTATGCACTACGTAATACCCCCCACCGAACCATACAGACACTCAGACTGATACTCAAAAAAACAACTAATAACCTATATAGACACCCATGAAGCTAATCACCAACCCATGCAGCCACTTATACACAAAGTGAGAGACTGATACAGATATTTTCATATTTAAACATTACTCAGTAAGCCATGTATTCACTATGATACACTTAATCAGTCAGTTACACAATAAATTTTTCAATAACAAAGCATCCATTTAGACACTTATGTACCCATTTATTCTTCCATTGACCTTGAGATATATATATATTAAACTTTTTTAATTTTCAGAAAAAAACACATTCACTGGATGATGTCATCAGTGATGTCATGAGTGATGTCATTTGAGATGTCATCAGTGATGTCATGAGTGATGTCAGTGACCATGTCATGAGTGATGTAATATGTGACGTCATCAGTAGTGCATTGCGGGCACGCGAGTTATAGTTAGCTGAACTAACTATAACGGGGGAATTTCATTGGTTTTTTACGAGTGAAATGTCCAGCTAACTATAACATGTGTGAAACCTTTGGTTTTTTCATTGAATTTCTAAGGTTTTTTAAATGCTAATTCCTAACTATAACGTGTGTGAAACCCATGGTTTTTTCAGTGAATTTGCAAGGTTTTTTAAATGCTAATTCTTTTTTTTTTTTCAATTTTTTTAACATATTTTTATTTTAATTTTCTATCCTTTTTTAAAGACTATGGTTAAATTTTAAAAATTCTACAATATATTTTTTATTTTTTCCATTTTTTTAAACTAAAGAGGTAAGATTTATTAGTATAACATAGTGGGGTTTTTTTCCCCTTTTTTAAAATTTTTTTATTATGTTTTTAACGTGCGCGTACGGTAAGCGCACGTCTTGCTTTTATAACGTTAGATTTCTACGCTGTTTGCGTTCATTTACGCAATTTGCGTAGACGTACGTCACGCGCGCGCAGCGCGTAACGCGTACGCTGCACGTGCATGTTACGCGGAAGTGAAGGGGCGTGCCTGTTTTGCGCATGCGCGCGTGCGCGTGTCTTTTTTACGCGCATGCGTACTTTTGCCGTAAGCGCTCCGTAAGCGTAACGTACGCGCACGGTGGGTCATGTGATCAAGAAACACAACTTTTGATTGGTTGAAACTACTTTCAGTTCTAGAACTCTCCTACACCACACCCATTCCCCTCATTTCTGCTTGTGATCCCTTAGGAGAAGGAGCTGAGTTGTCTTTGTGATACGATGGCAGAACAGCAGAACTCTTCTGAGAGTGAGGCTAGCAGCACTACCTTGAGGCAGAGAAGGAGGAAACAAAAGAGCTCTTTCATATGGGAGTATTTTTCTTTTCCAGAGGGCAAGAAAAAGGTAAATGCACCCTTAGTGACTTGTAAGCTTTGTGGCCGTGTACTTTCAAGAGGGAATCCCAACAAGAAGTATTCCTTCGGGAATCACACCATGTTGAGACACCTTCAAGATGTACACGGTAGGACACATGCTCGACATACTGAAGGTAACCCTTCAGTAAGTCAACCAAGCACATCCACAGCAGCTCAGCCTGGTCCATCATCTGCAGGGCCGAGTCCATCTTCGGTAGGTCAGCTGAGCCGTTCATCTGTGGGGGGAGCATCTCCTTTTTCTCGTCCTCTGGAAACCAACCATCGGTTTGCGAGGGTTTTAATTCGGTGCGCCACTTGTCATGATCTAATTTGTCATAGGGAGACCAGTGTTGCCCTAGTGAACAATTTAATAGATCAGCACATTTGTCGTACCGACTAATATTCCCATTCTTTCTTTCCTCTGTCCCTGCATGAACACAATGGCTCTTTTAAGAGCCAACCTTACCTTTTAACTTTTTTTTATATATTTTTTAAAACTTTTTTTTATTTTTTTTTTACCGTACGCGTACGGTACGCGTAATTTTTTTTTTTTTTTTTTTAAAAGCACTAAAAATCAATTATCACATTACAAGGTCCTTGAGAGACTACAATGATAAACTGAAAATGTGATTGTGGAGAAGTGGAAAAAAGGGACCATGAAATTTTTGACTTACCATACCCACTCAAAAAATTATTTATTAATTAAAATTTTATTTTTATTGTTTTATAAATGGTTCAAGTTTTCGAAAATTTTCTATCTCAATCTGAAAAAAAAGAAAAAAGTATTAATATTTAATAAAACATTTTATAATACAGTACACATATTTACATATTTTCCCCAAAAAAATGTTTGCCTTTTTTTTGCTGTTTTCAGAATATATTGCATTTCACTATAAATTGTGAAAGCAATTGCATTCATCATTTAACAGCGGGCAAAAAAAAAATAACAATCTCAAAGATTGTTTTAAAAAAGCCCAGAATCTCTTCTCACTTAAACATAACATTATTGAAATCCATAATATTCTAAAAAAATATCATCTAATATCAATACTTATTTCTTTAAAATACCGTCTGACATTTTTGTTTCAGAAGTATAATCACAAAAATATATCTCAAATAACTCCACAATACATCTGGTTCCATTTCCTTTAGGCCAAATAGTAATTTTAAAATTCTTTTTTGATTAAATTTCCAATGTTATTCCAATAAAATTCCAAAATTTAAATTGTACAGATCTCACCGATTCTCTGTAACATTTTGGTTTCCGAAAGATTAATTAATAATTAAATAAGTCCACAATACAATTGTTTACCTTTCCTCATGGCCAAATAGTAATTTTAAAAATCTTTTTTGAATACATTTCCAATGGTAATCCAATAACATTCCAAAATTTAAATTGTGCAGATGTTACCGATTTTCTCTAAATTTTTGGTTTTCGAAAGTTTCATTAAAAATTAAAAAAGTCCACATTACAATTGGTTACCTTTCCCTTAGGCCAAATGATAATTTGAAAAATCTTTTTTTTTGAAAATTCCAATGCTAATCCAAAAAAATGGTAAAATTGTTTTGTACAGATCTTGCCAAGTCTCTCTAAAATTTTGGTTTCAGGAAGATTAGATAGGAATTTGCTAAATCAAAAGGCAAACGTTGCTTGAAAATCAATTTTGAATCATTACACAGTGTCCAGCCTTTTTCACATTTAAGATAAACTGTGTAATGTCCAGAAGTAATAGTAGGTCCTTCATGGAAAATTATTGCAACTGTTACAAAAGTTTTTCCTGAAATTGATAATTGCTGTCCTGTAAACTTCTTTATTAAAGTATCCAATTTTGAACCATCAGCTTTACATCGTTGCATCATTAAAATTACATACTGTCCGTATTCCTTTAAAATTAACGTTGAAAACATTTCAGATTGACACTCACCGCATTCCATGCTATGATTAGCATCTTTAACTAATTTAGCAAAAGTGACTGTTTTACTTTCTGGGAATGTTAAATAAATAAACCTTTCAGAATCAACATTAGAGCCACAGATATTGTAACAGTTTTCACAACTATGTTCCCATTTATAAGAGACACCAAACATATTTTCAATGGGAACCCCTTCTTCTTCCAGTACCTGAAGAAAAAACATCAAGAATTCCTGTGCGTCTTGCTGTACATTTTGAGAAAACTGTGTTCGTCCTGAACATACATCTAAAAGTTTTCTAATTTCAGTAGCACTTTCTATTTGAGTTTTATCATTACTCAGCTTTTGAAAAAGGAGACTCAACTCAGAACAGAATCTTTTTCTCTGATTTACTATTATCTGCTCTTGCACACTTTCCAGATAAAATGCAACATTCAGCACTACATTAGCGTAGCAGTTGACACCAGAGCTATTTTCAAAATGACAACATACAACCTCTTGAACATTTTCCTTTTTCTTTTTGCTTGCAATTACATCACTCCTCTTTTTTTTCCTCCTCTCTACATCTTCATTACAGATATTCTCATTTCTCCTTTTACGAGAAACTACACGTTTCTCCAACACAGGATACTGACCTAAATGAGGAGCATAGGTTCTTCTTAATCTATTATACTCCTTTACACAATTTGTATCAGCACTAACTTTTGAGTCATCAAAGTCTATCATGAATAAACCAGATAATGTTTTCACTCGTGACAAAGCTACATAAGCCATACCTTCTTTGAACACAGTTGAACCAATGTTCACAAAAGCACAATCTACAGTCAATCCTTGAGACTTGTGAATAGTTACAGCATATGCTAGAGAAAACGGAAACTGCTTCCTACGTACATATAAGTCTTTCACAAGCATGAAACGAACTGAACAACGACAAATGTCTTTAACTTCTTCTATCTGATCAAATTTTATTTTTAAACATTCAATTCCATCTTTTTTCTGATAATTAATAAAACCCACAACTCTTCCCATAGCTCCATTAACTAAACCTTTTTCAACATCCAAATTTCTCCTTAAAAATACTCTACAGTTCATGCAAACATATAGATTTTTTTCTAATCCAGCTGTTTTGGAAATGTTCTTCTCTAGTGAATCCAATTTATTTTTCAGTGTGCCTGTTAATGTGATAGTAATTCTTCCATCCTCAATTTTGTCCACTGCTTCCAATTTCCTGATATCTTCCTTTTCCAATTTTAAAAGCTCCTCATTGAATATTGAGCATTCACGTAGAGTTGGCATTAAGCAGATGACACTTTTCTTTTCTGCAATGTTCTTGTATATCTTCTCTGCAACTATTTCTTCCTTTGGAAATAAATTATGTAGCAGCCGACTCTGTAATGCTTTTTTGCCAACTTCTGTGAGTAGTCCAATTCTGATATCTTTCAGAATACTTCCATATTCTTCATCGTTTGCTTGCCTCATATTAGTAGTTAGTTCCTTGTACTCAAAGAAGGGCCAAATATTTGCAATACCGATGCTTCCCAATGACTTCTTTGTGTCTTCATGTGTCACAGTATTAAACACTGGTTGTCCTTTAACTGGAGTAAGTTGTAGAAGATCCCCAAAAACTATGACATGTTTTCCACCAAATAACACGTCATAGTCTGTCCTTAGAATTTGCTGCATTCTTAAATGCACAAAGGCAAGCATTAAGTTTGATACCATGCTCACCTCATCAATAATGAGAACTTGCATCTTCTTCAATACTCTTGAAACTTCCAAGCATGCTTCTCCAGTTAGCTTGTTGTATTGTATTTTGTTCTCATGCTCCACTGGTAACATTAGCAAACGATGTAAGGTGATTCCTTTTATGTTATATGCTGCTAACCCAGTTGGAGCAGTAACCACACAAGACAAAGTAGAATCCGTTTTTTGCTGTAGGTAGCTTCTGATGACTTTTATTAAGAAACTTTTTCCAGTTCCAGCTTGTCCGCTGACATACATCCTGATTGGATGAAATGATGTGCATGAGCACTCTTTTTTTTCATGTAGAAATCCGTGATCAATTTTGCTTCTGATCTCTTCATAAATTTGTTGCTGCTCTTCATTCAGTTGTCTTTCCAAATTTTGTAAGTCTATAAATTCTTCTTGAGCTTGATTCATAGCCGTTTCCACTTCATTCATGGCTATTGATGCTTCATTTTCAACGATTGGTTGTCCTAGGGGATCTTGACTGAGTGTTCCTGAACTTTGGCTGTCTTGAGAACTGTCTCTAGCTACTTCAGCTGCAATTGTAGTTTCCTGTTCAATTTCTTCATTTAACATTTGCAGATAAGTTGAGAATGTACTGCATTGTATGCTGTCTTTGCAAGCATTAAAAGATTCTTCATAGCTTTGAAATTCTCCCAGTAGTTCATCCTCTGTACGCCATGGTTTAAACAGCTGTAAAAGAGCCAAGTAGTAAAATTCCTTTTTGTCAGTAGTGTCGCAACTCAGCTTCCTGTGATTTATCAAACTTCCTTTTGTTTGCTTCACCAAACATCCTTCCTCACCAATGACTTTATATTTTCCATTGTTGATTTCTTCTGCGGCTTTCCGTGAATAAATGTAGTTCTGCAGCACTTCATAGAGACACATGTTCTCCAGATGATGACTTCTTTTTGGATAATATGTGTCCAACATGTTTGATTTCAAAATATCTGTACTTTCTGGGTCATTCTCGGCCAAATATTCAATTTCTCCAACAGATTTCAGTACTCGATTTCTCATTGCTGCAAGGCCTAAACTTGCCCAAATTATTCTTCTTGATTTCGAGTAGAGACTTGCAGAAGATAACCTATCTGAACATTCGTAGGATCCAATTTCTCGATGCGATAACATCTTTAAACTGAAACTGTACAGCTTCTTACTGACAGTCTTCTCGTGAGAAATCTCTTCCCACATTTCTTTCAATTCAGTTTTTCAGATTTAGTAATGTAAGACGTTACATATCGAGCAACAGCAATGGAATTGTCAGCTACATACTGTATATCCATGTTAGCATTCCACATGGATAAAATGACTGGGTTGTAGTCATTTATATTTTTTGATTCTTCTTTTCTTTTAAGGTTGTAGGTATTCTTAGGTGATTTTCTTGTGATAGTATGTCTCACAGATGACATAAAACTGTTTACTCTTCCATTTGAAAGAACAGGTCTAGGAAATCCAAATCGACATTTAGTGTAGTATTTATCTTTGCTCTTGTATTTCCGTCGACAGTATTTTCCACACCGATGACTTTGGAAACGTAAAACTTGCTCCTTTAACTTTTTCTCTTCTGTGCTTTTTGGTATAGCACATGTTGCATATTCTTCAATGTAAGATAACACTGCTTCATCAGTATCTGTTCCAAACTTTGGGGCATCCTTGATCCACAACAGCATATGAATATGAGGAGCACCTCTTGCCTGGTACTCTTTTCTCCAAAAGAAATCCACTACTTCTCCAAGGGGTGGATTTTTTTTATTGCAGATGAAGGACATCATAGCCTCAAATCTATGATTGAAATATCTGCAAACATTAACCGGATCCAATGAGCACAGTTCTCCTGCTGTCTTGTATTCAATGTTTTTAATGTTTGAATTTGCCTCTCGTAGAAAATCCAGTAAATCATCCCAAGCGTACTCAGCACAGCTTAGGGTAAGGAACCATGTTGGTGTTCCTAAATTCCGTAACATGCATTTTAATTCACCATGGCGTCGGTACCAATATTCATTTGTCCCACGCTGACAAGCCATCAGATTGATCAGTTGTGTTTCCAAATGATCATCTCGGTGCTGCACTTTCTCCATAAAATCCTTAGCAGACATATTTTGTAAATGTACTCCACTTTTTAAAATGTGATTTACTGCATAAGATAGTGCAGACAAGTCGCTTTCAAATAAAAGATGGAACAAATAAGGAATACTTTGTCGAAATCTGGGATCTTCTGCATATAGTCTTGTAGTCCGATACTCAGAAGCTGGAATCTGTTCTGGACGTTCATCGTATCGTCCTCCTTTTCCTTTAGGAAACAGCTGGGGAAAACATCGAGCTTCCAAGCTCTCCTCCCATACACTCACGGGAGTTCCTTTTGCTTTCTTCATCTGAAACAGATCAATATTGTCTCCCAAAACTTCTTTTGAATGTAGAGGATGTATGCTAAAATGTTCATAAATTTCTTCTTCCTTTGACTTGTCCACTTTTTCAATTTGTCCAGTTGGTGTTTCTGTGTCTTCTTGTAAATCTTCTTCTTCTTCTATATAAATTGATTCATACCATTTGTTATTCCTTTTCAAATACAAATTTGCTCTTTGTACTTTCCGTACATCTACCAGCTCCTGCCAAATCTTCTTATTCTTTGTAGGTACACCATTAACCAGAATAACTAATGGTTCAGTTTCCAAAGTATCTGCATCAATAGTTTCCATATTTTTTTTCAAATCCAAGGGCAAATACACCACTCTACCTTTTAAACCTCTCAGTAAATCTGAAGGAGGTAATTTACCAGTTTTGGGCTCCATACATACTATGGTCTGGAACGGATGAACACATTGAATAAGTATAGACTCATATGTATTTAATTCAGAAAGTTCGGCAGGAATAGCATCCAATTCTAAATTATTATGTACAGCTCTGGTTGGCATTCTATTTTCCTCTAACTTGTTGTAACAGTATTTACAAATACGCTGATCTTCACCCAATTCAAAACAATTTTCAAGAAATATATATGTGGCAAAATCCTTCCACTTATAATTATCTTCATTTTCACTCTTTCTGTAGAGATCAACATTCCTGGTTTGTTTTCTATAATGAGTTCTGCGGCAACAAATACAAGTTATATTTGGTCTTTCATTAGAGATTATTGCAAATTTTGTTATGTGATCATTAAATGTTTTACTTACAGAGGGTTCTACATTCTCTTCCACTTCTTCCTCATTTACTGTGTCCTTTTCTGCACTGTCTTGTTCAGGACCAAAGTAACAAAACTGAATTTCATCAACAACCTTCTCTACATCTGATACCGATCCACGGAACAGAGCCCTATTCAATTCATCTAACTTTATTGCTGGACTTTTAGCAAAATACAATGTTCTCACAAACTTTCTCATTTCAGTATGATGAACAGCCAGCATCCTAAAATGATGGAAAACACTATTACACACTTTTCTAGATAGACAAGCCAGAGAATGACCCTGCAAACCAGTATTCTCTCTCACTCTGCATGGATCTAGACTTTGAAGCACCTTAATCTTCTGTTTTACACTTTTTTTACTATATTCTCTTAGAAACTCACGAAATTTATCAATAGATTCCTGACGCACAGTGCAAATACTACTACAATTCCAAGTGTACAATGGGGCTTTAGGACGTCTCCCCATAGCCTCATCCGCCATCACTTGTACCTCATCTCTTGGAACCATTATCTCCTTCTCCATTATGCAACCATTTTTCACTTCATAAGCACGACCTCTGGTGTCAACTGCATGCAGCAAACTATTACTTTGAAAATAACTCTCTTCATTAAAAAAAGGTTCACTACTTGAACTATGCATCCATTTTCCTAAAAACACTTTACAAAAGTTTGTTCTTTTCACTACTCTTTTCCTTTTGCTTTGTGATTTCAGTACATTAACCATTTTATCTAATGTACGCATCCTATTCAAAATTAAAATGAATAGTTTCCTTTTTAATTCTAATGCCTTTGCTGCAATGGCTTCAATTTCTTTTTTTCTCTTGTAATATTTTGCCTTTTTCTTATATTTCTTCACATCCTTTATCAAATTGGACATAACTCTTCTCTGAAACATTTTTCTACGTATCTCTTTAAACGCTGTTTTTCTGTTTAAGTTAATCTTTGTTATTGCAGAAGGTATATTTGCATTAACTAAATTCTCAATTTTTTCCTGTTCTTTTCTATTGAAAACATTCTTTCCAGTACAGACATTTTGTACATTTTTCCTTTTTTTGAAGATGTTCTTTAAAAAATCTTTTGTCTGCTTACCAGAAGACTTTCTCTTTTTCCCAACATGAGCATCTCCAACTAACTTAGGTCCTCCAGTTGTCTTCAAATATAGTTTTTTTTGTGGTTTTTCGTTACTCTGGATTTTGTAGGCATCTTAAATTTTGTTCACTGCTCTTCAGCAATACCTGAAAAAAACTAAAAAAAAATTCCTTTTTTATATTTAAATATATTACTACATTTTTTATGATCTTTTCAAATCTTAAAATACTAAGTACCCCTTTCCTAGAAGTGAAAATCACAATAACACATTCACAAATTAAATATCTAAAAACAATTCCTGTGTGCACACAGAGTCATGCTTTGAAATTAGGCAAAAAACGAAATTTCTTTGCCAATTTGAAAGCACACATTCTACTACTTTTTTGGCAAGTAATAAGTACTTTTACAGTCTGACACATTTTGAATCCACTTTTCAGATTCTGATAAAAGCACATGTCCAAACTGCTTTTTGAGACCAGCACCATGTGTAACCTGGGTGACTGACTACACTCCAGCAAGGGCAACCAGCCTTAGTGATGCTAAATGTATTTGCATTACTAAGTGCAACCTCAAACCCCACTCGGTTGTGAATACTGTGCATGATTCCACAGGATAAGCAGCTGGGTGTATGCTAAGAGTCTGCTTCTGCATAAAAAAATAGCTCCCCCTTTCCATCTAATGCAAATGTAAAATCACCAGAGCAATACCAAACAGATTTCTGAGACCAGCAACATGTGTAACCTGGGTGACTGACTACACTCCAGCAAGGGCAACCAGCCTTACTGATGCTCAATGTATTTGCATTACTGACTGCAACCTCAAACCCTAAAAGTATTCCTCATTTATACCACTACACCTTAATTTATGGTGAAAACATAGTCCATATTATTTTACATGTTTTTATTTGCATTATTAAGTGCAACCTCAAACCCCACTCAGTTATGAATACTGTGCATAATTCCACAGGATAAGCAGCTGGGTGTGTGCTAAAAGTCTGCTTCTGCATAAAAAAATAGCTCCCCCTTTCCTACTAATGCAACTGTAAAATTACCAGACCATAACGCAATAAATCTCTGCCTGTAATTCCTCTTTGCACACAGAGTCATGTTTTCATATTAGTCTGAAAACGTAATTTCTTTGCCAATTTGAAACCACACTTACTACTCTTTTTTTTGGCAAGTGATAAGTACTTTTACAGTCTGACACATTTTAAATCCACTTTTCAGATTCTTAAAAAAGCACATGTCCAAACTGCTTTTTCAGACCAGCAACATGTGTAACTGACTACACTCCAGCAAGGGCAACCAGCCTTAGTGATGCTGAATGTATTTGCATTACTGACTGCAATCTCAAACCCCACTCGGTTGTGAATACTGTGCATGATTCCACAGGATAAGCAGCTGGCTGTGTGCTAAGAGTCTGCTACTGCACAAAAAAATAGCTCCCCCTTTACATCTAATGCAAATGTAAAATCACCAGAGCAATACGCAATAAATCTCTGCCTGTAATTCCTCTTTGCACACAGAGTCATGTTTTCATATTAGTCAAAAAACAAAATTTCTTTGCCAATTTGAAAGCACACTTACTACTCTTTTTTTTGGCAAATGATAAGTACTTTTACAGTCTGACACATTATGAATCCACTTTTTAGATTTTTTAAAAAGCACATGTCCAAACAACATTTTCAGACCAGCAACATGTGTAACCTGGGTGACTGAGTACACTCCAGCAAGGGCAACCAGCCTTAGTGAAGCTGAATGTATTTGCATTACTGACTGCAACCTCAAACCCCACTCGGTTGTGAATACTGTGCATGATTCCATAGGATAAGCAGCTGGTTGTGTGCTAAGAGTCTGCTTCTGCATAAAAAAATAACACCCCCTTTCCATCTAATGCAAATGTAAAATCACCAGAGCAATACCAAACAGCTTTCTGAGACCAGCAACATGTGTAACCTGGGTGACTGAGTACACTCCAGCAAGGGCAACCAGCCTTAGTGATGCTGAATGTATTTGCATTACTGACTGCAACCTCAAACCCCACTCGGTTGTGAATACTGGCATGATTCCACAGGATAAGCAGCTGGCTGTGTGCTAAGAGTCTGCTTCTGCACAAAAAAATAGCTCCCCCTTAACATCTAATGCAAATGTTAAATCACCAGAGCATAACGCAATAAATCTCTGCCTGTAATTCCTCTTTCCACACAGAGTCATGTTTTCATATTAGTCTGAAAACGTAATTTCTTTACCAATTTGAAACCACACTTACTACTCTTTTTTTTGGCAAGTGATAAATACTTTTACAGTCTGACACATTTTAAATCCACTTTTCAAATTCTTAAAAAAGCACATGTCCAAACTGCATTTTCAGACCAGCAACATGTGTAACCTGGGTGACTGACTACACTCCAGCAAGGGCAACCAGCCTTAGTGATGCTGAATGTATTTGCATTACTAAGTGCAACCTCAAACCCCACTCGGTTGTGAATACTGTGCATGATTCCACAGCATAAGCAGCTGGCTGTGTGCTAAGAGTCTGCTTCTGCATAACAAAATAGCTCCCCCTTTCCATCTAATGCAAATGTAAAATCACCAGAGCAATACGCAATAAATCTCTGCCTGTAATTCCTATTTGCACACAGAGTCATGTTTTCATATTAGTCAAAAAACGAAATTTCTTTGCCAATTTCAAAGCACACTTACTACTCTTTTTTTTGGCAAGTGATAAGTACTTTTACAGTCTGACACATTATGAATCCACTTTTTAGATTTTTTAAAAAGCACATGTCCAAACAACATTTTCAGACCAGCAACATGTGTAACCTGGGTGACTGACTACACTCCAGCAAGGGCAACCAGCCTTAGTGATGCTGAATGTATTTGCATTACTGACTGAAACCTCAAACCCCACTCGGTTGTGAATACTATGCATGATTCCACAGGATATGCAGCTGGCTGTGTGCTAAGAGTCTGCTTCTGCAGAAAAAAATACCTCCCCCTTTCCATCTAATGCAAATGTAAAATCACCAGAGCAATACCAAACAGCTTTCTGAGACCAACAACATGTGTAGCCTGGGTGACTGACTACACTCCAGCAAGGGCAACCAGCCTTACTGATGCTGAATGTATTTGCATTACTGAGTGCAACCTCAAACCCTTAAAGTATTCCTTATTTATACCAGTACACCTTAATTTATCGTGAAAACATAGTCCATATTATTTTACATGTTCCATTTAAATTTCTCCCAAAACAGAAAATGATAAACACAACTTCAACAAAACGAATTCCAATTCTATTATTAATTTCTTAATTTACCATATACATCCCCTCTCAAACTCTAAACTCACCTTTAAAATTAGTTAGTTGTGAAAGAAATGTGGCACTCCAACAGCAGATTATCAGAGCCAGGATCTCTGTTCTGTACACCTCTCTCCTCTCAGCAGAACCAGATAATGGCAAACTTTCCCTCTCTTTTTCCACACATATACATGTAAGTTTCAAATCTCAGTGCTTCCCCCTTTTTTTCAAATGTAATCACACATTTCTATTGGTTGAAAACCAACCCTTTTCCAAAAGTACCCTTCCCCCAACTTGACTTCTGCCTAGTACCCTTCCCCCAACTTGACTTCTGCCTGCTACCATAGCAACAGCTCTTGAAACACTGCTGTGCAGAGTTAGGTCAGAAGTTCACCAAACAATGTTTCATTTCCAAAGAGCAGGAGTGCTTGACTTTTCAAACCTAACAGCAAATCCATAGTACTGTTCTTTGGTAACACATTTTTCTGTACCAATACAAAACATGCTTCTATAAATTTACACATACAACCTAGTTTTTATTCTAGAATGGTATGAAACAGCCAATCAGTTTAAAAAAAAATAAAAAAAATATGTATGCCTCCATTTCCAAACTGTCTTTCATTTCTTTTTACCATTCTACTGAATTACACCTCCTGAGTGCATCCAGTTCTCCTTTGAAGATGTTCACAGTGTGGATTGTAGGGCACAGCTATGTCTTCTGGAGCGAAAAGTATGCAGAGAAAACAGGTATGTGAGAGACCTTGCTTTGCCAAATGTAGACATTAAATGGATTGGTCAGAGAGGGTTAAAGTGGCACCAATTGATGCCATTGGTGAAATCCTTCATGCAAATCCAACACCCTGACCTCATAATAGTGCACTGTGGTGGCAATGACCTAGGCACTTTGACTGGGGTAGGTCTGGAAATGCTTATGAAGGAGACCTTTGCACAACTGTTTTCACTTTTCCCTAAAACTGCCTTTGTGTTTTCTAACATATGCCAAAGGCAAAAATGGAACTGGTCCAATCATTTCTGTCCACAGATTGACAAAGCAAGAAAGCACGTCAACAAATCTGTTTCTGCTTTCCTCCGAGACTATGGTATGGGTTCCATTTACCACAACAACTTGCGTTACGACATGCAAGACATTTATAGAGGAGATGGTGTGCACTTCAATCATGAAGGGAACAGAGTCTTCCTCTTGAACCTTAGACTCTGCATCGGTACTTACTTGTAGGTACCAATAAAAAATCACTTCATAAACACAACGGCTCTTTTTAGAGCCCCCTAATATCTAAACACTTAAATCTGCATTTCATTTCTTTTTTTTTTTTTTTTACCGTACGCGTACGTTGAGCTTACCGTACGCGTACCCCGCGATTTTTTTTAAAATTAATAAATGTTTTTTTTGTACTTTTCTGTCCTTCTTTGACCCCCTTTTAAATGTTATGGGGTCTGTAACTCTATTCCTTGCCCCCTTTTCAAGTTATCACCCTTTTTTTCCTGAGTGAAACACACAAAATGGCGGCCGCCGCTTCCTGGTTTCGACCGATTCGAATGTTTACTAAGATCTAAGAGCCAATCAGAATCGCGCTCGCGCACGTCACCGTACGCGTACGGTAAGCGTACCGTAAGCGCACCGTAAGCTGGCTCAGATATATATATTGATTTAAAGGCTATTTTCTCAGAATCTACTGAACAGATTTACACCAAACCTACAAAAGGCACTTCTTCCTTGACCTGAGGACTACCTCTCTGCCAAATTTCTTTAAATTCTGTTCAGCCGTTCGGGCTGTAGCTCTGTCTAAAGGTCCTATGGAAAAATGCATGGGAAAAACGCGTTTTGGGACCCCCCTTTTATCTCAGCCCCCGCTTGACGAATCCCCCCGAGACTTTCAGGGTAGGAGCGGAGCTCAGCGCCCCACCTATTTTGAAAATTTCGCGAGGATTCGTCGACCGGCGCCAAAGTTATTCAAAATAGAATGTTGCGGATTTCCTATGGTAAGAGGGTCCTAACTATAACTATCTACTGGCGACCGCCAGTAGATAATATATATATATATATATATATATATATATATATATATATATATATATATATACTGGCGGTCGCCAGTAGATAGTCATAGTTAGGACCGTGTTTCCATAGGAAATCTCAAAATTCTATTTTGAATAACTTTGGCGCCGGTTGACGAATCTTCGCAAAGTTTTCAAAACTAATGGGGCGCTCCGCTCAGCTCCTACCCTGAAAGTCTCGGGGGGATTCGTCAAGCGGGGGCCGAGAAAAAAGGGGGGTCCCAAAACGCGTTTTCCTCATGCATTTTCCCATAGGACCTTTAGTCGAAGGTACAGCCCGAACGGCTGAACAGAATTACTTGAAATTTGGCAGAGAGGTAGTCCTCAGGTCAGGGATGTGCCTTTTGCATATATGGAGTCAATCTGTTCAGTAGTTCCTGAGAAAATTGCAGTTAAAAGCACATACATATCTATAGCCGTGCACCGTGCGCGCACCGTGCGCGCACCCTAACGTACGCGAGCGTAATTCTGATTGGTTGTTACATGTCAGTCAACGTTCGAATCGGTCGAAATCAGGAAGTGTCGGACGCCATTTTGTTTGTTTTCAGTGCGAGAGTGGAAAAGGAAGGTGGCAAACGTGAAAAGGGGGCAGGGTAGAGAGTTCCTGACCCCCTAGCCTTTGTCAGGGGGTCCCTGAAGGACCCCGAAGGCAGAAAAAAACATTAACATTTTGTTTTTTTTTAAATCGCGGGGGTGCACGGTGAAAAACCATAGAAACATTTTTTTTTTAAATTTAATACGTAGTTTATTGAAAAATAAATATATACAAAAAATAAAAATACATACATAATTTAGCATTTAAAAAAACGTACAAATTCACTGAAAAAACCATAGGTTTCACACATGTTATAGTTAGGTGGATATTTCACTCGTAAAAAACCAATGAAATTCCACCGTTATGGTTAGTTCAGATAACTATAACTCGCACAACCGCCACTCTTTCGGAAGGATGATGTCATCAGTGATGTCAAGAGTGATGCCACTGACCATGTCATGAGTGATGTAATATGTGACGTCATGAGCAGAGGATTGCGGGCGCGCGAGTTATAGTTATCTGAACTAACTATAACGGTGGAATTTCATTGGTTTTTTACGAGTGAAATATCCACCTAACTATAACATGTGGGAAACCTATGTTTTTTTTAAGTGAATATATATATATATATATATATATATATATATATATATATATAAAGCTCTGAGACCTAATAGGACATTTAGTCCTATTTCTATGTCTGTGCCCATCCCGGTTTTTCATTCTGAAAATCTGGTCACCCTAGCAAAAGTCCCATGGACAGCATCTGGCACCCTCTCACGAGGTGTCTAATGCAGCATTTGTTTTTTTTCGTTTCATGTCAGCATTTTTCTTTTGCTTCTGATCGGCACGCTTTTGGTATTTCCCCTCCCACTTATCCCCTTCTCGATGTTGCTGCCTCTCTGGTGTTTATTTGTTCCTTTTTTTGGCAGTGTTATATAGCACCAACTCGAGCGCTTTACAAGAGCACCAATTACATTACATTCATGGTTGTTTTTAGGTCGAGCCTAGAATAGCGCATGCGCTGCTGCTCGACTTTTAGTAAGGGGCTTTTCAAAGTGCTACCCACAAGCTTTTCCGGGCATAAAGCTTGCGTGCACGCTAGAGTGCACGCCGCCATCTGTCTTTCTTATCTCCGCATCGCTGGCCTAATTACTTTCACTTTCGCGGCCATTGCTTGTTTTCCGAGCGCTGGAGCATGCAGGCTGCCATGTGTTCCTTATCAGGTTTCAAGGTGCTGAAATGTTTTCCTAGCCCCTTCGTTTACTTGAGCTCGGTCTACTCTTTCTACTTTAGTCAACCTGTGCGACTAATATGGAAGAACTTCATGTTTGTCTCCTATTTGGTTCCCTACCCCTTTTTCACAACCTGGTTTCTTTCCTTTTTCATCAGACCCTGCGTGCACGGGTGTTTTAAAATTAGCTTTGTTTGTCTTTCTATGCTCGCAGCTCCACCTAGTGGCTTTTTTAAATATACGCTTTGTGATAATTATACACAATTACTACAAATCTCGTTGTTTATAGGTACACATCTTCTAGTTCTAATAATAATCTTTTCACAAGCCAAAAACCCGAATATAAAAATAGAAAAAGAAGGAAGAACTACTCTTCAGTGGTGCAGACTGTAAAAAAGCTATGTCGATTTCGATTACAAAAATGTCACTATGGAAATCTGCAATTAAAACCCCTGTAAATGAAACACCCACTATTGTTTGATATGTTGCTGTCCCAAATTGTGCTTTTAATAGCATTACAGTCAAACCACAAGTAGTTGTCCTGCCTCCGATTTCGAAGAAAATGTCTAAAGGAAGAGAAAGGATTCTTGGGACACTGAATGGCCCATGTTGTTTGATTACAAAAGTGGTGGAATGGCTCAGTGACAGTTTCTAAAGTTCTGTGGCATAATTAAGCTAACAATTCATTTGGTAATTTGAGATGACGGATAACCTCTAAAGATTAAATGTTCTAACAATGATTTATGTAGATATTTCCTTTCAGTGCTCTTGCACCACTGTATTATTGTTTAAAATAAGACATGAATGTACACGTTCAGCCCATGTGATTTCTTTTGATCAATCAGCACCCTTCTGTGTGTTATATGTAACAACTGGGCAGCAATTTAAAATTCATAGGGAACTGGTACTAAAAGGCTGCATACTGGTTGCTGCCAGGTTTTTAAACACCTTTAGGCATACGCTCCATCGTAAAAAAAAATGGCTAATTTATTTGAGGATGCCATACCTACCAGAATGCAGCTTGGCAAACAGTGGCCATATAAAAGTTTAGGACATACATTTTAATAATGAGTTAAAATGTTAGCCTCTGTGTAATTTGACATTTATAACCTGTAGCTTGTGGCATAAGACAGAGGGTGTTCATGGATCACTGGCTTACAGATGCAGCTACACTCTTTGGTATTTAAAGGTGCTACTGGAAGTGTGAATAATACACATTTACTCAATGTAATTTTAGATATACAGGCGATTTATCAAGACTTTTCATTACTATAAATTCAAGCAGTGACACAAAGCAGCGCAAAAGTCTTGAAAGAAGATTTACTTTTCAGCACAAAACTTTTTTTTCCGCTAGATTACTGCATTTCTATGCTTTGTGCTGCTTGTAGCGGAAGCACTAATATTTTTTTAGACAAAGCCCTACCTACTAAAATTGTCAGACCAGGCTTTGCATTTATAAAATGCCACCTTGAGGCAGGCACAAATTTGAAGAAATATATGGATGTCTCCAAGCAGATCCCAAATTGCATGTTTGCCTCACTGTACAGCATACATCCAACGTTTTAAAAGTTGTTTGAGAATAGTATTTTATATTGGAAAGGGATAAGTATAAGAACATGCACACACCTCTGCTACACGGTGCATGCTAGTCAGCCTGTTTCCGCTCCATTGCAGGTGAAGAAAGTAGCAGAAGGCCATATTTTGTAAATATGGCTCTGTGTTACACTATATTTCAGTAATCTTCCCAATTCTGTTGGCAGACTTCTTTGCTGTACTCAGAGATGGGAACTTTGTTAGAACAATTCTGTTAAGTGTTCAGTGAGGTCTATGCTTGGTGTAGAGTAACTGAGCTACAGACAGACAATATGGTCAGACACAGTGACATTTCAGATTGGGCCTGTGTAGCCTCTCAGTTCACTGCTGCTTTACGAAGCTTCAGCCTCCAAGATCGCTGTAACTTCTTTGCGTCCAGTCATGTACTCACCCTTTCATCTAGTCTCCCATCCATCTTTGCTCTCATTACTCAAACATTCATGCATGCAGTTACATAGCCATGTCACTTACTCATTCATCCATCCACTCACTCATGCCCCAACCACTGACTTATTCTCATATTCACCCAATCACGCAAACACACAATAGACACACAAACTCACCAATCAATGGACAAGCACTTTGTCCTTTAAAATAACCAGACTGATTGGTTTTACCAATGCTGATTATATATTCCTGTTCACCTGAGTTATAGGAATCAGCAGCCTAGCACCTAACCATTGTGCCTTGTAGCTAATACAGGAATAATCCACGAAGAGGAGCAGGTAAAAGCAATTCCAAATCTGTAGCACAGGCCTCAAAAACATGCCACAGTACATGACCGCCTAAATTGAATTGAATTGAATTAAATTTATAAAGCGCAGGCTTCTTGGCGCTATACCTGATACAAGAACAGTGGAACAAAAAGCACAGGTTATCGTCTGGTTAAGCAGATTAAATGGCTTGTGTAAACAGCCATGTTTTCAGGTCTTTCCTAAAGTGAATCAAAGAGGAGGCGGCTTTTAGAGAAGAGGGAAGTGTATTCCAAAGCGAAGCTGTAGATCTGAAAAGACTCTTACCTCCCCACGTTATTTTTTTAAAAGGGGAGATAACCATGTTCCTAGCAGTTCCAGACCGTAGGGTCCTGTTGGGAACATACCATTTTAGTTTGTTCCTGAACTGTAATGGTCCCAGATTATGTAGAGACTTAAAAGCCAAACATAAGACCTTAAACTTACATCTTTGCCTGACTGGGAGCCAGTGCAATTTCTTTATGGCTTCTTTAGCTGAGATGTGCTTGGGGATATTCATAATGAGGCGAGCCGCCGCATTCTGTACCATCTGGAGTCTATTGATCAAGCCTGAGTTGATGGTATAGTAGAGGCTATTACAGTAATCCAATCGGGACAGGACCAGAGCCAAGGTCACTGCTTTTAGGAGATCCTCTGGTATGAAATGCTTTATTTTGTTAATTAGCCTAATGGCACAAAAAGAGATGGCTGTGACTTTGTTGACTTGAGCTTTAAATTTCAGTTCCTTGTCAAGGATGATACCTAGGTCCTCAGTTTTGGTAGCGGGTATTGGTAGCACCCCCAGAGCAGGTGGCCACCAATTTGTTGTCCAGAGGGCAGGTTTGTTACCCATGATGATTACCTCTGTTTTTGTTGCATTCAACCTCAAACAGTTGACATCCATCCAATCACTCACATTCTTCATGCAGTTCTTGAATGCCTCACCCGGGTGCCTTTCTTCCTTTGTTAAGGACACAACAATATGTGTGTCGTCAGCGTAGGAGGCCAAAACACATACTGTATGTAATAGAATTGTCCCATGGTGGCACAGAGTGCCCAGGGATGGCATCAAGCAGAATGGGAGAAAACGTCACCCAACGTCACAAACAGAAAATAACAAACTCAACACCTTTGAAGATCTTTTTAATAAATTGCCGAACCTTAAAATGACACCCGAACCGAGCAGGTAAAAAATAAACAAGCATTAGCATAGCTAATAGTCTTGCCTTTGTGACCTTATAAGTGTTTAGCCAGAGCTATTGGCTTTGGCAATGTTTTTAAGCTATCATGCTTAGTGATACTGAGGTGGTGGTGCTGTATTGGTGCTTAGGTGTGGTGGAGTGAGCAGCGATGCGGAGTTGTTGTTTTGCTGAAGTGATGCTGATGTGGTGCTGCACTGATGCTGAATAGCAGTGCCTCTGTTGGTAAGTTTAGACACTGTAGCACTCCTTTGTAGATAAAGGTTTATGACGGTGTGATGGAAAAAGGCACATAGAAATAAAATGTAAGACTAATTAAAACAAGCATTGGCATAGCCATTAGGTCTCGCCTTTGGGACCTTATAAGTGTTTAGCCATGCAACAGTTGATGTTGCACCAAGGAAATTGTGCTGCATAACTAAATACTTATAAGGTCGCAAAAGCGAGACGTATTGGCTATGCCAATGCTTGTTTTTATTAGCCACGGGGCAATTACATGAGAAAGCCTGTTAATGATTGCCGCCCTGTTCTAGCTGCTTGCCGCTACCCCACTTCTGTCTCTCGTGATATTTTTCTCGAATGTGCTGCAGACACTGTGTGGTCACATATTCGTATTTCTGTGGCGTTTCGTAACAGCAGCTGTGGATAAGTTCCTGTTTGCCTATTTTTCTCACTTTTGCCAGCCACAACAACATCAATGTTATAGAGCATGAACTCGAGCGCCCTTCAAGGGCACCACTTACAAAAGTGTGGTAGTTAACAATTACCAACATGGCTGAAAAATCTGAAGTCAAAGGAGATGCTGCAAGGTCTGTCTGAGCCAGTGGTGTGTTACCAACAGTGTCTTTTTCGTGTTCCATTCATCGTTAGGCCACTGGTAAACAGTATAGTTAGAAAGGTAAGAAAAAACATGGGGACTAGAAATGTATGCAGATTGTGTTGACCTCTGCTTAGGGAGGTGTTTATGAGATATTCATTATTTGCGCTCCTGTGTGAAACTTCAGATTATTTGGAGGCAGTCACAATGCTGATGGCATACTTTGAGTTTGCATCAATTGTAACTTTAGGTGGTTCAACCTGTCTGGGTCCCATCAGAGGAAGGACAAGCCTTCAGATGCTTTTCATGCCTGACTTTGCCACCCTGCCAACACTGCGACCTGTCTGAGTATTGTTTCAATACCTGCCCCTGACTCTTCAGTGCCTCGTAACCCTGCCACGTCCCAAGTTAACCTTGACCAAACATAATTTTATGTTTTTCAACCTACATCTGTGCACTTTTGTTTTTGTTTATAATTTAAGTATTTCTGATGCTCTGCAGCTGTGACAGATTATGACCATTTTTTTTGTAAACAGATTTTACTGAGTTTGACAATAGGTGCATGGGGTCATTTTGCCACAACCCGGACATCCAACAAACTTACAATCAGCCAACTTGGGACACGAGTATGCCAGCCAGTAACATACAGATTATTAGTCAGATCAGTATGCTCGGTTATCTCGGCATTCACTTGCAGTTCTACACATATACTTACATTCAGTCCCGACTGTAAACTCCAATCCCACAACTACCCCCTCCCTTCCCACCCCCCAAGGTGTGTGACTTACATCCAGGTCGTTCATGTATAGTAGACAAGTACCCCAGGCTGGGTGCTGACATTGACTGGTGTATCACTATAGGGGATCGCAGCCCATCCAGGCAACATAATGCCGTCTCCGGTAGCTTGTCTCCAGGCTTCCAGATACCTTCACCCACCTGCAGCCTAGTTTATGTCTGCCCGGGTAACACCTTTGAAGTCTTCGTCCTCAGTGTCCTCGGGGGATTTAAGCGCCATGACTAACACTTCCCAAGCTCTCGCCGCTTCTAGGGCCCTCTCACTCCCTGTTCTTTTGGCTATCTGCAGCCTGATCACACCTTCGCATTCAGCCCACTTAAGAGGTTCTGCTTTCCATCTTGCTATGCTTGGACCTTGCTTTGCTTTCCAATGCATGGTAATATCTCTTTTGGCCAATAGTAGATACATATCTAAGAACTTACTTGTGATTTTATTCTTGGACGTGTGGGGGAACCAGTGTAAAATGCAGTGTATCAGCGTCAGCTCTACTTCTCTGTCAGTAAGATCGGTCAGTAATGTCGTTCTCTCCCCCCAGTAGCTGTCCAGGAATGGGCCGTCCAAAAACATATGTTTAAAATCTGCACCTTCCATATTGCAGTGCATGCAAGCCACTGTTTGGGTTGGGAAATACTTATTGAGCTTTTACGGGGTAAGGTATGCCCTGTGTAAGACATAAAAATGCACTAATTGGAACCTGGCATTTCGGTTGCTCTTCCAGGCTCTCTCTACCAAATCCCCCCAGGTCTTCTCCGGGATAGCCTCCCCAAGGTCAGTTTCCCACTTGAGTCTCAGTTCAGTCAGGGGGAGTAGTATTTCCCGAGTCATGCGCCTGTATAAGCACGTCACTGCTTTGAATGTTCCTGCTGCCATAATAACGTATTGGCAACCCAGTGACGTTTTTGGCTCTGTGAGTCCCCCACCCCAGTGTTTCCGGACAGCCACAGTGAGGGCTGTATACAGCAGAAAATGCCCCCCTGGCAAGTCATAGCGGGCTTGTAGGTCATTGAATGGGATCATGGCCCCCTCTTCGTATAGGTCTCCTATGATAGCCAACCCCTGTTCCACCCAGAACTCCAGCCTCTGCCAGTTACCTCCATGCGGCAAGGCCGTACACATAAGTAACAGGATTTCCGGCGCGTAAGGGCGTCTAATTTTAGCCCTACGCAGGTATCGGTTCCAGCACCTTCGTACTGTGTCGAGCTCCATGGTGAGGGTTGTGGTTCTGACAAGAAGCCGCAAGATGATGTGAGATAGCAGTCCTAAGGATTCAAATTCCTCCTTCCGCTCTTCCTCTCTCCTGACACTGCTAGCTACCCATTGTGTGAGCCATTGAAATTGCGCCGCCAAATAATAGGTCTCATAGTCAGGTACTGCTAGCACACCCTCCGCTCTTGGTCGCATAAAGATAGCAAGCGCTACTCTACCTCTGCCAGTACCCCATAGAAACCCTGTGATCATCGATCTGAGTTGGACGAAGTACTTTGTTGGGATCCAGACCGGTAAGGTCCTGAAGTAGTATAGGATCCTCGGAAGAGTGACGAGTTTGAGCAGGGCTACGCGGCCATCCACAGAGAGCGGCAAGGAGCCCCAGAAGTCGAAGTTACTTTTTACTCCTCTGTTGGCTTTCCCTATATTACCCTCTAGGATGTCATCCTTGACAGAGTATGACCATTGTACTGCTTTGCTGTGCTCATCTACTGTAAACTGTCTAGCCCTGCTTAATACAGGCCTACCGTTCCCTAATTACCTCTTTCTACTCCTGAAGCTACCTGTACACTTGCTGACATTGTAACTTAGAATTACACTTTTTTGAATTCTAAACAGACTTCATCATATTTTCATTAAATAGCACTGAACCCTTTCCTTGTGTGTGGCCATTCATCAGTGGCATATGAAGTAATGATGGATGTTGTTGCATCCCAGGATAATGTGCTGCATGGTTAATTGCTTAAAAGGTCCCAAAAGGTGAGACCTATTGGCTATGCCAATGATTGTTGTATACTTGTGCGTTGCCGTAAGTGGGACGGGTATGAGCTGACGTGGACACCATGCACACTGAGTCACTAGAACCAAGCTATACCTGGCTGATGAGCCCTCATCAGGGCAAAACTGGTCCTGGGTTGCTAGCGTTACGGTTCTGGGAGGACGTGGCCTGGCAGTTCAGGCTGGACTGTTCCTGTTAGAGCAGTGTCAAAACCGATTTCCATATGGCTGGGTCCAAACTGAGATGGCATGAAATGCAAAATAACAATGGACTGGAATGCAGCCTTGAGTGATTAACAGCGAGATTAATTCAAGCATTATATCCATCACTTTTTGTATACTTCCCGGGAGTGCGGGGCAACAGGTTTAATATTTGAAAGTGGATTTTCAGTCCTTGAACTTGCCTTGGAACAGTTCTGCGAGCATCTTTTGAATTTCAACTTTTTCTGCCATTACTAAGCAATAGATGATTTTGTGAAAACCCACTATTTCAGGCAGCTATTCAGCAGTGCATTATAGTCTGACTATGACCAGGTTGAACTCTAATTTTCTAGGTTTTGTAACAGTTGTTGGCATAATGCAGCATCCTGCAATGATCGGAGATAAATCTCTTAAAATTATTTTTATCACAATAATAGTGCTGAATGAGCTCTTCTAGCTTTGTAACAAAATATTCTCAAGTGGTTTTGTACAGTAGAGTGAAATGCATATCCGTCACAGTCAACATTTTTTTGTTTTAGAAGAAAGTACCTCATTATGCTATGCTTTGGACTATCGTGAAGCTCTTCAGTCTCATCGAACTGGAGGAGGATGCTTGAAGTGTCAGTCAAAGCAGTATGTGATGTCAACAGATGAGCACCTCTCATTCTCAGAGCCAAGGCACCATTGTAAATTGTCTGCACCCCCTGGGGTCTGGTTGTTGACTCAAGCATGCTGAACAGGGGAGGGACAATCCGAATCAGCTAGTCAGTGGCATGATGTGGAGTGTGATGAGGCAGGGATGGCATTTGAAGCATAGGCCCTGGAAGCAGGGATATAGCGGGTGCTGCAGCACCCCCCAAATAGCTGAACTTCAGGAGGTGAATGAGCAATAAAGAGGTCTCTTCCATTTTGGTTTTACTTGTCACATTTGCTTGGCATTCAAGGGCAGAGGTCAAATGCCATGCAAAGTCTTCCGACAAGTTGCTGCTTATTCTTTTAACATTGAGATTGGGGATTACATTTCTCTCTCTGACTGCAAAATTTGTGGAACTATCTGACAATCTTGCTGGGGTACATGGAATGTGAGAGGAAAGGCTGCAGGATGTCATTTGCTTTCTAGCGCACATTTAAATACTTGTAAAAAGGCCTTGGGGCGCAGCAGGGAGCTGCCTGACTTAATGTCATGCAAACAGCAGCCCGTCTATACCACTTGGTCTTAATAAGGTACAGTTAAAGACTTTGTAATCAGCCCTTAATGTGCCGAGAGCATAATTGCACCCCATCAGCCCCCTGCCCTCCTCCGCTATTCCTCACACCTCCTGCCGTCGTACAACAAACACCAAATTGTCTTTCTGCCCAGTGACGCGGGTGTCAGGCGGAAACCAGGGCCTTACAAGGAACGATCATGTCTATCATCGTACTTCTCCTTATTGTTATGTTGGTAAACAAGATGGGGTTTAATTTGGAAAATGTAAAAACAATTCTGTCTGACGAAGGTGGAAAGTTCCATCACGAGCCTTTCCTAGGAATGTGTTTGCCGTTGGGTGATGGCACGCTTCAAGGAGACAGGGAGGGCATACATGACGTATGATGCAGTCTGAAGCTGTGATGCCCGTGCACGATGTACTTGGAAAACCTGCTGGCAGAGAAAACACTAGACTGCGACCCTTACCCACAATACTCTAGAAACACAACACGGAGACTGGGCCTGCATGGCCGCACTTGAGGTACACCTCTTCCAAAGGAGCTGGGGAGAGTCCGAGGCAGAACTAACAGCCTCTCATCCTGCATTAAACGAAGGTTTACACCGCACAATGTTCAATCCTCTGCCATCACGGGAAAACCTTTCACTAAGAGAGGCTTGTGGTTATTTTTACTCGACAAGCATTTAACAAGCATTTTTACGATGCGAGTAGTACACATTGAGTGCTTCATGGAAATGGAAGCTTTGTGCTTTGCAGTCATTGGGTCAATTATATTGTGAATTATTTAGAAGGCTATGAAAAAAACAGCAATTTTTTTTTTTTTGTAACTGTCTTCATTGAAAACGATAGCCTTGTGATAATCCACCACTTGCCCGCTTTCTTTGGGCATTGTGCACGCTCCAGATGCAGCACTTACATACCTTATAGTTATTTTAGCCGAACAGGTTACAAACCATACTGGACGGCACCCTCATTTATAACCAAGGGTGTGCGGGCAGGGCAGTGGCAAGCACGAGAGATGGTGGCACAAGATTATGCATTCTTTTCAGGCTGCTATAGTTGGAAAGGTGGTTAGAGACACTGACAATTGCATCATAAGAAAACAGATTTACAGACGTATTATAAGGTTTAATTCATACAGCTCTGTTACTATTGAGGTGGCCTTACGATAATGAACCCATCTTGATGCCCTGTTTACTGCAATTGGCTGCAAAAGGATGCGTTATTGATTATTCTTATATAGGATCCCATTATAGCTGATGAGAAGCAATCTCTAAATAATGTTAGAATATATTAAAACATTCACCGGGCAATTGAAAGATTTTTTATTTCTCTTTAAGTGCTCGAGAAAAAAGCTCTCGAGTTGGACTCATTTTCGGCTGTTACTTCTTTCTGACTTTGAAAGAGGGCAAAAGGTAGGACCATGGTGTATAGAGTTTGCAAGGTGTTGACATCCTGCTAAACAAACCATGCAGAAGATTTCTTCTACCTTTCTACGTAAACAGGCCTTGCTGCTGAATGTGTGCTGCCAGCTCTACCTCAACAACATCTCAAAGGAAACCATAAGCTGCTAGCACCTTCCGCTTGATTCCCAATTCCGAGCACACAGATTTCTGTAGCGCAAATGAGAATGTTTTCTCTGCTGAGGCAAGATGTCCTTCATCCGAGGTAGTTCCCAAGGCGGGAACAGACTGGACTGCAGCAGCTCTGAAATTTAAATTCATCTGGCTCTGTCTGTGATAATCAAATCTAGTTCCATCTTGTGACCACTGATCTTTTTAAGCGCTTTCTATATGATGGGGACGTCAGAGAAGGCCTAAAGCAGTGGAAAAATACAATCTAAAGGGAAAGCATCTCCCAACAAAATGCTCTGTCTAGACTCTAGGGAGTCAAAAAGATTTTACTTCTGGTGCTGCCCAGTGAAAATAGACCAATTAAATTCACAAAGGTGGTGCTCCAAGTGAAAACAAACATCCAGCATTCCCTCCTGATTACATTTTTACTCATGTCTGACAGACACTAACCACCCTTCTCCTCGGAACCAATAAGCCATGTCCTCTCAAGACAACTAGAATGTCACGCCTTCCGTTTTGTTAAAATAATGCATCTCTAGCATTTTGTCTGTCAAAGTTTGAAGCTCGTTGGCCTGCACTAATAACGGACGAAGGAGGTTAAATCCTTTCAAAGACAAGTGCACTGCTCACAGTTCAAATGATGTTGATATGACACTGTTTTAGACCTTGCAGGCCTTGGAGTGATCCTCTTCTGAAAGAGTTTCCTAACCTAGGATGAAGGCCTCTGTCACAATGATCACTGCAGATGGAGAGATCAACCCTCAAACAACTTGGAATCCAAACAAAACATAAAAGATCAATGGTGCTTTAGAATACATTTACTGAATTGAACAATTTCCATGTAATTGCCTTCAGTGGATCCTTACGGTGCGCTGCAGCGTTTTCATGTTCCTCCTCACCAGAGGATGTAGAAGGATGCAGTGCCCCTTGAAGACCAGTAATGCTGAAACAATATCAGCCACAGATGGTCTGGGGAGGATTGCATCAGGCCCATAAATGCAGGAACACCGCTACCCAAGATGGGAATTGCCACTTTGTGGATTTTGCACATGTTTCCCTGCAGAATGAAGACATTGCCTATTAACGTGCCCAGAACTGTTCTAGCTGAACACCATTGCATTTCAAGGTGATCCCACTACATGGAAATTGGGAACTGTCATAATACCTAGCAGATGTCCCATGGAAAAAACCAGAACTGCAGGGTCCCAAATAAATGATGACTCAAAATAAAACAAACTCAGATGAAGCTATAGTCAGCGCTTAAAACCAATAAACATAATGCCCCTCTTGTAGAACATTACAACTTAGTGAAACACAGATTTCAAGTGGTTTGTGATAGAAAAAATTACAGGCAATATTAGAGTTGGTAACATGGAAATTAAAAGAAAAAATAGGGACTAATGGTATTTTTCTATTCTTAATACTATAAATAGAGGTCTTAATACCAAAGACTGGATCAAACTTGTTGCATAGAAATCCTCTGTTGGCCTTTTTTTCTGGAATATCCGTTAAGCAGTGACATTATTGCTTTATCACTGTTTTTGAATATATAGGATAAGTTTGGATATACCTTCCTTTCCCCTGATATAGGTTAACTCTTTGCTATTGGAGGACGTTTGTTCACAATATAACTTTGGGATAGGACCTCCACATAGATACTCTTTAGTGACTTTTAAGATTAGATAATTTTCTATCTTAGAGGCAACGATATCTGTCTTTGCGGTTTCCTCTTTTTGCCACTATTTACATATGTATTTTCCATCTATAATAGACTAAATATTTGGACTTTTTTGTCCTTATTGTATGACGAGGTGCTCTGTTTCTATCACTGAGAAGTTGTATTAAGCAATACTTTCGAAAGACACGAGCCCTGTGGAACATTTGTTAAGAGATGAATGTCTAAACATGGCGGCGTCTTGTAGTGAAATACGTGTTTTCATTTAGCAGGGTCTTGCCTTTTTGTTAACGACTTTATTATATTCTTTATATATTTCTTTATTTATTCATATTATTTATTTAATATATCTCTTAGTGACCATGTACAACAGTACAATGTATATAATGGGCTATCTCATGGGTTTACCAGACGAGAAGTTATGTTGTGCTTTTAAACTTTAATAATGCCAAAAAGGAATGGCTAATCGGGAGTATGCTATATATTCTTACATATTTGATTATGCCTGTGATTAGTTTTGCTATTTCTGAGCCTATCCTGCTCCTATCCCGAATGTCGTACGTATAGGTCACGACTAGATGTCATTCCAAACATGGCGGCATTTGTGTTGTAAGAATCGTGTTTGGTTTCATACTATTTTCACCACGCACATGAAGCCCCGGCGTCGTTCAACGTAGTGACGTGTATATAATGCGTCTCCGCGGATGTGAAAGCGTTTGCTCGCTTCTCACAGAGATGCTTTATTTGGCACTCGAGAATTTTGACGTGTAGAGCTATTAAGGTAAGAACGAGCCGTAATTTAGGGACATCGTCTGACTTCTTGAAATACATTGCACTCATACCGTGGTGTTTTTGGCACTGGAGTTTGCTTCTCTCTGACTTGTATAGTGTGGCTTAGACACAATTTGCTATCATCGTGTGATTTGTAGTGATATCACCGAATAGCATATTTTGTAGTTTTATTTAGGTTAGGTCCCTATTAGCTTTTTTTTGAGAAGGAGATCAGAGAGGCTCTTTAGTAGCGTATCTGTAGTTTTATTGATGTTAGGTCTCTATTAGGTTTTTGATAAGAAGATTTGAGAAGGTTCTTTATGTATAACTTCTAGATGGAACCTCCAAACGGGTCTCTTTTTATTTATGTTTTTAATTTATTGTATTTGGGGTAGTGTGTCCCCGCTGTTAATTACTTTAGGGGTGTTTACCATAGGCTAAACACTATGCCAATTAATTACAATATTGCCCATGCTGTTTTTACCTCGGTCTTACTGAGGAGTTTAACACGAGGTGATTTATTGGACTTTTTTTTTCTACAGCCTATCCAGATTTAATTTGCAAACAGAGAACCTTCGCTCTTTTTAAACAAATCCTTTCAATACGACAAATAATCGTTGGATCTTTCTGTCTACATTTGTTTGAGACAGTGTTTTTAAATTCTTGGTAAGTAGCTGCTAACTGAATATATATTTTAGGTAGTAAAGTAATAAATATTTACATTTTGATGATTAGAGATAATGAATTCATTTATAGACTGTGATTAAAACCAGGTCCATCAAATTAAAGATAAATATGTGAAACGAGCGCTCTCCAAATATTTTAAGGTGAGAATTTAACAGCAGCTTAGTTTCTAAAATGGTTGTAGTATGTTAAATTATACATGGTTGTTTAATTAACTAATAAATTGCCATCTTTTTGCTCTTTGACAGATATATACTACATTAGTGAGACCTGTCTTTAGAAGCACAGAGGTTCATTGCCAGCTAATAAACACAGGCATGAGCGGAGGTATTGATATATCTATGATGGTCTTCATGTATGATCTACTTTTCCTTGGGGGATACATGTCTGTAATTTGATTATGGATTCACATAGCAAAATGTAGGGTGATTCTTATTAAAACCACACAGGAGGAGTCATCTAGTGTTCTTGGGTTAATATGTTTATGCCAAGATGTGTGAGTTGTAGTTCTGTATGAGTTGTGTGGCATGCTATTGAACACTCTTAGTGGGATGTGTAGAAATTTATGAACTCCCTTTAGTGCGTAACAGAGACCGAATTTATAGATTATTTTTTGCATGGTTGTTTCTTATATTGATCTTGTTACAGCAAGGTTTCTTAATTTTTGGAATACTAAAAGAATGTTTTAAAAGAAAGATTTTCAATGTTTCTGAAAAATATGTATGTCTTTTGTTGTTTTTAATATATTTTGTATTATGTTTTGTGTTAGGTATGCTCATTAATATGTACTAAAGGAAGGAATATTATTGCCAGTCCTGAAGAAGGTGGTTTTATCTTTTTATCCCACCGAAACGCGTCGACGCAGAATTCTTGGTTGAATTTGTCTTGGGACTAGAATTTTAGAAATTTGGGTGAATAGCTCCCGGCTATTTCTGGTCCACAAAGGTTGCAAATCAACATTGGTAAGGCACAATTTTAGTGCTTTTTTATATAAATTTTTTCCTTGCACTTGATGCCTATTCATTTTCTTCCTATAAAATATTGAATTGATTACACTGTTTTAATTATGTACTTTGTGGATGAATATGTACATGTGTTTTTTTAAGAAAATGTATTTGTGGTGCTCTTTTTGATAACCCATTGCTGTGAATCAGATTATTAATGTGTCAATAAATTTTATTTAATTTAGTGTAATTTTTCTCACATCTCATTTTGAGTTGTTCTAAGTGTGTGATATATTTGACTGAGTGATATATTTGACTGTATGGTACAGAGTTGGTGATCTAAGTAAAGATTGTTTATGAAGTTCAAAGGGAAAAATTTCTTAACTATAAAGTTAAGAATCTTAAGTACCTAAACCTGGCTAAGAACTACAAGCAGTGTCTCGGACTAGAAAGGAGCCATTCTGGGAGTCGTCAGAACAAAGGTAGCTCCCCAAGATATGCTGGTGGTCATAGGTTAAATAGAAATGTCATTAAATATTTTAGCACAACCTTGCAAAAGTCCTCTATGAGACCTGCATCATAAGAAAATTGAAAGGAAGTTGAGGCTTTGCTTGGTGTGCAGCTTCCATAATGAAAGCCTCAGCTATGAGAACTTATTTTATATCTTCAAATATTTAGGTAAGTAGCAATGGTGACAATGGCAGTGATAAGATGAAGGGAATCACTTCTGCACGTGCCTTTTATGTTTCCACTTGCTGGGTTGGGGCAGTAAGGATTTGTCCTTCAGATGCAAACTTTGAAAAAAAGTCAGTCGACTCCGATCGTTTCTCAGAGCCCTTTGCCTGTCGATGAAATGTTATACAGTGGGTTGGCTCCCTTCCTATGAACATAAAGTGCTTAACTTGGTGCAAATAATGCATTATCTTGGGCAATGGTCGAGATCCAAGCAAAAGACTCAAAGAGCATAAGATCAAGACATCCTGAGCTCAAAACCAAAGGAATTAACTGGTAAAATACAGAAGATCAGTAAAAACGAAAAGTGAGTGTTTTGTATAATGCACTAAATGTAATCCGTGTGTATGGAAAGCTAATATTGAGGTTGTAGTGAATGGGTGATTTGGTCGCAAAGGTTAGCATGTAACATTACGGCAGCATGTTTTTTTCTTTTTACTTGTTTGCGAAGTAGACCAGGTAGTGATAAGCAGACTGTCAGCTTCAATAATCACAATTCATGTAAGGCTATTTTGCTGAAAAGTTAAGGAAAGGACTGTTCACTTTAATATTCAGAGTAGGAAGAAGGTAGTTTTGCCCAAGAAGTTCATATGTTGTGCAAGCGTGTGGTCCATGTCCTTCAAAATGTCTAAGTTGCAGAAGGTGTTTAAAGGAGAGGCAAGGACGTCCTGAAGGCGGCACGAGAGGAGAGTTGACGCAAAGCAGTCTGGATTTAGCTGGGGTGATTTTGAGTCATCCAATATTCTATTACAAATGGACAGACATTGACAATCAATATTCAAGGTTAGTGCTTTCATGTGAAACTGTACATTACTAAAAACATGGTAGCCTTTTCAATGCGCTTATTGTGTATAAATAAGTCATCAAATGCATATAAACTCAAGTAGTGAAAGGTCAGATTGGATGTTCTCAATCAGACTTATCACTTTCATATTACCATGTAACCAAGTGATAAACAAAAACCCAAAACATCAGTTATATAAACTCGTATTTAATGTCCTAAATTCCAATGTCCCAGGATTTTCTTTTCTGTTCACCTCGCATCTAAACAGAATTATGGTGAGATATTTCGGTTTTAGTATTTGGTTACAGGCTTTGTTAACATATGGCGGTACTGAACACTTAAATACAGAGTCTTCATCATGCAGCCCACCTTCGCATCAACATGAGCATCTTATGGCATGGATCATGACCCTCTTCACAAATACAGCCGTGGATAGAGAATCCTGCCTCCAAATGTGTGTGCAAAAGAGTAGATAGTTGGGCCCAACGAAAGCTACCATATGTTCATAGTAGCAGCCATTCCATGGAACCTTTGGGAGGGAATTCGTGTCACTTCCTGTTAGGCACCACCAACCAGTAGGATGAGCTTACAGTAGGATTACTTCCTGTCAAGAGCTGGAAGGTGTCCATGCAATGGCAGCTGCCTTCAACAATATAAGGCACGGACACGCCCACACAATTCCTATATACAGCTTCTAAAACATACTTTGGAACCTTTTTGATTTTACGAAGGACATATTTTGTGGAAAAAATTAAGAGTTCAACAGCCCATGCCGTTCTAATGTAGTGTTTGTTTTTTGTACCTTGAGAATGGTCATACAATTTCCTCAAGAATCCCAGCTCCTATATAGCACAACACCCTGAGGCTAGGTCTCATACTGGGTTTCAAATGTGTTATAAGAAGGAAAAGTAATTGTTGTGCCACCGAGGGAGAGTTCCTGTGATACAAGTTTAACAACTTTTTGTTTGAACTAAAAGCAATATTTAAAATAAAGACAGTGAAGGTGATGATCTAAGTCCTAAACAAAAGGAAGACAATTCCCCTTCAAAAGTCTTCTAATTTCAGATTTGAGGTTTGGACATCCAGCAACTGATTATGGGGATATTTCCCAATAAGATAACAAACATCAACCCGGGGCGAAATTAGTCAAATATATTTCCCAACAAGTTAACAGACCTCAGTCCTGGGGTGAAAATAAGTAACATGATAGATACGTGATCAAGTTCACCCTACCCTTAATGTCTTTTGATAAATCTCAGACTGCACCAATAGGCAGGTTTTCCGATTATGTAGTCACCAATCATCCTTGCAGCGAAACAGTCCCACAAAGATCCCATCTGAATAGCCTGGTGCATCAATGCTGAGCGCGTAATTGTACAAGCTGTGCCAATGGCATGCATGGCAGCAAGGTGTCCATTGACTTTTCAGATGGATGACTATGCCCTTGATATCAAAACACCATCCACATGAAAAGGCTTTCCTGAGCAAAGTTCTGAACTCATCCAGAAAAATTAGATGCTAGTATATCCAGACCGCTCTCGCTAAGAAGCCACTTGAACACCTTACCTCACCAAGTGTTTGACAGCAATCACTGGGAGTAGATGCACTACAACTTTCAAAGTTTTTAAAGGCCGGTGGGTACAGCTGCATTCATAAATAGACACCATACCTTCGCAATTACAGAATACATTTCGGATGACAAAGTAACACGTTTTTCAAATAACGCTAATAAGGCATTACATTTCACAAGTTAACCTTTTTGCCTCTGCTTTATTGTCAAACAGAAAATGGATGGTGGCTAATGGCCACGTTCTACATCTCAAACAAATGACTTGTGCTGCAAGAAAGTGCTTGGGTGAACACAGGATTGTCAAATGATTTACTCGCTGTTAGTCTTAATTAATGGCGTAGACGTTAGCTATATTTACTTTTTCCAGCCAATTGAGTTTGCAGAGACTTATCATTCCCATAAACCGATCTCTGGAGGGAAATGCGATATGCGCCTTAACCTCTATATTTATTTTTCAAACCGCCTCTTTCGGTCTTCTTCAAGCCAGGACTCGAAAAGATCAATAGATGAGATAACCCTACTGCACTGTTGGTAACCAGAGATGTCACCTTGGTTAGACCTCTATGCCCCGCGCAAACTTTTGCCGTTCGAGATTTTGGTGGTGATTGAAGCATCTGTCCCTGCAGAGTTCACTCCAGCCCCCTGCAAAATAAAAATTCCTTGTATGCACTTCGTGTGAAAAGCTCTTGTGGGCTTCAGAGTACACACCACAGTGACATCACTGCAGAAGAGCTTCAGGGCTGCTCTGAACGGAGAGAGTGCTTTAATAAAGGTTTTGAGAAACACACAAGAGGACACAATTTACATAGGATCCTAAAGTCTCATTGCCGAGCTCCATTTGTGAGTGGGGTACTTGGGCACCAATCTTGTTGCATTCTACGAGGGAATGTCAGCTCCCTTCCAACCGCGGCAGTATCTGCAGTAAAGTTAAACTATCCAATTGCTTCCAAGATCCATAAAAGGAGGATGGCCAGTGTACAACTATCTCAACACACATCATAAGGTCTCAAATCCATCTCTGTCCAGCTGTATTTGAGTATGGAAAGCATGAAAGAGGCAGGGATGGGTCAGTAGTTTCCTCAACATAGGAAACCAGCATGAGCTTGAAAAAGGCAGCCTCAACATGCAGGTACCCTGGGAGGCTTACTTCTATAAAGTGACTTTTGTAGCATATAGACATTATGTACAATTCTCTACGTGATAAGTAATATGTTATTTGAAGTATTATTTAAGCAGTATACCTTGCTTACCAGTTTCATTGGCCTCCACGCGTATTCAAACCGCCTTGTCTTATCACAGCTGAAGAAGCCTAACAGGACCCTAACTTTATGTCTTGCATACTTAACTTTGCAATGGTCTTATTTCTCCAAGTACAGTGAGGCCCAGGAAGCGAAGTAAACACCACAGTTCTTTTTTTTTTATTAGGTTAGTGGCACCTTTTGCCAGGAGCTGCCTGTGCTTTGATGCCACATGCACACCCAGGCATCCTCCATCTTTAACCTGAAAAATGTCCACCATCTCAGGAGAGAAATGATGAAGTCTACCAGGGTGAAAGAGAAGGCATATTTTTGGTCGCAGAACTCAGCGTACCATAACCACTGACCCCAAGGGTGAGGCAATGGAAACATATCATCAGTCACCTGACCATGTCTATTAAATATACATATTAAACCTTTCCAAAGCACACACCAATATACATTATGTAGGTCCAACATAACATACAAACATTCCAATGTACAAAGTATAATTCCTATCCACCATCTGATGAAATTTAAAACTACTAGAAGCTAGCAATGCGCCTAGGAGCTGTCCTCTGTCCATCTAAGAGGTCTGCTACAGCACTAATGAGCCTGGGGATGATGCCCCTCAGCTTGGTCTGAGGAAGTCCAGATAGTGGTAGGTGTTAGTATGCCCATTACATTTGAAGGCACCTTGGGATAAATGCACCAGTTTCTTTAACTTGACTCAATCCCTCCACTTCAATGAATTAACAAGAAGATCTGTGCTTTCGAAGACCCACTATCCATCAGTCAGTCAGTGGGGTGCTCCTCTGATTGGCAGGGTTACAGGAGGAGACAAACGTGCTCTGCTTCAGTAAGCTGGACATACTAGTCATACCGTTCAAGTCCCGCACTCAGCAGTGGATTTTATGGTTCAGAATTCCATGAGAGAGGAACATGACAATGACGCCGGTCTGTAAAAACAGGAAGCAGGGTTAGCGGGGTTAGCGGGCCAAGGGAGGCCTGACATCAGTGCAGGAATTGTCATCTCAAATGATAACTTCAGCTGGTTGCAGGTTCTGAGCGCGGCCTACTCAGCTCAGCTCTCTGTATACACTGATGAGCTCGGAGTACAGTCCTTCCTCCTGTACAACTAGTCTAGCACCATGGGTCCCTCGAGGAGCGGCCACGGTGCAGGCTGTCGCTGCGCTGCCAGGTACTGTGGATCAGACTGAGGGCATCTTCGCATTTCTTCTTGATAGAGGGCTCCTGAATCAGCTTGCGAGGGAGGGACACCTGGGGAAACAAAGAAGAGTAGGTTCAAATAAATGTCTAGGGACACAGTCAACACAACAAAATGAGGCATGTCACATTTTGACTACTTTGCAGGGACAGTAGAGTCAAAGTAATAGACAAGTATATTCTAGCATTCCCATTCACTCTCCTTTTCAATGCTGGGAAAAACAGGCCTTGCATTAAGATTACTGAAAAGGTATTGAAAACCTCTCTGGAGCACATACAGACAGACTTGTAAAGCAGAAACAGCTTAAAAGAACAGAAACATGGAGTGGAGTAGAACAAGATGCATTTGGTTCCTCTTTCTTTCACTCCAAAATAATGCGAGCTAATGTAACTTGTAATCTGTAAACTAGAATGTTAAAGACTCCTTGGCTTGCCATACTTTGACCATCCAAGGGTCCTATTCGGAATATTCTTTAAAATGTATTAATAACATGGGTATCAAAGGGAATGTGTTATTAGACCCGTGTATTGACATCAACCACAGGACTCTTTTGTTTGGAGACTGTCCTGGCAAGCCTACAATTTTATAGTGTTGTGTTTCGATTTAGATACCCGTATATAGATTTGCCTGAATCATGTCCTTATATAGGCACAACTCGCTTTGCCCTTATTTAGGCATTAGCCATGCTAACCAAATACAGGCATGGTCACCTACATCCGTCCATCCCACGTCACAACGAGTTCTTAGAAACCTTAAGCCGAACGAGACTTTCCTTAGCCAGGATTATTGATTTCTCCAAGAACCCATCTATTATGCATGAACTACTATTCCTTAGGGGTTCATCCATGACGTCTTCCTCTGCCCGACTTTACGTCAATGCTAACATTCCTAAGCACCTTCAGGTATAAATATGCCTTCCCTTACCATGGCAAACCACGGCACGACTCAGCACGACTTGACTGCACGGTTCGCCACGGCAAGTTCGGAAGAGACCATATCCCGGCCTGACACACTGACCAGACGCGGTCATCCCTGCTCGCAGGGAATCCAGTTTCCAGTGTTCTGACTCCCTTCACGGGGTGTTAGAGTTTGAGACCTGGATAGAGATTCCCACCTTGCTTATTCATTCTAAAGGTATGGAGCCGACTAGAATCTAGAGGGACTCTTGGTATACTAAAACTTAGTATATACCATACTATAGAAAACAGCACCTACTTCTTACCTCGCACTACACTTAGGTTAGGTACACAAGGGCTGGACTATTTTAGAAGCATCAGAAGAGAATTCACATTTTAGTCTGTTATTTATGTATGTATATATCTCATAGCTAAAAGACAATGCTATTGCAGTATTATTTCTTCTTACTGCTTACGCTGTGCATAATATATATTGCTTTCTGTTTAATGATTGTAACAACTCATATCTCTTACACGAGAAACAAGACTGTTCAATAAAACCTTTTATTGAAACGCCCGTCTATCTATTTCTGTGCAACTCTGGAGAAAATAAGCATGCACGATTGACTGAGTGAAACTGTTATCTATTGATTCCACGATTCTGAGACACGTTCCGATTGTAAGGGAAACAAAGTTGTCATGTTTATGCAGTTGTCAGAAACTACTCCCTTCTTGTTTATTCGAGAAGTTTCTAGTGACCTCTGAGTTAGCTGGCACACAAAGTAATTAAGTTTAATGTACTCGATAGAAGCATACTGACCTTAGTCCTATGCAAAAACTATAGTGTATATTATTACAATGCGCAGAGCTTATAAGGGAAATAGGAACTATACTACAATAGAGCAGCCCATGGTCTCGGCTACCTGCAGCCTCATGGGGAAAGAGTGGACCAGGTAAATCTAAAACTGATGCTGTGCTGCAAACTAGGGTTTAGGTAAAGTAGTCTATTTTCTCACTGCAGACAGCTGCTGTAGACTCCCTACTGTTCACCGAGAAGTAAGTAATACCATTCACAGGTAATGCAGCAGAGGTAAAAGTCAAAAATGAAGACTGTTCTTATATGCAGCTTGTACTAGTGAAGCACCTTAGTGAGTCTAGTAACTTGCAAAGAAGGTGGGTGTGGGGAGTGCTATGTTGACATTTGCAAATTTCAGCTAATGGAATATTTTCCTAGAATGCAGGACTTCCTGCCATCTTGTGTGGAATGTGCTCTAGGATTTTGAGGTAATGGTCTGTTGACTGCGCGGCAGCACTGGTGGACGCATTCTGTAGTCGACAGCCTTGTGTTTCAAGCAGCCTCAATGAGCACAGTTGTTGCTGAGTGCTTCATATGCCTAGTGTGTAGTTTGTTATGGATGTGGTTGTAGCAACAAGGAACACAACAGCTCTTCAGGAAGCAAGTATACCCAACAACATCCTGCTCATAGCTTTGAGTAAGGATAGAAAAAGAGGACTATAATTGGCTGATTATTGTGGTGATCAGAAATCTCTGGGTGCAGGAAGAACTCAAGTTTACTAAGAACTTTTTTATTTCTGTAAATCTCTATTAAGGATTCCTCCATAACACATGGAATTTACAGGCTGTAAGTGAAAGTGGTAAGATAAATGGACATCACAATAGGAAAACATTACAGGGAAGAATGTCACCGACAAAGATTAATAATAGGCAACAGCTTCAATATTTTTTCTTTATTTATTGTTCTGTAGATCTGTCACTCTGGTAATTCACTGTTTCCTCCCCTGAAATTGGAACTTTATCAAGGCAGTAGAAATTAGTGGCACAGAAAAACAGCAATTTCACTAACATTAAATATAGATGTTTACCAACGAAAAATCTTAATCGAAAAGAAACTATGAAGTATTTTTGAGCAGCAAGCAAGCTAGAGAATAAGGTGTTACATCATAAGGGAAACAGTATGTGCCTCCACCAGAAATCAAGTGTGCTGTGCATAGGCCTATTTGTTATAGAAAAGTGTAAGGTTGAAAGAGTTGCACTTTATTAATATGCACTGTGTTCGTACTTGGGGCAGACTGTTTCATACATACTCATCATATGTAGCACACTGTAACCCAAAGCGACATTTTCCTCAGTATTTTATATTTGGTTGTTTCCGATTGCGTCAGCTGTTGCCAGCCACCATGGATTGTGGCATTAGGGCAGACTCGGTGTGGCTGACAGACACTTAAGTGGGCTGTGCACATAATTGTCAGTGTCTGCACAGTCGAATCTCCTAGATTATCTATGGCACTGCCTGCAAGAGCACCACGTTTTTCAGAAACCAAATTTGTGCTGACCGAAAGAGACTCTCCTTAGATTTGTGGTCACATGGCTGCTAGATACTGTGATGCATGTACGCACAGCGTCAAGACCAAAGAAATCAGCTAGTTACCTATACCTACAGTTCTCTAGCGTTTTTTTTTAATTGATTCATATACTTGAAATCATTCCCTGTTGTACAACTGGGAATCCCTAGTAACTTTAAATAACAGTAAATAGTATTAAAATAGCAATGAACCTAACAGTGTTGGCTTGGAAGCACTTACCCTTTACTTAAAAACAGCAAACTTCAGCAAATGAGGTGGAGGTGGGAGTGCTCTACTCACCCACCATAGCTCAGATTTCATAGAAAGGTGTGAAGGATGGACGGAATAGGCAGCATGCTTTTGACTGAGAAAGAGGGAAGGTCACATGTGAATCTATGAAAGATGCCAAAACTGTGAAACTGGAATTACAGGTATGTAGCTAATTTCTTCTCCAGGATAGATTCAAATGCTTGAATCAGAATAGCAAGCAGTACACTGGATATAAATAAAGCAGGGAGCAGGCTGACCTTTACTGAAACAGGTTACACAGAGCCACTGAAGCGTGAGGTGCTGCATTCACATCCACATGAAATTGTGCTACATTCAATCTGTCTTGGAGCGAGTGATTGAACAGCAAGGGATCGTTTGACCCTTAGTAAGGACCGGTGGTCGCCATTTTTGCATACTGACTGAAGTTAATTCTTTCCTGCAGTTTTCTTCAGTGTAGCATCAATCATTTCACTGAGTCATAGGATACATCCACAGTCTGACCTAATAAAAACTCAACTCAAATTTCCCGATGGGGTTAAAACATGGACAATCATATTTGCCATGAATTGTAACCAAAATATGGTGTAACTACGCATAAATACATGGACTGATCCCATTATTATGTGTGATTCAAATGATAAGACAAGTCTCCCTATATTTTGTGCTTTTGTTTCCAGTGTTGTGTGTGTGAGAGATTTGAATGAGTTCCTATTGTTAAGAAGCACTCACTACTCAGTCTCTTACTGGTGTTTAAGGTGTAAGAGGAGCAAGTTCTCTTGAACCATTGTCTATTATACTACATCCACGTACAGCCAGAAGTACTTGGGAAAATATGCCTGCAGGTGGCAAATTTTTACGGGGATTGACTTTTCCTTTTCTGACCAGAGGACTCCTGTAAATAGTTCATGCATATGAGCTTCCCATACTTCCACCTATGCCTCCTTTGTCATAGTGGTTTTGCTCATTGTGGGTTGGAACTAAAGGTCTGCAATGAGATTGCTTGGGAATCTCCTCCACAGCAAAACATGTTTGAGCCTTCTGTATACCAGTACTGTATTATTCCACTATCCTGTTGCTTGTCTCTATTGCTAATCCAGGTCTTACTGTATTGGCCACAACTGCAATCTACAGGAGGGCACTAATCCCATGCTTGATGCCTACCAATGATGTTCCTCCATGGAACAGGAAGCCTTCACCAATGCTTGTGGTTTTGCCATTCTCTCTGCTGAGGGAAACACTTTTCCCTCCTAGAAATTAAAACTTTGTAGCATGGTGGACACTCAACTTTTGTACATTCAATGTAAGACTCGACTGATGGAAAATGTTGATACAAGAAGGTGTGAAGGAGCAAACTCTTCCTCTGACGAAGCCTCGACAAGCCAGTTGTTCAAGTGAGGATAAACATGGTGTCCCTAGGGCCAAGAAAATTGTGAATAACGGGTGCTAACTTTAGCCTGAAAGGAAGTGCCTCAAATCGTAGTGCTGCCCTGCCCCAGAGAGTCAGAGATATTGCCGCAAGATTTGGGTGCATTGAGACATTTCTGCTTTCTGATAGTGCAGAGAAGTAATGAACTGCCATTCTTGAAGCACCAGAAGAACTTCCTCTAACAAGACTTTTTAAAAGGACTGTTTCTTCTTAAACTTGTTTATTTCTCAGACACCTAGGGTTAGTATCCACTCTCCTCATTTACTTACTGAACAGGCAGAATCTGTAACAGTAGCACAGATCCCCTTGGGATTTTGGAACCTTTTTGATCACTCATTTTAGAAGGAGAATTTGCAGTTATCACAAGTGCAGATGTTGCTCCTTCTTAGATAGATGATTGGGAGGCTTTCTAAGAATGTACAAGATGTGTCTGAATTGCACAATTTGGAGCAGCCAGTATCTGTGGTGATCTGTTACCATGAGGGATCAAAACAAAATTCTTAGTGATTGGAAGTCTGACTCACTTTTGATTATCACGGGAGCATTACTGGGCTGAGCCCTTCTTTCCTGCTGATTTGTGAGAACCCCAACATTGACCTATGTTCGGGAGTAGCCTTGGTCTTATTTGGCTAGTCTGGGGGAGGTAATATTTTACGCTCTGATTGTCAAAATGCATGTAAAGGATTTTAATCTACACTTGTGATTGGATAATATGGTTCTCAGACACCCATGTCTTCTCAGTAATGCCACTTCTGCAAGATGACACAAACCTGCATTCAAGACATCCTTTGCTGCATACAAGATGAAAGCTTCAAGCCCTTGCTTCAAGATTTTTCTGAGCGGTTTCTTAAAATCAATCCAGAAGCACTACTGCTCTGCTGAGGACACTGGAATGTCAACATTCTTTGCAGCTCGCTCTGGCATGGCATCAAACTAGGCAATGCTGTTCAGAGAAGTGTCTTTTCATCTTCCTTAAGTAGACAATACCCCTTCATTCTTTCTCATCTTGGCAATCACCATCCTCCTCCTGCATTTCTTCCATGACCTTACCTTTCCCTCTTCTATGTCTGATCGCGATCAGGAGAGTCATCATACCACCATGATTGGGTTATAGTGGGACATGGAGACGGTGGAAGTGCTGGGGGGGGGATATGGCAGAGGTGGTGGAGTAGGAACCTGTGGTTTAAGTTGCGGTGGAGGTGACAGGTCCTGATGGATGATCCTGTGAAGAGTAGCCATACTGAGGTTGAGGAGTAAGCCGTTGGAATATTTGAATGATTTGTTGTGACAGGCAACTGGTACCCTCACTGCAGGAGACTTACTGTACTGGTGCCCTGGGCTCCTGCGGAAGCCCATAAACTCTTGGATGGCCTTCGAATGGTAAAGTGTAGGGCTCATACATATCACAATCCTGTTGAAAGTTTGTGATTCTTTGTTGCTCTTCATAAATGTCATTATCCTGTTGAGAGTTTGCATCTTCTTTCTCTTCATAGGTTTCCTCTTTGTTCTCTGGAACACAGCACACAGCCAGCTGCGCAGGACTGTGTGCCGTATCTGAGGGCTGCTCTTGGTCGATGATGTCACTCTCTACCTCAGAGTCCAATAACAAAATCTGAATAGAAATCTTCAAAGGTGAATGTGAATAGGCTGGCTGTGAATCCAACTGTCAAACGTTAACAATGAAGTTGTTGATGAACTGCTGATGGTACAGCTGCTGTTGATGGTGTATGTAGAAAGCTGGCTTTTTATGTAGAGTACCAATGTAGGTGTATACAAAGCAAAAAGTCCAGACGACACTTATTGGTTTACAGGGGTTCACTTTCATATTTCCAAGTGCTCTATTTGTGGTAGTGTGGTCGAGAAGCTTAGGCTTATCAGAGGGGAGTGTTAAGCATTTGTTGCACACACAGAGTCAACAAGCATTTATAATGCAACGGTCTCGGCATTGTTAAAGTTAGAGCTATAGACATTGCTCATGACATTATTTTTGATAATGTTTTTGTTTTTAAAACATTTAAAGAAACGACATTGTTATTTACAATGTCAATAGCTTAATCTCTCTCAAATGCGAGACCTATTGCATTTGCACCCACACACAGAGCCACACACAAAGCCACCCACACACACAGAGCCACCTACGGTAGCCGAGACCTAAAAAGGGCCACAGTCAACTCTTCCGAAATGCAACTTCACATACACGTAATAAAAATGTTCCACGCCGCTACTTACTACCCAATTGGTGTATGTGTAAACCATATAAAGAGCGCTGGGACCTCACGGCGCTATAGAACTTCATTGCTACCCAGAGCCCGGAAGGATGAGCGGCTGAGAGGCCCAGTCAGGATTTCAATTCAATTCAGTTGGCCAGCACATTTTCTGACTTGGACTAAAATATATATTAACACTCGCCACAACAGGTGCCAATCCAGTCGGAATTTTTGAAACCATTTAATTATTTACCTTTTACGGGTCCTTTTGCCTTGATTTTAATTCAAAATGCTTTACCAAGGCAGTAAATAAAGTTACAAAAATGACTTCCCAGCCTTCCCCTTCATTTCTCTATACTTTGTGACGTTTACTTTGTGCCTGAACACGCCCTTCTCAACACATGTTCAAGGGTAAATATATGCTTGGTTAATCAGATATAAGTTGTGTGGTCTACTGGGTGTGTGTGTGTTTGGGTGGGGGCAACAACTCAGAAACGGTAAACGCATAAGGAGTGTGGAACAGGAAACACATGATCGCAACACAACAAACAGAAATGGGTCTCTGAAGACAGGAAGCCAGGCACTGCAAACACACAAGAAAACCGGTCTGCGAGGAAACACCATTACCCAGGAAAAGCAAACACATGGACTCAAGCACACGAAGCACAGTTAAACTCAAGCATGGCAAAGACAAAGGGTCCAACGCGCACACGCAAACGCACACGCACACCACACCACACACTCACTCACTCACTCACTCAGAAAGATGGAAAACAACACAAATTAACCCAGGCATGGAAAATATAAACGCATAGGAACGGTAAATAGACACAGACTCGAAGAACAGCAAAAAACATGTTCAGGCACAGCAACACCGAGGGACATGGGCAAAGCAAACATGAAGGACATGTATAAACGAAGGACTCTGGGGAAAGCAAAAGACACGAACCACAACATAACAAGCCTCATTATACGCCATATGACGCCATGAACACCACCGCCTTTCTCCGAGGTCAAGCAGAAATGCCTCGGAGAAACACAGCGGCATTTTCGGATTCGGGGGAGTGTTTTTCTTTATCTCCTCTTGCCATTGGCTGGAATGTTTACATTCCAGAGGAGAGAAAGAAAGTAAAAAAACACGCCCCCGAATCCGAAAAAGACGGGGCTTCTTTGGAGAGACAAAGCTCTTCTCCAATGGCTGACCAGCATTTAAGAGGCCAGCCAAGGGAGAAGAGGGGAGAAGAAGGGTGGGTTCAAGCCCCTCTTCTGAAAAACATTAAATATCAGCGCGAGACTGCGCAAGCGCAGCCTTCGCAGCCGAGACCTAATAAATGAGAGCCACACTCATGAAGAAATATGAGACCAATTTAGAAAAATAATAGATTTCATATAATTTTAAAAACCAAGATCATCGGAATCAGGTAGGTACTTTTAGAAAGCGAAGCAAGTGGAGACTTGGGACAAGTCCAGCAGAACCCAAAGGGCTACTTGTGAGGATCTCTGGAGCATAGGGACACCATTTCCATAGAACCAGGCTCAGGGGTTCTGGTGCAGAGGTGTTGGCTGTCTGGCCACTTGTGTTTTAATCTCTCAAGGTTTTGCTGAGGAGGGGAAATAGGACAGCTGGGCCACTCGCAGAGGCGCAGCTAGAGCTTCTGGTGCCCGGGGCTATCCCTCAGATTGCTGCCCATGGCAGGGAGGGGGGGGGGGGGGGGGAGGGGGGTGGGGGGAGGGGGATGTGCTGGGGGGAAAAAGGTCGGCAAGCACTTGAAAGAGGTCCGAGAGACACGTGGCCTCAATCATGCAAGTTACAGGCACATACATAGGACGGTTCAAGGCTACACAGTTGAATACACCGGCAGTACAAAGGAGAACACATAGATTGCACATGCTGCAAGAAAGTCCATAGCTTTAAGGCATTCCATTTTAGGAATGAATAATTGCACCCAAAAACAAAACCTGCTTTGCAGATTTTTTCCAAAACTTCCCCATTTGGAGCATCTGTCCCTGGGCCGGTGACAATGGCGACTGTTTCCATTAGGCGTCAGAACCTAGAGAGGCAAGCCATCTTGTACCAGGAACGTCAGGCCTGACTCGCAGGTATTAAATTACCAAACAAGCACACAAGAGGCCACAAGCCTGCTACTGAAAAGCAACAAATCAAGATGATGTCGGGAGATTAATAAATAGGTCTTTCACCGTGATACTAGCACTACCTAAATCTGCGGGTCCAGAACAGCTCTGCCTAGTATTGTGCGCATTCTTACTCGCACAAGTAAACACATCGTCCTATATTACGATAGGAAAGACAACTGGAGTTAACACTGGAGAAGAGAACAAAGAGAAAGCAATTAGAGGAGTGAAGGGGTAATAAGGGGACGAGAGGGTGACTAGAAAACAACGAATGTGAGAAAATAAAAAGGTGGAAGCAAGAGGAAAATAGGAATGTGATAGAATGCAAGTTCTAATTGCACTTGCGATGGATTATAAAAGTGCTTATAACATAAAATAACACAACTCATATACAGAGAATAAGGAGTGCAGGAGGCTGTGCTGAGACTAAAGGTCATGCTTGGGCGGAAATGCAATGGCCCATTCTGCTGAATTCTTGTACTTTTCACATCAAGTCAGAACTTTTACAGAAAGTTCCGGAGAGTATACGATCTGTTTCCCCTGCGTGCTAAAAGTATCCACAATGTAGAGTTGTAGACTTGTAGGGTGTTTTATCATGCTTCTAGGCGCATCCTTTCCCAGAGCCTGCCGTGATGTTTGGACATATACTTCCAAATAGGTTCAGCAGATGCATAGGCCAGACCCAGCAGATGGAATGGGGATACAGAGGGTCGCATTAAATCAAAAGGGACTAATAGAGGCGTAGAATGCATGGCACTTGCAGAGACAGGGTTCATAGCATTGAAACAGACTGAGGCATAGTAACGGGACAGACAGGGGAAGCTTTGTAATGAAACAGACGGAGAGACATGGCCCAGAGACACAGTAGGTACACTATCAGGGAGACAATATATTGAAACAAAAGATTCATAGTACTGAGAACAACAGGGAGACATTATATTGAAACAAAAGATTCATAGTACCGAGAACAACAGGGAGACATTATACTGAAACTGGTAAGTCATGCTACTGAGAAAAACAGAGACAGTACTGAGACAGGGGAGTCATAGTACCAATATCAACAAAGAGTCAAAAAACTGAAACTTGGGAGTTCTAGTACTGAGAACAAAATGGAGACAGAGTACAGCGACACAGATGAGTGGGAAAAATAACACTGAGACCAAAAGGGAGACATAGTAGAGAGAGACTGGGAAGCGGGGAGACATAGCACTAAAACCAACAGGAAGGTGTATTACAGAGACCAACAGGGAGACAGAACACAAACAGGTGAGTCATGGTACGGAGACCAACATGTTGTAAATAGTGCAGATAGGCAGGTGAGAGGTCAGAGACTTTGCACTGATACCAACAGACTGGAGCCCAATGGAGTCAGTGTAGCTTGGCCCTATTGTGCCAAAAAACAGAGTCTAGCTGATTTGTGATATATAGAAGTTAATTTCATACAAGGCCTAGTGACTTAGAGAAATCCCACACTGCTCTGACATTCTTGGCATGATTATTTCACACAATAGGTCACTTGTGCTGTGTACAGTTTAGAAACACTTGTCTGGAGTACTGTCTCAGTTTCACTTGTGCTTTGCAAAGTTTGGAATCACTGCCTTCTGCACTGTTTCTACTCTAGAGGTCCCATGTGTGTGCGATTCTGGAATCATTGTCTTCAGTATTGTCTTTGTTCTGAGGTCACTGAAGCTGTGTGCAGTTTGGAATCATGGTCTTCGGTGCTGTCTCTGTTCTGGGATCACTTGTGCTGTGTGCAGTTTGTCTTCAGTACTGTCTCTTATTTAGTTTACAGTTTGGAATCATTGCTTGTCAGTCTTGGAGGCCATACTTGTTTCTATGTGCAGTATTATATCCCTTTGAGGTAGGGCTTTTGTTGGAAACCTCTCCCCACTCTGACCTGTTTGCTCCAGACTGACCAACGCTCCCTCCCACCGCTTGCAGCCCAATTGGATCATTCAGGTGCAGAAATGGCTATCACTAGGTCCAGAATCCTGGTCAGATTGTACTTTTCTAGATAGAGCTCATATGCTTTGCATCACATGCGCCCATTTCAGATTTATTAAATAAGGCGTGCCACGTCACATGAGTGTAAATTTACATCCAGTGACCCCAGAGGGCTGCGACGTCTATTCTTCCTTCAGAAGACAGCGCCCTGGAGAGCACGAAGTGAAAAGGTTCCCTTCTTGCTTCATTTGATCTCTCTCAGTTAGACAGACATCTGTGCCATCATGCAATCAACATAATTATTTGATTTGACTGAGCAGAATCAGGTTTCTCAAGAATATTCCAGAAGGGGTAAAACTGCTAAGCCCTCATGGTCAAATTTCTACGGGCACTAATATTTCTCACAGTGACGTCATGCATGATGATCACTCCTTACCTCTCCTGTAGGCTCCACAGTGGTGGCAGGGCCCCTACCGAAGGGGTTCTGCAAATCGCCCAGCACTCCCCTGCCGAGTCTGTCTTTCCACTGAGTCAATCGCGTGGTGGTGGTGTGTCACAGGAGCGCAGGGGATGGCTAAAAATGATGGCCAGGGCAGTCATTGGTAGAGCTTTCGCGCTACAACATTGATGGCCCAAGGAGCCACTTACACGGTATGCCACGCACCGGAACACCACCACTATGCTAGGTGGTGGGTGCGTCGGTGCGTGGCGTGCACTGCAGCATCTGCAAGCAGGTGCGCTTTCACAGCGCAATTACATAATGGCACGTAACGTGTGCACTGTGCCGCCACCCTCAATTTAGTGTTGCCTGGGGCGGACCGCCCCCACCCCCCCTAGCTACGCCACTGACCACTCTAGTCATGGGTCTCGCTAACCATGAAGTCCCTTGACATGTAGGTCGTGCTTCCTTGGCAGTGGTGACTGGACACAAACAAGCATTGGTTGATGAGGTACTTCGGTACCCAAGGTATTGGTGTAGGGTGGCTCCTTGAGGGTCTAGCGTCTCAAAACTCTGTGTAGAGACCAGATGGCCAGCAACACTGTGTACTGGGCAGATGTGGTAGATGCCTGCAGATGCAGGGAGTGGCTCCTCCACTCCAAGGGAGATGTTGCGAGAGTGTTGAAGCACTGGACAGTCCTCCAAGTGTTTGGGAGGATGCAAAGTTTTTGGATGAATCGGGTCTTTGAACTTGTCAGGACAACAGCAGACAGGCAGGGTGTGGCAGCAATTTCGGAGCTGGTCCTCAGTAGTAGGCTAGCCACATTCACCCCACGCTCGGAGTTTAAAATAGCTTCAGAGTGCTCTCTGACTTGGTAAGGGCACTCCAGGGATTCCATCTGGAGACTAGCAAACCCCGTGGGTGCTGGACTAGAGGTAACCTTTTTATGGGACGAAGAGTCCCCAGTTCGGTGTCCACTCTGCTTACAGAGATGACACCAAGTCTTCTTGGGATCCCAATTTTTACCCTGGTACCCACTATTGGATTGGGAAGTGTCTCAGGGCCCACCTCCTGAATAGGTTTTTGGAGGCCTTTGGTGTTTTTCCCTTTGTGCCCCACATGCTTCCCGGGGGAGGGGTGGGGGGGGGGGCAGTAACTCCTTTCTTTTGGTCATCCCCACCTTGGATCTTTCTGGACACCCTTGTTCCTACCCGGTGCCCAGCCTTCTTCACCAGCTCTTGAAGCGAGACTAACCCTAAGTCCACTAGGTACTGATGCAGTTTTTCAGATGTACAATTACTTAAAAGATGCTCCTTCATTATCAAATTAGAGAGCCCTCCATAATCTTAAACCTTACTGCCTTTTAACCAGCCTCCTAGTGTTTTGAACAACATCTATCCAGGACTGACTCAAGGTTTTATGAGTCTCCCTGAACTTAATACTGTACTCCTCAGGGGTGAGCCCAAATCCCTTAATCAGGAAATTCTTCATGAGGTCATAGGACGCAGCATCTTCCTCATCCAGTGTCAGGAGTCTATACTTGCATTTTCCTGAGAAAAACTCCTACAGTAGAGAGCGCTAGTACTTCTGATGCAACTTCCTCATTTTACAAGCCCTCTCAAAGGCTGTAAACCATTTCTTAATGTCATCACCCTCAACGTATTTGGGGCCAATCCTTTTGGGGATTTTGGGATCAAAAGTTTCATCTGTCTCCCTATTTATTTTGTTGCTGCTAAAACTTATGCGTGCTAGACCCATCCGTGGCCTCTCTCTTTCTATAGCCAGGATTTTGGTCTACCAGGGATGCTCTCCTGGCTAGTCTGGCAAGGAATATATCCCGCTCATCTAGTTCCTCTATCTCATTAGGCCTGGAGTTGCCTGGCCTAGTCCCAGAAGAGGAAGGCACTCTAGATCCAATGTAAAGGAATATGTAAAGAGGGTATGTCCTTGTCTCCATCGTTAGGATGGGGGTGTTACCCAATGAGTACAGTCACTGTCCAACTCCTCCTCTGTAGGGGTGTGAGGACCTTATGTTAACTGGGTTGCATCAAAGTCTACAAAGGCTTCCTGGAGTTACAACTTGGTAGAATTTGAGCCAGTAATAATTTTGCTGTCTTTACAGAGGACCCTTAACTACTTCAAGAGGTCAGGTTGAGCTCCTTCGCGCCTCTGCACCAGACATACTTAGCACAGTTGGAACCTTTTTAGAAACTAAACAAATGCCAAAAGTTTTTAGGCCTGACTGACTAGTATACCTTTAAAGTTTCTAATGTAATGGACTGGGGGACTTAACACAAGGCAGTAACAGTTTAGTTAAAAAAAAAAAATACCTTCGAAATTCATGAAAAAAACAAACGATTAAGTAATGTTATAGCTAAATGATTGTTCTCTAGGTCAGGTCATTTGTGAAGCCATAAGCTGTGCATGGCAGGGAAGCAAGTTATAGATAGTGCAGCTAACCATCACAGGTGAACTGTGTTTTTTTTAGTTCAAAACATTAATTTTGCCACTGAAAAATTCCTAACTATAACGTTAGTGTAACCTTTGTTTTTTTCAGAGAGTGAGTGAGTGAGTGTGTGCGCACGCATATACATACACACACACATACATACACACACACACGTATACTTAACTAAACTTACCAAGAGTGGTAAAAGCACTAAAAATGATATGCGTGGTGAATGCGAGAGTTGTAAATGCTGAATGGTAAAAGTACTGCGTGGTAAAAACATTGATGTAAAGGATGTTTTCCCACAGTACTACATGTGCAAATCCAAGGCAGATGACTGAGTTCTAGGAAAGTGGACATTCAGTGCAGGATGTGAAAGAAGTCCACATCCTTCATTCAGTGCTGGCTGTGCAGTACTGAAAAGAAAACAAGTTACTTACCTGTAACTACAGTTATCCAGTATTGGTATCTTTCATAGATTCACATGCCTGAATCATTACCGTCATTGAGATGGGAGTCCCACAGTAAAATACAAAAGCAGTGCCATTAGTAATAAATAGGCTAAAAAGTATCTTTGTAGCCTATGTCCTTTTCAAAAAAAGGACCAAAATTGGTTCCAGCCAATAAGCTGCCAGCACCCTCTAGAACACTCCCAGCAGAGGCAAGATCTCTTCAGATTTTCCAAGCACAAGTGGTAAGTGAGTAAACCCGAAATCAACGAGAACTGACTCCACGGGGAGGAGTTTGGGTTGCATGTGAATCTATGAAAGATACCAATACTGGATAACTGTAGTTACAGGTAAGTAACTTGTTTTCTTATCCAGTATTGGGGTATCTTTCATAGATTCATATGCCTGAATCAAACTAGCAAGCAGTACCCTAATTGTACTGTCATTAGTGGAAGGTGGGAGACGTGTAATTTTAAACCTCCAATAGTTATCCACTACCTTTTACACAACGCATGCACTAAGCATTATACTCTATAGCAATGTAAAAGCAGAGAGAGTTGATATAACCATTAATATATATACATATTTCATAAATCATATTAAGTAATAAATTGCCAAATACATTTGTACAATTACTGAATCCACTTAAAATTAGAAAAAGAAAAACAACGAGAGTGTTCTTTATGAAACTTAAAGAATCTGACCTTAGTTAAAAAGATGATGCAATACAGCCTGTCCAACCACTGCAACCTCCTTCTGCGCAGACAGGAAGCAGTAGTGTCTTGTGAATGTGCGGACATTCTTCCATGACGCAGCATGGCATATCTTGTCTAATGTCACTCGAGCAAACAAAGCTGTAAATGCAGCAACAGTCCTTGTGGAGTGCGCTTTAGCCCTCACTGTCAGAGGTTTATTTGCTTTTTCATGGCAGAACTGTATCGCAGATGCAACCCATCTGGCGATTGTGGCTTTCGTTACTGCGGTTCCGAGTTTTCCTAGATCGTAGGCCACCAGTAGTTGATTTGTTTTCCTTATTTCTTTTGTTTTGTGAAGATAAAATTTCAAACGTCTTTTGATATCCAATGTATGTAGAGCCCATTCAGCTGGGATAGATGAGTTTGGAAAGAAAGTTTGCAATATTACCGGTTCATTTAAGTGAAACTGTGTTGGCACTTTCGAAATAAACTTAGGATTTGTCCGAAGGGCTACATAATTCTCTGTAAATTGTAAGAAAGGTTCTTTATTGTAAAAGCCTGCAGTTCACTCACTCTTCTTGCAGAAGTAAGTAAGAGCCAGCAAGAGTGAAACTTTTAATGTAAGAAATTTAAGTTCTGCTTTATGAAATGGTTCGAATGGTCGTCTCATCAATTGTGCTAGGACCACATTGAGTTTCCACTCTAGAGGAGGTGCGCGCCCCGGAGGAAAAGCACGGTAGAGGCCTCTCATGAATTGTTTTATGAGAGTAGATGAACAGAGAGAAGGAATCTGAGGAGATTTCCTGTACAGGGAAATTGCCGCCAGGTGAACTTTTATTGAAGAAAAAGTGTGGCCCGACTTAGCTAGCGAAAGTAAGTATGGCAAAATCTGCTCAGCGGGGGCTTGCACTGGACGAACTTTGTTCCTTTCGCACCAGCAACATAATCTCTTCCACTTCAGACAATATGTTTTGATAGTGCTTTCAGCAAGGGATTTAGCCAGTATTTCTCTACAGTCTTGTGAAATATTGAGATCCTTAAACTCTAGGAATTCAGGAGCCATGTGTTCAAGTGATGGATCACTTGGCCCTTGTTCCTCGATAACATCTTTGGTGACGGATGAAGATGAATGGGTTTGTCCTGTGATGATAGAAGTAGCTCCGGTAACCAATACTGCCTTGGCCAACGCTGTGCAATCAAAATTAGGCGACAGCCTTCCAATTTCATCTTGATTAGCACCCTGGGGATTGATGGGATGGGATGGGATGGGATGGGATGGGGGGGGGGGGGTGTAGGCATAAATCCCTGACCATCGCATTAAAAGGGCATTCCCCCTTGACCCCGGTGGTGGCAGCCTGCTGGCCTAAAACTGGCATTTTGTGTTCTCCCTCATTGCAAACAGGTCCAAAGCTGGTTTCCCCCATCTGAGAAAGATCCTGTCCACCTGTGTTTGCTCTAGCTCCCACTCGTGGCAGCTGGACTGAGACCTGCTTAGTGTATCTGCCAGAGTATTGTGTAGACCCCTGACATGCTTGGCTCTCAACGAGATTCCGTGGAGCGTTGTCCATTCCCATAATTCCTGAGCCTCTTGAGATAGCGTTATGGATTTCGTTCCTCCTTGTTTGCTTATATAGTACATGCTGGTCGTATTGTCCGTACGGACCAGCACTGAGGAACCTCTTATTCTCAGAAGGAACGCCTGGAGAGGTAAGAATATAGCCTTGAGTTCCAATCTGTTGGAGTTGACTTTTCTGTATCAAAGGCCACTTTCCCAGGATTTGTAAATCCTGCAGATGACCTCCCCATCCCTCCATGGAGGTGTCTGTCGTCAGAATGAAATCCAGGGTACTTTGGAGAAAGGTTAGACGTTGAACAAGGTTTGTCGTTTGAGACCACCATTGAAGTGCCTCCACCATCCTTGTTGTGATTCGAATTACATCTTCAAAAGATCCCAAAGCTTGTTGTCACTGTTTCTGTAGTTCCTCCTGCAAAGGTCTCATCTTTAGTCTTGCTAAAGTCGCTAAGTTTATTGCTGACTAGCACATCCCTAGCAGCGATTTGAATATTCGTACAGAAACTGACTTTCTTTTTTAAATGGTCCCTGCCAACCTTTGGAGTCGTATCCGTCTCTCTTGTGACAAGAATGCTTTGCATTGGACGGTGTCCAGGGATGCTCCGAGAAACGAAATGGCTTGGGTTGGACGAAAATTTGATTTCCCCCTGTTTAGAGTGAGTCCCAATGTATTGAATAGATTGAGACAAACTGCCGTTGTCTGATCGGCTTCCTGCTTTGATGCAGCTTTGAGCAGCCAATCATCAAGGCATGGAAAAACTTTAAACCCCTGAGATTGCAAGGCTGCTGCTACTGGTGCTAGGCACTTGGTGAAAATCCGTGGTGCTGACTTTAGACCGAACGGGAGCACCTTGAATTGATAGTGGGTACCAGCCACTGTGAACCGTATATATTTCCGGTGTTTCGGGTGAATTGGGATATGAAAGTATGCGTCCGCCATATCGAGAAAAGTCATGAAATCTCCTTTGTTTAAGCATCCCAAAATATCGGAGAGTGTCACCATCCTGCACGTGTGTTTTTTGAGAAACTTATTGAGTTTTTTTAGGTCCAGAAACGGTTGCCATTCTCCTGACTTCCTTCTTATTAGGAAGAAACGAGAATAGAAACCTCTTCCTCTCTGAATGGATGGTACTTCCTCTATAGCTTCCTTGAGGAGCATGATCAAGACTTCTTTTCGTAATAAGCGAAGACGAGGGGAACCCTTGGCGGAGTAATATGTGGTTTTTGAATAAATTCTAGGGTGTGGCCCTTAGTGACTAGGTCCAACACCCAGCGGTCAGATGGTATCTCATGCCACCGCTGTGCATAAGCAGAAATGTTTGCACCCACAGGTAGGGAGGGAAATTTGACTGGTACCCTGATGTACTCATTGCTTTCTGCCAGAGTCACGACCCTGTTGTGGTATTTGCTTGCGGCCTCCCTGGCGAGAGAAACCAGCTGTTTAAGATTAGCGATATGATGGCAGGTTGTAAGAATGGCGATATTGATGATATTGTTGAGTTCTTTGATATCTGCCTTTGTAGGTGGCGAATCCTCACCCTCTGACGCCTCTAAATGGTACTCTTCTATATTGCAGAGCTCCTAATGACTTTGCGGTATCTGTATCGTTCTTTATCGCCAGAAGAGCGTCAATATGTTTACCAAAAAGTGACTCTCCATCATACGCCATGTCCAGAATCTTAACCTGAACCTCAGCCACCCCTGGCGTCGAAATACTGCCGCTCCCGCCAACTGCCTAAAACTTGTGTTTGCAATGTTTAGGTCACAATCAATTGTTTCAGAGGCAACCCTTTCACCCTCCAATAAGATCTTTCGGGGGTCCTGTTTGTTTTCTTCCGGGATGAGGTCTATCATCCCCGCCATATCGGACCATACTTGACGGTCATAGCGGCCGATAATAGCTAAAGCATTTGCTGCTCAAATTGATGCAGCTGCCATTGCCGGAAATGTGTTTCCCATAAGGTCCATCCGACGTCCCTCTCTGTCCGGAGGAGTAGTAATTGGCGTTGCCCGATTCTGCGAACGTCTCTGTGCGGCCTGAGAGATGACAGAATCTGGCCTTGGATGTCCAAGCAAGATGGACTATGCTCCGGAACTCTATATATTTTCTTTTTTCTTCACACCCTCCTGCCCTATATAGTCGCTAATCGGAATCGAACGTACCACCTTTCTTATGTCCTCTTTAAAATCATACAGAAAACATTCTGTCTGTTTCACCATGAAAGGTAAGTGGAACCTATTGGCTGCCCTCTGCATTAAATTGTGAAACCCCCCGATGTCTTCTGGGAGAGAATCCGAAGGTAAGTGTGGAGGAGGGGATGGTGTTGGGATTACATAATCATCCCAAGGATCTGGAACAGCTGTTTGATCCAGTAATTCACCTTCTTCCACTTCCTCTTCCGAAGAGGAAGTGTTCTGAACTTCAGGGTCAGCTGGAACTGGACTCACTGCATTTGCCGGTGTACTAGGTATTTGAGGTTCTGGTACTGTTGTTGGTACCTCCACTTGCAGGACCGGGTTTTCTGATGGAATTTGCTGAGGAGGGAATCTCTGTCGGTAATCTGCCAACATGGCCTGCAGATCCTGAATCAGTGACGGCGGTAGAAGAGCCATCTCTCTGTGGCGTGTTTCCTGTCGAGGATTAAATTGATAAGTATGATGAGGAGCCATATATTGCTTCTGATAATAATGCGCCTCATGGTAATCTTCCTAGTCATCATCGTCATCTTGGCATTTTACAGGTAGCTCAGATGGACTGTGAGCTACTCCATATAGTCCGTCCTCATCATCTTCCTCCTCCATATAACTTTCCGAAAGGTGAGATGGTAGTAAAGGTGATACTTTACTATAATCTTGCAAAGGCGGGTGAAGAAAAGCCTTTGAAACAGTCATGGTCTGAGATATCCTAGTCGACGGTGCAGAAATCATTATTGAAGGAATTTCCGTCGTCAACGGTGTTGTCGTCGACTGCGTTGTCATAGCCGGTGGAGATGTTGTTGTCGACGATGTCTTCGTCGAAGATGTCGTCGTCGACTGTGTTTCCGTCGCCGGCAGTGTTTCCGTCGCAGGCAGTGTTTCCGTCGCCGGCAGTGTTTCCGTCGTCGACGATATTTTCGCTGACGGTTTCTTTGTCGATGATGGGTCGTCGACGGGTGAAAACGATGAAGGTCTTGTCACAATGGAAATCTTTGTCGATTAAATAGGGGACTGAATCGTTGTCGTTGTGACGGTTGCCGTCGACGTCGATTAAGTCACACATGTCGACGATGACAGAGGTCATTGTCGCCACTGATTTCTTTATGTGCTTTCTACTCACAGAATCAGTAGAAGAGGATCTTGGACAATCTTTTTCTCTCTTGACAGGCGTAGAGGGCACAGACAAAGTTGGCTTAGAGGAATGTTTGGAGTTCCTCTCTTTACTTACAGGTTTTTCTTGGGAAGACTTGAGATATTTTCTTCCCTCACCTGAAGATCTTTCCTGTGATCTAGCCCTTTTGTGAGAAGTTGAAGCCAATCCTTCTTCCTCATCTGAAGTGAGTGTAAATACAGTCTTTATGAAGATCATCTAGATTGGACCCTCTTCTTCCCACAGGTCTTGTAAGGGCGGAAGAGGCCTTTCTTGTCTGACATTTTCTTCAGAATAGCTGAATAGAAGGAAAAAACTGAGTAACACTCAGGGAGACTCCCTTCCACACGACGTGCGGTGAAAATCTGAAGAGAACTTGTCTCTCCTGGGAGTGTTCTAGAGGGTGCTGGCAGGTTATTTGCTGGAACCAAATTTTGGTCCTATTTTGAAAACGACAGATAGGCTTTTGGCCTTTTTAGCCTATTTATTACTTATGGCACTTCTTTTGTATTTTACCGTGGGGCTCCCATCTCGACGACAGGGAATGATTCAGGCATGTGAATCTATTAAAGATACCCCAATACTGGATAACTAAGTGAATAGTGTTTTGAGGGCTATGGGGCAGGCTAATGGGCGTGGTGTAAGGACATGCCCAGTGGCCTTAAAGTCTGCTGTAAATTATTAAAGCAGTGAGCAGTGGATTTCTGGAACAAGGGGCCAAGAGCAGGTAATGCCTGCTTCACACTGACAAATGTGGAGGATAAGGGGATTCTAGAACTATGAAAGGGAAGGTGGTGTGGCTGAAGGGCAACCCTTATCCCACTGTGCAGGGTGTTCTAGGGGCAAGAACTCAGGCACATGGCTACTACAAATGGCCAAATGCTGCAGACAATGGATTCTACAAGCAAAGGCAATAGATGCAGGGCATCACCTATAGCACAACCCTACACCCAGAGCCTGCAGAGCCAAGGACTGTGAATAGTGTGTTCTGTTGGATGGAAACTTATCACAGAGTATGAACAACAGTCCTACCCCAAGCCAAGTACCTGCTGCAGACTACCAAAGGCTGTGCACATCATCTTGTTAGTTTAGTTGGTTACGGAGTACATCATAATAAATCCCCACCCAAAAAAATAACTAAATGAAAATACATTCGGGGAAATTATTGTTTTTAATAATAATAATAAAAAAACCTTTCGATTTTCACTCAAAAAGCTAAATTTGAGAGCACTTTATGTTATGATAGAAAATCCGTTATGGTAAGCTAACCAACCATTTCTACTCCAAAGCATCTGTGACATCTTACACAGTATATCACAGTTGAAATCACAAATTACACACAATTCTGACCTCCATAGTAATATCAAATAAAATTATCATTGCATCACTGAAACCCCTATGGGAGAACGCACGCTGTGTGAATGCCAGGCCCTTGCCCTAGAATCTGCAAATAGAGGAGCTGTATTGAATGCAAGGCCTGCACCGAGAGCACACTAGGCACAGTCAAAAGCCAGATGCCTCTGGGATTTTGGAATCGAATAGGCTATGTTCCTGCAAGTGAGAAAATGACACAGAAGCAAGGTTTTAAAATACATATAATGAGGGATGACATTTTGAACACATGCCTTGGAAGAGACCAAAGTCCAAATTCAGTTTCTTAGAATGACTGACTGCACTTTCACTACACCATACGTTTGCAGACGGATTTCATGTACATCTTGTCTGTATCATTCGACAAGTCCTGATGATTTTTGCACTGCTGAAGCAGAAGTTCAAGTGTCTCTTCTCTTAAGAACACAGTACAGCTAAAGCAGATTCTGCAGTGTTTAAAGCGTCCGTTGTGCTCAAAGAAGGAAAAATAAGTTGTAATCCTAGTTCTGAATCATTAGAATACTTCAGGTATCCGTGAACCATGTTTTTCACTGCATGTCTGTTAGATCACAGGTTATTTCGTAAGAGAAATGTGGTTTTATTGTTTTGATTATATATGCCTATTTAGAAATACAGCTTTAAATTATAACCAAGTACACAATCAGGATAAATCTATACTAACCAATTTAGTAACTTAATTATGTCCTTGTTTCAATAAAAAGGGACCAGGGAAGATAGTGAGAGCATATTCAGTACATCTTCAGAAAGTAAGAGAGTGATACTGTGCTGTCATTTTAAGGCAGTCAGGGTGGCCATACATCCAGATGATATGGCTTTGGCAGATGAGATGCAATTCACTTTGAGGTTTAAAATGTGCAGTTGGATCTTAACAGCTGACCAAGGGTTTATTGGCTGTTTGGTAACAAGTCACTATATGTACTCCCCAGTACGAATTAGGTTATATTTCATAAACAAATGGTGGGGCTTTCTAATCTATTGTCTAGGTAACATCAACATATCCTGAAAATCCAGAAAACCATATTAAAAACACTGTGATGGAGTCTTTATTCATACGTGTCACAGAGGACAGAATGAAATGCCCGACAACTTTCTTCCTTAAAGGCGGTGATAGGAGGTAAAAAGTATACAAATGTTCTCTATTCAGTCGAGTGACAGAGTGAGGGAGAATGCATATAAATGCCTCTGGCCTTATTTATTCCAGCTAGTAACAAAGGACATCCATTTCTGGGGTGCTTCTTTTTCCGGGCAGTGATCAAATGAGATAGGCGAGAGAATGCCAGGTGTTCTAGTATTCATTTCATATAGCCTGGTGGTGAATGTCACTCTCCAGGCCAGTGCATAATACATGATTATGAGATGTAACATACCTGGTAGATAGATTTCCACACTGTCCCTAGTGCTGAGAGGAATCGTTCCAGTTCTGCAACACAACTAAAATACAAGATCCAAGGTGGCAAGAAGTGCTTCTGTTCCTGGGAAAAGTCCTGCATACAAAAATAAGAAAGACATACAGTTGGGATCAAAAACATGTAGAAATGCTGGTTTCTTTGAACAGCCACCACTATGGTATGACAATGATTATGAGGTTTTAGGATACACTGATTTCATCAAGAGACCCTCATGATAAGCCTTTTCTATAAAGGTTCCTTTATCCTTACGAGATTGTCATCAAGAGAACACATACTTTTAGGGGAGTCTTGCTGAGGTCTTGATTGTGTAGCAAATTATATACAGGGGTTAGATAGGTTAAAGGACTTGTAGGGAGTTAGGTATGCTAAGGGATTTCATATGAGTGAGTTATGTAGAAGTGAATCTCGCTGCTTTGACTGTATGTAATTGGCACTATAAATGTTTCTTATGTCAGGGAGTAAGAGAGATTCCAGGACCTTGCATTTGTGGAAGACTCTCAAAGGAGGTGCAGTGTTTTTTCTGGAAATTGCAAGAGTTAAGTGTTAAGGAGTCTGGGTAGTTTGAGGTATTTGAAGGGAGCAAATGTGGGTGAGCTATATGAAAGGAGCTGGTGATGTACATGTGATGTACTCTTCTGAAGTAGTGTATATGTTGAACACTCCTGCAGAGTGGTGTAAAAGTCAGGGCATCTTGTCCTGTGGGGTAAGGCATGTGGAAGAGACTCTCGCGATTAAGTATAGCGGTGGGAGGTATTTGTAACATAGGCAGTACACGGTATGTATTTGAAGATACTAAAATAAATGCAATATTTGCATGGGGATCTGCTAAGGAGGCTATGGCTGAGCAGGGTGGGCTAGTAAGGTTGGTGTAAAGAACTATCAAAAAGCGTAGGAGTACGTCTAAGTCAAGGGGTTCTAACATAAGCACATAATGGCCGGAGCCACACCACATTTTCAGGATATCTGTACAAGATAAATGTACATATAGTTAATCTAAATGGGAAACAATGTTTTTCCTAAAAATGAGAGATGGCTCTTAACCAAATAGACTACTTTCGGACATTTGTGCGTTACAGGATTCTTGTAACTGGGGCAAGAAGTGTATAGAGTTGAAAATTGGGGCCAGTAACAGTACGCAAGGGCGCCAGTGGTGTAAGCCATTCTCCTAAAGATTGGCTATGTGTTGGAAAGCTCTCATAAGAGATTTGTGGGAAGGTTAGTATGAGTAAAAGACTCTCAAAAGGGCCATGTATGTTTAGGGGGCTTACAAATGCCCATGGGCAGAGAGGGTAGCGAACACTTGTGAGGGGGTTGTATGTGTAAGATAGTTTCAAAATGGCCCGCTAGCATGTCTTAACAATTTCTCTTAAATGAGGCTGGTATGGAAAAATGGTATTTGAGGGACTAACAAAAGGTTCCAAAATGTGTAGGAGATTCTCGGAACGGGGAGGTATGTGTGCTGGAAAAAGGGAGGGAATTATGTAGGACACCTATGGAGGGAAGCTATGAACGTGGGACCCAAGTAAAGGTGGCTGGCCAAGTAAAGGTGGCTGGCACATGTAGGAGTTTCTGCTGGGGGCCATGAGCGCATATTGGACTGTCATAAGCGCTGACAGACTGCATGTAAAAAGGCAGTATTTGGGGAGGAGAATCTCATGTAGTCTCGATTTATCAGGCTAGGTGGGACACATGTAGACTTTTGTGATACCAGGCTCAGAGAGATAATACCCAATGTGAGGAGCACTTAGGCTCTTGGAATCAAGCGCAATAAACGGACAAAGAATGACAAGGTAAGAGAACAGAAAGTTCATGTCCCCCGGATGCAAACTCCACATGACTGCAACCACTCACCACAATGCAATATTCCTTCCCCGTCTCAGTGGACACAGATTCCACGTCTGGCAGCTCAACTTTGCCCAACGAGCGGAAAAAGAATGTTTGGCAATCCTCATGGCACGTGAAGACTTTGTCATCAGTCACAACAAGGCAGCAGGGGATGCACGGGATGGGCACCACGCCCGGCGGAATCACCTGCAGGTAGGCAGAGGGTAGATACCAGCATTACAGGAGGAAACTGCCCTATTATGCACAAAGATAAAACAGATAAACACCAAAAAGCTTTGTGTATGTCTAGTACGATTATAGCTGGGGGAGCATGGAGGTAAAAAAATCAGGAACACTGACAGAGCCAAATTTGTGGATGTGGTAAATCTACTATTCTAGAAGTACCACTTGGATTATCTGTCTGATAAACTACTTCTAAAGAGAGCGCTTATGCTTTTCACCTGGATTAGCAGCTCAGACCTACATAGCGCCAAGCCACTTTTCTTTTAAATGATACAAGGTTCTGGAAGGAAAAAGCTGAAGAAAGGATCACTTTTCAGAGTCCTAACTATCATCTGCTAACTCCTTTGCAGGACAGTCAGAAGACCAGTTATGAGGTACTAGCAGAGAAGGACCCATCTTCATGGGACAAACAATGCTACAGTAGCATGCTGATCCACAGGACCATTAAAATCGCTGCATTCTAGGTAGAGTTGTATGCTTCTAGATATGAGGTTCAACTGCTAGTGGACTTTTGAAAATACCAGAGTTTGGCAGAATTGTGAAACCCTAACAGACCGAAGTAGAAGGTATACGCAACAGATTGTCTGGTCTCTCTTTAGGCAAGTCAAACACTTGAGAAAAGATGCTACTTATTTTATGTGAACTGACAGCCCCCTCCCAAAAAAGTGCTGCTTAACGAAGACCACACTCTTTTCTCCTCCAACTTGCTGTTGTGGGTCCTGAAACAAACAGATCCCAAAATATTTTTTTCCAGTTAACATTCCACCTAAAATACATTTTCTATGCTTTATTATTTTCTAATGAACTACTTATAATGCAAACGACAACATTTAGAGTACGGCTTACACGGATTAGGCTTAAGTTATGAGGCCAGCAAAAAATGTAGCAACTACTCCCAAACTTGAGTCATACGTCGATCCTTGCTTAATCAAGCTAGTGTACCACTGAGTACTTAAGAGTCTCATAGCGGAGATATATACCCACTACTCTCAGGTCCGATCATATGCCATTCCTGCCAGCGCTGGCCCATCCTTCCTCCAGAAAAACCCACAAATGCATGCCACCATGTTCCCCCTCCCTATCCATCTGACTCACTCCAGCATCTACCCCAGCCACACTTTCCCCTCACTCAGCCAATTCCCATGCTCTATGGAGGTCTGGAATCTGGGGGTGTGATAGCTTCTGGATCATTGACGCATGCCAAAATATAGTAAGAAAAATATCAATAGCATTTATGTTGCTATTCGATTTACATAATTCAAAACAACCATTTGATCTATACATATTTAATATTAGTCTCTAAACAACTACAGGGCCTGTGCAACAGAAAGGAAACTCTATGCAACTCCCTGCCAAAAGAAAGACTGACACCTGTGGAGTCCCCACAGTTCCAGCCTTTAGCTAGCCATCTTCAACCTCCCTTTTGAGGTATTAGGAATCCTGCTCGTTGGAAAATAGAACCCACCAATGTGCAAAGTACACAGCTGTAAATAAGACAATCATTAGGTCAACACAGCTCACTCCCTCACCACGGTGGACGCATGAATGCCAAATCCTTCCACAAATTGAACCCAAACAAGATATAATGTATAGTTCTCAACCAAGGTAGAAATCAATTAGCAGTACCAGAATGTCTCTCAAAGAAAAATCTATACTGTTTCATTCCTTGTCTCACCAAATATGCCAAGTGAATAGGCATCTACATTGCCAACCTCAGATTTCAAGACTCGCATCAAGATGACATGTTACCAGCAGCCCTTTGATCCAGAAGCGGATTTCAGATCATCTGTATAGGATGTGGTTCGATCACATCTCAATGGAAGCAATGATCTGTGGGCAGGGGTCGCACTCACCAGGCACTTTCAAAGAGTGCTCTAAGACTGCTGCATGTCACAAACACTTTACTAAATTTCACAAAATTACTCCATGTCTTAAAGACCTGAAGAGAAGGAAGGCCGATGGAAATATAAACTACCTATGCCCTTAACAATAGTTTCCACATCTTGGGCACTATCTTGCCATCTAGTGATTGCCTTGACAATTACCCTGATGATGCCATCATTGAGGATGTGTTAGAGATCAGCAGTCTTATAACTTCTCATAAAGTTGAAGGCAACCATTCGGGTATTTTTCACCTTCAGATAATTTTTGGGGCCTTGTTGTGAAATCTGCTAACAACTTGTTCACCTTTTCCACAACCAGGGTAGAATTTACAAGTCACGCGTGATCCATTTACAGAAGTCAAGAAGTAATACTTTGTGCCTTTTGTTGCATGAATCGGATACATTGTTTGATCTCTCAGTTAATAGCGTGGCATGGAAAGGTCGAGTATGCCGAATTCAGCACTTTTAAGCAAACCCCTGACGAAGAACATAATTGTTCGAAATGCATTGGGTTATTAAATGTGTCCGCATCGAAATTTTATTGACCGCACATGCCAATGTTTAAGCCTGGATGGGTGACAGAAGGCATCTGAATATGCGAAAATAAATGATTTTGGTCAATATTGCTGTCTCCGGAATGATTACATAATTATAAGCAGAGATGGATGAAAATACAGTTTACTGGATGGTTTACAGTGGATTACTTGGTTTACAACGGATGACATTGTTCACTTTGGCATTTCTCTTCTACCAGCAGTGCGGCAGCTTGGTGCACGAACTAAGGCACTTTTTTGCAGTATCTTAACAATAGTTTGACATCCACATCTTGGGCACTATCTTGCCATCTAGTGATTGCCTTGACAATTACCCTGATGATGCCATCATTGAGGATGTGTTAGAGATCAGCAGTCTTATAACTTCTCATAAAGTTGAAGGCAACCATTCGGGTATTTTTCACCTTCAGATAATGTTTGGGGCCTTGTTGTGAAATCTGCTAACAACTTGTTCACCTTTTCCACAACCAGGGTAGAATTTACAAGTCACGCGTGATCCATTTACAGAAGTCAAGAAGTAATACCTTGTGCCTTTTGTTGCATGAGTCGGATACATTATGCACTCAAAGTCAGAGCATACAGCAGCAAATTTGATTGACTGGGCGTAAATGACAGACATCGAAGCAGTACTGAGTAAGCTTCTTGGTATCTTAACTGGCTCCCAAGTCTTCCAGACACTAAAGATGCATGAAAAGCATTATATAGTTTCATGTGGTGGTTATGCAAGATTATTTTAACTCTGTCCGATGAAAGAGCTGTAAATACTTTACCATTGGTGTAGTATGACCTCAGAATTGTTAACCACTTTGCAGAGAGTTGCTATTTGAATTTATTTGTTGAAGAGCATTTCTAATATAAGTGTTGTACATAAAATCATACTATACAAAATGTCATTGGTTACATGCAGGGATAATTAAGGTTGTAGCTGCTCGTTAAGGTGAACAGTGGCAGTATTGTACATTTAATATTTAAGATGACTGCATGCTACAGAAAATATTTACACATTTTTCTGTAGAAAAAAATATGGTTGATTGAAAAACTTCAATGGTGAGGTCTGCCTTAGAACTTCTCCATAAAGGCTTTGTGCACCTCTGGCTGATATACTCAAAAGACAGGATGGCAGCCACACTTGTCCAAATTAGGGCCACATTTTTTAGATTTCCACAAAATGTAAATGTACTATCAACCGAAATCATTTAGCAAGTCAGTGGTTATCCAGAATATCTGGAATGCTGGACACCTCTGCTCTTGAGCATGTAGCTTTTAGATCTGACTTGATTGCGGAGATGTATGAAAGGCCTATTGCTACACATTCTTTTAAACATACCCAGAGTTATCTTTGGCTCTGCTCGCCGGAGTATTTTAATCTCACTTCATGCTGTAGGCTGTTTGCTGGACCAATGTGCTTCCTATGGAGTGTTTGCATTGCAATGCTTGAGGGACCATATTACATCTCAAATGAAAATCACCACAATACTTTTTTCTCCATGGATGGATTGCATACAGACAGGAACCACTTTATGTTTTTTTTTTTTCACTGCTGCAGGCGTTTTAAAAGTCTTAAAAGGGATTAAAAATGCTAGCCAGGATTTTTCAATTATTGTTATTTTTGCCATTGTGCCAAGGTTATAAAAGAATGCAGATTGTATGTGTTTTCACAACAGTTCTGAAGGCAACTTAGAAGAAAAGGTGTGTGGTGGCATTTTTTTTTTTTTAATGAACAACTCCATATTGCCGGGGGCTTTCCTTTATGCAGTAACTTAGTCAGTGTTCAAGGCACTTGAGTGCTAATTACAAAAGGTTTAGCAGTATGTTGGGTATGGTGCACTTCGTGAGTGCTTAGCGTTTGCCATACACAAGTGCGTAAACCATGTGCATTTTAATTAGCAGTACTTCCTTGTAGTTGGGGCCCTCCTACTCTATCCATGTTCTTTGGAGATCAACAGTTGCTAAAAATAAAAGTAGGCTTCTAGTTTCGGGGCCTCTAATGTGGAATGCTGCATCTATGTCAACCAGTACTAGGATGCAAATATGATTCTCTTAGGGGCTGCAAGCATAGGTATTGGAACCATGGTTAGCAGGCTATTTTGAGATAAGTGTCAAAGTATAATTTTTTTATTTGTTTAAATTAAAACATCACAATTACAGTTTACAAAAAGGCAAAATGTAGATAAAAAATAGCAACCTCGCCATAGTTACATTCCACCCAGGATATGGTTGCCCTCAGATAAAAAAATATGTCATTGAAACTTTCCAGGATCAGGAAATCTCATCAGCTGACTGGGATTCCCCAAATATATATAATAATAAACAACAAACACTTTCTTCTACAACCCAGACTTGATATAACCCTCTTACTCTACTCTCATATCCTTCATAATACACTGTTTCTGCCATTCTCGGGTATTCTACAATCTACGCAAGACTATACCTCGCAAGTCTAACATAAGTTGTAGTTACTTTAGACAACGGGTTATAGTTACTTGAGACATCTATAACTTGTGAATTTCAGTGGTTTTACTAGTTTAAAAAAGTAAGTTTTAACTGACATGGTCAATTAACTAGAACGTCCCTTTAACCTTTGTTTATTTCAGTGAATTTCTAGGGTTTTATTTGAATGTAAAGTAAGATTTTATAACCATATGCAATGCCAACACTACACTGTGCACGGCCAGGACCTGCATCCAACCCTTCGCGGGCAGGCAACTCCACTTCACATATGGTCTTTGGCTGTGCTTTGCGTGGGGTGGGGTGTGCAGAAACCATGTGCGCGGGGGTCTGGGACACCGGGCCTGGCGCCCAACTCTCCGGAAACTAGCACAACTGAATATAAGGGGAGGTATTTTAAGCGGTGCAGGACAGGGGGGGGGGGGACTGAAAAGGATAAAGGCAAAACCGATAGGAATGAAGGCAGATTAAGGCCAAAACCGAGAGAATAAAGGCAGAATAAGGCAAAAAGAATAAAAGTCAAAACAATAAGGAATAAGGCCAAAAACTATGGAGTAAAGGCAGAGTATGGCAAAATATAACAAGGAGTAACTGCAGAATAAAGGTAACCACGGGGAAGTCAGGAGTGGGGCGGCAGGAGAAGACTGTAGCAGGAGAGCTGGCACAAGGACCTGCTCGGAATCCAGGTATCAATGTTCATTTTACCTAAAAAAAAAATGAATGGGGAAAACGCGTTCAAGCCCCCTCCCCTTTTTGTCGACCTCAGCTTGACAGATCGCCCCAAAACTTTCCAGGAAGGAGCTGATTGTATATTGTTCATTAGAAAATTTAAAAGCTTATCTTTCACAACGAAGCGCATAATATGTCCTCCATGTGCGCACGGTGCGCGAAGCGCATCGTGCGTACATGGCCCATCCACGGCACTAACTGCGTAAAGTGGGCGCGCGGTGCGCGAAGCGCACCGCTTGCTCACCGTGCGCGCACGGAACGAACTGCGTTAAGTGGGCGCGCACGCCACGAATGGCGTAAAGTAACTTAGCATTTAAAAAACCGTACAAATTCACTGAAAAAACCATAGGTTTCACACACGTTATAGTTAGGAATTAGCATTTAAAAAACCTTGCAAATTCAGTGAAAAAACCATAGGTTTCACACATGTTATAGTTAGCTGGACATTTTACTGATAAAAAACCAATGAAATTCCCCCGTTATAGTTAGTGCAGGCAACTATAACTCACGCGACCGCAATCCTCTGCTGATGACATATGTGTCTTTATGAAAAAAAAATATTTGTAATATATGTATAGCTAAAATTTAATGGAAGAAGACATGGGCAAATAATTGTCTAATACAGTATTAGCATCAGCAGAGGATTGCGGTCGCGTGAGTTATAGTTGCCTGCACTAACTATAACGGGGGAATTTCATTGGTTTTTTATCAGTAAAATGTCCAGCTAACTATAACATGTGTGAAACCTATGGTTTTTTCACTGAATATATATATATATATATATATATATATATATATATATATATATATATATATATATATATATATATATATATATATATATATATATATATATATATATATGGTCCTTCATTGGCTGAGTTTTCCTTGCACAATTTTCAGTTTCCATCTTTCTGTATAGCATTATTATGTCATTGAGAAATGCCTGTGAACTGAGTGTTTTCCTCCCATTACCTGTTTGTTTATCGAATGTCTTTATTGAGTATGCCCATTGGAGGGCTCAATTTTGCGTTCTTTGAATTACTGATGCATTTTTGTACATACTTTGCATAGATTGAGTGAATGCCCTTTATCTTTTCGTCCTTCTCTTCTCTAAACATCTAGTTTGATAAAGCGCCATCGACAGGACCGGTAGTTAATTAATTAGGTCTGTACCGCGTGCATTTTAGCTGTGGCTACGCCCATTGGTGGGCGCAATTGTACACTCCAAGCTTTTGGGAGTCAGATGCTTTTAGCCACAGATACAGTTATCATGTCATTGGTTGGTCAAAAAAATATTTTCCCCCGAAAATATAGTACATGAATTGCACATGTTTAATTAATTTTTGGGATAATTATCGGCATGACATTGTTTATATATAGATGTTAATTGTGATCCAATGACGTGTTAGGAGGTACAATACATGATTTACATGTCTGTGCGGCAATTCAAATATGGCCGCTGTGGTTACGATGAATTGTGGTTAACCAACTGTGAAGTCCCTTGTCGATGTTACTCGCTAGTCCCATTGACCAATGATCGTACTTATTATTTAAATGTGTGTTTCGAACATGACAAACTAACACTGACGAAGGGCAGGGTCCCGGAACGCGTGTGTTAGTCTTCACGGAGAAGAACGAATAAAGTTAATTTCTTTGGATTGAGCCCGAGTGCGCCTCACGTTTTTTCCAGAGACGTGGTGTTTGGCAGGAATTAATTGCGCTATCGCCCGCGCAATTGGCGCACCCGCACTGCAGAGAGCAAAGGAGTGGGGCGGTGTTGTTTTTCGCATATATATATATATATATATATATATATATATATATATATACACACACACACACACACACACACACTGGGGCAGCAGGTGGAACTATTTCAGTAATGCCGGTGTGCTTCACGTATTAAGGACTTTGCCTCTAAAGAAATGCTGTGTGAAGCATGAAACGCCTCAGGCTGTGTGTCTTTTGGAACAGACTTCCTTCTAGTGTGTTGCGACCTCTCAAATAAAAACAAAATTCCAGCTATCTGCGTGGGCTCTCCTAAATGGGAATCTTCTTTGTTGGATTAAATTGACGGCTGGTCCCGGTCGTGGGAGAAGCCCTGCCATGGAAGTATGGAGCGTGCTGCAGCCACTGACAGGCAGCACAAAGGGCAGAGAAGCCGTTTTTTGGGAGGTTACAAGATGCAACATGGTGAGAGCGGGACTCTTTTCCAGACCCACTGGGGTTTTCACTGTCCAAATTTTAAACGTGCAAACAACTCACTGAAGTTTTATTTTACGGCACTACAATAACCAGCATGCTCAGCAAGAGCCAAAGCCCACTGGGGCAGCAGGTGGAACTATTTCAGTAATGCCAGTGTGCTTCACGTATTAAGGACTTTGGGGCACATACATCAACCATTTTTGCGAGCGCAAACGGTGCGATTCGCAAATATCGCCCGTTTGCGCTCGCAAAAAGGGCATTTGCGATGCATGAAGGGTCAAGGCACTCGCAATTTGAGAATTCGCAATTAATTGCGAGTTCTTAAATGCAATCGGGCAATTTGAGGGTTCGCAAATTGAGATTCCTTAAATGCAATGCATTAAAGTAAAATAATTAGCGATTTCGCTGATAGGGGGCGCAAATTACCATGAAATTGAACTTCATGGTAATTTGCAAAAACTTTGAAAAAGTGGTAGGTTACACACGTGTGTGCGCAACATTTGTACACAGATCGATTTCAGGGGTGCAACAGGGTGTCGTTTTGACACCCTTGCACCCATGAAATTGCATTCTCAATTTGCGATTCTCTAATTGAGAATCGCAAATTGAGAACGTCCTCCCATTCATTCCTATGGGCCTCTAGGCCCATAAAAATGAATGGAGAGGTATTCCTTAACTGCGACTCGCAATTTGCGACTCGCAATTAAGAAATATTTTGAAATCGCTATTTTGTAAGCGATTTCTAAATGCATAGGCTTTTGCGATTCCTTATTAGCAAATCCTTATTTTTCGCTAATAAGGAATCGCAAATGGCATTTTTGATGCATGTGCTAGTTTGCCTCTGAGAAAATGCTGTATGAATCATGAAACGCGTCAGGCTGTGTATCTTTTGGAACAGACTTCCATCCAGTGTGTTGCAACCTCTCAAATAAAAACGAAATTCCAGCTATCTGTATATATATGGATGATATATATATGATAGATATATACATTATCTACTGGCGGTCGCCAGTAGATAGTTATAGTTAGGACCGAGTTTCCATAGGAAATCTCAAAATTCTATTTTGAATAACTTTGGCGCCGATTGACGAATCCTCGCGAAATTTTCAAAACTAATGGGGCGCTCCGCTCCGCTCCGCTCCTACCCTGAAAGTCTCGGGGTGATTCGTCAAGCGGGGGCCGAGAAAAAGGGGGGGTCCCAAAACGCGTTTTCCCCATGGATTTTTCCATAGGGACTTTAGTCGCAGCTACAGCCCGAACGGCTGAACAGAATTACGTGAAATTTGGCAGAGAGGTAGCCATAAGGTCCATGAAGTGCCTTTTGCAGGTTTGGTGTAAATCTGCTCAGTATTTCCAGAGAAAATAACATTTTTATTTATTTATTTATTTATTTATAAAGTTTTATATAGCGCGAACAAGATCCCAAGGGATATCAGAGCGCTTTACAATCAAACTAGAACTGGAAGGCTAATAATGTAACAACAACAAGTTAAAAACACAAATGATCATAAGGTGCACGAAAATTCAAATGGAAGTTATGTTAAACAAAGTACAGTGTAACGACAGAGGGACACAGTATGTAAAAAAGAAAAAGAAAATGTGTGGTAGGAAATGTTGAAACAATGGTAGTAGGAACAATGTCAGCGGACCAAGGGGCTAGTCCAATTACTGAAGGAGTTTATTCATCAGGAATCTTTTGACTTCCAGTTTGAACACCGTTGTTCTGGAGATTCTGCGTATTTCTGGAGGAAGAGAGTTCCATATCTTTGGAGCCGCGGCAGAGAAGGCTCTGTGACAGGTTCTCTTTAAATCAATATATATATCTGTACGCGCGCAGCGTGCGCGCTGGGTGCGCGCACCTTGCCGTGCGCGAGCGCAATTCTGATTGGTTGTTAGATCTTAGTAAACATTCGAATCGGTCGAAACCAGGAAGTGTCGGCCGCCATTTTGTCTCTCGCACTCTGAGGGGGTGAAAACCAAATGTGGAGAACGTGAAAAGGAGGCAGGGTGGACAGTTCCTGACCCCCTAGCCGTGGTCAGGGGGTCCCAGAAGGACCCCCAAGGGCAACATTTTTTTTAATTTTTTTTTCGAAAAATCGCTGAGTGCGCGCACCTTGCGTGCACCACCCAAACGGAAAAAATTCAGCGAAGTTCGCGCAGCGTGGGCGCACTCCATGTTTTTTCCACAAAAAAAAAAATGTATTTTGCCCTTGGGGGCGAAGCGCTCCGTGCCCACAGCGCGTGCACGGCACTAACTGCGAAAAGTGGGCGCGAGGTGCGCCAAGCGAACCGCGAGCCCACTGTGTGTGCACGGTGCGCGAAGCGCACCGCGTGCACACGGCACAAACTGCGTAAAGTGGGCGCACGGTGCGCGAAGCGCACCGTGCGCGCGCCGAGAAAAAGTTTTGTTTAAAAAAATATATTAATAAATACATAACTTAGCATTTAAAAAAACGTACAAATTCACTGAAAAAACCATAGGTTTCACACACGTTATAGTTAGGAATTAGCATTTAAAAAACCTTGCAAATTCACTTAAAAAACCATAGGTTTCACACATGTTATAGTTTCATTTCCCTCGTAAAAAACCAATGAAATTCCCCGTTATAGTTAGTGCAGGCAACTATAACACACGCGACCGCAATCCGCTGCGGATGACGTCAGATATTACATCACTGATGACATATGTGCCTTTCTGAAAAAAAAAAAAAATGAAATATATGTATAGCTAAAGATGAATGGAAGAAGACATGGGTAAATAAGTGTCTAAATACAGTGATGTAATATCTGACGTCATCAGCAGCGGATTGCGGTCGCGTGAGTTATAGTTGCCTGCACTAACTATAACGGGGAATTTCATTGTTTTTTTACGAGGGAAATGCCCAGCTAACTATAACATGTGTGAAACCTATGGTTTTTTAAGTGAATTTGCAAGGTTTTTTAAATGCTAATTCCTAACTATAACGTGTGTGAAACCTATGGTTTTTTCATTGAATATATATATATATTACCTACTGGCGGTCGCCAGTAGGTAGTTCTAGTTAGGACCACGTTTCCATAGGAAATCCGCAACATTCTATTTTGAATAACTTTGGCGCCGGTCGACGAATCCTCGCGAATTTTTCAAAATAGGTGGGGCGCTACGCTCCGCTCCTACCCTGAAAGTCTCGGGGGGATTCGTCAAGCGGGGGCTGAGATAAAAGGGGGGTCCCAAAACGCGTTTTTCCCATGCATTTTTCCATAGGACCTTTAGACAGGGCTACAGCCCGAACGGCTGAACAGAATTACTAGAAATTTGGCAGAGAGGTAGTCCTCAGGTCAAGGAAGTGCCTTTTGTAGGTTTGGTGTAAATCTGTTCAGTAGATTCTGAGAAAATAGCCTTGAAATCAATATATATATCTGAGCCAGCTTACGGTGCGCTTACGGTACGCTTACCGTACGCGAACGGTGGCGTGCGCGAGCGCGATTCTGATTGACTCTTAGATCTAAGTAAACATTCGAATCGGCCGAAACCAGGAAGCGGCGGCCGCCATTTTCTCTCTCGCACTGAGAGTGATTTTTAAAATATAAAGCCCAAAAACATGTAAAGGGGCGGTTTAGACAGCTCCCACACACATAGCCATGTTGAGGGAGTCCCCAAAGATCCCCCAAGGCCAAAAACGGAATTTTTAATTTTTTCGTTAATCTCGCCGATTACGCTTACCGTACGCGTACGGTAAAAAATTTAAAAAAAAATAAATTATCCACACTCTCTCCACCCCAATTGTGCATGGCTTATTACACCCGAGATAAACTAAAATATTAAAAAAAAAAATACAAAAAAAAATTATCCACACTCTCTCCACCCCGTGTGCAAATGGTGCCCGAAGGGCACCATTTGTGCATGGCTTATAAAATATACGAAAAATTAAAATATTACCTTTCAAAATGAAGTGCATCATATGTCCTCCATGTGCGCACGGTGCGCGAAGCGCATCGTGCGTACATGGCCCATCTAGCGTAACGTGGGCACGCGGTGCGCGTAGTGCACCGCGTGCCCACCGTGCGTGCACGGCACTAACTGCGTAAAGTGGGCGCGCGGTGCGCGAAGCGCACCGCGTGCTCACTGTGCGCGCACGGTGCGCGAAGCGCACCGTGCGCGCACGGAACGAACTGCGTTAAGTGGGCGCGCACGCCACGAATGGCGTAAAGTAACTTAGCATTTAAAAAACCGTACAAATTCACTGAAAAAACCATAGGTTTCACACACGTTATAGTTAGGAATTAGCATTTAAAAAACCTTGCAAATTCACTGAAAAAACCATAGGTTTCACACATGTTATAGTTAGCGGAAATTTTACTGATAAAAAACCAATGAAATTCCCCCGTTATAGTTAGTGCAGGCAACTATAACTCACGCGACCGCAATCTTCTGCTGATGACATATGTGTCTTTATGAAAAAAAAATATTTGTAATATATGTATAGCTAAAAATGTATGGAAGAAGACATGGGCAAATAAGTGTCTAAATACAGTATTAGCATCAGCAGAGGATTGCGGTCGCGTGAGTTATAGTTGCCTGCACTAACTATAACGGGGGAATTTCATTGGTTTTTTATCAGTAAAATTTCCGCTAACTATAACATGTGTGAAACCTATGGTTTTTTCAGTGAATATATATATATATATATATAGTCACAAGGAGCTTGCACTATGGAAATGAATACCCTCCCTCTTTCAGGTGTTGGTATCCCATCAATAGCCATTGTTAGATATCCTTAAGTGTCATGCCGTTTTTGCTTAGGCATTGCGATGTGGACACTACTGAGAGTCACAAATCGAGTTGTGACTTATGTTTCTTTGGTATATCACAATGTTAGTTTTGCACGAAAATAAACAACCATGATCAGTAATCCAAAAGGGAAATAACTGACTGCTAGGATGGTTGTTTATCATTACACCGGAAGGACGTATATCAAGAGTCACTCACTACATACACAGTACATCGCACACGTTTTATAAATAAATATGCACTTTTTTATATTACTATTTTCAATAAACATTTACCTGTTTAAATAAACACCATTTTCAACTAAACCACCCCAAAATAAACAAGTAATAAAAAAAAATGCATAATGGGTAACAATCAATCATACATACTTTTTTTGTAAAACAACGGAATGATCAATGTTGTCTAGTGACTCGGATGGGAAAATATGCGTCATGCAAATTGATGGTGTAGGTTCAAACGCTCTTGTTGTAACAGAGGAAGGATCTGGCACTGGGATAAAATTCTGAATTTGTCAAAGAGATCCAAGTTTGCTTTCTTGAGGGTAAGACCTTAGGTTTTCCGAATAAAGTAATGAGTAAATCGATTAGGGCGTCCTGAGCTGTTCACGAAACGTAGGCAGCTGTGAGCCCTAGTGAGTTGAGAGACACCAAAATTACGTTTCTAGCTAGGAGGTCGGGTGAAAAGGAGGGCAAGAAACTGATTAAGGCCTCAATAAGGAAACACATAATACTGAGCCTAGAGCCCTTAGGGCAACCCTATTGGTCCTATATTAACAATCCCCACCACCGCTTTCTCTTAACCAGATTAAGATTGAACTACATTCACTGGTTTCTCAGAACAAGATGTTCTACATATAATCTTTTTTGTGAGTTTTACAGTAATTTACATACAAAGTTTATTTTATCGCTTTTAAGGAATTGTAATTTTTGCACAAGTGGAGCCCGATCTGACATATTTATAAATGTTGTCCTCGCCCATCATTTCGTTTGGAGTTGCTAGTTTCCTCACAAGTGCGCTACGAAAGGAGAATAAGCTGTTTAGGGAATAAAGAGTTTCTCTTGCCCTTATGTTGTGATGAATTATAAATGGTTTAGTGATGGATTGTTTTATAGATATTCTGATTGCACAATATTTCTTGTCCTTTATATTTTACTGCATACTACAATTTGCACTCTATGTGCCCTTTTTATTGTTTAGATTTAACACTCTGTGCATTATTATTGTTGCCTCGTTTTATTCCATTACCTAAGGTTTTAGAAGGTTTAGACAATTGTAGTTGAACTTCCGGTCTGTTTTTTTAAATTCTTTTTATTAAACATAGATTAAATTTGCAGTAATACGGTTACACAAATAAATTCCTGATTTATAAGCATACTTCACATTACATTGATCTTCCATTAAAACTGCTCAGCGACTACATTGACCTTACAAGACCACATTTGACATGGTGCCACCCCCATTTAAATTAACTTGTCTGTTTCTGACTCATTCAGGGTGGAGCACAAATGTTCCCTCTGTAAGTGTTCCACGGACCCCACACCCGTTCCCATTTTTTGGGGCAACCTGGATGTATATACGCCGCCCTTTCCGCTACCATAGCCCCATCCATATTTTCACACCATTCTCGAGACGCTGGATAAATTTGCGATCCCCAGTGTTTGGCTATATTCCGTTTTGCAAACATCATGCCCAGCATTACCCAATCCTGTGCTACGTGGCTGAGATTGGTTGGTTCCCACAGACCTAAAAGGCATATCTTGGGTTCTGGAAGAAGGGTCACTCCAGTAACCTGTGTGATAAATCCCATAATGGTTTCCTAGTAGGTCACTATCTTTGGGCATTCCCATATGGTATGATAGAAGGTACCAACTGCCCCACAATGTCGCAAGCAGAGTGTACTCTCAGCCTTCCCTATCTTATACAGGGTTACTCTTGTGTAATAGATGTGATACAGTATCTTTTATTGTACTAATCATAATTTTGAGGATATCGCCACTTCGCGTGGTGAGGTGAGTGCTTCCTGCCAGTCAGCATCATCGAGGTCCCCTACATCAGTCTGCCATTTCTCCCGTAATGATTTTGTAGGATGCGGTTGATTATTATTTTACGATGTGAGGGAAATAGCCTTTTTGTCCATATATTCTGTTAATAGCCTATCCTCTAGTGGAGAGGTCTCAGGGAGAACAGTGCCTTCTGGGAAAGCTGTTGTCAGTGTATGCCTTATCTGAGCATATCCAAATATTTCAGAGGGTGCCATCTCATATTGCTCTTGATGACTGGCGAAGGTAACAACCTTTCCCTTGCTCCATAGATCGCCTACCGTTGAGATTCCAATGGAGTCCTAGCGTTTGAAACCCTTGGTTGTATGGAGTCTGCCTAGCCTTTGTGTTTCCCAAAGCGGGGTCATCTGTGTTATGACACCCTCCCAACCTAGCTTTTTAAAGGCTATGTGCCAAATTTGGAGTGTGTGTGCGCGGTAGGTCCCAATAGTGATGATTTGCGGTTTTTAGGGTAAAGTGCTCTCAATACTCCTCCCTCTCCCAAACTGTGTCTTTCTGATCTAAATGCTGGGTCTGTTTGTGGGGAAAGTATTCACTGATTGAGTATTATTAGTTGGGAAGCCCAATACTATAGTTGTATATTTTCGGGAGAGCGATTCCGCCATCGTACAAGCTTTTCACCAATTTATTCATTTCTATGCGGGCTGTTTTTTTGTCCCATAGTAGATTGGCGACTTCTGCCTCAATTGCCTTTAAATAGGTTAGGGGGGGATTGGAAACGGGGTGTTTTGGAGGGCATATAGGAATCTGGGGAGCGCCATCATCTGAAAAAGTGCGGCTCTGCCGAGCAATGTCAGTGAGAGGGACTGCCAGTGTTTCGCATCTTGGCGGAGCCTTTTCAGTGGTGGCAGGAGATTGTTTTCCATAAATTCCCCAGGCAGTGGTGTGATCTAGATTCCCAAGTATTTAAAGCCTCCTTCTGCGATCTGCAGACTACATGCCTTTGGGAGATGCGGTGGGGGGTCGTGAAGGACATAAAGAATTGATTTGGTCCAATTGATGGTATAGGCTGAGAATTTTCCATATATTTCACAAATACCCAAGAGCCTGTTGATGGATCGCCCAGGGGACGCCACATATAACAGTACATCGTCTGACGTGAGGTCAGCCTCAAGCATCAGGGCCTCTTCAGGTGTTAATGCGGGCATTTGGATATCTTTGAGGAATTGCTTGTGCTTCCTCGACAGTAATCGAGGAGTTTGTTGTGTAAATTTGTCCGTAGTGCTTCGCTAGTGCGTTCACTATGCCCTGTGGATCAACTATGGTTTCCCCATCCTCCGTCCGTACTTGCGCCACCCATCGGCTAGCTCGCACTCTCTTGTCTAACCACGGCAAAAGTTTTCCAGCTTTATCCCCCAATTCATATATTTTATGTTGCGTAGCCAAGATCTTGGCCCTTGCCTCCTCCCACATATATTCTTTATAACCCTGCTTTTTCAAGTTTAGCTCATGGGCAGTGGCTGCAGTGGGCTGTAGGGTGTGTGCCCTTTGGCTGTAGGGCGTGTGTCTTTAGAGATAACTGAATCAACTCTACTATGTTTTCTGCAGCTTTTGAAGGTAAATTCGAAATATTTTTCAGCACAACGCTAAGCATCCATCAGTTTTGGATGTTCTTAGTTCACGCTGCGAAATGATGTGCTATAAGGAGGACGTTCCTATTTGTGTGAGGCCTCCTTGCAGCAGCAGCAGTTGCTGCCCCTCCTCAGCACTAATGCTTCCTCGTCTGAAAGAACGGTTGCATATGCTGCTTTGACTACTTCTGCTTTCAGTTAGGTGGTTGTAAGTTGTTGTCGGTTGTTGCCTGTCATGGAACAGTACCTACAGAACTCTGACTTTCATTTCAGCCCAACAGATTTAAGTGCTTCAACCTCTGCCTTCATCTTATAAAGTACACAGGACGCATCAGAACCAAACAGAGTTAAGTCAGAGAATGGGCAGATAAGTATCTTGTATTGTGGATCCCATTTGTGGCCGGTGAGACGAAGCCAGGGTATTTCAAGGAGGACTCGTATTGCCATCCAACAAGTCTGCTTCAACGCAAATGACCAGCTTGAAAACTAGCGAGAATTATTTGAGTAATTTCATAAAATCTCGCAATTAGCTTTTCGTAAGGTCATCAGTGAAGTTCACCTTTCGTTCCTATAAAGTCTTGCAAAATCAGACCAACAGGTATGAAGCTCAGGCCAACATCTTTGAGGTACCAGACAATCTCCCGGCTTACTACATGCAGTCTTCTGTAATTTGTTTTCTCAACAGGAGTGTTCATCTTTGAAGCGGACATATCATTCTTCTTACCCATAAGAATCAGTCTAAGAAATGATAGGAATTTTGGACCGAGGAGTGAAGAGCAGAATATTAATTTGGTTGTCTTTGGCCCACCCCCAAACTTCACCCCCTAATAAAATCTACTACACATTCCCACTTGCCAATGGAAGAATTCTGAAGGCAGTATGGAAGGTAAAGTTGGAGAATAAGAATCAATTGAGATTCTGGAGTTGTATCTCTCTGCACCTCCTACTGTGTGGGAGTGAAATTAAGTTTAAAAATATCTAGAAGTGTTTGACGTCCTTGATTGTGGAACGGTTATAGACGGACAGGTGGATTCAGACTACCATGGACACTACGGACTCACTGAACAGCTTTGGCATGTAGGTTTCTACAGCAGAATTAAGTAATACACCTGTGTGGGGGTTGTAGAATGATGTAGAATGATGTGGTGCTCTGGAAGCGCAAGAGGACATACAATGAAAAAAGTTGACATCGAGACACATCTGAGGGGAGGGGATGTAGATGATGGCATTTTGTTTTTCAAGAGACGGGTACTTTTTCCAAAACCTTCACTTCCTCATTTGCTGGTGACATTTATGCTATACAATCAGGTGAATAGTCCTGACTCAACAGTGAGAATTTCAATGGAGCTGACATCTTTGATGTCTAAGGAGGTGATCAACAATGCATAATGTCCGATTAGAACCTGTGTTTGACAAACAAGCAAAATCAACTGGTTCATTTGTGCAATTTTCTGCTGAAATACTTGTGAAAAGATGGATGCTGTATGAATTTCCAAAACGGAATTTTATTTGTCCTTAGTATGATTCCGTCAAATTCTGATTTTATGAAAGCAATTTACCCTTATCAATAAAATGCCTAATAAACTTTAAGAGCTACAGAATTAATTAGCTAAATTGATGCTGAATACTTCACTGAGATCCAACATTAAATTAGATAGTTATCAAATGGACGACAGGGTACCAGAGGATTGCATTCAGAGTGATCAGAATAATCAAGAGGGTGCACTGAAATAAAGGTCTGGTATGTAGACAAAGCATAATCAACAAGTACAGACCAAACCACTCTCAGTGTTCTGTGATGTTGCATCAAAGTAATGTGCATGCATTTAGATGACAGAATTAAGCATCATTTGCTCGGTCTGTGTACTACAGTTGGACTCCCCTACACCAGGAAAAGAGAATAAAATTTAAAGGTACCTAAAAGACCTACTTCTTCCAGTAATCGTGACTGAAGCTAAATTTAATTGAATCTCCATCTTCAACAATCTGTAGTGGCATGCAATCTAGCATGCATTGTGGCACATAATAATACTTACATAAAATAGCATAGCATGAAAATGTTCTCCTCTACTGTGAGTGGAAGATTTGGCAATGTGGCCGTCTTAAACTTTTCCTTCCTGACTCGCTTGCTTAGTGGTCTTATTGTCACTTTTATTTGGCAGCAAGAAACAGAGCGTAAAGACCTAAAAGCTGTTTGATGCTGTTGCTTGGTGGCTGCCTTTTAATTCATTACTGCAACATTTTCTATAAAGCAAAGATTTTTTTTAAAACACTTTATTCTATTTGTTTGGAAGTATTTGCAAATCGGATGCGTTTATTTTTCAATACTGTATGCAGAATCTGTTTGTCTAGGGTCTTCGCAGCGTCGGATTGGTAAGGCGGGCCCTCAGGAAATGGCCGAAGGGTCGATTGCAGAGTTCCTGCTGCGGGCTGCTTTTTTGGGCAGCCTGGGGGCTGTCTGTGCTATTAGTATGCAGCCAGCGGGTGCCTGACTGGCCTTTCTAGAGGCAGATGGGCTGAGGTATCACTCCCTTTCGCTCGCTAGGCCGGCCCAATAATGTATGCTGATTGAGCGGGGCAGGGGACCTGAGCAGAAGTGGTCTCACTTGCATTCACGTGTGGCTCAGCAATGTGAACTAATCTGTGCATTTTTTTTGTAAGTGAAGGTAATAAAACATGCCCCCCACCCCCTTTTTTTCCATAAATCTTCGCTGAAGCAGTGTTTTGCGGAAAGGCAATACTCAAATGTGGGCCACTTAATTTTGGTGTGCCCGGGCCGATTTTTCATCCCAATCAAATCCTGGGTCTTCGTATACCACTGGTGAAAGACGTGCAATCTGGACCAACTTGTGTGCTGTGGTAAGAGTTCAAAGGTTTTCTAGGACACGTTTGCTTGTTGTGTGCTTCCCCTCTACTTATTGGCGGCCACTTTAACGTAGTTTGTGTTGATCGCTGTGGCCCTGATTGGGAGTAGAGTTGATCTTATTTCCAGTCGCTCAAAACTCTGAAAAAATTGTCTGCCCGAGTATGTGTCATACCCTTCATGGCTGTTTCTCTATTAATTGCTGCAGAAATAAAAGTAGGCAATATCCCGTTCCCTTCCGCAACAGGTCACTCCTTTCTCCTTGTCTTACCTCAAGGAGAAATTCAACAAGTTTACTCTCTTATCCCATTGGCTCCTATCATTTCAGGATGCAAGGTTTGCTACATGGCGACCCTTGATTGTAGCGAAATAGTGGTGAAGACATTTTTGCCTTCACCACAATGGAGTTCCCTGTACCTGATGTGGGTGGTGGCTGTTATGAAGGAGCCAGCCAAAGGGGTGCCCTCACATTTATATGGCATTTTCTAGATTGCCTTTATTCTTGTGTCTGTTTTTTTTACTGTCAGAATATTATTACCCAGATGGAGAAATACAAAATTGACCAGTTAGATGAAGTAGTCGTGCTCTGTTATGAGGGGCGACCATTCCCTATACTAGTTCCAAGGTGCTAAATCAGAAGCTGGCTTTAAGGGTATGCAGTAACAAGCATTTGTAAAACAATTGGTCTCCGAATTAAGCAAGTTTGAGCTATTGGCATTGTAACTAACAATGCCTTTTATTTTTGTTTTTTAACTTAAATAAAAGGCATTGTCATTTACAGCCAAAGTGACAGTGCCGGGATTGTAACCAAAATAAATAAAGAGAAAAAAATTACGGCTGCATGCTTTTTTTTCCTCTCTTTATTTACTTTAGTTAGAATTGACGCTTTAACTGTAATCATCTTGCGCTAAAGCACAGTGCCTCGATTGCTTCAAAAGTAAAAAATAAGATTTTTATTCTATTTCTTTACTTTTAAAACGATCACAGCACCAGCGCTTTAGCTTAAGATGTTTACAGTTAAAGCGCGAGTGCAGCAATTTGAGCCAAAGTAAATAAAGATGAAAAAACAAATTGCAATGTAATAGGTCTTGCATTTAAATGCAATTTATAACATCACCATTGTTCACTGTTAGCTATCTATACTCCTATATAATGTTCGGGCAACAACCTTTACAACAGCTGGTCTCGGTTAGAAATGATACACAAAACTTGATCAGTAAAGAGTGGCATCGTTTTCTTCTAATGGATCAACTTTGACTGGGTGACTCCCCGCGCTCATCCACTGGAGGCTGAACCAGTTCTCGTTCCCAGCATGCTCTGTTCTCCACGTGGCGGAAATAGAACTACTAGCCAGACGTACGCACAAATCACCGATGAATACATAACTAGCAAAGGAGAGTAGAGGGGCATTCCCTTGTGTTACAAGAAACGTACCCACGGGTAGTAAAAACGTACCCACGGGTAGTAAAACTGCTAAGTGGTGATACCTAATCAGGACACTAATTTGCAGTGCCCTCTTTGTAATGAAATGGGGTTCATGGGGGCTGCTATTGCAGTGAAGTCAACCGTACAAGGGGCTTCTGGGCAGCACCAGGACACTGTATACAGGACAGCACTATCATTTTCAACACTAAAATACTTCAAATTAGCTGGAAATGACACTCTGTGAAAGCACTGAAACAATTTAAATGAGGCTGTCCCTTCCCATCTCAAAATACATTAAGTCTTTCAGATACGACAGTATCAGCGCCCAGCAGCACAGACTTGGCTTATCATCCTTCCCATGTCAATAAAAAGAGGATTATGATAAGTGGAGGAATGCCTTTCATTAAGTGTGAAGAGACCGCTCAGGTTGTGAAATGCTCTGTTATAGTGCCCTTATTTCAGCAAAGCTGTGGCCACCAGAGGGCAGTCTTCGCTTCTTTACAATAAGTACATGATCATGGCATTAGGACAGCGGCCAAGAGCACTTGACAGTGGGTTACACACAAATTGTTTAAAAAGCAGTGCTTGAAATGGAAAAATAGAAGTGCAGGTACTCTGTACCAGAGCACCTGCTTGTTTCAAAGAGGTGCCGGTACTCTCCAATTAAAAGTATTACGTTTTTCTTGAGAAGTGCCGGTACTCTCCCTCTCAAAATAAACAAGCATTGGCATAGCCAATAGGTCTCGCCTTTGGGACCTTATAAGTGTTTAGCCATGCAACGGTTGAGGTTGTTGCACCAAGGATATTGTGCTGCATAACTAAATACTTATAATGTCCCAAAAGCGAGACCTATTGGCTATGCCAAGTCTTGTATCAATTATTATTTTTAAGAGGGCCTGCCAACTGCAGTTTGCTGCCGGGTTGCTCCTTTTACACAATGCATTTTTGGAAAGGCTTGTTTTATTTTTATTCATCGTTCCAAGATCGGTGCCTACCATAATGGATTAGTAAATAAAAAAAATAAACAAAATGGAGGATCTCTCATTTCGTACGTATGCGCATGAGTTTTGATGCGCGCATGTACATGTGTCATTATAGCTGTGAGGGTAAAATACGCTTTTAGCTTTTGTTTTCAATGCTGAACTGCCTATGCAAAAAGAATTGGCAAAGAAAATAGGTCTACATTGACAAACAAAAGGCTAGACAATTGTCTTTGCCAATCCTTGTTTTTTTTTTTTAGAAAGCCTCAGAAGAACATCAGCAAAATGTGCTGGGCAGCAATCACTTTGTTCCACTTATATGAAATTTGCACCAAATGTTTTGAAAAATTGATGAGAAGGAAGGCAAAAGGGAAACCTAGGTGAGAGTTGGTTTAGGTTGGAAATTTGTTTTGTTTGGAGTCAAGGTTAGACTTATTACGATTAGATTTAGGGACAGGGAAGTTTCAAAAACGCAAACAAATTCTAGATTTTAGTGACATTTTAAATGTAATTGAGCATTTTCAAATAATTAGCTTTCAATTCTTTTGATTTCCAACTAAATCCAATGCAAGCTAATTGGTCTAGATGCTTGTGTCTTGAGAGTTGGCGGTGTTGAGGTAGCTTGTCTTGGCCTATCAGGTGTACATGCCCTTGGCACAGGACTATTCTGTGACCTCTAGGACTGGGGGGTGTCTGAGACACTTAGTTTTGACACCACATCTCACATGGCATCTTGAAATATCCTTGAAGAGGTGTGAGCTTGGGGTTAGTTTGCCCACTCTGGAATGGGAACACCAGCGGTGCAATCCTGGCTTCCCTCCTGACCAAACTGGGTACCCTGGGGCAGTTTGTAAAAGTCGGAATCGCTTTGGGCTTTTGCTTTACAAAGATGTCAAAGGAAGGCATAAAGCGAGTTGTTTATTCGTAGTACACTTTAAAGGCAGTAATGTCTCTGTATTACACGTCATTGCAGCACACTGCTGGAATAAGCCTCACATCGGCGCCATTTAAAGGACATTAACTTTAACAAAGATCGCGTGCTGGGCTTGGCAAGGCCGGGAAAGGAGTTCCCAGGGAGCCGAGCTCCGGTGACATTTTTGGCGCTGTTCCTGCTCCGAGAATCAGAGTGCGGACTAGAAGCACACACTGCCTGGGAGATATGCAACCCGGCACTTAAGAGGTGTGCTTCGGTTTAACACATAAGCCGCTTGTTGGCAGAAAGGCCAATCACTGAGGGGTGGCGGTGGCGCCCGAGGAATCCTTTCCTAAGAGACTGAGCATGCTGCTGTGAAGGAGGGGGAGCTTGAAGGAGGGTGAAAGTGAGGAGGCATGCGTGGAGAACAGCTGGGAAGAGACAGGAAGGGGTGTCAGAAACCCGTGGGAGGTGAAACAAATAATGAAAAGTGGACTCTCAAAAGAAGTTCTTGGAGGCACATGAAAATAATTAACAAGCGTGAGGAAGCGTGGTGCGGCCCCGCGGCTGCTAAAAAGCAGGCAAATGCACTTGTGCTGGCATCCGCCTTGCGGGAGCGAGCAGCGACAGCCATATGTTTTCAATTACCACGCGCGCCGCTGCTAGTTCCCGCAAGGTGGATGCCGGCACAAGCACGAGTGTGCTTGATAAGGAGCATACCGATGGCTAAAGGCCCTCCTACAGCTGCGCATGCGCTGCCTGGGCGAGACCTAAAAAGTGTCGGTACTCAGTACCGGCCCATTTAAAAAGCACTGGTAAAAAGTATCTGAAGAGACCAGGAAAATTATACTGTTGCTTTATATTTTAGAAAAATAACATTTCATGCTCTTGTGAGATTTTGAAAGTACACGTTTTTTACTTGTCTGGGTGTTCTTTGGGCCACTCCACTGCACTCTAGGCCTATAAGTAATTGAATTTGAAACGCCACATATCCTAATGCACTAGAAAATAATTGTGTCACCACCACCAGTCTTTGGTATTTGCTCACTTGATTACAAAGAAGAGCCACAATGTTATATTGGGTATTAGGTATTAAGGTGGTTATAAGATTTGTTGTCTCTGCTTGAATATGAACACATTGTTTGTTCTGCGTTCTGGAATGTGTGATTGGATTAAGAAGCAACAGCTTGATTCGTCGTTGGACGTTCGATCTGATCGGACGTTCCTGGTCGTGTGCTTTCTTCTGAATAAATCCTTTTTCTTACCTGCTTGTCCCTGAAGTTATTTGTCTCACTCAAGCAGGGGGATACCGGTCTTAGCAATATATCGGTTACTGTAAGTTTGAAATTACTAGCCATAATAATAATTTTAAAAAGTGCAAGAGCTATGGAGGGAGCAGGAGGCAGGAGGAGGGGGGGAAGAAATAGTACCTCAATCATGGTGGGAGAAGCAGACGGGCACTTAACTTGAATCAATCTGTACTTGGTCCCTGCTCCACAGAGATGATCAGAAATGACGTTTCGCTTGCAGTGGCCAATTAAGGAGGTTGCAAAGAAGAGTGACATGAAGTCAGCAAATGGTAAGCAACAGGTGGGCTCCAAGCCCTTTTTGGTATACAATAGTGTCTTGAAAGCAAGACGCATGTGCTATCTCATGCTCTTGCACACTTGGCTCTAAGGAAAAAAGCGTAAGTGCTATGGCAGGAGTTGCATGCTGAGGGAGTGGGAGGTGGGGAAGAAATAGTACCTCAATCATGTAGGTAGCACTGGACGGGCACAGATTAATTTGAATCAATCTTTACTTGGTCCCTGCTCCACAGACATTTTTGGAAATGACGTTTCGCCTGCAGTGGCCAATAAAGGAGGCTGCAAAGAAGAGTGACATGAAGCCAACAAATGACAAGCAACGGGTGGGCTCCAAGCCCTTTTTTGTGTACAATAGTGTCTCGTTAGCAAAACGCACGCGCTAGCGCATGCTTGACCCTAAAAACAAATGAATGCCTATTAAATAAGTCTTTTTACAGGTGGTTCAATTTCAGAAGTTTTGGCAACTGGAATAACATGTATATATGCCAGGCATAACACCACTACACTGTGAACTTTAAATAATTGCCCTCTGTTAGTATTCCTGCATCTTGTATTGTTAATACACATTGACCACTTCACACATTTCATTCACAAGGTCAGCTGTGAAGTGGAACAGGACACGCAGACAGGTAACAGCATGATGACTGGATGTCTCTTTCATGTTTACAGCAGCAAAGTCAGTAGATTTTTGCTGTCTCAGGTAAAGATGCAATGCACAATGGTAGAGACAGGGGACATGGAAGGACATGTTTTGGGCAAAGCATACAATGAAGGAAACCAAGATCACCAACCTTTAACCAGGAGGTTAAATTTAAAAAGCAGTATGTAGTTTGGGCAATCACATCCACATGGTTCTGCCGCAACCCCAACCACACAGAAAAAAGACATTTAAAAACAGTACAAAGAGGAAACGGGATGTTACTCCAACTCAAACCGTTTCACAGATCTGTAAAAATGAAACTGAGTGGTGGTAGGATTTTTGTGCAAGCAAGAAGACTAAGTTTATAATCAACCATGTTTGATATTGTCCAACATTTTAACAAAACACTTTGACATCCATAACAGATCCAACATTTCAAGAACACAACATTTGTCTTTTCATTTTCAGAAATCAACATTTTTAGATGGGATACATTTACCCACAACTATATTTTTATGTAGCTTTCACTAAAACACATTGTAAACTTGTGTATCATGGCATGATTTTGTTGTGAGCTGCAATGTCACATGCTAGGGGATGCATGGATGAACTGCCTTTAACGAGATTGAACACTTAACTCTCAACCTTTCTATCTGGTTGTCTAGTCCCTACTTGTGGCCATCGCCTCATCCTTAAATGGATGTGTTCTCTCACTGGTGTGTGTCCTTTGCTTGCTTGAACATATCTCCCTCCATCTGTTTTGTGAGTAGTCATTTTGACTGCATCTGCTTGTAGGATGTATGCCTAGCCTTCCACACCCCTTTATTGGTGGATGCTATCGCAAGAAGCACCGGTAAAGCCCAAATTCTGGCCTAGCAGAGAGCTTCTGGCTTGAAAAATGTTTTTAGTCTTTTTAGTCCTATTGTACAGCAGCACAACTGTTATGCTGCACGACAAAGTAAAAAAAAAGGCAGGAGGCATCACAGAGGGAAAGAGGGTGTGCAACACGAAGGATGTGAGGAAAAACGATATATCGCCTGCGGTGCCCGCATCATAGCACATTTTTTTTGTCTGGCAGGTGGATGGAGGGAAGAAATGACAAGAGGGGTTGGGGAGAAAGCAATGACAATGGGATTGCATGGGTGAAAGTTTAAAAAAAAAAAAAAAAAAGCTCTATGACGCGGCCAGTTCCAGCTGCCTTACCATGCTTTCTTTTTGCTATAAAGGGTGGGTTTAGTGGCAACATGGACAGTGGGATTTGGCAAGCAACAACACAGAGGGGCAAGCAACAGCATGGGGGCAGCAAGGGGCCAGCAAACACAGGGGCGGGAGTGGGCATGCAACAACACAGATAGTGGGAGAAAGGTGGGAGGGAGCAAGCAACAAGAACACAGCCAGTGGGCGGGGCAAGCATTAACAACCCCAGGGGTGGTGGCAAGTAACAACACGGAAAGAGTGAGAGGGGTGGGTAAGAGAGGGAAAGCAACAACACGGACAGCAAGATGGAGCAAGCAATGGGAAGGAGGTGCCATAGAGTGGACAGATGCGGTCAAGGAACATGAGGAAACATGCACTGTTACGGAGTGCTTAAAAAAAAAAAAGAAGCACCCAAATGCAAGGAGTGGAATGACACAAGTACTATGGCCATGCTTCAGGGGAGGGTCAAACGGAAGACGACAAAGCACCAACTTCCGCGTGACAGCACTATGTAAATTACATAATCACACATTCCTACGGGCCTCCAAAGCATGTGGGGCTCTGGAGACACTTATAATGCGCCAATCACCATGACAGTTAGTGACAACACTACACCATCACACAGACCGAATTCCCTATAGAGCCTTCAGGCACTCAATGAGACTGGGAGGCGAACATAGAAGGGGAGTGTTAGACCTGTCAGCCCTTTTGGCTGTTCCCTCCTCTTTTTATTTTTTTGCCCTTTTCCTTCTCATTTTTTTCTGTCCACTAACTATATTTTTGGTGTTGATGTAGAGGCTCTGGGCGCCCTCATCTTACTATCTGAGGGAGAGGCGCAAGGTGCTCCACTGAAGAAACAGGAAGAGGGAGGTTAGTCTCACAAAATGGTGATTCCAACTGTCACCTCAGCACCTGGGCCATAGACTGCCATGAGAGGTTCCGGAACCTTCTGGGCCACTCTGGCCAGTCAGGCCCCAGGTGATAAATAGAGGTGAGGGCGGGGCGGCCATTTTAGGAGGTAGTTGAGCTGTGAGGTAGTCAGGAGTAAGGCACCTGAGTGGGGAGGTGGCTGCACTAGATAGGGAATGGACAGGTCTTAGGGTCTGCACGACTTCCCTCATCAGTTGACACCACCCTCAACCTTCTGACCGGTCCCTGAATGCAGCCAATGACTTTTAAGGACATCGTTACCATGGGGGCTCCCATGTAGTCAGTATCCCTGAAGGAGGATTAGGGGAAGAATCGCCGTCTGGGACTACCTTTCCCTCATCCCTGTGGGGCCTGGGATGTTTAATCAGGCTGGCCCTAGCGATTGTTCATAGTCCCTGACTAAAGGGGAGATGTCCGTGGCCAGTAAATAAGAGATCTTCTCACCCGCTTCAGGTGAGCCGGCTCCCTCAATTTCTGCCCCTCCTCTGCCTGAGCCTTACCTGGAACGTTCACCGCTGTTGTGCTGGGTCCGTGGAACTGCCTGTGGCCCCAGGGTGAGGCCTGGGACCGCCGAGAGGTCTGAGGAGGTGTCGGGACCCCTTGGGGCGCGCTGGCCGGAATCGTGTCAGTTGGCTGAGGAGACTTGCATCCAGGAAGCGCGGGGCGGATCCAGCGTTGAAGCCGCCGCCTAGAGTCACGTGAGCGGGGCAGACGCCGAAGCGCCGGCCCGCTGTTGTCAGTCGAGAGAGGAGGCCGCGCCCCCGCAAGCCGCGCTGCTACCGGCGGCTGCGGGAGCGCTGAACTGAGGGCAGAGGTGAATTGGGAAAGCGCCTGGGCCGTGGAGACCGCTAGAGAGTGAGTCTAGCGCGCGGTTGTCACCGGAGGAGCGAGGCTTCCACCAGCGAAGGAGACCCACCAGCAGGGTGGTCCTTGGGGGAGGTGGTCGGTGGGTGTGCCCGGATTTCGCCCCCTTGAGGAGATCTCTGTTGTCAGCGTGGTGAGCCCGGTTGTCCCGTAAGGAGTGGGAACTCAACACCAGGCTCCGCCGAACTTCCAGAGAGGAGGACACCGAGGTGAAACAGTAAGCTGGGCCTGTTAAGAAGGGGATGGAGAGTACAGGATACTACGGACTTAAAGCCAGAGAATGTCTGGGTAAAGCCGAGTGCCGGTCTCAGGGAAAGCCAAGTTTTAAGATAACAATACCGGCCTGATGCTGTAAACACTCAGGAGACTGTAGTATACCCATTGAGACTGTCAAGAATAGCGCTAGAAATAACAGATTAAATCCCAGGAATAGAGAAAGTTTCATGTAGGATGCTTATATGTAATAGTTGTCTTCCAGTGAAAGAGTGATTTCCATGTATACTGCCTAGATGTAACCGCCTGATTCACAGCAGCAGAGTACATTTCAAAGATAGCACCTAAATGTAAAATATTGATAATATGCGACAGTAAAAGAGTCAGAAAGAATAGCCGTTAGAGAAACCAACTGCCAGAAGAACACTGTGTAGACCAAATGATTTTCTAAATTGTGTAATATGCCAATGTTGTTCGGAGCGCTCCCTGTGGGGATTTAACCTAGTGCTCCTGAGTCAAGGCAGGATGGGAATCTCTGTGGGCGTTTAAGTAGCTGCTGTACAAAAAGTCAAGAAGGGAATGGTACTGTCAATTTAAATGCATTGTAATGTTTACCCTGTTATGTGAATCTGAGTAACCACGGTTAAGAAGGAAAGATAAAGACTTCAGGTAAACTTTATAATTTTCCGGTGTAGTGTCATTTTTAAGTGGTGTGGCGTTACGGTGTGAGTTGGGTGTGATGCAAACACAATGTGCCATAGTGGGATGAAAGCTTTTTGACCTGAGCCAAGCTACCTCAAGGACGTTAGGTCCAACAGGGAGCATCAGCTACAGTGGAAGTATTGCTGTGGGGAGGATGGCACCCAATAGTAGGCTGCACCTAGTACATTATACATTTCTACATACACTCTACAGCATGCCTCGTCAGAAGGCCAGACTTCGGCAGCACCCGGGTTCCACCGCAAATTCCAAAGTGGGTCCTGATGTTACTGCTGTGGAGATCATTAAGACTAAGGTAAGAAAGAAGGATAAGCACAGGGGCATGTACACTACTAATGTGACCTAGTTAGTAGAACAAAATGAACCACCAATTTGATTATTATCCAACCTAAGTTACCAGCGGGCACTTCACCCAGTAGCATTACCCCGGCAGTGAACTAGAGATTTGGTGCTGCGGGGGCTGGAGGTAGTCCCCCCCCACCAAACAATGTTTTGGTAACACGCATCATGCAAAACAATTATGCACACGGGCTGGCCCCTGTGTGGCGACATCTCTGGTACTTAGGGAAGCACTATTGGTGGTCTGAACAGATCAACATGTTTACTATGTATTTAACTTAGTCTACTTTGATTTGACCAGAGTGTGACTCTAAAGGACATCGTCCCCCTCTTTAACCAGGAAGCTGGTATCTCTTAAAGTCTAAGTTAAGAGGTGTTTGTTTCCACAAGACATTCACAGGAAGTGATTATAGCATATCAGATTCCGGATTATGACTATTATGTACACAATGTTGTGCGCAGTGCGTGCACGTTGTTTTTGCATGCACTTTTACCACATATCACGTATGCTATGAGTGCAGTGGCATGTCACTATAATTTTGAATGTTTTTGCCTAGAGAAGGTGATATAAAAATATTCTTTAGTCTTAATAGGCTAATTGGCTATCCTTCCATCTCAGGTAAGACTCACCTGAGTTTATTTAATATTTTCTTTTTCTCACTACATAACACTCCGGTACAGTGGCCGTTAGGAGACAGTTAGGAATCTTTGGACCTGAGGAATGCTGCAGACCCGTTAGTGCAATCCAATTAGGGCAAAAACCTGCCATAGCTATTAAGATGGTGCAAGTAATTGCTTCTTCCTAACCACCCCACTCGTTTTTAACCTTATCTGCGGTCCCAAACTAAAAAAAGGCTATTCACTGGGGAAATTGTAAGATATTTTTAATTCATGAATCTGGATCCAGTCTTTATCCAGTATGTTATTATCTAAGAACTCACACCTGCGCTGAGTCCAACAGGAGGTTGAGTCCACCCTGGTGGCACTGTTCTTCCAGGGTGGGGAGAGGTTGCCGATGATGAAGCATGACAATTATGTGTGTGAGGCTTCCTCTTCTATAAGGATGACCTTCCCTTTGCTCTTACACAGGAATTCTGTGGTCATCCAAGTTGGAATTTCCTCTATCCTGTTCAGAGGTAGCAATACAGCATCAGGTATTCTACCTATAGCTGCCGTACCCATTTGTGTTAGCCGTATTTGCTCAGGAGGATGTGCGGAAGCTGGCCTCCTTTGCTCCATTGCAGGTTATAAGATGTGGACTTTAACCACTTGGACTGGCGCAGCCCGACTATCGATGAATACAGGACACAAGTATCTGAAATACTTTCCAGGATGGTGGCGCTGCCCCTGGAACTCTCCCCAAAGCTTGTGCTGCTCGGCCAAACGACATGCATCCCGAGTGCTGCCAGGCATTTTGTCACTATAGCTGTGCTGCTTGTTAAGAGGTAAGTGGTATGAACCTGGGGGAGGGACAGGACACTCAGATATTGGTCACTGTCAAGAACAACTGGAAAGTTATTATTCCATGCAGCTGCCTCCTTCTAGATCCAAAGATATATGAATCCCGCTGATCTCCTTATTAAACTATGACATACTGGCGGAGCTGGATAACACCTAGGCCCCACTGGCGGGCACTGTGTAGTAATGGATATGAGCCCTTACACCCCCACCCAAGGGTGAGCCCCTATAGACAGCCTGGAAAGCTATATTAGCGGGAGAGGCAATTTGGCAAGGCTGAGGGGGAGCAGATGAGTTGCCCGATAGACACTTTATGACTGAGATGTCCTTGCCCCTCTTACCCAGTCTAAAATGATCGGTCATCCTCCTGTGCAACATTGAGTCCTCCTAGATTTAGCATAGATGAGATTACTGATGCTCAGTAGCACCTGGTTGTGCCATGTCGTGACATTCCATGCACTATTATGCTGTTGGATGTTGACATAATAAAGAAAGCATTTCTTTTTAAAAGAAGAAGAGGAAGAGGACGGAAGGCCCGCACAAGTTGACAAATCAGAAGCAAGTAAATAAGAGTGATAATGAAGTCAAGCAATGGGGTGGCTAACTCCAATGCAAGCCAACACATTGTTTCGCAGCAACAGTGCATACACTGCCTCAAGAAAGACCTATAAAATCTAATCTCCCAGAGTGCATTTCTGTCCAACAAGGTTCACCCTTTCAGTGAGGATATGTTGGGAATTAAGTCTTAGCAAACTTTCCAGTACCAAATATCCTGTTCTGGGGGAAAAAACACGGTTGCCTTCCTTGCAGAGACTGCTGTATTTGCAATTTGTAACTTTAGAGAGAGAAACTGTTCAGAGTGTTCCATACAATCCGACTTGCACAGAAATTAAAAGCAAATACCTCTTGGAATGTCCATTGATTGGGACTACTTTCCAAATTCACTAGCCACTGAATTACACCTATGAAAATCGCAGTGCTTGTTGGAAATTAAATCATACCGCGCCTGTCTGGAATAACCATGATGACTGATAAACAAATCTCAAGATGGTTCCACTAGAGAGGAACAGTGAGAATTTATCAATGCCAAACGGAGGGTTAATGTCAAGTATTCGCTCAAGAAGGATGTCCTCACACGGAGGTTTTCTAAATTCTTCTGTAGTTTTCTGGTTCGCTAGATGGCACAGCAATGAACATCGGGCTGAATCCTTAAAATAACCCTACACTATAGCCGCATGTGTGTAAGTGCTGGAAAAGTGGGTAAATGGTTAACCACAACTGAAGCATACATGGCCACCAGGGAAACATCAGCACTGTGACTGGAGGGTAATTTAACAAGTTATCAAAGCTATTTCTATTTTTACACTGCAATGACTGGTCAAATAGCATTACTGAGCATTGCTCATGTGCGCCGAAGGACATGGTTGGCGTCAAGGGAACGATCTACTCCCTCTTCTCCAGGGAAGAATGGTCTACTAAAGTGTTCGATATCTTTTTGAAGCCAGGCAAGATCCGTTCAATTACTCCAGGACTGCAGACAAGGTAGCGTGCTCTGTTAATCTTGGCTTGAAAAACAAAGGTGGATTTGTTTGGTAACTCACGCCTTTGGAGACAGCCTGACAAAGGTACAGCATCCAGTCTGCCATCTCTTCCTCATTTGCTGCACTCAGCTCCAGGGATGGGCGGTCTGTCAATATAACCTGGAAGCAGTGATTCCGCTCTGCACTGTTTGACCTCCGACAGCCACCACACTGCTCTCCACTGTCAGAAAAGAGAAGAACCAGACAATCCGACAATTATTTGTGCTTACAGAATGGGTATGCAAAAATATACAAAATCAATAGCCCCTAAGGTTCCCAGGAGACACACTGAATTGACTCTTGCAATAAAGATCATATGTTTGGTTGGCACGGATAGGAAGCTGTGGAATGAGGTTTTAATTCCCAATTAGGAAGAAATCTACCCTTGTCAAGTAAACATCCATATGATGGCCCTTAATCTCTTTGGTGATTCCCCAAGAGTGTGCACACTTTCCATTACAATGCACTTTTCTCATCCCCATATTGACGACACATGTCCCTTTTGAATGTACTCATCCCTATTACCATTAATCTGTGCTGTTCTAAACATTACAGAGCATATCTCCCCATAGCTATCTCGTTTAAAAATATAGAGTGGATCACATGCTTCAGATAGTGTTCTTTCTGTATAGATTATGTTTTTAGTGACACACTTACGTAAATTGTATCCTTGAAAAGTGTCCTTGTCACACCTATAGGGTGAGCCTCCAATACAAAAATATTGCCAAGCTCTAAATTCTTTGTCAATGGTGGGAACAATTCCTAATCAGTGACCTCACATTCATCCTTACATTTAAAGGATTGTCAAAGCTCAAATTCTACCACTATTTCAGAATTACAAAGATCAAGTTACAGTGTTCCTTGCTACCTTGTGTACTGCAATGACTTTACCGAAGCTGGTCAGAATGTTACAGATTCATTAACAGAAGTCATACTGCCATGGACTGAATTTGCCCCAATATTAAAATGGATAATCATTCTTACCCCACGTGCACCGACAGCAGTGGTGTGACATCTGTGCGGTCTGGGTACTGGTATAAAACCCCGTTGCTGGCAATAAAATGAAACAAAAGGAGCAGGTTGAGGGCTACACAGAAGATATAACAGTGACATGGTGCCCAACAAATAACATAATCAGATGAGCCACTCCATAGTGTTATGTTCTGTGTGATGATGGGTGTATTAATACAAAGGATGCCCTGGTCACCACCACTGCATGAAGCTGTCCCTCCCAAAAGCCAGTGCAGACTTCACACTGTCACACCTTAGTACTACAAAGCAGGTCTTCCAGTGTTCCTTGCCCAAATAGGAGGTGCTCGCCTTGTAGTGCAGGATCCCTTCCTTAGTCACAGGATGGTCAGAGGCAGTATAGTGGCTGCCGGCAGGTCCCAACATTTCATCCATGGGGTCCTCCCAGTGAACCAGGCCATAGAAGTGCACAGTGACATCAGATGCCTGAAGAAGTAAGAAAGAATGACAAGAGAGGAGATATGCATGAAGAAAGTCATAAGGGAGGAGAATATGGGAGACGTCAGAAACGGGCAGATATGATTAATGCAATAGTAGACATCCCAAGAAGATGACACTCACAAAATGAGCATCATGCTTATTCCTGGGTTGAGGAACATATGGGTTGGTAAATGAACTCTACGCTAATGGAGGCCTATTGCACTGTAATGTGGCATGCTGCTGTGAATACTTACACCCCGAGATGGGGCGAGACGAGAAGAAGGCAATGCAGGAGTGTAAAATTTGACCAAAAAAAGAAATGCACCATGGTGTCCAGAGTTGTTAAATGTATTGTTATGAACAAATGAAATAATAAAATAGAAGGAATGGAGAAAGAATCAGTCACGTCCAGTCTCACAACAGGAGCACGTATTGAGGGAGCATGGGCCCACATCTCATTACAAGGCCACATGTACATAGCAATCTGGAAGTAATACTGCATCACTGGGAGCAGAAACTGATAGAGCAAAGGAACATAAATCAAGCAATCAGAAGTCAAGTCAACATCCCATTATTAAAATTAGATAGTCAACAGGAGGAAATGATTCTGCTCAAAAGACCCTACCTACCAACACATTCCCAAAGAAAAAAGAATGCAAACAAAGATACTGGGGTCTACACCAGACAGATGAATGTCATGCCTTCACATTGTGTGGCCCTCCATCCCTCCTACTCCAATTTGTGCATTCAAACAGTGCTTTCTCAGGTACTAGGTGGGACAAAGTGGCACCAATTACACTTTACACCCCCATGCTGTAATTGGGAGGTTGTTGTGAGGATCCTCACTCGGATCAAAAGGCAGAATCTCACACTCACCAGGTCTACAATGGGACTCAGTTCTACGCCAAGAGGCTACCACAAATTCAGGTGTTAAATAGCAATACACAGCCCTCCAGGCATTCAATTGTCTGGCAAGAGTATGAATTTCCAAGTAGATGAAAAATAATCCTCAGCTCAACTAACACAACTGCAGTTATGCAGGCGTCAAGGGTAGGAGAATAGAACAAAATAGGTAGGAGATATAGGATTCCATATATCTTTATCCATTCATACCCTGCCTTCATCTCACCTCACACCTTGACTCCTGAGCTATGAACTTTGCTAGTGCCAGCTTCTCCATAGTAGCATCAGTGAGGATGCCAGGATAAGGTGGCTCCCGGCACCCCTTTACCATGGCTGCCCTGAGGGCAGTGATGAAACACCTGCAGAACATTGAAGAAAAGTGAAATGATGCATTGAAGAAACACATTTTGTGAGACAATTGATGCTACCCACTTTAAGACGACAATTATCACCACCCGCACTACAGTTCATCCCCACACAACTTTGCCATCTCAGCCAGCATGCCGTGCAGACTCCTGCACCAAAACCTCTGCATCCAAATACCTTTATGTCGTCTCCCTTAAACTTTATAGGACCCTAGCAATCCTACAGGGACTTCCACCTAAACACCATCTCATCCAATCCTCCCTGTAATGTTTCCCTCCCATCACAGGACCATTCCAATGCTGACTTCCCGATGACAGCCACAGAACTTAATCACGGACATGTTGCACCCTCCTCCATTACCATAACACTGCCCGTCAATGGTGCCCACACCCCTTTCCAAATCCCTCTCTTCCAATCCACGTAGACCTTTGAATTTGAAAGAGCTCCTTAGTTGAAATAAGAAGGCCTGTTGGATGGCAGACATCCCAAAAGCGTAAACCTTCTCCCCTCGAAATACAGTATTTATTTCTGGCTCTATTTTATAGTACCAAACCTTCCACTACAGTCGCTCCCCCACTTCATTTCAACCTACCCAGTGGTTTAACATAACTCTCTTCAACTGTGAGTACCATCAGAAATCTAAGCAAAGGATAGAGCTGATATATTTGATTTGGACAGTCTGTGTCTCACTCACTCGGTCAAGGTTACATCTGAAGTGTCCACCAAGAACTGCCTCCTACGGTTAGTGCACACTAGTGTCACAGTCTGCTGGTCCAATCCAACCTGACAGAAACATGGAAAGTAGATTAGATAATTGTCCCTCTATGGTAGTGGACAACGAGATAACTGAAAGATCGTGGAGGAAGGGATTAAAAAGGAGGGGGCTCTGTCCTCCACTGACTTAATGTGATTCAAATAGTGAAGCACCATTCTCCTTCAATACTCACCGAAACATAGTCCAGTTCATTATAAGAAATGGCCTCCTCCACCATGTAGGGCTTATCTGCTGCACCTGAAGGAACAAAAACAGAAATTGCTGGGTTGCTTGGCAGAGGGCATAGTTCAAAAAGGATCTTGGCCCCATAGAGCTGTACTCACAGATTGACAGATCTAACTCATCTAGGTTGATAGAAAAATATAGTCAGTAAGTCACACATAGTGAACAAAAAGGGTTGAATACAAGTCTGTGGTTCTTTTTCTTAATATACCCAAAGTGGTGATGTTCCTAAACATAGAAAATGGAGAATACTGGTCACATAAGCCAAACTGGAAGCACCATGTGGAGGTTCTGCTTTGGATCAGAGAAATTAATGAATGGCCTCAGATTCCACGATAAGTATATGCTGAAGGTACAGCATGGGGATCCTGGGCTGGGATCAGCACACAATAGCGCTTGACAACTTCATTAACAGATTAACTCTAAAAATGGCCCTTGAATATATTTCTGCAGTAGCCCATTAGTTGTGAAGTTTGGGAGATTTGCCTGGCAAATTGATTAAACGGTCAGTTTTTGAGGAATGCTTAGCAGTTTTCCCCAACTGTTTCTCTCAAGGGAACCTTCCCATGAAATAGGCTTGAGACAGTTCTAAGAAACATTTGGGGTCTACACTGAGCCAGCTCATACCTAAAAATGTAATTACATGAAGGCAAAAGCATTTAGCTGGACACCTTGGAAATTAGGGTTTCCAGATAACATAAGCTTGTCCCAATACATTGAGAAATTAATCAAGTAGTGGCATGTATCATATAAATGAGCAAGACCGCTCCCAATTACCACTTCAAATGCCCCAGTTGCTTGTTTAATATTGCATTCAGTTTCTTACCCCTCCTGCACCAATTCTCCCATTCCAACCTCTTTCCCTGTCAAAGACTGTAGATGTAATGCAGCCTTTTTCACAAAAAGACTAAGACTAACATACTCAGTGAGCAAGAGATCCAGAAGACTATAGGGAAGTACTGCCAAAGAAATCTTGAAAAGATGGTAGACATGTTGGTGAATACTGCCAAAAGGCAACTGAAATGACACCCTTAATATTGGTGGATATTTTCGAAAATATCTTAGAAAGATAACTGCTTTGATGTCAGTGAATATTATCAAACATGTATTGAAAAACCAGTAGAATGTCAGTAGACCTGCCGCAAAATAGTTAACTAAATCTTCCATGAGAACTTGAAATTCAAAGTGCAGACGATGAGTGTGAAGAGAACCAGCAAAAGGGAAAGTGGAAAGTGAATGCAAACGGAAAAATAAAAGGAACCAAAGAAAGACTGGAGGGGACTGAAGGAGCGGACTGAAGGAGCGGATCAATGACTTGAAAAGGGGCACAGGTTGAAGCACAAGTAAACACTGCAATGATGGGATGCACTGAAAAGTGTCTTAACTCATAGCAGCTCAGTGATTTGCACATGAGTATTTCTTCTGGCAAGAGTACACTGCTCGTAATCATTTGTTGAAAAGCGCTGCTAGGCAAAAGCACAAAAAACACTCCTCTCTTCCTCTTGCATGCTACACTTGGAGAGCACTTCCATAATGACAATGTCATTGTTTTTCCCACAGCCATTCACCTCACATCTCTCAATGTTATTTTAAGATGATGTTGCCATCGCCACGTTTCTTGGGAATTTGGAAGCTATATTTGGAATTCTTAACACCCCCTTACTTGTTTCCATGCACTTCCTTCCTCCAACTTCTGGTACTTAAGTGGCCCTTGAGTGGAACACTCACAATAAAACAGGACACTAAAGCAAAGACTGGGCTACTATTTGATTTTCATAAAGAAATGGGACTGTTTTACATCGGAACACCATTTTAGAGACCTGCTTTGAAGGTCCTGTGGAAGCTGGAACTCTGAGGCAAGAGACGGAACTTGAGCACACTAATGAAATCCACATTTCACGGGACGGTTACTTGCATTAGGAATCTAGAATACTTAAGATGGGGAATACTAAGGGTTTTGTGAATTTTTCCTTCAGCTCTACTAAATGCATTTCCATAAACCCTTATTGGTGAATCCTCTAGGTAGTTTCAGATATAGGTCTCAAAGAACTACTGAATGTGGCTTTCGGAAGGGTGAAGTACATTACTAGTAGGCAGAAGTCTTCTGAGACTTTACTAAGAGAGGCATACCTTGGAATGCAGGGACAGGTGCAGCACACAAATAAAACATATAATGGAAATTCAATTTGCAAAATCTACTGTAGAGCTTATTGGGCGAACAGTAAAAGTCCACAGTGAGGTCTGTGAAACTGGCCACAAGGATGCTTTAGAGCTGTAGCTTCTCCAATATTAAATATACAAGTATAACCAGACACTTGGCTGCTTCGGGATAAACTAATTGTTGCACCAGAGAATCAGTCACTGTTCTATTGTATATCAAAGTTACTCAAACATGTTGACAGTAACTAGCATTATTCCCACTCTGTATCCCCTCTTGGCAGTGTATAAAGAAGCAACAGAAAAATAAAGGTGTTTTCAAAAGTTCTTTGTGGGAAAATACAGCAAAAGTACCTTTTCTCAGCAAGTAAATGTAGCAGTCAGTCAGCAGCACATACACCAACTGAAGATTCCCCTCCATGTGACCTGAACTCATCCGGAACATCTGGAGAAAGATGAGGCGATTGAAAAGGAAGAATGGAGTGGTAGGGAAAGTGAGCGAGAGAGAAGAGGAAGAAGGGGCAGGTAAGAGAAAGAACCAGAAAAAGTGAGCGCTCTTGTTCAATGATTAGGGAAGACATTCTCGCCCAACAGAGGTTCAACATCACCTTTAAACCCGCACTCTTTCAAAATTAGGCCCACAGAAGATAAGCTGGACTTGTAGCTCACTTATACTGCATTTCAAAGGTACCTCTTTCCTTGTCATATGTAAGGGGGAATCAAAAAAATCTCACCCCTTCACTGCAGCCCCCAATTAAACCGTTCTTATCAATGCATGCCGGTAAAAATCCCCACCAACGTAAGCGTATTTTTACAATTACCGCCATTTAACGCTTACAGATTTTAGTTAAAGGTTATAAAGTATTTTATTTACTGAGAAGTGGACCCAATAAATCCAAATGAAAAAAGAAAGTAAATATTAAATTAAGTCTTTTATAAACAAGCTTCTCAGTCATTGTTTGATGCCTTCATTTTGTTAAGATAGTGTTTCAAAATCTTAACAAAATAGGCCAGACAACACTTTATAGCAGTTTAATTCATTTTTATAATACAATTTTATTTCATGCATAATACAACTCTTAAATGAGCTTGCATGGGGTTCAGAGAGGAAACTGCAGTCTAACAAAAGAAACCTTCATCAAAAGGCTCCTTTGGCAAGTTCAGAAGTTTAACTATGAGCTGGCAATGTTAAGGTGCAACCATCATCATCTTAGACACAACATTCTTAGTCCGTTCTAAATTTCTAGTCTTTGAGTCATTAAATCAATGGCTAACCTTTATAAAATCACACTTCTTCATGGCTTAGCAATGCTGGAATCAAGTAATCAGGCATGCAATAGTAAACCATTCCTAATAGTTGACCCCCAAGTCCAGCCAACAAAGCACTACCGCTACATACCAGCTGCTTGGCTTTTAGATCACCACCATAAACCTATGCCGACATACCACTGCTACAGTCCCCACCCCCCTTGTGATTTAGAAACTGTTCCAGTCATGCTTAAAACACTATCAGAGCATTCTGATAAAACATCAAATGTTTGGATTCAATTATTTACTCACCTTGTATAGCTGCTCCTCATTCTCCTGGAAAACATGAATCATCAGCAGTAGCAAGTGGTTATTGTCAACTCTAAAAATAGAGAGAAAATACATATATTTCATTCTGGCTCTAGGAAGCTTCAGGAAGTGTTTTATAAACTCGATTGTCTTCTTCCTACTGCAAAGTACTTCAATTGGAATGAAAATGTCCTAGCTAAACAATCCAATTGGAACGCAATGGTTCAGCAGAAACAGCAAGAGTAAATGAAAAAATTGATTAAAAAAAAACCAAAGTATGCAGGACTGTTATTAGGAACATGAGATCAACACCGGATTTTAGAGTGCCAACAAATTACTCAGTGTAGGTGTGCACAGATGCCCATGTAGCAACATTAAGACTTTAATGAGAAGGAGAGTTCAAAAACTGAAGTGGGAACTGAGACATTCATGCAAAAAAATATTTCTAACCTCAGCAGAATTCAATTTCTAAGAGTCCATTTGGCTGCTATTTCATAATGTCCGATATTCAAAATGGAAAGAAAATAATTTTACAATTCACCCAAACCATATAAAAATAAAACAAATATATGGTGATCAAAATAGGGCCTTATAAGATAATCATCTGGCATGCAACCTACGTTATTTCTAGTGCCTCAAAAAAAACTATCTGATCCTTTCAAATGAAGATATTAACTCAATGATTCCTGTTTATCAGCAACAGAAAATGTGAAAACCTCATCCACACTCAGAGAACTGCGCTGGCTCCTCAGATCACTAGCAACAAATTTAGAACCCACTCTACCACCTATAAATCTTTAAACATCAGCAAACTGGACAATCCCGCCAACAATCTCACCAATCCAAAAGCAATCTACAGTCTCAACACTGTCTGCCTGGAAACCTAGGCAGCCAATAAGGAAAGATGTAGAAAAACCCTGACCATATTCTAAAGAATGACCCTATCCTTCCTCAAATTCAGGTAGGATATAAAAACGTTTCTGTTTCAGAAAGTTCTGCAACTATCACAATCTGCTAAGGGTTCCACGTCATTGAGGCCTCACATTGATGGACCTATGAATCCTGATAAACCAATATCCGAAATGTAAATCCAGTAATGATGGGAAAATTGTACAATCCTTCTGAACTTCTGCACATTAACTCTAAAAATTGCATTTTAAATCCAATAACGATAACAAACATGGGACCTATGACAACCTTTTCAAATGTACTCTTGCGGATCCCATTTCTCTGTATTCCCCTTGCTTTGTATGCGCTCTTCTGACCCCTAGGTCCAGACCAAGGTGAAGCAAATACGCAAAATAGAATAACAATTAAGAGGAACATCCAAAAGTGCTGGTTTCAGTTCAATGCTAAAGTAGCACTTGGGGAGATGCTGTCCCAAAGATGAAGAGGTAGGTGTACTTTAGATTGCTGTATTTTATGTACTATTTCAATTTTTCTGTTTATTACTGTGAAGTAGGGCACACGCGCTTGTGGCACTTTACCTGAGAATTTATAATTACAAAATCCAGACAGTGTCTTCCATGTAATTGCCCTCACTGCAAAATAGATCTAAAAAGCTGCCAGCTACAGATGCAGTAGAAGTCACATCAGTGAGCATGACAAATGTGGTACAATGTAACCTGTTGGTGGCATCTGAAGTGGTCAAGTCGGTTAATTGGTCTATGCACACTGGTACTATGAGTGGCTTTATCATTCGAGATAATTTCATGAAGCAGCCACACTAAAATAATTGCAAGAGAGTCTGGTCTTAAGCAGACAAGGTGCCTGCCTTGGACTCTTACAACTGTGTTTCTGAAACCCCATTCTTACTGCCAAAGGCTTTTCAATAATTGCATATAGGAACTCCTCATCCCCTTACTTCTGTTCTTCACCCTTATTAATAAGCATCTCTGCCCTTATGGCCTTTAGCACCCCACGGAATTCAAGAGACAGGTCCAAAAAAAAAAAACCTGCCATGACAATGCTTGCCAAAACTTATCAAATAAAAGGTAAAACATTTTGATGGGAGACTGTGCTTAACCCAGAACCATAATGGTATTGACATTCTCTCCCCCGCCCCCTAAGTCCATAATACATTGCTAGCCAAACTGCAAGCCTGTGGCTTAATCCTCCCATGTAAAAGGAAGACTTCCTTACCTTTTTAAGCAATGGTAGAACAGTGGATCAGGGAAACAGTTAAGCCAAATAATACACCAGTTCTTGATATATACTTTGGAGATAAAATGTTGGAAATCATATTCCTTGAAGATGGATTGTTCATTTGAAAAGAGAGTTACTAAGATATCTTATCAGAAAGGATTTCAAATATTCATCCCAAACTTCCTGCACACATATCAATCACCCTTATTAATCCTCAGACTTTTGAAGGGTGATTTATAGCAAAAATAAAAGCATTTGGACAATGTTTTCTCTATTTCCTGTATGTTTTCCCTCAGAGCAGCCACTGTAAGATGTGTAAATACACTGAGAATAAAGTTCCACCAGTTTGGTAATTAAAATGACTGCAAAGAACATGCAACATAAAATAATTTATGAATTATTTCATCAGATATCCCGGTTTATGTGATCATTTACTGATGGCATAAAATATATGTGGAAAGCCCTGTTTGACAACTAAATTTCAAGATTTTGAAATACTTGAGATGATAGTGGTCACTCGACTTTTATATCTGTACATGATAACAGATATAAAAGGATGTAGATGTTTTGCTATTGACCATGAAAAGAACAAGTTACTGGTCTTTGGTTACGTTCTTTCCATTATTTAAAATGGCACTCACAGATTCCTCACATCAATACCTTCTCAAGTGTCAGATAGAAAATGACAAAGGGGCTCCATAAAAGGTGCAAACACTCCCAAAATTACCTGCATCCCCACAGAGGCTAAGAGCACAGAAGGCAGTGAAAAATAATAAAATTAACTAATACAACATTTCATTCAGTCTCAACAAGGGAGATGGTGGAAATTGCAGGAACTATCAATTTCTTCTGAAACAACATTGCAGCAGGTAGGTAACTTGGCCTTTTAATGGAACCCACCCCCAAGATTCCTTACATGCAGCACTCTCAAATCAACCTTCAAGGAGGAGGGTTGAAGATGTATTGCTTTGAATTACATCAGAAAAGACTGAAGGATTGCTCTGATCTTTGTGCTCAAACATTTCGTGAAGACAGTAGAGGGATATTAGTGGATCAAGTAGCCGAATGCAAATTATCTCAATCAGTATACCCTGCAAGAGAGCCAATATGCTTTCCCTTGTTGAGGGAGCATAGAAAGCTATGTTTAACAACTGTCCTGCTGCAAATTCACAGCAATGTTCTGCTGTGAAAGAAATTAATCTGGAAATGTTCTTCTTTTAGATGGTCTTAAGCCGCCTGCTCCCTTCAAAACCTATGAAAAGAATTGTCAATCACACTATAAGATACAATTATGTAGAAGTAATAACAATTCTCTTGGCATCCAGCATCTGCAACCTCTATTCATGTTCTAAAAGATGAGAAGGACTAATGGAAGGCAGAGAAATCACTTGGGACACATAAAACTCTTTAATCACAATCAGAAGAAAAGGCCATTTTACTTTAATAGCAAACGTATTTCGTGAAAAATAGCAAAAAAAGCAAACACAAGGGTTTGCATCTCAATCACTCAAACAGCAGGGCTTTTGGACTACATTGGGTCCATTTTTTTAGAAAGGAAAAAGAAAGGGCAGACATACCTCAAAACAATGGAACAATAAAAATGTAATAGCCAAATTAAGGTGGTATGAGAGTGCACAGCATATGATCGAAAACACATGTTGCATACCAAGCCAATATCTTCTAATGAGGAATGGACAATGCTCAATCATGCATACACTATCTGCCATGCCATCCCCACATCTATTTCATCTGAAATGGCGATCTTAAGCCTTTGCTTATTTTACTAGTTTGGTTGGCTTGACATAAAAATGATAAATTGTGCTATATTCCAGGCTTTCAATGTAACGGCCGGGAAGATTAGAGAGAGCTTAACCACAGACATAACAAAATGCTCCTCTTCAATAAACATATTAAGCTAGCTACAGCTTTATTCAAGCTACCAAGCTGCAAGATAGGATTTAAGCCCAATCGGCTCACTGATCTGTTAAGAGCGTAAAAATCCAATATGAAGCTATTCGAAAAACTGTGCACAAGGAGTTTGATCTTGTTTAGATGAATGGTCAAATGATTTAAAAAACCTGATATCAGAAAACTGGTAAGCAGACAGCAGAAAAGATTCCAGGAACATCCTACCATACAATGGGCAGAATTATCAATATCTGGAAATAAAAGATACCCCAGGCAACAAGGTCATCATTAAAAATTGAGAACGTAAAGAAAAAACCTAAATTTTTCTTTCACAGAATAGAATGCTAGGACAATCTTAATCAGCACTTTTTCTGACGAAGCAAAAGTCATCAAAAACGTAAGACCTAGTGCCAGAATGGCATATCTGTCATTTATTATTGGATAGTATCAGAAAGGGTCTACCAAGAGCTGGCATCCAGTGATAAAACTATATGAGTGTTGAATATATATATATATATATATATATTCAGTGAAAAAACCATAGGTTTCACACACGTTATAGTTAGCGGACATTTTACTCATAAAAAACCATTGAAATTCCCCCGTTATAGTTAGTTAAGCTAACTATAACTCACGCACCCGCAATCCACTGCTGATGACGTAACATATTACATCACTCATGACATGGTCAGTGACATCACTCATGACATCACTGATGACATCTCAAATGACATCACTGATTACATCATCCTTGTGACAGAGTGGTAGACCTCCTCTCACCCTAATATAACCTTTGATACAAACATTCAAAAATAGAGACTGAAATTTTCAAAAAAAATGGACATACCAATACCAATTACAACAACCTCTTCAATAATTCTAAGATCCAAATACACATCCACTCATTCACCAACAGTCCTGTACAGTCACTCATACGTGTACTCACACATCATATGTACTCATACACCTATACATCCTGTAACACAATGCCTCTCATCCACAGAGTTACTGACACACATACTCACTCATGAAAATAAAGAATCAAACATAGATTTATTTGCATATACAGTTATACACACACCACCACACTTACTTCTACGGAAACTTACACATACTTAGTCTTTTAAATAATCACTTATAAAAACACATACTTATTCATACAGGAACTATTTCAATCTCTCACTCTCACACATATACACACTTATATACACCAATAAACAAATATACTTCTTTAAAACATATTTATAAATTCATAAAGACACAATTGAGACAGTCATTCACTCACTAACACACCCATACACACAGTCATCCACCCATACAGACATGCACACATGCTGTCTTCAAAACATACAACCAGAGAGTCAATCATTCATGCACCTATGCACTACGTTGTACCCCCACCAAACAATGCAGACACTCACACTGATACTCAAAAAACAACCTAATATCCTATATAAACACTCATGTAGCTACTCACCAACCCATGCAGACACTTATACACAAAGTGAGAGACTGATACAGATAATTACATATTTAAACATTACTCAGTAAGCCATGTATTCACTAAGATACACTTAATCAGTCAGTTACACAATCAATTTTTCAAAAACAAATCATCCTTTTAGATATTTATATACCCATTTATTCTTCCATCGACCTTGAGATATACATATATAAAACATATTTAATTTTTATAAAAACACACATTCACTGGATGATGTCATCAGTGATGTCATTTGAGATGTCATCAGTGATGTCATGAGTGATGTCACTGACCATGTCATGAGTGATGTAATATGTTACGTCATCAGCAGTGGATTGCGGGTGCGCGAGTTATAGTTAGCTTAACTAACTATAACGGGGGAATTTCAATGGTTTTTTATGAGTAAAATGTCCGCTAACTATAACGTGTGTGAAACCTATGGTTTTTTCAGTGAATTTGCAAGGTTTTTTAAATGCTAAATCCTAACTATAACGTGTGTGAAACCTATGGTTTTTTCAGTGAATATATATATATATATATATATATATATATATATATTCACTGAAAAAACCATAGGTTTCAGGGGTGTTATAGTTAGCTGGACTTTTCACTTGTACAAAACCATTGAAATTCCCCCGTTATAGTTAGTTCAGCTAACTATAACTCGCGCGCCCGCAATGCACTGCTGATGACGTCACATATTACATCACTCATGACATGGTCAGTGACATCACTCATGACATCACTGATGACATCTCAAATGACATCACTGATGACATCACTGATGACATCATCCAGTGAATGTGTGTTTTTCTGAAAATTAAATATGTTTTATATATGTATATCTCAAGGTCGATGGAAGAATAAATGGGTATATAAGTGTCTAAATGGATGATTTGTTTTTGAAAAATTGATTGTGTAACTGACTGATTAAGTGTATCATAGTGAATACATGGCTTAGTGAGTAATGTTTAAATATGTAAATATCTGTATCAGTCTCTCACTTTGTGTATAAGTGGCTGCATGGGTTGGTGAGTAGCTACATGGGTGTCTATATAGGTTATTAGTTGGTTTTTTGAGTATCAGTCTGAGTGTCTGCATGGTTCGGTGGGGGGTATTACGTAGTGCATAGGTGCATGAATGAGTGACTCACTGTTTGTATGGGTTGAACACAGCATGTGTGCAGGACTGTATGGGTGGATGAGTGTGTGTATGGGTGTGTTAGTGAGTGAATGACTGTCTCAATAGTGTCTTTATGAGTAACTACATATGTTTTAAACTAGTATACGTGACTATTGGTGTATATATGTGAGTATATGTGAGAGTGAGAGATTGAAAGAGTTCCTGTATGAATAAGTATGTGTTTCTATAAGTGATTGTTTAAAAGACTAAGTATGTGTAAGTTTCCGTAGAAATAAGTATGGTGGTGTGTGTATAACTGTATATGCAAGTAAATGTATGTTTGATTCTTTATTAGCATGAGTGACTATGTGTGTGAGTAACTATGGATGAGTGGCATTGTGTAACAGGATGTATAGGTGTATGAGTACATATGATGAGTGAGTACATGTATGAGTGACTGTATAGGACTGTTGCTGAATGGGTGGATGTGTATGTGGATCTTAGAATTAATGAAGAGGTTGTTGTAACTAGTATTGGTATGTCCATTGTTTTGAAAATTTTAGTCTCTATTTTTGAATGTGTGTATCAAAGGTTATATTAGGGTGAGAGGAGGTCTGCCACTCTATCACAAGGATGATGTAATCAGTGATGTCATTTGAGAGGTCATCAGTGATGTCATGAGTGATGTCACTGACCATGTCATGAGTGATGTAATATGTGACGTCATCAGCAGTGCATTGCGGGCGCGCGAGTTATAGTTAGCTGAACTAACTATAAGGGGGGAATTTCAATGGTTTTGTACAAGTGAAAAGTCCAGCTAACTATAACACCCCTGAAACCTATGGTTTTTTCAGTGAATTTCTGAGGTTTTTTAAATGCTAATTCCTAACTATAACGTGCCTGAAACCTATGGTTTATTCTGTGAATTTCAAAGGTTTTTTAAATGCTAATTTCTAACTATGCCTACAGAGATAGGACATGTGAAGAAAGAAGAAAAAATGCACAGAAAGAAACAAAAGAAGTGCAGAAAGAAGCAACAGAAGTCCTCAAATACGAAGATAAGTGCAGGAAGAAGGATAACGTGCAGAAAGAACAAAAAGAAGAGCAGAAAGAAGCCTTGTTGCAAAATCATCCTGTACCCTCAACTTTTTTAGACGGATACTGGTGGTAACTGAGTCTGACTAACCAGTCCTAGAGCCAGTGCTATGTTAAAAGACACTTAGAATACAGTGAAAACACCTACATACACTAGGGAACATTATGCGTTGGGGTCCCCCTGTGATTAGCATGACCTCCTCTGTAAGCCCCTAGTATATAATAGGGCATGGGGATTAAAACTACCTCTTAAAACAGGCCACAGGGCGTTTTTGCACACGTTAACTCAGGCCCCGTCCCCTCCATTCACCACTGTGTAAACACGCCCTGTGTCCATTTTTAGTTGGGAGATTAAGTTCATTTGAATCCTGAGGGTCCCTAGGGTCCAACTAGCCCACTAGGTACCTCCAGTAAGTGCCACAGAGCTGCGTTGCAGAGAGGTGTAAAAAGTGGCACGGCCTGGACCACCTCTCTGCAATTCAGCTCAGTGGCGCTTACTGGAAGCACTTGGTGGGCTAGTTAGCCCCCAGGGGCCCTCAGTATTGAAGGGAAATTATATCCCCAATTTAAAACGTGCCATAGTGCGTGTTTGCACACGTCACCTCAGGCCCCGTCCCCTCCCTTCACCACTGTGTAAACGCGCCCTGTGGCTGTTCTAAGTTGAGAGATTAAGTCCCCTTGAATCCTAAGGGTCCCTAGGGTCAAACTAGACCACTAGGTACCTCCAGTAAGCGCCACAGAGCTGCGTTGCAGAGAGGTGTAAAAAGGGGCTTGGCCTCAGAACACCTGGCTGCAGCGCAGCTCCCTGGCGCATACTGGAGATGCCTGTTGGGGGCGCGTTTGCAGAGTGCTGCACGGAGGGGGCATGGCCTCCGGCACGATGCCAGTCTTTTATTTATTTTAGTTTTTTAAGAAGGGGGGCTGTTTGGTTCCCCTTCTTATTCTAATTTATTGGCCCTGATGACCCCATCCCCCAGGGCCAGTCTCCTAATTATATGTTTTTTGACCCCAATCCCCAGGGCCGGCCACTGTTTTTTATTATTTTAAAAAAATATATATTCATAGACACACCTAGGACATGCTGGACAAACCGTACGTACCTATCACCATGACGATTTGCGTGATATTCATTAAAAGGCGACTATGCATGCAATTAATCCACGTGGAATGTATTTACACCACTAGTGAAGCTCTGACATGTCTGATGCCCTACCGTGCCTAATCCTGGTAGACACCCTTGTCGTTTATTTATACAAACATGGGTAGCTATTGACGGGCACATTTAATACACATGCACACCAAGCCATTCAAAGGGGATTCGACAAAAATTCGACCAAAACTATGCAAGAAACCCCCCTCACGGTTAATAAAACACACATCCACTGCCGGATGTGTAATACTTTTTATTTTACTCTCTGGAAAGGGGACGAACATCACTTGAGAGTCACAGCGTGCTCCTGACAGAGCCCAATGCTGTGTTACACCCACCATTGCCTGCCGAGTGCCACACACCTCTGTGTTGTATTCCACTAGCTAGTGCATATGCTATGACACTCTCTAGCCCATGTGCACTGTAACACCACCCCGTGAATATGTCATGCCACACTTGTCTTCGCACGGGTTATATTGCCCCATCTAACGTGCCTTTCTCGATGCCTATGTTATAACGCACAGTGCTATGCCATACATATTACAATCTGGGATCCATATCTTTGTCACAGTGCATATGCAACGTTACACTCCCCAGCACATATTTTATATTACAACTTTAGAGACTAGTTAGGTTACACAACACTGCCCTGTGCATATTACACTCCAAGGCGCATATCGCATAGCACGCGCTAGTGCCTGTGCTATCTCGCGCTCTCCAATGAATCTGTCATTGCGCACAATGTATTGCATATTATATTTCACGCCCGGTTCATCTTATATCACACTTTTTGGTGCATAGTTTATACCATACACTATATCTAGTTTTCATTTTCAATCGTGCTCTCAGGACTATGTTCTATATAACACCGTGTTCACCTACCCTTTTCACGGGCATTACATTTTGCGATAGGGGGTGGAGGGTCAGGGGGTGTTTCTGCCAAGTGAGCCCGGAGTCACAGTCACAAACGTCCTCTTCTTCCTGAATAAAAGTGAGATTATGCTGCATACTTGTTCATATTTTAAGTAGTTCGCACAGACACAATGTTTTAAAAACAATAAAGTTCCTAATACCCGCCTTCTCTGAACAGTTAGCTTGCTGCCCCATCCCCTTCCTCCCTATCCTCTGTTGTGTGAATCCATGGACTAGCCTCCTCCCTCCTGCCATACATGGTCTGATGTGCTGCCACTGCCCTCAATTTAGTATGATGTACCAGTCCACTCCTCCTGCCCTCCATTGCCCAATTCTATGCCCCATCATTGACCTCCTGCTTAAACTCTGTGCTTAGCTTGCTGCCCCTATTCTCCTTCCCCCTGCCCTCCGATGTCTTTGTGCATGCCCCTGCTCCATCCTTTTTGCCCACCATGTCCCATGGACCTGCCACTCCTATCTACTCTGAGTGTTCTGTTGAGCTGCCACTCCCCTCCCACCTGCCTAGCATTGTCAGATGACTGTAACCTGTCCCTGCCACCTCCACCCTGCCTGTCCACATGCCATGCCCCTATCCTCTTCCTCCTGTCCTACATGGTCCATTGTACTGCCACACCCTTCTGCCCTCCCTGGTCTGTTGTGCTGCAACTGCTCCTCCTGCCTGCCCCGTGTGGTCTGTTGTGAGGTCCCTTCCCCTGAACTTTCTTGTCTGTGCACAGGTCCTGACCCTCCCTTCTATCCTCCATCGTCCTTTGTGCATGCCCCTCCACCCTCCTTCTTGCCCATCATAGCCATTGTGCTGCCACTAACCCTCCCACTTGCCATGCATGGTCTTCTGTGCTGCCATGGCCCCTCCCACCTTCCCTGTGTGGTCAGTTAGCTGCCCCTGACCCCCTCCCACCTTCCCTCCATGGTCTGTGTGTATGCCATCACAGTCTCACTGTTGCTCTTCATGGTGTGTCTTGCTTCTAGTGCCCATCCTGCCTGACCTCCATGGCTATCTTGCTGCTCCTGCCCTGCCCCCTTGCCCCCAGCCCTACTCCCTCCCTCCTGGCTTGTCTGTTCCATTGTAATGCCCCTGATCCGTCCCTCCTGCCCTTTATGGTCTGTTATGCTGCAGCTTTCTCTCCTGTCTGTCCATTATGGTCAGCTAGCTACCATTGCCTCTTGCCCCTCTGTTCTCTGTTGTCCATGTGCATGGACCTGTCCCCTCCCTCTTGCTTTCTATGGATTGTTGTGCTGCACTCCCGTCCTGCATGCCCTGTGTGGTGTATTGTGCTGCTGCAAACCCTGATGCCTGCCCTGCAGGGTCAGTTTGGTGCACCTCTCCATGTCCCTCCTGTCCTCTGTTATCCAAGTCCATGTCCCTATCCCATTTCGTTCCATGATCCAATGTACCATACTTGCGAACATTTTGAACTTGGTAAGAGGGAGATTTTGAAAAAAAACTGGGGTATTGATTTTCCCCTTTGAGTTACATTGAAAAAGAGGATATTGTAGACAGGAGACAGATCAAATAAAGCCCATTTGAGCTTAAAAACATTGGACGTTTCCTGGCTGAATCGGGTCTGTTGGCATGTATGGTTGTACTACCATTGCCTCTTCCTTCTGCCCACAATGGTCTATTACATTGCCACAGCCTTGAAGGAGGGTAGATTTTGTATCACAGGGGGCCCCTGGCCCGTTCTGTCCACACCTGAAGTATGAGACCCTTGTCCTTGCCCTGCCAGCTGCATTTGTAGGCCGTATTAAATTGACCAGCGGGTCCTGTGTTGCTATATAATTATCCTGAGACATCCTTACCACTCAGCCAGCATAAAACCCCTGTGTAGGCCCTTCTGTTCAATATGTAGGCCTCTTTGTTAGATTGACCATAGCTCTGCAATTTTAGTGTATAGCAGTCTGAAGGCAGGTCTGCGAGGCCTTCTGATCCAAACTAGTAGCCCCCACCCTACCCGAGTGCTCCGTATCAAAGTTTAACATCCCCCTGAAGCTGTCGACATACAGTAGGCTGCATCCTGGACTGGTACTTGCTTCCTGGGCAGGTTTCCCGCTTTTAAGGAAGTGGCAACCGCAGAGCGTCAAGTTAGGAGAACTGAGGAGATTTTATACATGAATATATTGAATTCCCGTACAATACCCATTATTTTCTGCTTGCTCTATGGAACTTACGATAAGCGATTGGCCTGAGAGACTGACCTTTTCACCCAGTCCATTGTCAGCATTAAGTGGGTAAATGACGAAATGTCTGGTAAAATCTGCAGACAAAGCTTTTGGGTAGCATACGTAGGTAGATGTAGCGTGCAAAGGAGCCCACAAAATGATATAAAAAGGGAGCACCCACAGATATTGACGGACTACCTCGCCGTCTGTATGTAGGTTAACAGGCAGTGCAGGTTTTCCCCAAGAGCTGGGAGCTCTTGTCTTCCTTTGCTTAAAATGTCTTGCTCTGCTTTGCTTGAAGTATCTTATTCTATTTTACCTATATGAAATGTCATGTTATGTTTAACCATTGTTCTCTTTACTTTTGCATTTAAAAGATTTTGTATTGTAATTGCAGGAATGCTTGCTCTAAGAGTAAACGTGAGTGTTCCTAGGTAACATTTTCCTTGGTGTAACTTGTTTCTCATGATGCATTTATAGATGTGTTTTCTCTCTCTCTCTGTCAGTACATTAATTGAGATACAGAGAATATTATGACAGCTGTATGATTATCTGGATTCTGTATTTTGTACTTTATGTCTCTATTCTGCGGTTTCTTTGAAGTTGCATCTTCTCATTAAACTGCCATTGTATTCTGCCTCCAATTCCATGTCTCATATGTCTGTTTTCTTCATTTTTGGAGCAAGCGTTCCTAGGCACCCCGGCTCAAATTAAGGTGCCCCTTTTGTCCCTGACTCACTCTCCTGCTCAGTTCTGTGGTGGCTCCCGGGGATCTGGGGACCGCCCCTAGCTTCCTTGACCCGTAATAGATCTTCCCTCCAACAGCCTCTCTTGCAAGTCCTGTATTGTTGGTTTGTTGCCCCTGCCCCCCTTTCCACTGCCCTCCATAGTCTGTTGTGCTTCCACTGCCCTTCCTGCCTGCTCAGTGTGGTTAAATTGTTGCCTTTGCACCCTCCTACCTGCCTTCAATTTTCAGAGTCCGTGCCCCTGGCCTCTGCCTCTCAACGGTATCCTAATGAACAACTAGATTGCTAACATTCTATATTTATTACAAAAGTGTGGAACGCCTGACATCATCTTGATGTAATCAAAACTGTAATACCTAGAGCATTTCCTTTAGAAATTACATATATGAGAGGGTCTTATTGGCATCAAAATTATGGTTAGTGCTCTAAAAGACTAAAATAAGGACATATTTTCTGAGTTTTCAAATAGCGACAAAGCACTTTTAAATTATTTGTTATCTTTATGTTTTTTTATCCAGTTGACCACTTGATTAAATGTTGCACTTAGGGGAGAGGATGTGGTGTTACTTCCAGAACTGCAGACTTTGCAACTGGGGAACCAGGTTGCAGTTTCTGCTTCAGCTCGACATTCTGTGATTCTGGTCAAATCACTTAGTCTCCCCATGTCTACAACCAAAATGAATTTGTTCTTGTGTGATGTAACCAATGCTCATGTAAAGCACTCCAATACCCGACAAGTCTGCACTATATAACACTGCAAAAACACAAAATAATAAGTGTTTTGCACACTTCTGTCATTGGGCTATATTTGGGCTACATCTGGGTGATTTTGGGCTACATTTGGGCTCTTTTGTCTCCGGTGGCCATCTTGGGAGATTTATTTGTTATGAAGTTTCCTAATTTCCTCATGTACTGCAGTCTCCTCAGTAGGAAATGCTTTCAGTTTTTTACTTTGATTCCATCATGAAGGTATTCAGATATGTCACACATTTGCCATAAATTCTGAATGTTAGCACTCTAGTTGCTCATTAGATCACTGTAGTAAAACTACTGCACCATGGAAGTCTGCTCCTGGTATTAAAAGTGCATGTTTCAGTCTGCATGTCAGAATTTTTTAATGAAATAGAAGAGGATTTGAGAAGTCACTCAAAATGTGCCCTCATTTTCTTTCTTCAGCATTAATCATAATTTCTATGGCAAAATGAACCTCCTCATTGTGTTCCTTTTTAAATTAAATGTTTTAAGTGTTACCAGTTTATTCCAATCAAGATGGCTTCAGGTGTGCCATACTTTTGTCATAATGAATACAGTAAGCGCTCTAGTTGTTTTTAAGAACATTCTGGGACATTCTGTCATTGGGCTATACTTGGGCTACATCTGGGTGATATTTGGGCTACATTTGGGCTCTTTTGTCTCTGGTGGCCATCTTGAGAGACTTATTTGTTATGAAGTTTCCTAATTTCCTCATTTACTGCAGTCTCCTCAGTAGGAAATACTTTCAGTTTTTTACTTTGATTCCATCAAGAAGGCATTCACATGTGTCACACATTTGCCATAAATTCAGAATGTTAGCACTCTTTTTGCTCATTAGATCACTGTAGTAAAGCTACTGCTCACCAGGGAAAACTGCTGCTGGTATTGAAAGTGCATGTTTCAGTCTGCATGTCATAATTTTTTAATGAAATAGAAGAGGATTTGAGAAGTCACTCAAAATGTGCCCTAATTTTTCTTTCTGCAGCACTAATCATACTTTTTATGGAAAAATGAACCCCCTCATTTTGTTCCTTTTTAAAATAAATGTTTTAAGAGTTACCACTTTAATCCAAGCAAGATGGCTTCAGGTGTGCCATACGTTTATCATAAGTAGGACTGTTAGCGCTCTAGTAGTTCTTTGGAACACTCTGGGAAGCTGCAGTAGAACACAAAGGAATCAACTGACAGTCTCTGCCCTTGTTGGATGTACATGTTTTACTGAGAATGTCAGACTTCATTCTCACATGACTGAGAAAGATAATGTGAATTTACAGAAAATAAGCTCTCAGTTTAGCCTATAGATCACCTTCCAAACCTCTGTGGTAAAAGCATGAGAAAATATTTTTCTCTCAATCATGATATCCCAGCAGAAGGCTTTTTCACATGGTGAAATCACCTTAGAACATACCACAATTCCTAAAATGAGTATGGTACCATCAACAAATGATTTATAATGTAACTAAAGTCTTAAAACCTTCTATTAACTGCAATGCTTTTTAATGAGGTGCTATCATGTATATTGGTCCCAAGATGGCTGCCAACACTTCTTGGATGAAGTGCTGACAGCCAATCAGATCTCAGGATGAGATGTGTGGTTAGGCTCCGCCCACATATATATATGCTTTTAAATGCTATTTTCTCAGGAAATACTGAACAGATTTACACCAGACCTGCAAAAGGCACTTCCTTGACCTTATGGCTACCTCTCTGCCAAATTTCAAGTAATTCTGTTCAGCCGTTCGGGCTGTAGCTGTGTCTAAAGGTCCTATGGAAAAATGCATGGGGAAAACGCGTTTTGGGACCCCCCTTTTTTCTCGGCCCCTGCTTGACGAATCCCCCCGAGACTTTCAGGGTAGGAGCGGAGCGTAGCGCCCCACCTATTTTGAAAATTTCGCGAGGATTCGTCGACCGGCGCCAAAGTTATTCCAAATAGAATGTTGCGGATTTCCTATGGAAACAGGGTCCTAAGTTAGTTAGGACCCCTTTTCCATAGGAAATCCGCAACATTCTATTTTGAATAACTTTGGCGCCGGTCGACGAATCCTCGCGAATTTCTCAAAATAGGTGGGGCGCTACGCTCCGCTCCTACCCTGAAAGTCTCGGGAGGATTCATCAAGCGGGGGCTGAGATAAAAGGGGGGTCCCAAAACGCGTTTTTCCCATGCATTTTTCCATAGGACCTTTAGACAGGGCTACAGCCCGAACGGCTGAACAGAATTAGTTGAAATTTGGCAGAGAGGTAGTCCTCAGGTCAAGGAAGTGCCTTTTGTAGGTTTGGTGTAAATCTGTTCAGTAGATTCTGAGAAAATAGCCTTTAAATCAATATATATATCTGAGCCAGCTTACGGTATGCTTACCGTAAGCTTACCGTACGCGTACGGTGGCGTGCGCGAGCGCGATTCTGATTGGCTCTTAGATCTTAGTAAACATTCGAATCGGCCGAAACCAGGAAGCGGCGGCCACCATTTTCTCTCTCGCACTGAGAGTTAGGTTGTTAAATAAAACCAATACACATGTAAAGGAGCTGTTTTGACAGCTCACACACACATAGCCATGATGAGGGAGTCCCCCAAGACCCCCCAAGGCCAAAAATGCCATTTTTATTTTTTCGCTAATTTCGCCGATTACGCTTACCGTACGCGTACGGTAAAAAATGTAAAAAAAAAAAAACACTATCCACACTCTCCCCACCCCCTGTGCTTTTGGTGGCCGCAGACCACCAAATGTGCAGGGCTTATCAGTGGTGTGAAAAACCACAATATTTTTAACAAAAATAATAAAAGAAAAAATTATCCACACTCTCGCACAGTAAGCACCGCGTGCTTACTGTGCACGCACGGTGCGCGAAGCGCACCGTGCGCGCACGGAACGAACTGCGTTAAGTGGGCGCGCACGCCACGAATGGCGTGAAGTAACTTAGCATTTAAAAAACCGTACAAATTCACTGAAAAAACCATAGGTTTCACACACGTTATAGTTAGGAATTAGCATTTAAAAAACCTTGCAAATTCACTGAAAAAACCATAGGTTTCACACATGTTATAGTTAGCGGAAATTTTACTGATAAAAAACCAGTGAAATTCCCCCGTTATAGTTAGTGCAGGCAACTATAACTCACGCGACCGCAATCTTCTGCTGATGACATATGTGTCTTTATGAAAAAAAAATATTTGTAATATATGTATAGCTAAAAATGTATGGAAGAAGACATGGGCAAATAAATGTCTAAATACAGTATTAGCATCAGCAGAGGATTGCGGTCGCGTGAGTATACGTGACTATTGGTGTATATATGTGAGTATATGTGAGAGTGAGAGATTGAAAGAGTTCCTGTATGAATAAGTATGTGTTTCTATAAGTGATTGTTTAAAAGACTAAGTATGTGTAAGTTTCCGTAGAAATAAGTATGGTGGTGTGTGTATAACTGTATATGCAAGTAAATGTATGTTTGATTCTTTATTAGCATGAGTGACTATGTGTGTGAGTAACTCTATGGATGAGTGGCATTGTGTAACAGGATGTATAGGTGTATGAGTACATATGATGAGTGAGTACATGTATGAGTGACTGTATAGGACTGTTGGTGAATGAGTGGATGTGTATGTGGATCTTAGAATTACTGAAGAGGTTGTTGTAACTAGTATTGGTATGTCCATTGTTTTGAAAATTTTAGTCTCTATTTTTGAATGTGTGTATCAAAGGTTATATTAGGGTGAGAGGAGGTCTGCCACTCTATCACAAGGATGATGTAATCAGTGATGTCATTTGAGATGTCATCAGTGATGTCATGAGTGATGTCACTGACCATGTCATGAGTGATGTAATATGTGACGTCATCAGCAGTGCATTGCGGGCGCGCGAGTTATAGTTAGCTGAACTAACTATAAGGGGGGAATTTCAATGGTTTTGTACAAGTGAAAAGTCCAGCTAACTATAACACCCCTGAAACCTATGGTTTTTTCAGTGAATTTCTGAGGTTTTTTAAATGCTAATTCCTAACTATAACGTGCCTGAAACCTATGGTTTATTCTGTGAATTTCAAAGGTTTTTTAAATGCTAATTTCTAACTATGCCTACAGAGATAGGACATGTGAAGAAAGAAGAAAAAATGCACAGAAAGAAACAAAAGAAGTGCAGAAAGAAGCAACAGAAGTCCTCAAATACGAAGATAAGTGCAGGAAGAAGGATAACGTGCAGAAAGAACAAAAAGAAGAGCAGAAAGAAGCCTTGTTGCAAAATCATCCTGTACCCTCAACTTTTTTAGACGGATACTGGTGGTAACTGAGTCTGACTAACCAGTCCTAGAGCCAGTGCTATGTTAAAAGACACTTAGAATACAGTGAAAACACCTACATACACTAGGGAACATTATGCGTTGGGGTCCCCCTGTGATTAGCATGACCTCCTCTGTAAGCCCCTAGTATATAATAGGGCATGGGGATTAAAACTACCTCTTAAAACAGGCCACAGGGCGTTTTTGCACACGTTAACTCAGGCCCCGTCCCCTCCATTCACCACTGTGTAAACACGCCCTGTGTCCATTTTTAGTTGGGAGATTAAGTTCATTTGAATCCTGAGGGTCCCTAGGGTCCAACTAGCCCACTAGGTACCTCCAGTAAGTGCCACAGAGCTGCGTTGCAGAGAGGTGTAAAAAGTGGCACGGCCTGGACCACCTCTCTGCAATTCAGCTCAGTGGCGCTTACTGGAAGCACTTGGTGGGCTAGTTAGCCCCCAGGGGCCCTCAGTATTGAAGGGAAATTATATCCCCAATTTAAAACGTGCCATAGTGCGTGTTTGCACACGTCACCTCAGGCCCCGTCCCCTCCCTTCACCACTGTGTAAACGCGCCCTGTGGCTGTTCTAAGTTGAGAGATTAAGTCCCCTTGAATCCTAAGGGTCCCTAGGGTCAAACTAGACCACTAGGTACCTCCAGTAAGCGCCACAGAGCTGCGTTGCAGAGAGGTGTAAAAAGGGGCTTGGCCTCAGAACACCTGGCTGCAGCGCAGCTCCCTGGCGCATACTGGAGATGCCTGTTGGGGGCGCGTTTGCAGAGTGCTGCACGGAGGGGGCATGGCCTCCGGCACGATGCCAGTCTTTTATTTATTTTAGTTTTTTAAGAAGGGGGGCTGTTTGGTTCCCCTTCTTATTCTAATTTATTGGCCCTGATGACCCCATCCCCCAGGGCCAGTCTCCTAATTATATGTTTTTTGACCCCAATCCCCAGGGCCGGCCACTGTTTTTTATTATTTTAAAAAAATATATATTCATAGACACACCTAGGACATGCTGGACAAACCGTACGTACCTATCACCATGACGATTTGCGTGATATTCATTAAAAGGCGACTATGCATGCAATTAATCCACGTGGAATGTATTTACACCACTAGTGAAGCTCTGACATGTCTGATGCCCTACCGTGCCTAATCCTGGTAGACACCCTTGTCGTTTATTTATACAAACATGGGTAGCTATTGACGGGCACATTTAATACACATGCACACCAAGCCATTCAAAGGGGATTCGACAAAAATTCGACCAAAACTATGCAAGAAACCCCCCTCACGGTTAATAAAACACACATCCACTGCCGGATGTGTAATACTTTTTATTTTACTCTCTGGAAAGGGGACGAACATCACTTGAGAGTCACAGCGTGCTCCTGACAGAGCCCAATGCTGTGTTACACCCACCATTGCCTGCCGAGTGCCACACACCTCTGTGTTGTATTCCACTAGCTAGTGCATATGCTATGACACTCTCTAGCCCATGTGCACTGTAACACCACCCCGTGAATATGTCATGCCACACTTGTCTTCGCACGGGTTATATTGCCCCATCTAACGTGCCTTTCTCGATGCCTATGTTATAACGCACAGTGCTATGCCATACATATTACAATCTGGGATCCATATCTTTGTCACAGTGCATATGCAACGTTACACTCCCCAGCACATATTTTATATTACAACTTTAGAGACTAGTTAGGTTACACAACACTGCCCTGTGCATATTACACTCCAAGGCGCATATCGCATAGCACGCGCTAGTGCCTGTGCTATCTCGCGCTCTCCAATGAATCTGTCATTGCGCACAATGTATTGCATATTATATTTCACGCCCGGTTCATCTTATATCACACTTTTTGGTGCATAGTTTATACCATACACTATATCTAGTTTTCATTTTCAATCGTGCTCTCAGGACTATGTTCTATATAACACCGTGTTCACCTACCCTTTTCACGGGCATTACATTTTGCGATAGGGGGTGGAGGGTCAGGGGGTGTTTCTGCCAAGTGAGCCCGGAGTCACAGTCACAAACGTCCTCTTCTTCCTGAATAAAAGTGAGATTATGCTGCATACTTGTTCATATTTTAAGTAGTTCGCACAGACACAATGTTTTAAAAACAATAAAGTTCCTAATACCCGCCTTCTCTGAACAGTTAGCTTGCTGCCCCATCCCCTTCCTCCCTATCCTCTGTTGTGTGAATCCATGGACTAGCCTCCTCCCTCCTGCCATACATGGTCTGATGTGCTGCCACTGCCCTCAATTTAGTATGATGTACCAGTCCACTCCTCCTGCCCTCCATTGCCCAATTCTATGCCCCATCATTGACCTCCTGCTTAAACTCTGTGCTTAGCTTGCTGCCCCTATTCTCCTTCCCCCTGCCCTCCGATGTCTTTGTGCATGCCCCTGCTCCATCCTTTTTGCCCACCATGTCCCATGGACCTGCCACTCCTATCTACTCTGAGTGTTCTGTTGAGCTGCCACTCCCCTCCCACCTGCCTAGCATTGTCAGATGACTGTAACCTGTCCCTGCCACCTCCACCCTGCCTGTCCACATGCCATGCCCCTATCCTCTTCCTCCTGTCCTACATGGTCCATTGTACTGCCACACCCTTCTGCCCTCCCTGGTCTGTTGTGCTGCAACTGCTCCTCCTGCCTGCCCCGTGTGGTCTGTTGTGAGGTCCCTTCCCCTGAACTTTCTTGTCTGTGCACAGGTACTGACCCTCCCTTCTATCCTCCATCGTCCTTTGTGCATGCCCCTCCACCCTCCTTCTTGCCCATCATAGCCATTGTGCTGCCACTAACCCTCCCACTTGCCATGCATGGTCTTCTGTGCTGCCATGGCCCCTCCCACCTTCCCTGTGTGGTCAGTTAGCTGCCCCTGACCCCCTCCCACCTTCCCTCCATGGTCTGTGTGTATGCCATCACAGTCTCACTGTTGCTCTTCATGGTGTGTCTTGCTTCTAGTGCCCATCCTGCCTGACCTCCATGACTATCTTGCTGCTCCTGCCCTGCCCCCTTGCCCCCAGCCCTACTCCCTCCCTCCTGGCTTGTCTGTTCCATTGTAATGCCCCTGATCCGTCCCTCCTGCCCTTTATGGTCTGTTATGCTGCAGCTTTCTCTCCTGTCTGTCCATTATGGTCAGCTAGCTACCATTGCCTCTTGCCCCTCTGTTCTCTGTTGTCCATGTGCATGGACCTGTCCCCTCCCTCTTGCTTTCTATGGATTGTTGTGCTGCACTCCCGTCCTGCATGCCCTGTGTGGTGTATTGTGCTGCTGCAAACCCTGATGCCTGCCCTGCAGGGTCAGTTTGGTGCACCTCTCCATGTCCCTCCTGTCCTCTGTTATCCAAGTCCATGTCCCTATCCCATTTCGTTCCATGATCCAATGTACCATACTTGCGAACATTTTGAACTTGGTAAGAGGGAGATTTTGAAAAAAAACTGGGGTATTGATTTTCCCCTTTGAGTTACATTGAAAAAGAGGATATTGTAGACAGGAGACAGATCAAATAAAGCCCATTTGAGCTTAAAAACATTGGACGTTTCCTGGCTGAATCGGGTCTGTTGGCATGTATGGTTGTACTACCATTGCCTCTTCCTTCTGCCCACAATGGTCTATTACATTGCCACAGCCTTGAAGGAGGGTAGATTTTGTATCACAGGGGGCCCCTGGCCCGTTCTGTCCACACCTGAAGTATGAGACCCTTGTCCTTGCCCTGCCAGCTGCATTTGTAGGCCGTATTAAATTGACCAGCGGGTCCTGTGTTGCTATATAATTATCCTGAGACATCCTTACCACTCAGCCAGCATAAAACCCCTGTGTAGGCCCTTCTGTTCAATATGTAGGCCTCTTTGTTAAATTGACCATAGCTCTGCAATTTTAGTGTATAGCAGTCTGAAGGCAGGTCTGCGAGGCCTTCTGATCCAAACTAGTAGCCCCCACCCTACCCGAGTGCTCCGTGCTCGGTATCAAAGTTTAACATCCCCCTGAAGCTGTCGACATACAGTAGGCTGCATCCTGGACTGGTACTTGCTTCCTGGGCAGGTTTCCCGCTTTTAAGGAAGTGGCAACCGCAGAGCGTCAAGTTAGGAGAACTGAGGAGATTTTATACATGAATATATTGAATTCCCGTACAATACCCATTATTTTCTGCTTGCTCTATGGAACTTACGATAAGCGATTGGCCTGAGAGACTGACCTTTTCACCCAGTCCATTGTCAGCATTAAGTGGGTAAATGACGAAATGTCTGGTAAAATCTGCAGACAAAGCTTTTGGGTAGCATACGTAGGTAGATGTAGCGTGCAAAGGAGCCCACAAAATGATATAAAAAGGGAGCACCCACAGATATTGACGGACTACCTCGCCGTCTGTATGTAGGTTAACAGGCAGTGCAGGTTTTCCCCAAGAGCTGGGAGCTCTTGTCTTCCTTTGCTTAAAATGTCTTGCTCTGCTTTGCTTGAAGTATCTTATTCTATTTTACCTATATGAAATGTCATGTTATGTTTAACCATTGTTCTCTTTACTTTTGCATTTAAAAGATTTTGTATTGTAATTGCAGGAATGCTTGCTCTAAGAGTAAACGTGAGTGTTCCTAGGTAACATTTTCCTTGGTGTAACTTGTTTCTCATGATGCATTTATAGATGTGTTTTCTCTCTCTCTCTGTCAGTACATTAATTGAGATACAGAGAATATTATGACAGCTGTATGATTATCTGGATTCTGTATTTTGTACTTTATGTCTCTATTCTGCGGTTTCTTTGAAGTTGCATCTTCTCATTAAACTGCCATTGTATTCTGCCTCCAATTCCATGTCTCATATGTCTGTTTTCTTCATTTTTGGAGCAAGCGTTCCTAGGCACCCCGGCTCAAATTAAGGTGCCCCTTTTGTCCCTGACTCACTCTCCTGCTCAGTTCTGTGGTGGCTCCCGGGGATCTGGGGACCGCCCCTAGCTTCCTTGACCCGTAATAGATCTTCCCTCCAACAGCCTCTCTTGCAAGTCCTGTATTGTTGGTTTGTTGCCCCTGCCCCCCTTTCCACTGCCCTCCATAGTCTGTTGTGCTTCCACTGCCCTTCCTGCCTGCTCAGTGTGGTTAAATTGTTGCCTTTGCACCCTCCTACCTGCCTTCAATTTTCAGAGTCCGTGCCCCTGGCCTCTGCCTCTCAACGGTATCCTAATGAACAACTAGATTGCTAACATTCTATATTTATTACAAAAGTGTGGAACGCCTGACATCATCTTGATGTAATCAAAACTGTAATACCTAGAGCATTTCCTTTAGAAATTACATATATGAGAGGGTCTTATTGGCATCAAAATTATGGTTAGTGCTCTAAAAGACTAAAATAAGGACATATTTTCTGAGTTTTCAAATAGCGACAAAGCACTTTTAAATTATTTGTTATCTTTATGTTTTTTTATCCAGTTGACCACTTGATTAAATGTTGCACTTAGGGGAGAGGATGTGGTGTTACTTCCAGAACTGCAGACTTTGCAACTGGGGAACCAGGTTGCAGTTTCTGCTTCAGCTCGACATTCTGTGATTCTGGTCAAATCACTTAGTCTCCCCATGTCTACAACCAAAATGAATTTGTTCTTGTGTGATGTAACCAATGCTCATGTAAAGCACTCCAATACCTGACAAGTCTGCACTATATAACACTGCAAAAACACAAAATAATAAGTGTTTTGCACACTTCTGTCATTGGGCTATATTTGGGCTACATCTGGGTGATTTTGGGCTACATTTGGGCTCTTTTGTCTCCGGTGGCCATCTTGGGAGATTTATTTGTTATGAAGTTTCCTAATTTCCTCATGTACTGCAGTCTCCTCAGTAGGAAATGCTTTCAGTTTTTTACTTTGATTCCATCATGAAGGTATTCAGATATGTCACACATTTGCCATAAATTCTGAATGTTAGCACTCTAGTTGCTCATTAGATCACTGTAGTAAAACTACTGCACCATGGAAGTCTGCTCCTGGTATTAAAAGTGCATGTTTCAGTCTGCATGTCAGAATTTTTTAATGAAATAGAAGAGGATTTGAGAAGTCACTCAAAATGTGCCCTCATTTTCTTTCTTCAGCATTAATCATAATTTCTATGGCAAAATGAACCTCCTCATTGTGTTCCTTTTTAAATTAAATGTTTTAAGTGTTACCAGTTTATTCCAATCAAGATGGCTTCAGGTGTGCCATACTTTTGTCATAATGAAGACAGTAAGCGCTCTAGTTGTTTTTAAGAACATTCTGGGACATTCTGTCATTGGGCTATACTTGGGCTACATCTGGGTGATATTTGGGCTACATTTGGGCTCTTTTGTCTCTGGTGGCCATCTTGAGAGACTTATTTGTTATGAAGTTTCCTAATTTCCTCATTTACTGCAGTCTCCTCAGTAGGAAATACTTTCAGTTTTTTACTTTGATTCCATCAAGAAGGCATTCACATGTGTCACACATTTGCCATAAATTCAGAATGTTAGCACTCTTTTTGCTCATTAGATCACTGTAGTAAAGCTACTGCTCACCAGGGAAAACTGCTGCTGGTATTGAAAGTGCATGTTTCAGTCTGCATGTCATAATTTTTTAATGAAATAGAAGAGGATTTGAGAAGTCACTCAAAATGTGCCCTAATTTTTCTTTCTGCAGCACTAATCATACTTTTTATGGAAAAATGAACCCCCTCATTTTGTTCCTTTTTAAAATAAATGTTTTAAGAGTTACCACTTTAATCCAAGCAAGATGGCTTCAGGTGTGCCATACGTTTATCATAAGTAGGACTGTTAGCGCTCTAGTAGTTCTTTGGAACACTCTGGGAAGCTGCAGTAGAACACAAAGGAATCAACTGACAGTCTCTGCCCTTGTTGGATGTACATGTTTTACTGAGAATGTCAGACTTCATTCTCACATGACTGAGAAAGATAATGTGAATTTACAGAAAATAAGCTCTCAGTTTAGCCTATAGATCACCTTCCAAACCTCTGTGGTAAAAGCATGAGAAAATATTTTTCTCTCAATCATGATATCCCAGCAGAAGGCTTTTTCACATGGTGAAATCACCTTAGAACATACCACAATTCCTAAAATGAGTATGGTACCATCAACAAATGATTTATAATGTAACTAAAGTCTTAAAACCTTCTATTAACTGCAATGCTTTTTAATGAGGTGCTATCATGTATATTGGTCCCAAGATGGCTGCCAACACTTCTTGGATGAAGTGCTGACAGCCAATCAGATCTCAGGATGAGATGTGTGGTTAGGCTCCGCCCACATATATATATGCTTTTAAATGCTATTTTCTCAGGAAATACTGAACAGATTTACACCAGACCTGCAAAAGGCACTTCCTTGACCTTATGGCTACCTCTCTGCCAAATTTCAAGTAATTCTGTTCAGCCGTTCGGGCTGTAGCTGTGTCTAAAGGTCCTATGGAAAAATGCATGGGGAAAACGCGTTTTGGGACCCCCCTTTTTTCTCGGCCCCTGCTTGACGAATCCCCCCGAGACTTTCAGGGTAGGAGCGGAGCGTAGCGCCCCACCTATTTTGAAAATTTCGCGAGGATTCGTCGACCGGCGCCAAAGTTATTCCAAATAGAATGTTGCGGATTTCCTATGGAAACAGGGTCCTAAGTTAGTTAGGACCCCTTTTCCATAGGAAATCCGCAACATTCTATTTTGAATAACTTTGGCGCCGGTCGACGAATCCTCGCGAATTTCTCAAAATAGGTGGGGCGCTACGCTCCGCTCCTACCCTGAAAGTCTCGGGAGGATTCATCAAGCGGGGGCTGAGATAAAAGGGGGGTCCCAAAACGCGTTTTTCCCATGCATTTTTCCATAGGACCTTTAGACAGGGCTACAGCCCGAACGGCTGAACAGAATTAGTTGAAATTTGGCAGAGAGGTAGTCCTCAGGTCAAGGAAGTGCCTTTTGTAGGTTTGGTGTAAATCTGTTCAGTAGATTCTGAGAAAATAGCCTTTAAATCAATATATATATCTGAGCCAGCTTACGGTATGCTTACCGTAAGCTTACCGTACGCGTACGGTGGCGTGCGCGAGCGCGATTCTGATTGGCTCTTAGATCTTAGTAAACATTCAAATCGGCCGAAACCAGGAAGCGGCGGCCACCATTTTCTCTCTCGCACTGAGAGTTAGGTTGTTAAATAAAACCAATACACATGTAAAGGAGCTGTTTTGACAGCTCACACACACATAGCCATGATGAGGGAGTCCCCCAAGACCCCCCAAGGCCAAAAATGCCATTTTTATTTTTTCGCTAATTTCGCCGATTACGCTTACCGTACGCGTACGGTAAAAAATGTAAAAAAAAAAAAACACTATCCACACTCTCCCCACCCCCTGTGCTTTTGGTGGCCGCAGACCACCAAATGTGCAGGGCTTATCAGTGGTGTGAAAAACCACAATATTTTTAACAAAAATAATAAAAGAAAAAATTATCCACACTCTCGCACAGTAAGCACCGCGTGCTTACTGTGCACGCACGGTGCGCGAAGCGCACCGTGCGCGCACGGAACGAACTGCGTTAAGTGGGCGCGCACGCCACGAATGGCGTGAAGTAACTTAGCATTTAAAAAACCGTACAAATTCACTGAAAAAACCATAGGTTTCACACACGTTATAGTTAGGAATTAGCATTTAAAAAACCTTGCAAATTCACTGAAAAAACCATAGGTTTCACACATGTTATAGTTAGCGGAAATTTTACTGATAAAAAACCAGTGAAATTCCCCCGTTATAGTTAGTGCAGGCAACTATAACTCACGCGACCGCAATCTTCTGCTGATGACATATGTGTCTTTATGAAAAAAAAATATTTGTAATATATGTATAGCTAAAAATGTATGGAAGAAGACATGGGCAAATAAATGTCTAAATACAGTATTAGCATCAGCAGAGGATTGCGGTCGCGTGAGTATACGTGACTATTGGTGTATATATGTGAGTATATGTGAGAGTGAGAGATTGAAAGAGTTCCTGTATGAATAAGTATGTGTTTCTATAAGTGATTGTTTAAAAGACTAAGTATGTGTAAGTTTCCGTAGAAATAAGTATGGTGGTGTGTGTATAACTGTATATGCAAGTAAATGTATGTTTGATTCTTTATTAGCATGAGTGACTATGTGTGTGAGTAACTCTATGGATGAGTGGCATTGTGTAACAGGATGTATAGGTGTATGAGTACATATGATGAGTGAGTACATGTATGAGTGACTGTATAGGACTGTTGGTGAATGAGTGGATGTGTATGTGGATCTTAGAATTACTGAAGAGGTTGTTGTAACTAGTATTGGTATGTCCATTGTTTTGAAAATTTTAGTCTCTATTTTTGAATGTGTGTATCAAAGGTTATATTAGGGTGAGAGGAGGTCTGCCACTCTATCACAAGGATGATGTAATCAGTGATGTCATTTGAGATGTCATCAGTGATGTCATGAGTGATGTCACTGACCATGTCATGAGTGATGTAATATGTGACGTCATCAGCAGTGCATTGCGGGCGCGCGAGTTATAGTTAGCTGAACTAACTATAAGGGGGGAATTTCAATGGTTTTGTACAAGTGAAAAGTCCAGCTAACTATAACACCCCTGAAACCTATGGTTTTTTCAGTGAATTTCTGAGGTTTTTTAAATGCTAATTCCTAACTATAACGTGCCTGAAACCTATGGTTTATTCTGTGAATTTCAAAGGTTTTTTAAATGCTAATTTCTAACTATGCCTACAGAGATAGGACATGTGAAGAAAGAAGAAAAAATGCACAGAAAGAAACAAAAGAAGTGCAGAAAGAAGCAACAGAAGTCCTCAAATACGAAGATAAGTGCAGGAAGAAGGATAACGTGCAGAAAGAACAAAAAGAAGAGCAGAAAGAAGCCTTGTTGCAAAATCATCCTGTACCCTCAACTTTTTTAGACGGATACTGGTGGTAACTGAGTCTGACTAACCAGTCCTAGAGACAGTGCTATGTTAAAAGACACTTAGAATACAGTGAAAACACCTACATACACTAGGGAACATTATGCGTTGGGGTCCCCCTGTGATTAGCATGACCTCCTCTGTAAGCCCCTAGTATATAATAGGGCATGGGGATTAAAACTACCTCTTAAAACAGGCCACAGGGCGTTTTTGCACACGTTAACTCAGGCCCCGTCCCCTCCATTCACCACTGTGTAAACACGCCCTGTGTCCATTTTTAGTTGGGAGATTAAGTTCATTTGAATCCTGAGGGTCCCTAGGGTCCAACTAGCCCACTAGGTACCTCCAGTAAGTGCCACAGAGCTGCGTTGCAGAGAGGTGTAAAAAGTGGCACGGCCTGGACCACCTCTCTGCAATTCAGCTCAGTGGCGCTTACTGGAAGCACTTGGTGGGCTAGTTAGCCCCCAGGGGCCCTCAGTATTGAAGGGAAATTATATCCCCAATTTAAAACGTGCCATAGTGCGTGTTTGCACACGTCACCTCAGGCCCCGTCCCCTCCCTTCACCACTGTGTAAACGCGCCCTGTGGCTGTTCTAAGTTGAGAGATTAAGTCCCCTTGAATCCTAAGGGTCCCTAGGGTCAAACTAGACCACTAGGTACCTCCAGTAAGCGCCACAGAGCTGCGTTGCAGAGAGGTGTAAAAAGGGGCTTGGCCTCAGAACACATGGCTGCAGCGCAGCTCCCTGGCGCATACTGGAGATGCCTGTTGGGGGCGCGTTTGCAGAGTGCTGCACGGAGGGGGCATGGCCTCCGGCACGATGCCAGTCTTTTATTTATTTTAGTTTTTTTAAGAAGGGGGGCTGTTTGGTTCCCCTTCTTATTCTAATTTATTGGCCCTGATGACCCCATCCCCCAGGGCCAGTCTCCTAATTATATGTTTTTTGACCCCAATCCCCAGGGCCGGCCACTGTTTTTTATTATTTTAAAAAAATATATATTCATAGACACACCTAGGACATGCTGGACAAACCGTACGTACCTATCACCATGACGATTTGCGTGATATTCATTAAAAGGCGACTATGCATGCAATTAATCCACGTGGAATGTATTTACACCACTAGTGAAGCTCTGACATGTCTGATGCCCTACCGTGCCTAATCCTGGTAGACACCCTTGTCGTTTATTTATACAAACATGGGTAGCTATTGACGGGCACATTTAATACACATGCACACCAAGCCATTCAAAGGGGATTCGACAAAAATTCGACCAAAACTATGCAAGAAACCCCCCTCACGGTTAATAAAACACACATCCACTGCCGGATGTGTAATACTTTTTATTTTACTCTCTGGAAAGGGGACGAACATCACTTGAGAGTCACAGCGTGCTCCTGACAGAGCCCAATGCTGTGTTACACCCACCATTGCCTGCCGAGTGCCACACACCTCTGTGTTGTATTCCACTAGCTAGTGCATATGCTATGACACTCTCTAGCCCATGTGCACTGTAACACCACCCCGTGAATATGTCATGCCACACTTGTCTTCGCACGGGTTATATTGCCCCATCTAACGTGCCTTTCTCGATGCCTATGTTATAACGCACAGTGCTATGCCATACATATTACAATCTGGGATCCATATCTTTGTCACAGTGCATATGCAACGTTACACTCCCCAGCACATATTTTATATTACAACTTTAGAGACTAGTTAGGTTACACAACACTGCCCTGTGCATATTACACTCCAAGGCGCATATCGCATAGCACGCGCTAGTGCCTGTGCTATCTCGCGCTCTCCAATGAATCTGTCATTGCGCACAATGTATTGCATATTATATTTCACGCCCGGTTCATCTTATATCACACTTTTTGGTGCATAGTTTATACCATACACTATATCTAGTTTTCATTTTCAATCGTGCTCTCAGGACTATGTTCTATATAACACCGTGTTCACCTACCCTTTTCACGGGCATTACATTTTGCGATAGGGGGTGGAGGGTCAGGGGGTGTTTCTGCCAAGTGAGCCCGGAGTCACAGTCACAAACGTCCTCTTCTTCCTGAATAAAAGTGAGATTATGCTGCATACTTGTTCATATTTTAAGTAGTTCGCACAGACACAATGTTTTAAAAACAATAAAGTTCCTAATACCCGCCTTCTCTGAACAGTTAGCTTGCTGCCCCATCCCCTTCCTCCCTATCCTCTGTTGTGTGAATCCATGGACTAGCCTCCTCCCTCCTGCCATACATGGTCTGATGTGCTGCCACTGCCCTCAATTTAGTATGATGTACCAGTCCACTCCTCCTGCCCTCCATTGCCCAATTCTATGCCCCATCATTGACCTCCTGCTTAAACTCTGTGCTTAGCTTGCTGCCCCTATTCTCCTTCCCCCTGCCCTCCGATGTCTTTGTGCATGCCCCTGCTCCATCCTTTTTGCCCACCATGTCCCATGGACCTGCCACTCCTATCTACTCTGAGTGTTCTGTTGAGCTGCCACTCCCCTCCCACCTGCCTAGCATTGTCAGATGACTGTAACCTGTCCCTGCCACCTCCACCCTGCCTGTCCACATGCCATGCCCCTATCCTCTTCCTCCTGTCCTACATGGTCCATTGTACTGCCACACCCTTCTGCCCTCCCTGGTCTGTTGTGCTGCAACTGCTCCTCCTGCCTGCCCCGTGTGGTCTGTTGTGAGGTCCCTTCCCCTGAACTTTCTTGTCTGTGCACAGGTCCTGACCCTCCCTTCTATCCTCCATCGTCCTTTGTGCATGCCCCTCCACCCTCCTTCTTGCCCATCATAGCCATTGTGCTGCCACTAACCCTCCCACTTGCCATGCATGGTCTTCTGTGCTGCCATGGCCCCTCCCACCTTCCCTGTGTGGTCAGTTAGCTGCCCCTGACCCCCTCCCACCTTCCCTCCATGGTCTGTGTGTATGCCATCACAGTCTCACTGTTGCTCTTCATGGTGTGTCTTGCTTCTAGTGCCCATCCTGCCTGACCTCCATGGCTATCTTGCTGCTCCTGCCCTGCCCCCTTGCCCCCAGCCCTACTCCCTCCCTCCTGGCTTGTCTGTTCCATTGTAATGCCCCTGATCCGTCCCTCCTGCCCTTTATGGTCTGTTATGCTGCAGCTTTCTCTCCTGTCTGTCCATTATGGTCAGCTAGCTACCATTGCCTCTTGCCCCTCTGTTCTCTGTTGTCCATGTGCATGGACCTGTCCCCTCCCTCTTGCTTTCTATGGATTGTTTTGCTGCACTCCCGTCCTGCATGCCCTGTGTGGTGTATTGTGCTGCTGCAAACCCTGATGCCTGCCCTGCAGGGTCAGTTTGGTGCACCTCTCCATGTCCCTCCTGTCCTCTGTTATCCAAGTCCATGTCCCTATCCCATTTCGTTCCATGATCCAATGTACCATACTTGCGAACATTTTGAACTTGGTAAGAGGGAGATTTTGAAAAAAAACTGGGGTATTGATTTTCCCCTTTGAGTTACATTGAAAAAGAGGATATTGTAGACAGGAGACAGATCAAATAAAGCCCATTTGAGCTTAAAAACATTGGACGTTTCCTGGCTGAATCGGGTCTGTTGGCATGTATGGTTGTACTACCATTGCCTCTTCCTTCTGCCCACAATGGTCTATTACATTGCCACAGCCTTGAAGGAGGGTAGATTTTGTATCACAGGGGGCCCCTGGCCCGTTCTGTCCACACCTGAAGTATGAGACCCTTGTCCTTGCCCTGCCAGCTGCATTTGTAGGCCGTATTAAATTGACCAGCGGGTCCTGTGTTGCTATATAATTATCCTGAGACATCCTTACCACTCAGCCAGCATAAAACCCCTGTGTAGGCCCTTCTGTTCAATATGTAGGCCTCTTTGTTAAATTGACCATAGCTCTGCAATTTTAGTGTATAGCAGTCTGAAGGCAGGTCTGCGAGGCCTTCTGATCCAAACTAGTAGCCCCCACCCTACCCGAGTGCTCCGTGCTCGGTATCAAAGTTTAACATCCCCCTGAAGCTGTCGACATACAGTAGGCTGCATCCTGGACTGGTACTTGCTTCCTGGGCAGGTTTCCCGCTTTTAAGGAAGTGGCAACCGCAGAGCGTCAAGTTAGGAGAACTGAGGAGATTTTATACATGAATATATTGAATTCCCGTACAATACCCATTATTTTCTGCTTGCTCTATGGAACTTACGATAAGCGATTGGCCTGAGAGACTGACCTTTTCACCCAGTCCATTGTCAGCATTAAGTGGGTAAATGACGAAATGTCTGGTAAAATCTGCAGACAAAGCTTTTGGGTAGCATACGTAGGTAGATGTAGCGTGCAAAGGAGCCCACAAAATGATATAAAAAGGGAGCACCCACAGATATTGACGGACTACCTCGCCGTCTGTATGTAGGTTAACAGGCAGTGCAGGTTTTCCCCAAGAGCTGGGAGCTCTTGTCTTCCTTTGCTTAAAATGTCTTGCTCTGCTTTGCTTGAAGTATCTTATTCTATTTTACCTATATGAAATGTCATGTTATGTTTAACCATTGTTCTCTTTACTTTTGCATTTAAAAGATTTTGTATTGTAATTGCAGGAATGCTTGCTCTAAGAGTAAACGTGAGTGTTCCTAGGTAACATTTTCCTTGGTGTAACTTGTTTCTCATGATGCATTTATAGATGTGTTTTCTCTCTCTCTCTGTCAGTACATTAATTGAGATACAGAGAATATTATGACAGCTGTATGATTATCTGGATTCTGTATTTTGTACTTTATGTCTCTATTCTGCGGTTTCTTTGAAGTTGCATCTTCTCATTAAACTGCCATTGTATTCTGCCTCCAATTCCATGTCTCATATGTCTGTTTTCTTCATTTTTGGAGCAAGCGTTCCTAGGCACCCCGGCTCAAATTAAGGTGCCCCTTTTGTCCCTGACTCACTCTCCTGCTCAGTTCTGTGGTGGCTCCCGGGGATCTGGGGACCGCCCCTAGCTTCCTTGACCCGTAATAGATCTTCCCTCCAACAGCCTCTCTTGCAAGTCCTGTATTGTTGGTTTGTTGCCCCTGCCCCCCTTTCCACTGCCCTCCATAGTCTGTTGTGCTTCCACTGCCCTTCCTGCCTGCTCAGTGTGGTTAAATTGTTGCCTTTGCACCCTCCTACCTGCCTTCAATTTTCAGAGTCCGTGCCCCTGGCCTCTGCCTCTCAACAGTATCCTAATGAACAACTAGATTGCTAACATTCTATATTTATTACAAAAGTGTGGAACGCCTGACATCATCTTGATGTAATCAAAACTGTAATACCTAGAGCATTTCCTTTAGAAATTACATATATGAGAGGGTCTTATTGGCATCAAAATTATGGTTAGTGCTCTAAAAGACTAAAATAAGGACATATTTTCTGAGTTTTCAAATAGCGACAAAGCACTTTTAAATTATTTGTTATCTTTATGTTTTTTTATCCAGTTGACCACTTGATTAAATGTTGCACTTAGGGGAGAGGATGTGGTGTTACTTCCAGAACTGCAGACTTTGCAACTGGGGAACCAGGTTGCAGTTTCTGCTTCAGCTCGACATTCTGTGATTCTGGTCAAATCACTTAGTCTCCCCATGTCTACAACCAAAATGAATTTGTTCTTGTGTGATGTAACCAATGCTCATGTAAAGCACTCCAATACCTGACAAGTCTGCACTATATAACACTGCAAAAACACAAAATAATAAGTGTTTTGCACACTTCTGTCATTGGGCTATATTTGGGCTACATCTGGGTGATTTTGGGCTACATTTGGGCTCTTTTGTCTCCGGTGGCCATCTTGGGAGATTTATTTGTTATGAAGTTTCCTAATTTCCTCATGTACTGCAGTCTCCTCAGTAGGAAATGCTTTCAGTTTTTTACTTTGATTCCATCATGAAGGTATTCAGATATGTCACACATTTGCCATAAATTCTGAATGTTAGCACTCTAGTTGCTCATTAGATCACTGTAGTAAAACTACTGCACCATGGAAGTCTGCTCCTGGTATTAAAAGTGCATGTTTCAGTCTGCATGTCAGAATTTTTTAATGAAATAGAAGAGGATTTGAGAAGTCACTCAAAATGTGCCCTCATTTTCTTTCTTCAGCATTAATCATAATTTCTATGGCAAAATGAACCTCCTCATTGTGTTCCTTTTTAAATTAAATGTTTTAAGTGTTACCAGTTTATTCCAATCAAGATGGCTTCAGGTGTGCCATACTTTTGTCATAATGAAGACAGTAAGCGCTCTAGTTGTTTTTAAGAACATTCTGGGACATTCTGTCATTGGGCTATACTTGGGCTACATCTGGGTGATATTTGGGCTACATTTGGGCTCTTTTGTCTCTGGTGGCCATCTTGAGAGACTTATTTGTTATGAAGTTTCCTAATTTCCTCATTTACTGCAGTCTCCTCAGTAGGAAATACTTTCAGTTTTTTACTTTGATTCCATCAAGAAGGCATTCACATGTGTCACACATTTGCCATAAATTCAGAATGTTAGCACTCTTTTTGCTCATTAGATCACTGTAGTAAAGCTACTGCTCACCAGGGAAAACTGCTGCTGGTATTGAAAGTGCATGTTTCAGTCTGCATGTCAATTTTTTAATGAAATAGAAGAGGATTTGAGAAGTCACTCAAAATGTGCCCTAATTTTTCTTTCTGCAGCACTAATCATACTTTTTATGGAAAAATGAACCCCCTCATTTTGTTCCTTTTTAAAATAAATGTTTTAAGAGTTACCACTTTAATCCAAGCAAGATGGCTTCAGGTGTGCCATACGTTTATCATAAGTAGGACTGTTAGCGCTCTAGTAGTTCTTTGGAACACTCTGGGAAGCTGCAGTAGAACACAAAGGAATCAACTGACAGTCTCTGCCCTTGTTGGATGTACATGTTTTACTGAGAATGTCAGACTTCATTCTCACATGACTGAGAAAGATAATGTGAATTTACAGAAAATAAGCTCTCAGTTTAGCCTATAGATCACCTTCCAAACCTCTGTGGTAAAAGCATGAGAAAATATTTTTCTCTCAATCATGATATCCCAGCAGAAGGCTTTTTCACATGGTGAAATCACCTTAGAACATACCACAATTCCTAAAATGAGTATGGTACCATCAACAAATGATTTATAATGTAACTAAAGTCTTAAAACCTTCTATTAACTGCAATGCTTTTTAATGAGGTGCTATCATGTATATTGGTCCCAAGATGGCTGCCAACACTTCTTGGATGAAGTGCTGACAGCCAATCAGATCTCAGGATGAGATGTGTGGTTAGGCTCCGCCCACATATATATATGCTTTTAAATGCTATTTTCTCAGGAAACACTGAACAGATTTACACCAGACCTGCAAAAGGCACTTCCTTGACCTTATGGCTACCTCTCTGCCAAATTTCAAGTAATTCTGTTCAGCCGTTCGGGCTGTAGCTGTGTCTAAAGGTCCTATGGAAAAATGCATGGGGAAAACGCGTTTTGGGACCCCCCTTTTTTCTCGGCCCCTGCTTGACGAATCCCCCCGAGACTTTCAGGGTAGGAGCGGAGCGTAGCGCCCCACCTATTTTGAAAATTTCGCGAGGATTCGTCGACCGGCGCCAAAGTTATTCCAAATAGAATGTTGCGGATTTCCTATGGAAACAGGGTCCTAAGTTAGTTAGGACCCCTTTTCCATAGGAAATCCGCAACATTCTATTTTGAATAACTTTGGCGCCGGTCGACGAATCCTCGCGAATTTCTCAAAATAGGTGGGGCGCTACGCTCCGCTCCTACCCTGAAAGTCTCGGGAGGATTCGTCAAGCGGGGGCTGAGATAAAAGGGGGGTCCCAAAACGCGTTTTTCCCATGCATTTTTCCATAGGACCTTTAGACAGGGCTACAGCCCGAACGGCTGAACAGAATTAGTTGAAATTTGGCAGAGAGGTAGTCCTCAGGTCAAGGAAGTGCCTTTTGTAGGTTTGGTGTAAATCTGTTCAGTAGATTCTGAGAAAATAGCCTTTAAATCAATATATATATCTGAGCCAGCTTACGGTATGCTTACCGTAAGCTTACCGTACGCGTACGGTGGCGTGCGCGAGCGCGATTCTGATTGGCTCTTAGATCTTAGTAAACATTCGAATCGGCCGAAACCAGGAAGCGGCGGCCACCATTTTCTCTCTCGCACTGAGAGTTAGGTTGTTAAATAAAACCAATACACATGTAAAGGAGCTGTTTTGACAGCTCACACACACATAGCCATGATGAGGGAGTCCCCCAAGACCCCCCAAGGCCAAAAATGCCATTTTTATTTTTTCGCTAATTTCGCCGATTACGCTTACCGTACGCGTACGGTAAAAAATTAAAAAAAAAAAAACACTATCCACACTCTCCCCACCCCCTGTGCTTTTGGTGGCCGCAGACCACCAAATGTGCAGGGCTTATCAGTGGTGTGAAAAACCACAATATTTTTAACAAAAATAATAAAAGAAAAAATTATCCACACTCTCGCACAGTAAGCACCGCGTGCTTACCGTGCGCGCACGGAACGAACTGCGTTAAGTGGGCGCGCACGCCACGAATGGCGTGAAGTAACTTAGCATTTAAAAAACCGTACAAATTCACTGAAAAAACCATAGGTTTCACACACGTTATAGTTAGGAATTAGCATTTAAAAAACCTTGCAAATTCACTGAAAAAACCATAGGTTTCACACATGTTATAGTTAGCGGAAATTTTACTGATAAAAAACCAGTGAAATTCCCCCGTTATAGTTAGTGCAGGCAACTATAACTCACGCGACCGCAAGCTTCTGCTGATGACATATGTGTCTTTATGAAAAAAAAATATTTGTAATATATGTATAGCTAAAAATGTATGGAAGAAGACATGGGCAAATAAATGTCTAAATACAGTATTAGCATCAGCAGAGGATTGCGGTCGCGTGAGTATACGTGACTATTGGTGTATATATGTGAGTATATGTGAGAGTGAGAGATTGAAAGAGTTCCTGTATGAATAAGTATGTGTTTCTATAAGTGATTGTTTAAAAGACTAAGTATGTGTAAGTTTCCGTAGAAATAAGTATGGTGGTGTGTGTATAACTGTATATGCAAGTAAATGTATGTTTGATTCTTTATTAGCATGAGTGACTATGTGTGTGAGTAACTATGGATGAGTGGCATTGTGTAACAGGATGTATAGGTGTATGAGTACATATGATGAGTGAGTACATGTATGAGTGACTGTATAGGACTGTTGCTGAATGGGTGGATGTGTATGTGGATCTTAGAATTACTGAAGAGGTTGTTGTAACTAGTATTGGTATGTCCATTGTTTTGAAAATTTTAGTCTCTATTTTTGAATGTGTGTATCAAAGGTTATATTAGGGTGAGAGGAGGTCTGCCACTCTATCACAAGGATGATGTAATCAGTGATGTCATTTGAGAGGTCATCAGTGATGTCATGAGTGATGTCACTGACCATGTCATGAGTGATGTAATATGTGACGTCATCAGCAGTGCATTGCGGGCGCGCGAGTTATAGTTAGCTGAACTAACTATAAGGGGGGAATTTCAATGGTTTTGTACAAGTGAAAAGTCCAGCTAACTATAACACCCCTGAAACCTATGGTTTTTTCAGTGAATTTCTGAGGTTTTTTAAATGCTAATTCCTAACTATAACGTGCCTGAAACCTATGGTTTATTCTGTGAATTTCAAAGGTTTTTTAAATGCTAATTTCTAACTATGCCTACAGAGATAGGACATGTGAAGAAAGAAGAAAAAATGCACAGAAAGAAACAAAAGAAGTGCAGAAAGAAGCAACAGAAGTCCTCAAATACGAAGATAAGTGCAGGAAGAAGGATAACGTGCAGAAAGAACAAAAAGAAGAGCAGAAAGAAGCCTTGTTGCAAAATCATCCTGTACCCTCAACTTTTTTAGACGGATACTGGTGGTAACTGAGTCTGACTAACCAGTCCTAGAGCCAGTGCTATGTTAAAAGACACTTAGAATACAGTGAAAACACCTACATACACTAGGGAACATTATGCGTTGGGGTCCCCCTGTGATTAGCATGACCTCCTCTGTAAGCCCCTAGTATATAATAGGGCATGGGGATTAAAACTACCTCTTAAAACAGGCCACAGGGCGTTTTTGCACACGTTAACTCAGGCCCCGTCCCCTCCATTCACCACTGTGTAAACACGCCCTGTGTCCATTTTTAGTTGGGAGATTAAGTTCATTTGAATCCTGAGGGTCCCTAGGGTCCAACTAGCCCACTAGGTACCTCCAGTAAGTGCCACAGAGCTGCGTTGCAGAGAGGTGTAAAAAGTGGCACGGCCTGGACCACTTCTCTGCAATTCAGCTCAGTGGCGCTTACTGGAAGCACTTGGTGGGCTAGTTAGCCCCCAGGGGCCCTCAGTATTGAAGGGAAATTATATCCCCAATTTAAAACGTGCCATAGTGCGTGTTTGCACACGTCACCTCAGGCCCCGTCCCCTCCCTTCACCACTGTGTAAACGCGCCCTGTGGCTGTTCTAAGTTGAGAGATTAAGTCCCCTTGAATCCTAAGGGTCCCTAGGGTCAAACTAGACCACTAGGTACCTCCAGTAAGCGCCACAGAGCTGCGTTGCAGAGAGGTGTAAAAAGGGGCTTGGCCTCAGAACACCTGGCTGCAGCGCAGCTCCCTGGCGCATACTGGAGATGCCTGTTGGGGGCGCGTTTGCAGAGTGCTGCACGGAGGGGGCATGGCCTCCGGCACGATGCCAGTCTTTTATTTATTTTAGTTTTTTAAGAAGGGGGGCTGTTTGGTTCCCCTTCTTATTCTAATTTATTGGCCCTGATGACCCCATCCCCCAGGGCCAGTCTCCTAATTATATGTTTTTTGACCCCAATCCCCAGGGCCGGCCACTGTTTTTTATTATTTTAAAAAAATATATATTCATAGACACACCTAGGACATGCTGGACAAACCGTACGTACCTATCACCATGACGATTTGCGTGATATTCATTAAAAGGCGACTATGCATGCAATTAATCCACGTGGAATGTATTTACACCACTAGTGAAGCTCTGACATGTCTGATGCCCTACCGTGCCTAATCCTGGTAGACACCCTTGTCGTTTATTTATACAAACATGGGTAGCTATTGACGGGCACATTTAATACACATGCACACCAAGCCATTCAAAGGGGATTCGACAAAAATTCGACCAAAACTATGCAAGAAACCCCCCTCACGGTTAATAAAACACACATCCACTGCCGGATGTGTAATACTTTTTATTTTACTCTCTGGAAAGGGGACGAACATCACTTGAGAGTCACAGCGTGCTCCTGACAGAGCCCAATGCTGTGTTACACCCACCATTGCCTGCCGAGTGCCACACACCTCTGTGTTGTATTCCACTAGCTAGTGCATATGCTATGACACTCTCTAGCCCATGTGCACTGTAACACCACCCCGTGAATATGTCATGCCACACTTGTCTTCGCACGGGTTATATTGCCCCATCTAACGTGCCTTTCTCGATGCCTATGTTATAACGCACAGTGCTATGCCATACATATTACAATCTGGGATCCATATCTTTGTCACAGTGCATATGCAACGTTACACTCCCCAGCACATATTTTATATTACAACTTTAGAGACTAGTTAGGTTACACAACACTGCCCTGTGCATATTACACTCCAAGGCGCATATCGCATAGCACGCGCTAGTGCCTGTGCTATCTCGCGCTCTCCAATATATCTGTCATTGCGCACAATGTATTGCATATTATATTTCACGCCCGGTTCATCTTATATCACACTTTTTGGTGCATAGTTTATACCATACACTATATCTAGTTTTCATTTTCAATCGTGCTCTCAGGACTATGTTCTATATAACACCGTGTTCACCTACCCTTTTCACGGGCATTACATTTTGCGATAGGGGGTGGAGGGTCAGGGGGTGTTTCTGCCAAGTGAGCCCGGAGTCACAGTCACAAACGTCCTCTTCTTCCTGAATAAAAGTGAGATTATGCTGCATACTTGTTCATATTTTAAGTAGTTCGCACAGACACAATGTTTTAAAAACAATAAAGTTCCTAATACCCGCCTTCTCTGAACAGTTAGCTTGCTGCCCCATCCCCTTCCTCCCTATCCTCTGTTGTGTGAATCCATGGACTAGCCTCCTCCCTCCTGCCATACATGGTCTGATGTGCTGCCACTGCCCTCAATTTAGTATGATGTACCAGTCCACTCCTCCTGCCCTCCATTGCCCAATTCTATGCCCCATCATTGACCTCCTGCTTAAACTCTGTGCTTAGCTTGCTGCCCCTATTCTCCTTCCCCCTGCCCTCCGATGTCTTTGTGCATGCCCCTGCTCCATCCTTTTTGCCCACCATGTCCCATGGACCTGCCACTCCTATCTACTCTGAGTGTTCTGTTGAGCTGCCACTCCCCTCCCACCTGCCTAGCATTGTCAGATGACTGTAACCTGTCCCTGCCACCTCCACCCTGCCTGTCCACATGCCATGCCCCTATCCTCTTCCTCCTGTCCTACATGGTCCATTGTACTGCCACACCCTTCTGCCCTCCCTGGTCTGTTGTGCTGCAACTGCTCCTCCTGCCTGCCCCGTGTGGTCTGTTGTGAGGTCCCTTCCCCTGAACTTTCTTGTCTGTGCACAGGTCCTGACCCTCCCTTCTATCCTCCATCGTCCTTTGTGCATGCCCCTCCACCCTCCTTCTTGCCCATCATAGCCATTGTGCTGCCACTAACCCTCCCACTTGCCATGCATGGTCTTCTGTGCTGCCATGGCCCCTCCCACCTTCCCTGTGTGGTCAGTTAGCTGCCCCTGACCCCCTCCCACCTTCCCTCCATGGTCTGTGTGTATGCCATCACAGTCTCACTGTTGCTCTTCATGGTGTGTCTTGCTTCTAGTGCCCATCCTGCCTGACCTCCATGGCTATCTTGCTGCTCCTGCCCTGCCCCCTCGCCCCCAGCCCTACTCCCTCCCTCCTGGCTTGTCTGTTCCATTGTAATGCCCCTGATCCGTCCCTCCTGCCCTTTATGGTCTGTTATGCTGCAGCTTTCTCTCCTGTCTGTCCATTATGGTCAGCTAGCTACCATTGCCTCTTGCCCCTCTGTTCTCTGTTGTCCATGTGCATGGACCTGTCCCCTCCCTCTTGCTTTCTATGGATTGTTGTGCTGCACTCCCGTCCTGCATGCCCTGTGTGGTGTATTGTGCTGCTGCAAACCCTGATGCCTGCCCTGCAGGGTCAGTTTGGTGCACCTCTCCATGTCCCTCCTGTCCTCTGTTATCCAAGTCCATGTCCCTATCCCATTTCGTTCCATGATCCAATGTACCATACTTGCGAACATTTTGAACTTGGTAAGAGGGAGATTTTGAAAAAAAACTGGGGTATTGATTTTCCCCTTTGAGTTACATTGAAAAAGAGGATATTGTAGACAGGAGACAGATCAAATAAAGCCCATTTGAGCTTAAAAACATTGGACGTTTCCTGGCTGAATCGGGTCTGTTGGCATGTATGGTTGTACTACCATTGCCTCTTCCTTCTGCCCACAATGGTCTATTACATTGCCACAGCCTTGAAGGAGGGTAGATTTTGTATCACAGGGGGCCCCTGGCCCGTTCTGTCCACACCTGAAGTATGAGACCCTTGTCCTTGCCCTGCCAGCTGCATTTGTAGGCCGTATTAAATTGACCAGCGGGTCCTGTGTTGCTATATAATTATCCTGAGACATCCTTACCACTCAGCCAGCATAAAACCCCTGTGTAGGCCCTTCTGTTCAATATGTAGGCCTCTTTGTTAAATTGACCATAGCTCTGCAATTTTAGTGTATAGCAGTCTGAAGGCAGGTCTGCGAGGCCTTCTGATCCAAACTAGTAGCCCCCACCCTACCCGAGTGCTCCGTGCTCGGTATCAAAGTTTAACATCCCCCTGAAGCTGTCGACATACAGTAGGCTGCATCCTGGACTGGTACTTGCTTCCTGGGCAGGTTTCCCGCTTTTAAGGAAGTGGCAACCGCAGAGCGTCAAGTTAGGAGAACTGAGGAGATTTTATACATGAATATATTGAATTCCCGTACAATACCCATTATTTTCTGCTTGCTCTATGGAACTTACGATAAGCGATTGGCCTGAGAGACTGACCTTTTCACCCAGTCCATTGTCAGCATTAAGTGGGTAAATGACGAAATGTCTGGTAAAATCTGCAGACAAAGCTTTTGGGTAGCATACGTAGGTAGATGTAGCGTGCAAAGGAGCCCACAAAATGATATAAAAAGGGAGCACCCACAGATATTGACGGACTACCTCGCCGTCTGTATGTAGGTTAACAGGCAGTGCAGGTTTTCCCCAAGAGCTGGGAGCTCTTGTCTTCCTTTGCTTAAAATGTCTTGCTCTGCTTTGCTTGAAGTATCTTATTCTATTTTACCTATATGAAATGTCATGTTATGTTTAACCATTGTTCTCTTTACTTTTGCATTTAAAAGATTTTGTATTGTAATTGCAGGAATGCTTGCTCTAAGAGTAAACGTGAGTGTTCCTAGGTAACATTTTCCTTGGTGTAACTTGTTTCTCATGATGCATTTATAGATGTGTTTTCTCTCTCTCTCTGTCAGTACATTAATTGAGATACAGAGAATATTATGACAGCTGTATGATTATCTGGATTCTGTATTTTGTACTTTATGTCTCTATTCTGCGGTTTCTTTGAAGTTGCATCTTCTCATTAAACTGCCATTGTATTCTGCCTCCAATTCCATGTCTCATATGTCTGTTTTCTTCATTTTTGGAGCAAGCGTTCCTAGGCACCCCGGCTCAAATTAAGGTGCCCCTTTTGTCCCTGACTCACTCTCCTGCTCAGTTCTGTGGTGGCTCCCGGGGATCTGGGGACCGCCCCTAGCTTCCTTGACCCGTAATAGATCTTCCCTCCAACAGCCTCTCTTGCAAGTCCTGTATTGTTGGTTTGTTGCCACTGCCCCCCTTTCCACTGCCCTCCATAGTCTGTTGTGCTTCCACTGCCCTTCCTGCCTGCTCAGTGTGGTTAAATTGTTGCCTTTGCACCCTCCTACCTGCCTTCAATTTTCAGAGTCCGTGCCCCTGGCCTCTGCCTCTCAACAGTATCCTAATGAACAACTAGATTGCTAACATTCTATATTTATTACAAAAGTGTGGAACGCCTGACATCATCTTGATGTAATCAAAACTGTAATACCTAGAGCATTTCCTTTAGAAATTACATATATGAGAGGGTCTTATTGGCATCAAAATTATGGTTAGTGCTCTAAAAGACTAAAATAAGGACATATTTTCTGAGTTTTCAAATAGCGACAAAGCACTTTTAAATTATTTGTTATCTTTATGTTTTTTTATCCAGTTGACCACTTGATTAAATGTTGCACTTAGGGGAGAGGATGTGGTGTTACTTCCAGAACTGCAGACTTTGCAACTGGGGAACCAGGTTGCAGTTTCTGCTTCAGCTCGACATTCTGTGATTCTGGTCAAATCACTTAGTCTCCCCATGTCTACAACCAAAATGAATTTGTTCTTGTGTGATGTAACCAATGCTCATGTAAAGCACTCCAATACCTGACAAGTCTGCACTATATAACACTGCAAAAACACAAAATAATAAGTGTTTTGCACACTTCTGTCATTGGGCTATATTTGGGCTACATCTGGGTGATTTTGGGCTACATTTGGGCTCTTTTGTCTCCGGTGGCCATCTTGGGAGATTTATTTGTTATGAAGTTTCCTAATTTCCTCATGTACTGCAGTCTCCTCAGTAGGAAATGCTTTCAGTTTTTTACTTTGATTCCATCATGAAGGTATTCAGATATGTCACACATTTGCCATAAATTCTGAATGTTAGCACTCTAGTTGCTCATTAGATCACTGTAGTAAAACTACTGCACCATGGAAGTCTGCTCCTGGTATTAAAAGTGCATGTTTCAGTCTGCATGTCAGAATTTTTTAATGAAATAGAAGAGGATTTGAGAAGTCACTCAAAATGTGCCCTCATTTTCTTTCTTCAGCATTAATCATAATTTCTATGGCAAAATGAACCTCCTCATTGTGTTCCTTTTTAAATTAAATGTTTTAAGTGTTACCAGTTTATTCCAATCAAGATGGCTTCAGGTGTGCCATACTTTTGTCATAATGAAGACAGTAAGCACTCTAGTTGTTTTTAAGAACATTCTGGGACATTCTGTCATTGGGCTATACTTGGGCTACATCTGGGTGATATTTGGGCTACATTTGGGCTCTTTTGTCTCTGGTGGCCATCTTGAGAGACTTATTTGTTATGAAGTTTCCTAATTTCCTCATTTACTGCAGTCTCCTCAGTAGGAAATACTTTCAGTTTTTTACTTTGATTCCATCAAGAAGGCATTCACATGTGTCACACATTTGCCATAAATTCAGAATGTTAGCACTCTTTTTGCTCATTAGATCACTGTAGTAAAGCTACTGCTCACCAGGGAAAACTGCTGCTGGTATTGAAAGTGCATGTTTCAGTCTGCATGTCATAATTTTTTAATGAAATAGAAGAGGATTTGAGAAGTCACTCAAAATGTGCCCTAATTTTTCTTTCTGCAGCACTAATCATACTTTTTATGGAAAAATGAACCCCCTCATTTTGTTCCTTTTTAAAATAAATGTTTTAAGAGTTACCACTTTAATCCAAGCAAGATGGCTTCAGGTGTGCCATACGTTTATCATAAGTAGGACTGTTAGCGCTCTAGTAGTTCTTTGGAACACTCTGGGAAGCTGCAGTAGAACACAAAGGAATCAACTGACAGTCTCTGCCCTTGTTGGATGTACATGTTTTACTGAGAATGTCAGACTTCATTCTCACATGACTGAGAAAGATAATGTGAATTTACAGAAAATAAGCTCTCAGTTTAGCCTATAGATCACCTTCCAAACCTCTGTGGTAAAAGCATGAGAAAATATTTTTCTCTCAATCATGATATCCCAGCAGAAGGCTTTTTCACATGGTGAAATCACCTTAGAACATACCACAATTCCTAAAATGAGTATGGTACCATCAACAAATGATTTATAATGTAACTAAAGTCTTAAAACCTTCTATTAACTGCAATGCTTTTTAATGAGGTGCTATCATGTATATTGGTCCCAAGATGGCTGCCAACACTTCTTGGATGAAGTGCTGACAGCCAATCAGATCTCAGGATGAGATGTGTGGTTAGGCTCCGCCCACATATATATATGCTTTTAAATGCTATTTTCTCAGGAAATACTGAACAGATTTACACCAGACCTCCAAAAGGCACTTCCTTGACCTTATGGCTACCTCTCTGCCAAATTTCAAGTAATTCTGTTCAGCCGTTCGGGCTGTAGCTGTGTCTAAAGGTCCTATGGAAAAATGCATGGGTAAAACGCGTTTTGGGACCCCCCTTTTTTCTCGGCCCCTGCTTGACGAATCCCCCCGAGACTTTCAGGGTAGGAGCGGAGCGTAGCGCCCCACCTATTTTGAAAATTTCGCGAAAATTCGTCGACCGGCGCCAAATTTATTCCAAATAGAATGTTGCGGATTTCCTATGGAAACAGGGTCCTAACTATAACTACCTACTGGCGACCGGGGGGATTCGTCAAGCAGGGGCCGAGAAAAAAGGGGGGTCCCAAAACGCGTTTTCCCCATGCATTTTTCCATAGGACCTTTAGACACAGCTACAGCCCGAACGGCTGAACAGAATTACTTGAAATTTGGCAGAGAGGTAGCCATAAGGTCAAGGAAGTGCCTTTTGCAGGTCTGGTGTAAATCTGTTCAGTATTTCCTGAGAAAATAGCATTTAAAAGCATATATATATGTGGGCGGAGCCTAACCACACATCTCATCCTGAGATCTGATTGGCTGTCAGCACTTCATCCAAGAAGTGTTGGCAGCCATCTTGGGACCAATATACATGATAGCACCTCATTAAAAAGCATTGCAGTTAATAGAAGGTTTTAAGACTTTAGTTACATTATAAATCATTTGTTGATGGTACCATACTCATTTTAGGAATTGTGGTATGTTCTAAGGTGATTTCACCATGTGAAAAAGCCTTCTGCTGGGATATCATGATTGAGAGAAAAGTATTTTCTCATGCTTTTACCACAGAGGTTTGGAAGGTGATCTATAGGCTAAACTGAGAGCTTATTTTCTGTAAATTCACATTATCTTTCTCAGTCATGTGAGAATGAAGTCTGACATTCTCAGTAAAACATGTACATCCAACAAGGGCAGAGAGTGTCAGTTGATTCCTTTGTGTTCTACTGCAGCTTCCCAGAGTGTTCCAAAGAACTACTAGAGCGCTAACAGTCCTACTTATGATAAACGTATGGCACACCTGAAGCCATCTTGCTTGGATTAAAGTGGTAACTCTTAAAACATTTATTTTAAAAAGGAACAAAATGAGGGGGTTCATTTTTCCATAAAAAGTATGATTAGTGCTGCAGAAAGAAAAATTAGGGCACATTTTGAGTGACTTCTCAAATCCTCTTCTATTTCATTAAAAAATTATGACATGCAGACTGAAACATGCACTTTCAATACCAGCAGCAGTTTTCCCTGGTGAGCAGTAGCTTTACTACAGTGATCTAATGAGCAAAAAGAGTGCTAACATTCTGAATTTATGGCAAATGTGTGACACATGTGAATGCCTTCTTGATGGAATCAAAGTAAAAAACTGAAAGTATTTCCTACTGAGGAGACTGCAGTAAATGAGGAAATTAGGAAACTTCATAACAAATAAGTCTCTCAAGATGGCCACCAGAGACAAAAGAGCCCAAATGTAGCCCAAATATCACCCAGATGTAGCCCAAGTATAGCCCAATGACAGAATGTCCCAGAATGTTCTTAAAAACAACTAGAGCGCTTACTGTCTTCATTATGACAAAAGTATGGCACACCTGAAGCCATCTTGATTGGAATAAACTGGTAACACTTAAAACATTTAATTTAAAAAGGAACACAATGAGGAGGTTCATTTTGCCATAGAAATTATGATTAATGCTGAAGAAAGAAAATGAGGGCACATTTTGAGTGACTTCTCAAATCCTCTTCTATTTCATTAAAAAATTCTGACATGCAGACTGAAACATGCACTTTTAATACCAGGAGCAGACTTCCATGGTGCAGTAGTTTTACTACAGTGATCTAATGAGCAACTAGAGTGCTAACATTCAGAATTTATGGCAAATGTGTGACATATCTGAATACCTTCATGATGGAATCAAAGTAAAAAACTGAAAGCATTTCCTACTGAGGAGACTGCAGTACATGAGGAAATTAGGAAACTTCATAACAAATAAATCTCCCAAGATGGCCACCGGAGACAAAAGAGCCCAAATGTAGCCCAAAATCACCCAGATGTAGCCCAAATATAGCCCAATGACAGAAGTGTGCAAAACACTTATTATTTTGTGTTTTTGCAGTGTTATATAGTGCAGACTTGTCAGGTATTGGAGTGCTTTACATGAGCATTGGTTACATCACACAAGAACAAATTCATTTTGGTTGTAGACATGGGGAGACTAAGTGATTTGACCAGAATCACAGAATGTCGAGCTGAAGCAGAAACTGCAACCTGGTTCCCCAGTTGCAAAGTCTGCAGTTCTGGAAGTAACACCACATCCTCTCCCCTAAGTGCAACATTTAATCAAGTGGTCAACTGGATAAAAAAACATAAAGATAACAAATAATTTAAAAGTGCTTTGTCGCTATTTGAAAACTCAGAAAATATGTCCTTATTTTAGTCTTTTAGAGCACTAACCATAATTTTGATGCCAATAAGACCCTCTCATATATGTAATTTCTAAAGGAAATGCTCTAGGTATTACAGTTTTGATTACATCAAGATGATGTCAGGCGTTCCACACTTTTGTAATAAATATAGAATGTTAGCAATCTAGTTGTTCATTAGGATACTGTTGAGAGGCAGAGGCCAGGGGCACGGACTCTGAAAATTGAAGGCAGGTAGGAGGGTGCAAAGGCAACAATTTAACCACACTGAGCAGGCAGGAAGGGCAGTGGAAGCACAACAGACTATGGAGGGCAGTGGAAAGGGGGGCAGTGGCAACAAACCAACAATACAGGACTTGCAAGAGAGGCTGTTGGAGGGAAGATCTATTACGGGTCAAGGAAGCTAGGGGCGGTCCCCAGATCCCCGGGAGCCACCACAGAACTGAGCAGGAGAGTGAGTCAGGGACAAAAGGGGCACCTTAATTTGAGCCGGGGTGCCTAGGAACGCTTGCTCCAAAAATGAAGAAAACAGACATATGAGACATGGAATTGGAGGCAGAATACAATGGCAGTTTAATGAGAAGATGCAACTTCAAAGAAACCGCAGAATAGAGACATAAAGTACAAAATACAGAATCCAGATAATCATACAGCTGTCATAATATTCTCTGTATCTCAATTAATGTACTGACAGAGAGAGAGAGAAAACACATCTATAAATGCATCATGAGAAACAAGTTACACCAAGGAAAATGTTACCTAGGAACACTCACGTTTACTCTTAGAGCAAGCATTCCTGCAATTACAATACAAAATCTTTTAAATGCAAAAGTAAAGAGAACAATGGTTAAACATAACATGACATTTCATATAGGTAAAATAGAATAAGATACTTCAAGCAAAGCAGAGCAAGACATTTTAAGCAAAGGAAGACAAGAGCTCCCAGCTCTTGGGGAAAACCTGCACTGCCTGTTAACCTACATACAGACGGCGAGGTAGTCCGTCAATATCTGTGGGTGCTCCCTTTTTATATCATTTTGTGGGCTCCTTTGCACGCTACATCTACCTACGTATGCTACCCAAAAGCTTTGTCTGCAGATTTTACCAGACATTTCGTCATTTACCCACTTAATGCTGACAATGGACTGGGTGAAAAGGTCAGTCTCTCAGGCCAATCGCTTATCGTAAGTTCCATAGAGCAAGCAGAAAATAATGGGTATTGTACGGGAATTCAATATATTCATGTATAAAATCTCCTCAGTTCTCCTAACTTGACGCTCTGCGGTTGCCACTTCCTTAAAAGCGGGAAACCTGCCCAGGAAGCAAGTACCAGTCCAGGATGCAGCCTACTGTATGTCGACAGCTTCAGGGGGATGTTAAACTTTGATACCGAGCACGGAGCACTCGGGTAGGGTGGGGGCTACTAGTTTGGATCAGAAGGCCTCGCAGACCTGCCTTCAGACTGCTATACACTAAAATTGCAGAGCTATGGTCAATTTAACAAAGAGGCCTACATATTGAACAGAAGGGCCTACACAGGGGTTTTATGCTGGCTGAGTGGTAAGGATGTCTCAGGATAATTATATAGCAACACAGGACCCGCTGGTCAATTTAATACGGCCTACAAATGCAGCTGGCAGGGCAAGGACAAGGGTCTCATACTTCAGGTGTGGACAGAACGGGCCAGGGGCCCCCTGTGATACAAAATCTACCCTCCTTCAAGGCTGTGGCAATGTAATAGACCATTGTGGGCAGAAGGAAGAGGCAATGGTAGTACAACCATACATGCCAACAGACCCGATTCAGCCAGGAAACGTCCAATGTTTTTAAGCTCAAATGGGCTTTATTTGATCTGTCTCCTGTCTACAATATCCTCTTTTTCAATGTAACTCAAAGGGGAAAATCAATACCCCAGTTTTTTTTCAAAATCTCCCTCTTACCAAGTTCAAAATGTTCGCAAGTATGGTACATTGGATCATGGAACAAAATGGGATAGGGACATGGACTTGGATAACAGAGGACAGGAGGGACATGGAGAGGTGCACCAAACTGACCCTGCAGGGCAGGCATCAGGGTTTGCAGCAGCACAATACACCACACAGGGCATGCAGGACGGGAGTGCAGCACAACAATCCATAGAAAGCAAGAGGGAGGGGACAGGTCCATGCACATGGACAACAGAGAACAGAGGGGCAAGAGGCAATGGTAGCTAGCTGACCATAATGGACAGACAGGAGAGAAAGCTGCAGCATAACAGACCATAAAGGGCAGGAGGGACGGATCAGGGGCATTACAATGGAACAGACAAGCCAGGAGGGAGGGAGTAGGGCTGGGGGCGAGGGGGCAGGGCAGGAGCAGCAAGATAGCCATGGAGGTCAGGCAGGATGGGCACTAGAAGCAAGACACACCATGAAGAGCAACAGTGAGACTGTGATGGCATACACACAGACCATGGAGGGAAGGTGGGAGGGGGTCAGGGGCAGCTAACTGACCACACAGGGAAGGTGGGAGGGGCCATGGCAGCACAGAAGACCATGCATGGCAAGTGGGAGGGTTAGTGGCAGCACAATGGCTATGATGGGCAAGAAGGAGGGTGGAGGGGCATGCACAAAGGACGATGGAGGATAGAAGGGAGGGTCAGGACCTGTGCACAGACAAGAAAGTTCAGGGGAAGGGACCTCACAACAGACCACACGGGGCAGGCAGGAGGAGCAGTTGCAGCACAACAGACCAGGGAGGGCAGAAGGGTGTGGCAGTACAATGGACCATGTAGGACAGGAGGAAGAGGATAGGGGCATGGCATGTGGACAGGCAGGGTGGAGGTGGCAGGGACAGGTTACAGTCATCTGACAATGCTAGGCAGGTGGGAGGGGAGTGGCAGCTCAACAGAACACTCAGAGTAGATAGGAGTGGCAGGTCCATGGGACATGGTGGGCAAAAAGGATGGAGCAGGGGCATGCACAAAGACATCGGAGGGCAGGGGGAAGGAGAATAGGGGCAGCAAGCTAAGCACAGAGTTTAAGCAGGAGGTCAATGATGGGGCATAGAATTGGGCAATGGAGGGCAGGAGGAGTGGACTGGTACATCATACTAAATTGAGGGCAGTGGCAGCACATCAGACCATGTATGGCAGGAGGGAGGAGGCTAGTCCATGGATTCACACAACAGAGGATAGGGAGGAAGGGGATGGGGCAGCAAGCTAACTGTTCAGAGAAGGCGGGTATTAGGAACTTTATTGTTTTTAAAACATTGTGTCTGTGCGAACTACTTAAAATATGAACAAGTATGCAGCATAATCTCACTTTTATTCAGGAAGAAGAGGACGTTTGTGACTGTGACTCCGGGCTCACTTGGCAGAAACACCCCCTGACCCTCCACCCCCTATCGCAAAATGTAATGCCCGTGAAAAGGGTAGGTGAACACGGTGTTATATAGAACATAGTCCTGAGAGCACGATTGAAAATGAAAACTAGATATAGTGTATGGTATAAACTATGCACCAAAAAGTGTGATATAAGATGAACCGGGCGTGAAATATAATATGCAATACATTGTGCGCAATGACAGATTCATTGGAGAGCGCGAGATAGCACAGGCACTAGCGCGTGCTATGCGATATGCGCCTTGGAGTGTAATATGCACAGGGCAGTGTTGTGTAACCTAACTAGTCTCTAAAGTTGTAATATAAAATATGTGCTGGGGAGTGTAACGTTGCATATGCACTGTGACAAAGATATGGATCCCAGATTGTAATATGTATGGCATAGCACTGTGCGTTATAACATAGGCATCGAGAAAGGCACGTTAGATGGGGCAATATAACCCGTGCGAAGACAAGTGTGGCATGACATATTCACGGGGTGGTGTTACAGTGCACATGGGCTAGAGAGTGTCATAGCATATGCACTAGCTAGTGGAATACAACACAGAGGTGTGTGGCACTCGGCAGGCAATGGTGGGTGTAACACAGCATTGGGCTCTGTCAGGAGCACGCTGTGACTCTCAAGTGATGTTCGTCCCCTTTCCAGAGAGTAAAATAAAAAGTATTACACATCCGGCAGTGGATGTGTGTTTTATTAACCGTGAGGGGGGTTTCTTGCATAGTTTTGGTCGAATTTTTGTCGAATCCCCTTTGAATGGCTTGGTGTGCATGTGTATTAAATGTGCCCGTCAATAGCTACCCATGTTTGTATAAATAAACGACAAGGGTGTCTACCAGGATTAGGCACGGTAGGGCATCAGACATGTCAGAGCTTCACTAGTGGTGTAAATACATTCCACGTGGATTAATTGCATGCATAGTCGCCTTTTAATGAATATCACGCAAATCGTCATGGTGATAGGTACGTACGGTTTGTCCAGCATGTCCTAGGTGTGTCTATGAATATATATTTTTTTTAAATAATAAAAAACAGTGGCCGGCCCTGGGGATTGGGGTCAAAAAACATATAATTAGGAGACTGGCCCTGGGGGATGGGGTCATCAGGGCCAATAAATTAGAATAAGAAGGGGAACCAAACAGCCCCCCTTCTTAAAAAACTAAAATAAATAAAAGACTGGCATCGTGCCGGAGGCCATGCCCCCTCCGTGCAGCACTCTGCAAACGCGCCCCCAACAGGCATCTCCAGTATGCGCCAGGGAGCTGCGCTGCAGCCAGGTGTTCTGAGGCCAAGCCCCTTTTTACACCTCTCTGCAACGCAGCTCTGTGGCGCTTACTGGAGGTACCTAGTGGTCTAGTTTGACCCTAGGGACCCTTAGGATTCAAGGGGACTTAATCTCTCAACTTAGAACAGCCACAGGGCGCGTTTACACAGTGGTGAAGGGAGGGGACGGGGCCTGAGGTGACGTGTGCAAACACGCACTATGGCACGTTTTAAATTGGGGATATAATTTCCCTTCAATACTGAGGGCCCCTGGGGGCTAACTAGCCCACCAAGTGCTTCCAGTAAGCGCCACTGAGCTGAATTGCAGAGAAGTGGTCCAGGCCGTGCCACTTTTTACACCTCTCTGCAACGCAGCTCTGTGGCACTTACTGGAGGTACCTAGTGGGCTAGTTGGACCCTAGGGACCCTCAGGATTCAAATGAACTTAATCTCCCAACTAAAAATGGACACAGGGCGTGTTTACACAGTGGTGAATGGAGGGGACGGGGCCTGAGTTAACGTGTGCAAAAACGCCCTGGGGCCTGTTTTAAGAGGTAGTTTTAATCCCCATGCCCTATTATATACTAGGGGCTTACAGAGGAGGTCATGCTAATCACAGGGGGACCCCAACGCATAATGTTCCCTAGTGTATGTAGGTGTTTTCACTGTATTCTAAGTGTCTTTTAACATAGCACTGGCTCTAGGACTGGTTAGTCAGACTCAGTTACCACCAGTATCCGTCTAAAAAAGTTGAGGGTACAGGATGATTTTGCAACAAGGCTTCTTTCTGCTCTTCTTTTTGTTCTTTCTGCACGTTATCCTTCTTCCTGCACTTATCTTCGTATTTGAGGACTTCTGTTGCTTCTTTCTGCACTTCTTTTGTTTCTTTCTGTGCATTTTTTCTTCTTTCTTCACATGTCCTATCTCTGTAGGCATAGTTAGAAATTAGCATTTAAAAAACCTTTGAAATTCACAGAATAAACCATAGGTTTCAGGCACGTTATAGTTAGGAATTAGCATTTAAAAAACCTCAGAAATTCACTGAAAAAACCATAGGTTTCAGGGGTGTTATAGTTAGCTGGACTTTTCACTTGTACAAAACCATTGAAATTCCCCCCTTATAGTTAGTTCAGCTAACTATAACTCGCGCGCCCGCAATGCACTGCTGATGACGTCACATATTACATCACTCATGACATGGTCAGTGACATCACTCATGACATCACTGATGACCTCTCAAATGACATCACTGATTACATCATCCTTGTGATAGAGTGGCAGACCTCCTCTCACCCTAATATAACCTTTGATACACACATTCAAAAATAGAGACTAAAATTTTCAAAACAATGGACATACCAATACTAGTTACAACAACCTCTTCAGTAATTCTAAGATCCACATACACATCCACCCATTCACCAACAGTCCTATACAGTCACTCATACATGTACTCACTCATCATATGTACTCATACACCTATACATCCTGTTACACAATGCCACTCATCCATAGAGTTACTCACACACATAGTCACTCATGCTAATAAAGAATCAAACATACATTTACTTGCATATACAGTTATACACACACCACCATACTTATTTCTACGGAAACTTACACATACTTAGTCTTTTAAACAATCACTTATAGAAACACATACTTATTCATACAGGAACTCTTTCAATCTCTCACTCTCACATATACTCACATATATACACCAATAGTCACGTATACTCACGCGACCGCAATCCTCTGCTGATGCTAATACTGTATTTAGACATTTATTTGCCCATGTCGTCTTCCATACATTTTTAGCTATACATATATTACAAATATTTTTTTTTCATAAAGACACATATGTCATCAGCAGAAGCTTGCGGTCGCGTGAGTTATAGTTGCCTGCACTAACTATAACGGGGGAATTTCAATGGTTTTGTACAAGTGAAAAGTCCAGCTAACTATAACACCCCTGAAACCTATGGTTTTTTCAGTGAATATATATATATATATATTACCTACTGGCGGTCGCCAGTAGGTAGTTATAGTTAGGACCCCTTTTCCATAGGAAATCCGCAACATTCTATTTTGAATAACTTTGGCGCCGGTCGATGAATCCTCGCGAATTTCTCAAAATAGGTGGGGCGCTACGCTCCGCTCCTACCCTGAAAGTCTCGGGGGGGATTCGTCAAGCGGGGGCTGAGATAAAAGGGGGGTCCCAAAACGCGTTTTTCCCATGCATTTTTCCATAGGACCTTTAGACAGAGCTACAGCCCGAACGGCTGAACAGAATTACTAGAAATTTGGCAGAGAGGTAGTCCCTATGTCAAGGAAGTGCCTTTTGTAGGTTTGGTGTAAATCTGTTCAGTAGATTCTGAGAAAATAGCCTTTAAATCAATATATATATCTGAGCCCGCTTACGGTACGCTTACCGTACGCTTACCGTACGCGTACGGTGGCGTGCGCGAGCGCGATTCTGATTGGCTCTTAGATCTTAGTAAACATTCGAATCGGCCGAAACCAGGAAGCGGCGTCCGCCATTTTGTCTCTCGCACTGAGTGTTATTTATCAAACATGATGCCCAAAAACATGTTACGGGGCTGTTTTGACAACTCCCTCCCACATAGTCATGTTGAGGGAGTCCCCAAACATCCCCCAAGAGCAAAAACGGTTTTATTTTTTTTTCGGCAATTTCGCCGAGTACGCTTACCGTACGCTTACCGTAAGCGTACGGTAAAAAATAGAAATAAAAAAAACACTATCCACACTTACCCCACCCCCTGTGCTTTTGGTGGCCGTAGGCCACCAAATGTACAGTGCTTATTACATCAGTAAAAAAACTATATTTTGGCAACATGAAATTATAAAATCGAAATAAAAAAAACACTATCCACATTGACCCCACCCCCTGTGCTTTTGGTGGCCGAAGGCCACCAAATGTACAGGGCTTATTAAAGTTGATAAAAACCGTGCACGGAACGCACTGCGTTAAGTGGGCGCGCACGCCTCGAATGGCGTAAAGTAACTTAGCATTTAAAAAAACGTACAAATTCACTGAAAAAAACCATAGGTTTCACACACGTTATAGTTAGGAATTAGCATTTAAAAAACCTTGCAAATTCACTGAAAAAACCATAGGTTTCACACATGTTATAGTTAGCGGAAATGTTACTGATAAAAAACCAATGAAATTGCCCCGTTATAGTTAGTGCTGGCAACTATAACTCACGCGACCGCAATCTTCTGCTGATGACATATGTGTCTTTATAAAAAAAAATATTTGTAATATATGTATAGCTAAAAATGTATGGAAGAAGACATGGGCAAATAAGTGTCTAAATACAGTATTAGCATCAGCAGAGGATTGCGGTCGCGTGAGTTATAGTTGCCAGCACTAACTATAACGGGGCAATTTCATTGGTTTTTTATCAGTAAAATTTCCGCTAACTATAACATGTGTGAAACCTATGGTTTTTTCAGTGAATATATATATACACACACACACACACACACACACACACACGAGTGAGTAGGTGTCTCAGTGAATGTATGGGTGATTGACTGGTTGTGTGAATGTCTGTATCAGTGTGTCAGTTGGTGTTTAAGTGGCTGAGTGGGCATGTGAGTGAGTGACTGTATGGGTCAGTGATTGGGTGCCTGAGAACCTGTTTGAGTTCCTGTGTGGGGGTGAGGGGGGAGTGTGACTGCCTGTATGGATGATTGAGTGGGCGAGTCAATGGCTGTATGGGTTAGAGAGGGCATGTGTGAACGGCTGTATGGGTGAGTGAGTGTGTGTATGGCTGTGTTGGTGAGTGAGTGGATGTGTCAGTGGTATATGGGTGATTAACTGCACATGTGAAAGGCAGTATAGGTGAGTGTTGGGTTATGAGTGACTATGGTTGAGCGAGTGATTGTGACAGTGGCTGTATGGGTGAGTAAGTAGGTGTGTGAGTAGTGCTATGGACGACTCTGTGAGTGGCTGTACTGATGTATGAGTGGATAGGTCAGTGTCTGTATGAGTGAGTGGGTGGGTGGGTGAATGAGAGGCTGTATGGGTGAGTGAGTGGATGTGTGTGTAGTCCTAAGAATCGGGGAGTGGCTGTGTAAGTACTGGTATGGGTGTATGAATGGATTTGAGAATCAATCAATCAGGAGTTTATATAGCACAGCTACTCACCCGCAAGGGTCTCAAGGCACAGAGAGGGGGTGCTGATCTGTCCGGGCGCAGGGGTTCAGTCAAAGAGTCATGTCTTGAGATCCTTTCTGAACTGGGTCAGCTACTGGGATTGCCTAAGGTAGAGAGGCATGGTGTTCCAGGTCTTGGCGGCGATGTGAGAGAAGAATTTTCCTCCGATTTTGGTCTTGTCGATCCGTGGAGAATGGTAGTGTGGAAGTGGGAGTGAGTGTATGAACATTTATATGGGGGTGTGAGTGGGTGCGTCAGATTCTGTGGATGATGTCATCTGTGATGTCATAAGTGATGTCGCTGACCATGTAATGAGTGATGTAATATGTGAGGTACTACGTGAGGTGCAAGCGGGGGCGCGAGTAACAGTTAGCTCAGCTAACTGTAACTGCTGAATTTCTCTGGTTTTGCACGAGTGAAACCTGAGCCTAACAATAATGTCTCTGTAACCGTTGTTTTTTTTAAAATTTCTAATTGTTTTTAAAAATTAATTTCCTAACTATAATGAACCTGTAACCTTTGTTTTTTTCAGTGAATTTCTAAGGTTTTTTAAGTAGTAGTCATGTTTGCAGAGTGGTAAGGTAATGGGACTGGGCCTCCGACCAGCTCTCAGGAATCCCGCTGTGTAGGACTTACAGGGAGGTACCAGGTGGGCTTCCTGGCCCCCAAGGTCCTTCAGGAGTAAAGTGGACTTCATCCCTCAACAAGTAGTGCACCACAAGCTGTGTTTTCAGAGTGGTGGAAAAAGGGTTTGTGGCCTCCTACGAGGACGTCCTTGGGGGTCAACTCCCCTCCTGTAACCTCCAGCAAGTCCCACACTGCAGGACTGCTGAGACCTCGTAGGAGGCCACGCCCCCTTTTTCCAGCACTCTGTAAGAACGCCCCCTGACGCACTACTAGAAGGGGGATGAAGTCCCCATGGCTATTGAGGGTCCTTGGGGGTCCAACCTCCCCTCCTGTTACCTCCAGTAAGTCCCATACAGTGGATTTGCTGAGAGGTTTTCGGTGGCCATGCCCCCTTTCTCCACCACTCTGCAAACACACCTCCTGCGCACTACTAGTTGGAGGATGAAGTCCCCTTGGCTTTTAAGGGTCCTTGGGGACCAACTAGCCCTCCTGTTAGCTCCAGTAAGACCAACACAGCTGTATTGCTAAGAGGTTGTCATGGGCAACTCCCCCTTCTTTACCACTGTACAAATGAACCTCCTGGTGCACTGCTGCTTGAGGGAAGAAGCCCGCTTGAGTCCTGAGGCCCTCAGAATATATATTGTTTTTAAGGAGGGGGGCGCACTGGCCCCCTCCTAAGGCTCTTACAGCCTGGGGACCACCACCTCCTTGGGGTTAAAGAAATATTGTTGGGAGGGCCTGCTATCAAGCGGGCAGGGAAACAGATGAAAATATTGCCGTCAGACAGGGAGCTGCTTTTTTAGCAGTTCCTTGACTGAGAGATCAATGCTGGCTCCCGCAGGAAGCAGGGAGCTGGGTAGGGACTGTGGGGGCCTCGAGGCTCCCCCCAAAGTCCCCAACAGTGGTGACAATTAAGAGGTCAGGCCCCAAGGGATGGGGTCCCTGGGGCCTCACGGCCCCCATCTCCCATTAAAAAATATATATATTTTACGGTCGGCCGTGGGAGATGGGGCAGAAATTGTCCAAGGGAGGGAGCCCCCCCAAACACTTTAATTAAAGTATTTGGCCCTGGGAAGGTGATGGTCCCTGGGGAGGAGGTGGTGGTGCCCGGGGCCACGGCATAAAATTAAGTTAGCATGGGGAGGTGTGGATGGTGGGGTAAATAAAAGCCTCAAGAGAGGGTGTCCGTGCTGCCCCCTCCTATGGTAAAAATAAAGCCCCGGGGAGGTGGTGGTCCGTGGGGCTTTTGAGTGAAAAAGCAGAGAGCAGAAAAACAAGCAGAAAAGGCAAAACTGTGTAGAAACACAAGCAGGAAAGGCAAAGAACAAGTTATTTACCTTCGGTAACGCTTTTTCTGGTGGATATAGTATCTGCCTGTGGATTCCTCACCTTGTGAATATCCCCTGCGCCAGCAACATTCGGAAACTTTTGTAGCACTCCACGCCGATGAGGTCGTAGACGATGTCACAGAGGCACGACTCCGCACACGGCTCCGCTGACGTCACCGGATTCATAAGACAACCTCGTCGGCGTGATGACGTCAGTTCCGCCCTTTTTTCCGTGCCTTCGAGGCACCGGACGGACTGGCAGCAATACATATACAGTATACACAGTTCATAATATACAAAGCAACACACACAGTGTGGAGATAATATAGGAAGGCAAAAGAAATAACACAATGCCTTTGACAGTAACAAATTTTGAAACACCATCATTAGAAATGTAGGTATACATGGGTGGACAATGGGGAGGCGGGTGGGTCAGTGAGGAATCCACAGGCAGATACTGTATCCACCAGAAAAAGCGTTACCGAAGGTAAGTTACTTGTTCTTCTGATGGATACATCTGCCAGTGGATTCCTCACCTTGTGAAAAGATTCCCACAGCAGTCCCACTCCCGGAGGAGGGTGTCCACCCTTCTATACCAGAAAGTCCTGAAGGACGGAACGAGCAAAGTGTCCGTCCCTCCTCACCTCGGAATCCAAGCAGTAATGCTTCGCGAAAGTGTGGAGGGAGGCCCAAGTTGCCGCCCTACAAATGTCCTCCACAGGAACCCCTCTGGCCAAAGCAGATGTAGAAGACTTTGCCCTCGTAGAATGAGCCCTTAAACCCTCTGGAAGTTCCTTACCGGCCAAAGAGTAATATATCTTGATGCACAAGACAATCCATTTGGAAAGGGTGTGCTTGTGCACCGCTCTGCCTTTCCGGCAGCCAACAAAACCCATGAAGAGCTGGCCGTTAACTCGAAAGTCCTTAGTCCTATTGAGGTAGAAGCTAACCGGCTTCTTAGGGTCCAAACGGTGAAGCCGCTCCTCCTCCTTGGAAGGGTGAGGGGGAGGATAGAAGGTAGGAAGGGTAATGGATTGCCCCAGATGGAAAGGAGTTACCACCTTAGGCAGAAAAGCAGCCCTGGTCCTGAGTACCATTCTTTTAGCATGAATGGTCAAGAACGGGGGTTTTGAACTCATAGCTTGAAGCTCACTTACCCTCCTTGCCGAGGTAATAGCAATAAGAAAGACTGTTTTGAAAGACAACAGCCTCAAGGGACACTTGTGCAAGGGCTCGAAGGGAGAACCCATCAGGTAAGTTAAGACAAGATTTAAATCCCATTGAGGTACAATAAAAGGAGTAGGCGGAAACTTGTTTGTAAGGCCCTTAAGAAATCGTAAAACAATAGGTGATTTGAACAATGACGGCTGATCCGGCAAACAAAGGAAAGCCGACAAGGCCGAAAGATATCCCTTCACAGTGGCCACAGCAAAACCTTGCTGCGCAAGAGAAAGGGCAAACTGAAGAATGTTAGACAAACGAGCCCTCAAAGGGTCAATAGATTTCTCTCCACACCAAAGAACAAACAGGAATAGATAGATTTGGTAGAATGACGTCTGGCAGAAAATATTACATCTACCACATCTGGCAGGAGAAAAAAGAATTCAAGTTGCCCCGTTCAATCTCCAGGCATGAAGGTGTAAGCTCTCGAGGTGGGGGTATAGAATCTGCCAATCCGACTGCGAGAGGAGGTCTGCCCTTAGAGGGAGACGGAGCGGAGGGCACAAGGAGAGGTGGAGAAGATCTGTACCCCACACCCTTCTTGGCCAATCCAGGGCGATCAATATGACTTGGGCCTGGTCTTGGCGAATGTTCCTTAGAACCCGAGGAATCACGGGTATGGGAGGTATGTGAGCTCCAACTCAACTGAAACGCGTCCCCCAAAGCTCCCTGCAACGGATACTGGAGACTGCAGAATGACAGGCAGTGAGCGTTCTCGTGAGTGGCAAACAGGTCCACCTGAGGAGTCCCCCACGCCCGAAAGACATGACGAACCACCTCCGGATAAAGCCTCCACTCGTGGTCGGCGGAGAGCTGCCAACTGAGACTGTCTGCACGTACATTCCGAACTCCGGCCAGATGATTTGCCATCAGACAAATCTGATGATCCTGAACCCAGGACCAGAGACGCAGAGCCTCTCTGCAGAGACAATGCGAACCCACTCCTCCCTGCCTGTTGACATACCACATCGCAGTAGTGTTGTCCTCAGGACTTGAACCGACTGACCACGAAGGGAAGCGAGGAAGGCCTTGAGCACCAAACTTATCGCCCGTAATTCCAGAAGGTTGATGTGAAGCAACCTTTTCTCTGGAGACCAAAGACCCTTGATCTCCAGATCCCCCAGATGCGCACCCCACCCTAAAGTGGATGCATCCGTTATCACCGTGGCCAGCGATGGAGGTAGATGGAAGGGCTTTCCTTGCGACAGATTGCCCTCCACACTCCACCAAGACAGATCCGCTGCAGCTTTTCTGAAGATCCTCACAGACTCCCTGAGATCTCCCTTGTGTTGATACCACTGCCTGCGGAGGCACAACTGGAGAGCCCTCATGGGCCAGTGTGCATGGTTGACCAACAGAATGCAGGAAGCAAACAGACCAAGCAGACAAAGGACCTTCAGGACTGGAACAACCGCTCCATTGTAAAATAAAGGAATCATTTACTGTATGTCGAGAATCCTTTGTGGAGGTGGGAATGCTCGACACACAGTAGTGTCCAGTACCGCCCTTATGAACAGGTTGCGCTGAGAGGGCACCAGGTGAGATTTGGGCACGTTTATCGAGAAACACAATTTGTACAACAGCTGGGTTGTAACTTGCAGATGATGAAGCACCTTCTCTGGCGACTCCGCTTTGATCAGCCAGTCGTCCAGATAGGGGAAAACCGGGATCCCCAATCTTCTGAGATGGGCTGCCACCACTGCCATCACCTTTGTGAAAACTCGAGGTGCAGTAGTAAGACCAAACGGAAGGACCGCAAACTGATAATGCTGCGACCCTACCGTAAACCAGAGATACTTCCTGTGCAACTTCAGGATGGGGATGTGGAAATACGCATCCTGCAAGACGATCGACACCATCCAGTCATCCTGTAGCAGTGCTTGAAGAACCTGCACAAGGGTGAGCATCTTGAACTTCTCTTGCTTCAGAAAAAGATTCAAGACCCTGAGGTCCAGGATTGGACGCAGCCTGCCATCCTTCTTTGGAATCAGGAAATACCGGGAGTAGCATCCCTGACCCCTTTCCTGCTCTGGAACCACCTCTATCGCACCTTTCTTTAACAACGTTAGGACCTCCTCCTGAAGGAGAAGAAGATGGTCCTTCGAGCAAGCACCTTGGGAAGGAGGGTAATTTTGAGAAAATTCCCGAAAGGGAAGGGCGTACCCATTTTCTACAAGACCTAGAACCCAATGGTCTGTAGTAACCGATTCCCAATCTTGTAGAAAATGGTTAAGCTGGCCCCCCACAGGACCAACATGATCCAGAATGGCGGATCTAGGACTGCTTTGCAGTGGTGGGAGGGACGGAGGAAGAGGAGGAGGAGGAGAGCTGCCTACCTCGAGCACGACCTCTGATTCTGCCCCTGTAGCTCTTATACAGGGTGTTCTGTTGCTGCTGCTGGGGCTGCCTGTAAGTACGAAAGGATGATCTTCCAAAGCCCCTGTACCTCCTGAACGAACCCCTAGGCCGAGTTTGCAGACCCAGAGATTTGGCCGTGGCTTTGCTCTCTTTAAATCTTTCCAGTGCAGCATCAGCTTTCTTACCAAAAAGACCAGAGCCGTCAAAAGGTAAGTCCAGGAGCATTGCCTGCACATCAGGGCAGAACTCGGATGACTTGAGCCACGCACTCCTCCTTTTGGCAACAGAAGAGCCCATATCCTTGCGACAGAACCAGCGGTATTACTTGACGTGCAGCCGCCTGGGTGTCCGATAATACCTCATTAAAGTTCAGTCTATCTTCCTCTGATAGTTTTAGGGCCAGTTGTTTAGCTAAATCCATAAGAGCATGGATATATCGGCCCAAAAGACAGGTGGCATTCGTCGATTTTAAAGCCATACTGGCAGAAGAGAAGACCTTCTTGGCTGACTGGTCTAATTTCTTTGCATCCCTGTCACTAAGTACTTGGGGAAAAGCACCTGAAGATCTTTTGGACCAGGTAGCCTGAACCACCAGACTCTCCGGAGAAGGATGGGAAGTCAGAAAGTCTAGGTCCCCTGGAGCCGCCCTATATCTCCTTGCAACAACCTTAGAGACCGCAGGAGCAGAGAAGGGCTTACGCCATACTTCCATTACAGGTTCAATAATGGCGTCATTAAAAGGAAGCAAGGGCTCCGATACAGAGGAAGGAGAATGTAAGACCTCTGTGAGGATGTTCGGTTTGAACTCTGCAGATGGTAACTGCAGATCCAGAAGATCAGCCGCCTTCTTAATAACTGAGTGGTAGGGAGCCACATCTTTTGAAGGAGCATCAGCAGGAGGAGTAATCTCCCATTCAGGTGATACGTCCAGGCCACTAGCCTCCTTTACCTCCTCAAAGAGATCGTCTGATTCCATGAGCTCACCTTTCCCCACTTCTTCCATTTGGTACCTCTGTTCCTCCAGTACCCTTTGAGCCTCCCTCCTGGATCGGATTCTCACAACAGGAGTCGGCGGCGCCGTAACCGAATCTGCCGGCGCCGGAGCCAGCGTCGAACGCGGATCCAGAGGAGCAGCCGGCGTCGAACTAGGCCGAGCCGGCGCCACTGAAGATGGAAGCGGAGTCGATGTCCTCGGCGCTGGTAAATGCCAAGACGGCGTCGCCGGGAAAAATGGCATTAAGGGAGCCTGAGGGTAAGATTGAGGAACTCCCAAGCTGAAGGTCATAGGACCCATGGGACCCGAAGGCGCACCAGAGGGGTACAATCAATCAATCAATCATGGAATTTATAGCGCGCACTACTCACCCGGAAGGGTCTCAAGGCGCTTGGGGGAGGGGGTCTGCTACTGCTCGAACAGCCAGGTCTTGAGCTGTTTCCTGAAGGCGAAGTGGTCCTGGGTCAGCCGCAGGTGGACGGGCAGGGAGTTCCATGTCTTGGCCGCTAGGTAGGAGAAGGATCTTCCTCCGGCGGTGGCTCTCTGGATGCGAGGGACGACGGCGAGGGCGAGGTTTGCGGATCGTAGCTGTCGGGTGGGCGTGTAGAAAGTCAGGCGGTCGTTGAGGTACCTTGGGCCCAGGTCGTGGAGGGATTTGTGTGCGTGGGTGAGGAGTCTGAACGTGATCCTCTTGTTGACAGGGAGCCAGTGCAGGTCTCTCAGGTGGCTCGAGATGTGGCTGCGTCGGGGGGCGTCCAGGATGAGACGGGCGGAGGCGTTCTGGATACGCTGAAGTCTTTTCAGAAGCTTGGCTGTTGTGCCGGCGTAGAGGGTGTTTCCGTAGTCTAGTCTGCTGGTGACGAGGGCCTGGGTGACAGTCTTCCTGGTCTCGGTCGGGATCCATCTGAAGATCTTGCGGAGCATGCGGAGGTTGTGGAAGCAAGATGAGGAGACAGCGTTGACTTGTCTGGTCATCGATAGGGAGGAGTCCAGGATGACGCCCAGGTTGCGTGCGTGGTCCGTTGGCTTGGGTGCGGTGCCCAGGGCCGGGGGCCACCAGGAGTCGTCCCATGCGGAGGGCGACGGTCCCAGGATGAGGACTTCTGTCTTGTCCGTGTTCAACTTCAGGCGGCTGATGTTCATCCATTCGGCGACATCTTTCATCCCTTCGTGTAGGTCGGCTTTGGCGGTGTCGGGGTCTCTGGTGAGGGAGAGAATCAGCTGGGTGTCAAGGCTCTGGAAAAGACCCCATACATAGCATTTAGATAACGCGTCGGATCTTGACCTGGGCCTGGAAACGAAGGATATGGCTCAGGCTGAGGCATCACCGGACTAGGGCCGATCGGCGCCGACGGTGGAACCAGCGGAGTCGAGGACTCATCCAGAGCTGGAAGATCGTCAACTGGAACCGGAGATGGAGCCGGAGCCGGAGAACGCTCCGGTTAAGCAGCAGGCGATGTCAGGCCAACAGGAGAATCAGGAACAGAGATAGGAGAAGGAGCTACAAAGTCCTTACGACGTCGAGAAGGTGAGGTCGATCTCGGAGCCGCATCCCTGCCCGAGCAATGTCGAGATCCGTGCATCTTCTTTTTCTTATGTTTCTTGGAATTGGAAGCATGCCCCGACGTCTACTTCAACGCCGATCTTGATCTTCTCCGTCCTCTTTTCTCCTTTTTCATCCTGGCGATGAATAACTTGGCCTCCCTTTCCTTGAGAGCCTTTGTGCTCATCTTGCGGCAGCATGAACATCCTTCGACATCGTGATCCGATGAAAGGCACCATACACAGTCCTCATGCGGATCCGTAATCGACATGTGCTTACCGCTCTCCCTGCAAGGCTTAAACCCGGACTTCTTAGTCGACACCTTCAGCTGCAGACAAGAAAGAGAGAGATACCAGCAGAAAATAAAGTATCCAGCTAAAGCTACAGAGAGAGTCCCGAAAACCGTTAGCATCGACGGCGCGGAAAAAGGGAACTGACGTCATCACGCCGACGAGGTCTTCTTATGGATCCGGTGACGTCAGCAGAGCCGTGTCTCTGTGACGTCGTCTTCGACCTCATCGGCGTGTTGTGCTACAAAAGTTTCTGAATGTTGCTGGCGCAGGGGAGGAATCCACTGGCAGATGTATCCATCAGAAACAGAGGGCATAAAAACAAGCAGAAAGGGCAAAACATGGCAGAAGAGGGCAACACAGAGCACTCAGACACTCCCACTCCTGATGGGGAGGAGGATGTGGCCTATCAGCCAGAGTTGCCGACTTCGGAGCGAGAGATCCAGGTTCGAGTCTTGGTGTCGGATCAACATCCTGTGATTCTGGGCAAATCACTTAATTTCCCTGTGCCTAAGGACAGCGCCTGGATACCCTCAAGGGTGATCAGCTCTGCTATACAAATACGCGTTTCGTTTCAGACACGGATTCAGACAGCCACTCAGATGAGATATGTTAGAAATAGCATGGCTAATTACTAGTAAAGAAAGAACAGTTAAATGCTATAGCTTAGTATATCTTCAAGTCTCAGAAACTTTACAAAAAACACTCCCGGAATGGTGCCATCAGTGAGTGAGTGAATATTATATACTCACACACACATATATATATATTCACTGAAAATACCATAGGTTTCAGGGGCGTTATAGTTAGCTGGACTTTTCACTCGTATAAAACCATTGAAATTCCCCTGTTATAGTTAGTTCAGCTAACTATAACTCGCGCGCCCGCAATGCACTGCTGATGACGTCACATATTACATCACTCATGACATGGTCAGTGACATCACTGATGACATCTCAAATGACATCACTGATGACATCATCCAGTGAATGTGTTTTATTCAGAAAATTACATATGTTTTATATATGTATATTTCAAGGTCGATGGAAGAATAAATGGGTATATATGTGTCTAAATGGATGATTTGTTTTTGAAAAATTGATTGTATAACTGACTAAGTGTATCTTAGTGAATACATGGCTTAGTGAGTAATGTTTAAATATGTAAATATCTGTATCAGTCTCTCACTTTGTGTTTAAGTGGCTGCATGGGTTGGTGAGTAGCTACATGAGTGTCTATATAGGTTAATAGTTGTTTTTTTGAGTATCAGTAGGAGTGTCTGAATGGTTCGGTGGGGGGTATTACGTAGTGCATAGGTGCATGTATGAGTGACTCACTGTTTGTATGTCTTGAAGACAGCATGTGTGCAGGTTGTATGGGTGGATGAGTGTGTGCATGGGTGTGTTAGTGAGTGAATGACTGTCTCAATAGTGTCTTTATGAGTAACTACATGTTTTAAACTAGTATATGTGACTATTGGTGTATATACGCGAGTGTATGTGAGAGTGAGAGATTGGAAGAGTTCCTGTATGAATAAATATGTGTTTCTATAAGTGATTGTTTAAAAGACTAAGTATGTGTAAGTTCCTGTAGATGTAAGTGTGGTGGTGTGTGTATAACTGTATATGCAAGTAAATGGATGTTTGATTCTTTATTAGCATGAGTGACTATGTGTGTGAGTAACTCTATGGATGAGTGGCGTTGTGTATCAGGATGTATAGGTGTATGAGTACATATGATGAGTGAGTACATGTATGAGTGACTGTATAGGACTGTTGATGAATGAGTGGATGTGTTTGTGGATATTAGAATTACTGAATAGGTTGTTGTATCTGGTATTGGTATGTCCATTGTTTTGAAAATTTTAGTTTCTATTTTTGAATGTGTGTATCAAAGGTTATATTAGGGGGAGAGGAGGTCTCCCACTCTATCACAAGGATGATGTCATCAGTGATGTCATCAGAGATGTCATCAGTGATGTCATGAGTGATGTCATGAGTGATGTCATGAGTGATGTCATGAGTGATGTCACTGACCATGTCATGAGTGATGTAATATGTGACGTGATCAGCAGTGCATTGCGGGCGCGCGAGTTATAGTTAGCTGAACTAACTATAACGGGGGAATTTCAATGGTTTTGTACGAGTGAAAAGTCCAGCTAACTAGAACGCCCCTGAAACCTATGGTTTTTTCAGTGAATTTTTAAGGTTTTTTAATGCTAATTCCTAACTATAACGTGCCTGAAACCTATGGTTTTTTCAGTGAATTTTAAAGGTTTTTTAATGATAATTTCTAACTATGCCTACAGAGATAGGACATGTGAAGAAAGAAGAAAAAACGCACAGAAAGAAAAAAAGAAATGCAGGAAGAAGCAACAGAAGTCCTCAAAGACGAAGGAAAGTGCAGGAAGAAGGATAACGTGCAGAAAGAACAAACAGAAGAGCAGAAAGAAGCCTTGTTGCAAAATCATCCTGTACCCTCAACTTTTTCAGACGGATACTGGTGGTAACTGAGTCTGACTAACCAGTCCTAGAGCCAGTGCTATGTTAAAAGACACTCAGAATACAGTGAAAACACCTACATACACTAGGGAACACTATGCGTTGGGGTCCCCCTGTGATTAGCATGACCTCCTCTGTAAGCCCCTAGTATATAATGGGACAGGGGATTAAAACTACCTCTTAAAACTCGCCACAGGGCGTGTTTGCACACATCACCTCAGGCCCCGTCCCCTCCCTTCCCAACTGTGTAAACACGCCCTGTGGCCGTTGTAAGTTGGGAGATTAAGTCCCCTTGAATCCTGAGGGTCCCTAGGGTCCAAATAGACCACTAGGTACATCCAGTAAGCACCACTGCAGAGAGGTGTATAAAGGGGCACTGCCTGCACCACCTTTCTGCAACGCAGAGCAGTGGTGCTTACTGGAAGCACCTGGTGGGCTAGTTGGCCCCCAGGGTCCTTTAGGATTGAAAGGGAATTATTTCCCCAACTTAAAACGCGCCACAGGGCGTGTTTGCACACGTCACCTCAGGCCCCGTCCCCTCCCTTCACCACTGTGTAAACGCACCCTGTTGCGTTTTAAGTTGAGAGATTAAGTCCCCTTGAATCCTAAGGGTCCCTAGGGTCAAACTAGCCCACTAGGTACCTCCAGTAAGCGCCACAGAGCTGCATTGCATAGAGGTGTAAAAAGGGGCGTGGCCTCAGAACACCTGTCTGCAACGCAGCTCCCTGGCGCATACTGGAGATACCTGTTGGGCTAGTTGGCCCTCAGGAACCCTCAGTATTGAAGGGGAATGAATTCCCCAACTTACAACTGGCCAGGGGGCGCGCGTTTTCAGAGTGCTGCAAGGAGGGGGTGAGGCCTCCGGCATGATGCCGGTCTTTTATTTATTTAACTTTTTTAAGAAGGAGGGCTGTGTGGCCTCCCTTCTTTTTCTAATTTATTGGCCCTGGGGACCCCATCCCCCAGGGCCTGCACCCTAATTTTTTTTGTTGAAAATTTTTAATTTGGTAGGGGGGCCGCGTGTCCCCCAACCCCCGGGACATGCCCTTTTTTTTTTTTTTTTAGGAGGGGGGCTGCGTTGCCCCCCTCCTCAGGCCACTTATGGCCCCGGGGACCCCATCCCCCGGGGCCGGCCTTTGTTTTTTTATTATTTTTAAAAAATATATATTTATAAAAACACCTAGGACATGCTGGACAAACCGTATGTATCTATCACCATGACGATATGCGTGATATTCATTAAAAGGTGACTATGCATACAATGAATCCACGTGGAATGTATTTACACCGCTAGTGAAGCTCTGACGTGTCTGACGCCCTACCGTGCCTAATCCCGGCGCCCCCGCCGGTGGGAACTCACCAAGTAGACACCCATGTCGTTTATTTATACAAACATGGGTAGCTATTGACGGGCACATTTAATACACATGCACACCAAGCCATTCAAAGGGGATTCGACAAAAATTCGACCAAACTATGCAAGAAACCCCCCTCACGGTTAATAAAACACACATCCACCGCCGGATGTGTAATACTTTTTATTTTACTCTCTGGAAAGGAGACGAACCTCACTTGAGAGTCACAGCATGCTCTTGGCTGAGCCCAATGCTGTGTTACACCCACCAGTGCCCGCCGAGTGCCACACACCTCTGTGTTGTATTCCACCAGCTAGTGCGTATGCTATGACACTCTCTAGCCCATGTGCACTGTAACACCACCCTGTGAATATATGTCATGCCACACTTGCCTTCGCACGGGTTATATTGCCCCATCTAACGTGCCTTCCTCAATGCCTATGTTATAACGCATAGCGCTATGCCATACATATTACAATCTGGAATCCATATCTTTGTCACAGTGCATACGCAACGTTACACTCCCCAGCACATATTTTATATTACAACTTTAGAGACTAGTTCGGTTACACAACACTGCCCTGTGCATATTACACTCCAAGGCACATATCGCATAGCACGCGCTAGTGCCTGTGCTATCTCGCGCTCTCCAATGAATCTGTCATTGCGCACAATGTATTGCATATTATATTTCACGCCCCGGTTCATCTTATATCACACATTTTGGTGCATAGTTTATACCATATACTAGATCTAGTTTTCATTTTCAATCGTGCTCTCAGGACTATGTTCTATATAACACTGCGTCCACCTACCCTTTTCACGGGCATTACATTTTGCGATGGGGGTGGAGGGTCAGGAGGTGTTTCTGCCAAGTGTGCCCGGAGTAACGTCACAAACGTCCTCTTCTTCCTGAATAAAAGTGAGATTATGCTGCATACTTGTTCATATTTTAAGTAGTTCACACAGACACACATTTTAAAAACAATAAAGTTCCTAATACCCACCTTCTCTGAACAGTTATTTTGCTGCCCCATCCACCTCCTCCCTATCCTCTGTTGTCTGAATCCATGGACTAGCCTCCTCCCTCCTGCCATGCATGGTCTGATGTGCTGCCACTGCCCTCCATTTAGCATGATGTACCAGTCCACTCCTCCTGCCCTCCATTGCACAATTCTATGGCCCATCATTGACCTCCTGCTTAGCCTCTGTGCTTAGCTTGCTGCCCCTATTCTCCTTCCCCCTGCTCTCAGATGTCTTTGTGCATGCCCCTGCTCCATCCTTTTTGCCCACCATTTTCCATGGACCTGCCACTCCTATCTACTCGGAGTGTTCTGTTGAGCTGCCACTCCCCTCCCACCTGCCTAGCGTGGTCAGATGACTATAACCTGTCCCTGCCACCTCCACCCTGCCTGTCCACATGCCATGCCCCTATCCCCTTCCTCCTGTCCTCCATGGTCCATTTTACTGCCGCACCCTTCTGCCCTCCCTGGTCTGTTGTGCTGCAACTGCTCCTCCTGCCTGCCCCGCGCGGTCTGTTGTGAGGCCCCTTCCCCTGAACTCTCTGGTCTGTGCCCAGGTCCTGACCCTCCCTTCTATCCTCCATGGTCCTTTGTGCATGCCCCTGCACCCTCCTTCTTGCCCATCATAGCCATTGTGCTGCCACTAACCCTCTCGTTTGCCATGCATGGTCTTCTGTGCTGCCATGGCCCCTCCCACCTTCCCTGTGTGGTCAGCTAGCTGCCCCGGACCCCCTCCCACCTTCCCTCCATGGTCTGTGTGTATGCCATCAGTCTCACTGTTGCTCTCCATGGTGTTTCTTGTTTCTAGTGCCCATCCTGCCTGACCTCCATTGTCATCTTGCTGTTCCTGCCCTGCCCCCTTGCCCCCAGCCCTCTGTTTCCATGTGCAGACCCCTATTCCCTCCCTCCTGGGTTGTCTGTTCCATTGCCCCTGATCCGTCCCTCCTGCCCTTTATGGTCTGTTATGCTGCAGCTTTCTCTCCTGTCTGTCAATTATGGTCAGCTAGCTACCATTGCCTCTTTCCCCTCTGTTATCTGTTGTCCATGTGCATGGACCTGTCCCCTCCCTATTGCTTTCTATGGATTGTTGTGCGGGACTTGTGCTGCTGCAAACCCTGATGCCTGCCCTGTAACATCAGTTTGGTGCACCTCTCCATGTCCCTCCTGTCCTGTTATCCGAGTCCATGTCCCTACCCCAATTTCTCCTGCCTACCATGATCCACTGTACCATACTTGCGAACATTATGAACTTGGTAAGAGGGAGATTTTGAAAAAAAACTGGGGTATTGATTTTCCCCTTTGAGTTACATTGAAAAAGAGGAGATTGTAGACAGGAGACAGATCAAATAAAGCCCATTTGAGCTTAAAAACATTGGACGTTTCCTGGGTGGAACAGGTCTGTTGGCATATATGGTTGTACTACCACTGCCTCTTCCTTCTGCCCACAATGGTCGATTATATTGCCACAGCCTCTCTTGCCAGTCCTGTATTGTTGGTTTGTTGCCCCTGCCCCCCCTTTCCACTGCCCTCCATAGTCTGTTGTGCTACCACTGCCCTTCCTGCCTGCCCAGTGTGGTCAAATTGTTGCCTCTGCACTCTTCTACCTGCCTTCAATTTTCAGAGTCCGTGCCCCTGGCCTCTGCCTCTCAACAGTATCCCATTGAACAACTAGATTGCTAACATTCTATATTTATTACAAAAGTGTGGAACGCCTGACATCATCTTGATGTAATCAAAACTGTAATACCTAGAGCATTTCCTTTAGAAATAACATATATGAGAGGGTCTTATTTGCATCCAAATTATGGTTAGTGCTCTAAAAAACTTAAAATGAGGACATATTTTCTGAGTTTTCAAATAGCGACAAAGAACTTTTAAATTATTTGTAATCTTTATGTTTTTTTATCCAGTTGACCACTTGATTAAATGTTGCACCTAGGGGAGAGGATGTGGTGTTACTTCCAGTGCTGCAGACTTTGCAACTGGGGAACCAGGTTGGAGTTTCTGCTTCAGCTCAACATTCTGTGATTCTGGTCAAATCACTTAATCTCCCCATCTCTACAACCAAAATGAATTTGATCTTGTGTGATGTAACCGATGCTCATGTAAAGCACTCCAATACCTGACAACTCTGTACTATATAAAAGGAGTAGTTTCTTACCTGTAACTCCAGTTCTGTAGTAGGGGTATCTCTGTTATAGTCATAATCTATGAATAGTCCCGCCCATGTGCGGGGACCCCGGAGCAATAAAATATCTCTTAAGGTGTCCTGCATTTGCAAACCTGCAAAGACACTTAAGAGACAGACAAAATAATACAGCCTAATACAATATGGCTGCACTGGCCAGCACTTCATCTGAAGCGAACACAAAAGCCAAAATAAAGTTTAAATGTCATTTTTATTCACATCTGACATGTTCCTTTATTGTATCACACTCCCTTCACCAAAATCCCTTTAAACAATAGAGAGGAAGGGGTGGACAGACAAGCCCTATAGGCTGTCATTATGTGTCTGCTAAAAGGATACCGTGCCTTTAAGGAACTCTCCAGAGACCCCCGGTATCCCAGGATGCACAGCCAAAGCAAGTTACTTTCAGTTCTTTTTGAAGGTGTATAACAGGCCTGATACTGTCAGGTTACTCCACCGGGGAGGAGGGAGGGTCGCTTATGACTATAACAGAGATACCCCTACTACAGAACTGGAGTTACAGGTAAGAAACTACTCCTTCTGTAGTAGGGGATCTCTGTGTATAGTCATAATCTATGAATAGAATGGCAAGCCCATCCCAACCCACAAACAGCGGTAGAGTAAAAACCGAACGCCAACAAATTCCTCAGCGAAGCCTGTCCAACCTGCGCATCTGCCCTAGCATCAGAGTCCAGGCAGTAATGCTTTGTAAACGTATGGACCGACTTCCAGGTGGCAGCCTTACAAATGTCAGCAATTGGAACATTCCTAAGCAAAGCTGTAGTCGCTGCTTTGCCCCTAGTCGAATGCGCTGTAGGCTTACCCCCTAACGTCTTATTAGCTTTCTGATAACAGAGCTGAATACAGGACACAATCCATCTGGAGATGGACTGTTTCGAGGTAGCTAGACCAGTTCTTACTGAACCATAATTTACAAACAGTTGATCCGACCTGCGGATGTCTTTGGTCTTATCTAGATAGAATTTCAACACTCTACGCACATCTAGTGAATGCAGAGACCTCTCCGCCGGAGAGGAGGGATGCTGAAAAAATGTAGGCAAAGTTATCATTTGATTTACATGGAAATCAGATATTACTTTAGGCAAAAACTTAGGATGAGTACGCATCACCACTTTAGAAGCATGGAATACAGTATACGGCTCTTGACAACACAGAGCCTGAATCTCACTTACTCTCCTGGCCGATGTAATGGCCACCAGGAAAGCAGCCTTCCAGGACAAATGCTGCAGAGAAGCCTTATGAATAGGCTCAAAAGGCTCCCTCATCAATCTGGACAGCACCACGTTCAATTCCTATGGTGGAGAAGGTCGTCTAACAGGGGGAAACACCTTACGCAAACCCTCCAAAAAATCTTTAATCACAGGGATTTGAAAAAATGAGGTTTGGGAAGGGCCCTTTCTATACGCAGTCAAAGCTGCGAGATGAACTTTAATAGACTGAAAATTAAGCCCAGATTGAGCTAACTGCAGCAGATAAGGCAAAATAACATCTTCTTTACAGGATGTAGGGTCAATGTCCTTTGCCGTGCACCATAAGCAGAATCTCTTCCACTTATAGGCGTAAGAAGTCCTCGTAGACGGTCTCTTCGGCTCTTTCAAGATCTCCATACAGTCCTGAGGTAGGTTCAAGTGTCCATACTGTACTAGCTCAGGAGCCATGCTGCCAAACTCAAGGACGAGAGATTGGGGTGAACCATCTGTCCTCCGAATTTCGTGAGAAGGTCCGGCCGACACGGCAGGCGCCGGTGTGGCAGAACAGACCGGTGAAGAAGGTCGGTGAACAACCATTGCCTCGGCCACTCCGGAGCAATCAGGATCATCCTGGCTCTGGATTGCGACAGCTTGATCAGCACCACCGGAATCAGGGGAATGGGTGGAAAGGCGTAGAGAAAGCTGTTGGACCAGCTGATCCATAGGGCATTCCCCAGTGTCCCTGGTTGGTAGTACCTGGACGCGAAGTCGCGGCATTTGCTGTTTTCTGCCGTAGCGAACAGATCGATATCCGGAGTGCCCCACTCTGCGAAGACGCCTCTTAGCACGTCGTCGTTTAACACCCACTCGTGATTTTCTTGAACGAGCCTGCTGAGCGCATCGGCTTGGGCATTCTGCACTCCCGGCAGATGGGTTGCCGTGATCGTTAGGTTCCTGGCCACCAGCCAATTCCAGATCGTCTGTGCCTCCCGAGACAGCGTGCGTGAACGGGAGCCCCCCTGCTTGTTGAGGTAATACATGGTAGTAGTATTGTCCGTCTGAACTAGCAGGGAGTTCGTCTTGAAGGAGGGATGGAACGCCTTCAGGGCCAAGTGTACTGCTCTGAGTTCCAAAAAGTTGATGTGGTAAGTCATCTCCGTCTGTGACCACACCCCCTGAATCTGAAGAGGGCCCGAATGAGCTCCCCAGCCCTGGAGAGACGCATCGGTCACTATGGTCTGGACCGGAATATCCTTGTGAAAGGGAGTCCCCTTGCAGACATTCTCTGAGGAGCACCACCATTTCAGAGACTGTAGAGCGTGTTAGGACAGATGAATCTTGTCCTCCCAACGCCCCCGCCTCTGGTCCCATTGATCATCCAGACATTCCTGCAGAGGCCTCATATGCAGCCGTGCATTGGGGGTGAGAAAGATGCAGGAAGCCATCGACCCCAGTAAAGAGGACACCGTCCTCACTGTAGGAGAGCGGGCTGAGAGGAGGTGCAGGGCCTTCCCACGGATCGATAAGCGTCTCTCCTCCGAAGGACACACGCTTGCGTTCAAAGTATTGACTGAGGCCCCCAAGTACTGGAGACACTGCACAGGGATCGGCACGGACTTCGACAGGTTGATGTGCAGTCCCAGGCGATGAAGCAAGGCAGCTGTCCTGTTGAAATGACACTGGGCTTCCTGGTACGTGGAAGCTTTGATCAGCCAATCGTCCAGGTATGGATACACAAACACTTTGTTCTTCCGCAAGTGTGCTGCCACCACTGCCATGCACTTGGAGAACGTCCTTGGTGCAGACTTCAGACCAAACGGGAGTACTGTATACTGGTAATGGTTGTTGCCTACCAGAAACCTCAGGAACTTGCGATGCTTTTGTGCGATCGGCACGTGAAAGTAAGCGTCCTGCAGATCTATGGCGCACAGCCAGTCTCCTCGATGCAACTGAGGGTAAATCTGATGCAGGGACAACATACGGAACTTTTCTCTGCGGATCCACTTGTTTGCTTGACGCAGATCTAGAATAGGCCTGAACTCGTTCTTGTCCTTTTTTCTGACGAGAAAGAACCTGGAGTAAAGACCTTTTCCTTTTTGCCTCAAAGGAACAGTTTCTATCGCCTTCTTCTTTAACAGAACGTCCGCCTCCCATTGGAGCTCTCGCACCATGTAGGGAGAGCGCACTGGTGGAATCTGTGGAGGCGGGCTGGTGAAACGAAGACTGTACCCATTGCAAACAATATTCAGCACCCACTTGTCCTGAGTTATTGTCCTCCACTCTGCCAGGTAGTATGGAATACTTCCCCCCCCACCGGAGCGGGTAACGGATGAGGGGGAAGTGACCTTTCAGGGCTTCGACCCGGCCGGGCCTTTGTTCCCCGACGAGGATTGATGCTGGCCTCTGCCCCTCTGGCGCTTTTGAAAGGACTGCCTCGGGAACTGTTGTTGTTGCTGGTGTTGTTGCTGTTGACCAGACTGACGCCCTTGGCCGCGTTGCTTAGAATAACGCCTGCCATAGGAACGGAATGACCTCTTCTGTACCTTGGGTTTTTCCAACCCCACTGCCTTCAGGGTTAGCAATCTTTTGCTGCGCTTCAGGCTTCAGAGAGGTAAGCCTCAGCCAGGAATGTCTCCTCATGTGTACTCCATGCAAGTACCCATGGGCCGCCAGCAACGATACATCCCCCGCCGCACTGATGATCTGGTTGGAGACCATCATGCCCTCGTTCAACACCTCCTGGAAGTCCTCCCGTTTATCCCTAGGCAGGGAGGCAGCAAACTGTTGCAGGGAGTCCCAAAGCGATCGGTCATAGCGACCCAGCAGAGCGGAGGCGCTGGCAGCCTTCATAGTCGTGGCCGACGTAGAGCACATTCTCCTCCCCAAGGAGTCCATCTTGCGACTCTCCTTATCCGGAGGAGCCGTGGAAGAGGGCGTCGTGGAGTGTTGTTTCCGAGCCGCAACCACAATGACAGAGTCCGGGGGAGGGTCCACCCTGAGGAACGCCGGGTCCGAATCAGGGAAAGAGAGAGAGGAGGAAGAAGAAAAAAGAAGAAAGAAGAAAGAAGAAAGAAGAAAGAAGAAAGAAGAAAGAAGAAAGAAGAAAGAAGAAAGAAGAAAAAAGAAAAAAGAAAAAAGAAAAAAGAAGAAAAAAGGAAAAAAGGAAAAAAGAAGAAAAAAGAAGAAAAAAGAAGAAAAAAGAAGAAAGGAGGAGGAGGAGGAGGAGGAGGAGGCTTCTGAGGCAGCGGCTGAGGGAGAGGCTGCGGAGCTCCATCACTCCTTGCAGGAGAACCCGGACCAGCAGTGTCCGGACTCTCGTCCACCCTTCTCTTCTTGGCGGGCCTGTCCCGTGCTGAAGTAAACGAGGGGGAGCGCCGTCTTCTCCTAGATCCACGACTGGAGATCGTAATCACCGAAGACGTGTTACCAGATATCCTCGACGTCGAACTGAGCGTCGACCTCGTACGGCGTCTCCTCGTCGTTCGGCGTCCCCTCGACGTCGAACGGTGGCCCCTTGACGTCGAACGTCGGGTCGACGGAGAGCCGGAGACGGAGAGCCTCTCGACGTCAACGGTGAACGATGTCTCCTCGACGCCGATCTCCTTCGCCTCGATGGCGATCTGTGCCTCGACGGCGATCTGTGCCTCGACGGCGATCTCCTTCGTCTCGACGGCATTCGCCGGTGTCTCGGCGTCTATGTCGTCGGCGTCGATCCATGAGTCGACGGCGAAGGAGACGAGCGGGGTCGCCTCAACGGCGAGCTGCGCTCTCTGTGGGGCTCGGTACGACGTCGATGGTGTGTCGACGCCGACTGTGGAATCCTCGACGGCGACCTAGTCCTAGGTCTCGCCGGCTCCGCTCTCGACGGCGAACGTCGAGAACGCCGAGATCCAGAGCCCTGGATCGACGGCGAACACACCGGTGCTTTACCTCTCGCCGTCGACGTCGTCGCCTTCGACGTCGAACGCGACCTACCAGCCGGTAGGTGTCGTTTCTGCTCCTTTTTCTGCCCGGAGGTCCCTCCAGTGGCTGAAGCATGGGCAGGGGAAGGGGAATGGGAACCCCCATGCCCCGAAGTCCCACCTGTCCTCTGCTTCTCCTGTCCCTGGAGGCGAATCTTCTCTCTGTCCCTCAGGGTCCTCTTGGAGAAGGTCTTGCAGATGTCACATGTAGCAGGGACATGTGAAGATGATAAGCAGAGGATACAGACATCATGTGGGTCCGTCTTGGCCATTTTCCTCCCACACTCAGGGCATTTATCAAATAAAGCCATGCTAAGAGTGGGTCAAACTGCACCAAATTGCAGGATGCAGTAGAGAAAGGCTCTAGACGTCGAATGAACAAACTTTTCTAACAAAAAAAACAATTTTTAACCAAATAACCACCCAAAAGGGTAGAGCTCAAGCTCCAGGGTCCTGCTAGCAGGAGCCGGAAAAAAGAACTTAAAGTAACTTGCTTTGGCTGTGCATCCTGGGATACCGGGGGTCTCTGGAGAGTTCCTTAAAGGCACGGTATCCTTTTAGCAGACACATAATGACAGCCTATAGGGCTTGTCTGTCCACCCCTTCCTATCTATTGTTTAAAGGGATTTTGGTGAAGGGAGTGTGATACAATAAAGGAACATGTCAGATGTGAATAAAAATGACATTTAAACTTTATTTTGGCTTTTGTGTTCACTTCAGATGAAGTGCTGGCCAGTGCAGCCATATAGTATTAGGCTGTATTATTTTGTCTGTCTCTTAAGTGTCTTTGCAGGTTTGCAAATGCAGGACACCTTAAGAGATATTTTGATTGCTCCGGGGTCCCCGCACATGGGCGGGACTATTCATAGATTATGACTATACACAGAGATCCCCTACTACAGAACTGCAAATACACAAAAAATAAGTGTTTTGCACACTTCTGTCATTGGGCTACATGTGGGCTACATCTGGGTGATATTTGTGCTGCATTTGGGCTCTTTTGTCTCTGGTGGCCATCTTGGGAGATTTATTTGTTATGAAGTTTCCTAATTTCCTCATTTACTGCAGTCTCCTCAGTAGGAAATACTTTCAGTTTTTTACTTTGATTCCATCAAGAAGGCATTCAGATGTGTCACACATTTGCCATAAATTCAGAATGTTAGAACTCTAGTTGCTTATTAGATCACTGTAGTAAAGCTACTGCTCACCAGGTGAGTCTGCTGCTGGTATTGAAAGTGCATGTTTCAGTCTGCATGTCAGAATTTTTTAATGAAATAGAAGAGGATTTGATAAGTCACTCAAAATGTGCCCTAATTTTTCTTTCTGCAGCACTAATCATACTTTCTATAGCAAAATGAACCCCCTCATTTTGTTCCTATCAAGATGGCTTCAGGTGTGCAATAGTTTGTCATAAGTAGGACAGTTAGCGCTCTAGTTGTTCTTTAGAACACTCTGGGAAGCTGCAGTAGAACACAGAGGAATCAACTGACAGTCTCTGCCCTTGTTGGATGTACATGTTTTACTGAGAATGTCAGACTTCATTCTCACATGACTGAGAAAGATCATGTGAATTTACCGAAAATATGCTCTCAGTTTAGCTTATAGATCACCTTCCAAACCTCTGTGGGAAAAGCATGAGAAAATAGTTCCCTCAAACATGATTCATGATATCACAGCAGAAGGCTTTTTCACATGGTAAAATCACCTTACACACCACAATTCCTAAAATGAGTATGGTACCATCAACAAATGATTTATAATGTAACTAAAGTCTTAAAACCTTCTATTAACTGCAATGCTTTTTAATGAGGTGCTATCATGTATATTGGTCCCAAGATGGCTGCCAACACTTCTTGGATGAAGTACTGACAGCCAATCAGATCTCACAATGAGATGTGTGGTTAGGCTCCGCCCAGCTATATTGAATATGCTACTTACCAGTATGCATCTGTTCTTGGCATGTAGGGCTGCTGACATTCATATCTGTGCATAGATCGCCGCCTAGTGTTGGGTCCGGATGTTTGCACGTTGTTGTCCTGGAAGAGTCTTCGAAGTATCACGAGATAGGTGACTCCTCCCCTGGACGACAGTGCGCATGGGCATCCTCTCCATCCTTAGATTGTTTTTCGCCATTGTGGCAGTGATGGAGTAGATGCAGTAAGTGATGACCATGCTATACAGTAATTCTGAGACCTGCAGCTGCTACAGGCGCAGAGGAGGAGGGTGTGCGATATGAATGTCAGCAGCCCTACATGCCAAGAACAGATGCATACTGGTAAGTAGCATATTCAGTTCGAGGCATGTGGGCTGCTGAATTCATATCTGTGCATAGAATACATAGCAGTACCTCCTATTAGCGGCGGCTACCCGTGCCAGCTGCAGCAGTCTGAAAAAGAGTTTTGAGAACAGCCTGTCCTACAGCTGCCTGCTGTTTTGAGTGTACATCTACGCAGTAGTGTTTGGTAAATGTATGTATAGTGGACCATGTGGCTGCTCTACAGATTTCCTGTAAAGGAATGTTTCCTAGGAAAGCCATGGACGCCCCTAACTTTCGTGTTGAGTGGGCTCGTGGGGGAATCGTTAATGTGCGTTTAGCTTTTTGATAGCAAATTTGAATACATTTAACGATCTATCTGGCTATCCCTGCTTTGGAAATGGCGTTGCCCTTGTGTTGTGGAGAAAAGGCAACGAAAAGTTGTTTTGTTTTCCTAAAGTCTTTAGTTCTGTCTATATAGTACATGAGGGCCCTCTTTACATCTAGTGTATGGAGCATTCTCTCTGCGACATTTTGTGGACTTGGAAAGAAAACAGGCAGTTCAATAGTTTGATTCATGTGGAACTGCGATATCACTTTGGGTATGAATTTGGGGTTGGTACGTAGTGCAACTCTGTTTGCGTGAACCTGTATGAATGGTTCTTGAATGGTTAGTGCCTGGAGTTCACTAACTCTTCTTAACGAAGTGATTGCCACTAAGAAAGCTACTTTCCAGGTGAGGAATTGAATCTCACATGAATGGAGAGGTTCAAAGGGTGGACCCATTAATCTGGTGAGGACCACATTGAGGTTCCACACCGGTGCCGGTGGGTGTCTTGGGGGAATTACTCGTTTGAGTCCCTCCAGGAAGGCTTTGATGGCAGGCACTCTGAATAAAGAGAGGTGCTGCCTGTTCTGAAGATAGGCTGCTATCGCAGTTAAATGGATACGTATTGAATTGTATGCCAGATTGCATCGGTATAAGTGTAAGAGGTAACGGATGATGTTTTGAATGGATGCGTCTAGCGGGTTAATGTCATTGTTGTTGCAGTAAATGACAAACCTATTCCATTTAGCCGCGTAGCAAGCTCTGGTAGTGGGTCTTCTGGCCTCCTTGATATCCATACAGTCAGGTGGCAGGTTTAGGTAGCCAAACTCTAAGACTTCAGGAGCCAGATTGCCAGGTTCAGCTGTTGCGGATCTGGGTGCTGAATTTCGCCATGGTTCTGCGTTAAAAGTGCGGGTTTGATCCGCAGCCTTTGATGCGGCACCACGGAAAGTTCTAGAAAGGTGGTGTACCATGGTTGGCGCGCCCATGTTAGAGCAACTAGGATGAGTGTCAGTGAGTGTTGTCACAGTTTGCGTGCCATTAGCGGTATCAATGGCGCCGGGGGAAAAGCGTACGCAAATCTGCCGGACCAGTTCATCCATATCGCATTGCCCTGTGACTGTGGATGTGGGAGCCTGGCGGCAAAGTTTTGGCATTTTGCGTTTTCGTTTGTGGCGAATAGGTCTATCTCTGGATGACCCCACTGTTGGAAGTACGGTTGGAGTACTGACGGATGTAGCTCCCACTCGTGCATCTGGTGGCTGTGTCTGCTGAGCAGATCCGCCATCTGGTTGTCCTTGCCGGGGAGGTGTTCCGCCATGAGGAATATGTTCCTCTGAATGGCCCACTTCCACATGCTCTGTGCCAGATGAGACAACTGTGGAGAGTGTGTTCCTCCCTGCTTCTGTATGTAGTACATGGCAGTCATGTTGTCCGTCCGGATCAACACGACTTTGTTGCACAAGTGTACTTTGAATGCCTTCATGGCTAGGAAGATTGCCATCAGTTCCAGAACGTTGATGTGCATCTTCCTTTGTTGTGTCGTCCATAGTCCCTGCACTGTGTAAGTGAGTACATGAGCTCCCCAGCCCTGGAGAGAGGCGTCCGCTGTCAGTATTATCTGTGGAACCGGCTCTTGGAACGGTCGGCCCTTGCAAAGGTTTTGTGGATTCCAACAATGCAGAGAGTTGTATGCCCGACAGCTCACCAACACTAGGTCTTTTAACCCCTTGTGTGCCCATGACGAGCTGGACTCGTCATGGGCCGCGGTTGCGCTGTGCCCATGACGAGTCCAGCTCGTCATAAACCCCGCCCGCTAATGTAACGGCCGGCACAGGGCGGGGAAAGGGCGTGGCACACAAGGGGTTAATTGCCCGTGAGCCTGATTCCATTGACGTGCCAAGCACTCCTGAAGCGGGCGCATATGAAGTCTCGCGTGCGGGACTATGAAAATGCAGGAGGCCATCATGCCTATCAGCTGCATGAACACTCGCGCTGGAAGGGAGTGTTGAGGTTTGAACTTAGCGATCAGCAGTTGCATGCTGTTGATCCCCACTAAATTCGGCTGAGCTGTGGCTGCCAGAGTATCTATGGTCGCGCCCAGGTACTGTCGTACGTGTGCGGGTTGGAGATGTGATTTTGGGTAATTTAGTGAGAATCCCAGACTGTGAAGAAGGTGAATGGTGAGGGACATGTGGCTGGCACATTGCTGGGCTGACTTTGCCTGAACAAGCCAGTCGTCCAGGTAAGGGAAGACGTGAATGTGTTGTCTCCGTAGATGTGCCGCCACAGTCGCTAGGCATTTGGAAAAGACCCTGGGTGCTGTTGTGACTCCGAAGGGGAGAACCTTGAACCGATAGTGATGGCCTTGAATAGTGAACCTGAGATATTTTCTGTGTGAAGGGTGTATGGGTATGTGGAAATACGCATCTTTTAGGTCCAGTGTGGCTAGGAAGTCTCCCTGACTGAGCAGCGGGAGAACCTGCTGTAGGGTGAGCATATGTAAATGCTCTGAGAGAATGTATTGGTTGAGGGGTCTCCGGTCTAGTATAGGTCTGAGCGACCCGTCCTTTTTTGGGATTAAGAAGTACAGAGAGTACACCCCTGTCCCCTGCTGGTTGACGGGCACGACCTCTATTGCACCTTTTTGCAGCATACTTAGCACTTCCTGCTGCAATAACGCCAAGTGCTCTACGGACATAGGACGGTGCTTTGGCGGTATGTTGGGTGGAGTGGACGTTAATTCGAGACAGTAACCGTGTAGGATAATGTCCCTGACCCACCTCTTCTGGTGATGGTTTTCCACGTGGACAGGAACCGCTGGAGTCTCCCCCCGACAGGTGTTAAGTGGTCGGGGGGCAGGGAGAGGGCGTCCCTGTTTGTTTTTGGGTGAGGACCTGGTGTTTCCGTAACCACGTCCTCTGCCCTTGGTGCTGGAGCCACGATATCTACCTCTGTTGGTTTTATCATAGGTACTCCGTGTGCCTCCTTTAGTGTATTGCTGCTGTGACCCCTGGCCTCTAGCTGCTCCTCTATTCCCAGGGCGACGAAAGGAGCCACTACGAAACTGCTGCGTCTGCAGAGCCCCCATTGATTTCGCAGTGTCAGTATCTTTTTTAATTTTCTCGAGGGTAGTGTCAACGTCAGGGCCGAATAAGTAGTCGGGGTTGACTGGTTGATTTAAGATGTTGTTCTGAATCTCCGGCTTGAAGCCTGAGATTCTCAACCATGCGTGTCGTCTCAACATGACGCTTGTATTGATTGCCCTTGCTGCTGTGTCGGCAGCATCCAGGGCGCACTTGATGGATGCATTGGTTAGGAGTTGTCCCTCTCTGATGAGGAGCTCCGCTGCCTCTTTGTATTCATCTGGCAAATGTTGGAGTAGTGATTCTAGTGTGTCGTAGTGGGAACGATCATAACGGGCCAGGAGTGCCTGTGTGTTGGCAATGCGCCAGATGTTTGCTGCTTGTGCTGCAATCCTTTTGCCTGATGTCTCCAGCACTTTGGACTCCTTGTCTGGGGGAGGAGCATCACCTGTTTGCGAATGGGCTCGTTTGCGAGCGTTAGCAACTACCATGGAGTCCAAAGGTAACTGACCCCTAATGTACATAGGGTCTCCGGGTGCAGGCTTGTATTTGTTTTCAATCCTGGGGTTTAGCACCCGTGCCCTGGTTGTTTCCTTAAAAATGTCCTTTGCAGGTTTGAGAACTCCTTTCAACATGGGCAGAGTTTTGACCGTTCTTTCGGAAGAAGCGAAAGTGTCCACCAAGAAGTCTTCTTCAACAGTGTCAGAATGGAGTTCTACTCCATGATTGGCAGCAGCCCGTTCTATGAGGGCATTGAAGGCAGCAGTGTCCTCTGTGGGAGATGTCTTTGTGCTGTAAAGCTGCGTGTCATGGCTATCTGGCGCGGTACCCTGGTCTGTAGGGTCATCCCATGCCTGATCTGGGTCTTGCAGATGCTCATCAGGATCGACATCCCCAGGGTAGGTGGTATCATCTCCCATATAGTCCTCTACTGCGTCTGTCTCTGAAGGCGTAGGAGAAAAGGACTGGGGATCCTGATAGGAGGGTTGTAAGCGTTCATGAAGAACTGGTTCCGACCCCGCTGGCAATTTGTGCTTGAGAGGTATTCTGTAGGAGTCCAAGCCCCTCTCTGGCGAGATCTACCGCTTGCGGAGCATCAGTTTACCAGTGTTGGCGTCGATGAATTGTGGCTGTGAAGGCTCAGAATCTGTGTGTCATGGAGACGGGGACTGTGTCTGGCGGACACGTGTTCGGATCTCGAACATCTTCGGCGCCGTGGACGGCGGCAAGCCAAAAGTGATGTTGGTTGGCGCCAAGGGTGCCGTTGAAGCCTTGTGCGGGTCGGGGCCCGACGTGGATCGGAGGGCTGCCCGTTCCCTGATGCGTTGCAACGACGCCGCGACTTGTTGGATGGAGAACGCGGAAGGCTCTTTGGAACCGGTCGGCACCTTGGAGGTAGGCGTCGACTGCTTCGGAGCCATGGTGTCATCGATCCGAAGAGAGGTATCGACGGTCGTTGGAGTAGACGACTTGGCGTGTGCCGCTGTCTTCGACGTCGACGCAGATGGGTCGGCCATTTTGACTTTGGTGGTCGGGGCCGACGGTTTCGGTGCCAGAGGCCGAGGCGCTTTGGGGGGTCCGAGGGCCTTTTTCTTCGGGTCGGCACCGATATCCGCAGCAGTGAGTTCGGCGCCAAAATCCCTTTTACTGCGTACGGGGCCGACGGCCTTGGCTGGCGTCGAAGGCGTGGAGGGCTTAGAGGCCTTCGAGCCGATTACAGTCAGTTTCACTTTTGGTTTCGGTGGAACTGGTGCGACGATTGGTTTCGGTTTCGCCGAAGGGAACCCAGTCGTATTTGTTAACAATGGCTCGTGCGGGATGTTGGAGGCCGGGCCGGAAGGCGGGGCCGAAGAACTTAGAGACTGATCTCGGGTAAGGCCCGGAGGCGATCCCTCGACCTGAGCCTTATGATGACGCACTTTGTCGGACTCCGTATCGACGGGTGGGCCTGGCTCTTCGCTAGAGCTATCTTCTTCGGCCCCAAAGGCCTCATCGTAGTCTCCTACCTCGTTGATGACTTCTTCCCTTTGAAAAAGCACCTCATCGTCGTCTTCCGATCAGGAATCGTGTTCGGAAGCGGGGCTGGAGTCTACTTCTTCCACGCTCTCGGCGTCCTCGTCTTCGGTGCTGAAGATGTTGGCCGGGGCAGGCGCCGATTGCTGCGCTTCTAATCTCGCCGCCCGTCGATTCCGGAGAGTCTTTTTCGATCGGAATCGGGCACAGGCCATACATTTCGACTCATCGTGATCCGGTGAGAGACATTTGTTGCATACCGGGTGGACGTCGATGTGTGGGTATTTTGCGTGGCATAAAGGACACCGTTTGAATGGAGTCCTCGATTCCATTGTCGATGGAAGTTCGATGTTCGGACCAAAGGGATCCGAAAGGCTGGAAGAAGGTTCTACAGTAGTAAAGAAACTAGTCGATACCGAACGGGAACAGTACCGACGAAAACTAAAGGCCTTTTGGCCTTAGACTGAATTTTCCTAACTTGAGCTAAGATAAGCACATCCGAACCCAATGGCGGAAAAAAACAATCTAAGGATGGAGAGGATGCCCATGCGCACTGTCGTCCAGGGAAGGAGTCACCTATCTCGTGATACTTCGAAGACTCTTCCAGGACAACAACGTGCAAACATCCAGACCCAACACTAGGCTGCGATCTATGCACAGATATGAATTCAGCAGCCCACATGCCTCGAACCTATCTTTTTAACTCTAATTTTCTCAGGAACTACTGAACGGATTTACACCATTTAAGCAAAAGGCACGAGTCTGAAATGAGGACTACCTCTTTGCCAAATTTGGTGTAATTCCATTCAGCAGTTCGGGCTGTAGCTGCGTCAACAGGTCCTATGGGAAAATGCATGGGGAAAACGCGTTTTTGGACCCCCTTTTTTTCTCGGCCCCCGCTTGACGAATCACTGTGAAATTTTCAGGATAGGAGCGGACCGGAGCTGGCCAACAGTTTGGAAAATTTCGCGAAGATTCGTCAATCGGTGCCAACGTTATTCCAAATAGAATGTTGCGGATTTCCTATGGAAAATAGGTCCTAACTATAACTACCTACTGGCGACTGCTTTGTCTGCTGTGGGTGTGAAATCGGGTGAAGGGGCAGAAGGAGTAGTTCCCCAGTCTGAGTCTGCAGAGGTGGAGATTGAGGGTAGAGAGAATAATAGTAAAACCACCAATCCTGTGCCTAATACTGAAGTCCAGCTAGCACAGTTAATGGCATCCAATGGAACTCTGGGAGATGTAGTCCCAATTGTATCGATCAGCGAAAAAAACAAAGGCTAAAGCATAGTTATAGTTAGGAAAACTTTATTCTTTCTATACAAATCCAATTGAAACTGGGCACACATTCAAAATTTTGAAGTTATGGCGGCAAGATGGCGGCCGGTCACTCGGCTGAGTGAGCTGGGCGTACGCTCTCTCCCTGTCAACTATCCCGATCGCCGATTATCTTTTGCTTCTGGGGAGGAGAATATGTGAGCTCCCTCATCTGGACGCGACAATCGAAGACACTCAAGATATTGTCGGTCATGTTGTGGGGGTCGTCGCTGCTATGTAATCGACTTACTAGCAGGATCCTGTCTCTCTGGCTCGGCTCTTCTGCGTACTGCTCCGGCCATCACTGCTTGTCTCACCGGTTTGGATATTCCTGTAACAGTATGCCTCCGAAAGCGCCGGGGAGGAGCTCAGTGGCAGCAGGGAATCGTGCGCAGGCAGCCCAGGCAGCTGCTCCGGGGAAATCGACTGGCACAGAAGTGGAGTCGCCGGTCTCTCAGGCAGACATGTCAGCTGCTGGGGGCCTGGATCATAGTGAGGTGGCGCCCACAGCACCGGCAAAGACTTGGCGGACTCTTCCTGCAATGTTTAAGGCACAAACTGGCAAAGTGAAGACCCCGCTGGGAAAGAAACAATGTGGACAGCCGGCGCCTCCATCCTCTAAGCCCCTGGACGCTTTGGTTGTGGAGAAGGTAGATGCTGTTCTGGTACCTGCGGGGCCAGCTTTGTCTGCTGTGGGTGTGAAATCGGGTGAAGGTGCAGAAGGAGTAGTTCCCTGGTCTGAGTGAGTCTGCAGAGGCAGGGATTGAGGGTAGAGAGAATAATAGTAAAACCACCCATCCTGTGCCTAATACTGAAGTCCAGCTAGCACAGTTAATGGCATCCAATGGAACTCTGGGAGATGTAGTCCCAATTGTATCGATCAGCGAAAATGGGGCCTCTTTAGAACCAAAAATCAATGGACTCCTTCCCCAGAGTGCTCTGGTTAATCATAATGGAAGCGCAAGAGACTTAGAAGGGGGAGCCAAATTCTATTCCTTGTCCGAGTATACTGGTTCATCGGAGGAGGAAGGATCGAATAAAGACTGGACTGATGATGACAGTGAGCTCTGTGACTGGCGAACCAATGATGTACTAAGGGCAGAAGTTTCGCCCCTTGGTCCTCGTACAGTTCAAGTACGAAGCCAAGTTCACTGGTATGGGATTATTCCTTTTCTACACAATCTGGCTTGAGGGGTCACCCCACAGATTTGGGGGGGGCTAGCGGGCCTAACCCCTCCCAGCCGCCCCCTGTAGAGATGACACTCTCGATTATCTACCAAACTATCATGACCCATCGTGAAGAATCTCGTCAGGAGAGTGCGCGAACCCAGGGTGCATGTCGGAGGATGCAAAATTCAATTCGTAGAGTGGCCAAAACATGCTCTGACATTGCTTCTAGGATTGTTGAGGCTGAGGAGAGAATCTCCACCTTGGAAGATGAACTGTTTACTCAGAAGGGTATCACAGATCTCATTAAAATGCAAAGGGAGGATATGCTCTGGAAGATAACTGATCTTGAAAATAGGGACAGGAGGAACAATCTCAGGATTCTTGGCATTCCTGAACGGAGTGAAGGGTCGGACGTCAGGCAGTTTATTGTGGAACTATTCACCGAAGCGTTTCCCGATATTAAGCAGTGGGACTGGCGACTTGAAATTCAGCATGCACATCGCTTTCCATTTAAGCAAAGGCAGAGGTCTACCCAGGCCGAGGATAAGCCTCGTGCAATACTAATATGTTTGAATAATTATCTAGCCAGGGAGAAGATCTATGACCTAGCTAAACCAGACAGGAAGCAGACAGGGAAAGGTTGCGAATTTTTGGTCAGACCAGATCTCTGCCCAGCAACCGTGGAGCGGAGGTGGCAGCTCCGCCAGTTAATAGCACCCTTTCAGTTGAAAGGGGCTCAAGCATTTTTACTTTTTCCCTATAAACTGAAAAAATTGTTCATCAGGGTCAGACCAAATTTTTTGCTTCTGAAAAAAGGTAAAGGAGTTCCTGAATGCAATTTAGTCACTGATCTTTGTTTGCTTTCAGATGTTTCTCTTTTCCAGGAGCACAGGTCTTTTGAGGCGGGTATGGGCCGATTGTATGGGAAAATTGCTGTTTTTCTTTGGGATTTTTTTCCCTTTTTGTTTTTGGTTTCATTAGGCTCATCCCCATATAGTTGTTTACGGTCGGGGGGAGGCCCCCGGGAGAGAGCGGGGTGTACCAGCTCTTTCTCATCACAAGGACTTCGGTGCTGTTGCCCTATAAGGGGGGTGGGCGGGTTCCGGGGTGGGCGGGTGGTGGTGTTGAAGGGGGGGGGGGGGTTAGGTCTGAGGCAGGGGGAGGGTTGGTGGGGGTTCACCAAATGCTTGAATTTGAGTCTGAGTCGTAGTACTTACTGTGTTTTCTTTAGGTTTTGTACACTTTTAGAATATCGGTTCAAAATTACTATCGTTATACAGTGGAGATCAGGTTTCTTTTCGAATTCAAATGGGGCAGGGTTAGCGGTGTCTATGTTCTTGAAACATATGTGATCTTAAAGACGGCAAAAAAAAGGGCCCTTTTTTCTAAAATTGTTCACGCTATGCAAATAGAAGTACTTTGTCTACAAGAGACACATATGCCCTGGGACAAACGGAGCTATCTGAAAATCCCCGGTTATGATTTAATTGGATGTTCTCAACAGACGTCTATGATCAGAGGGGTGGCCATTTTGTTGAAACAGGGGGTTGGATTTTGTAGTAAAACCTGTCAGGATAGTGCAGGCAGATGGGCAATAGCTGAATTAGTGGTTAACAATAGATCTCTAACTATCTGCACTATATATGGCTCAAATCTAGACGATCCGGAGGTGCTAAATCATCTGAATCTAGAATTAGCATTGTGGCCAACCCCAATCTGTGTTTGTGGAGATATGAATATTAGTCTGCCTGGGGATTTCAACTTAGCCGGGGGTCATAAAAAATATTTGGGTAGGAAACCCAGGGTCTTTAGGGCTCTTCAAGCATTAATCCAAGAACATTGCTTGTCTGACCTTTGGTATCGCCATAATAAGGATCAAGATGGTTACACATACTATTCTGCCCCTCTTAATAAAATGGTTCGCTTGGACTATTTTTTTAGGTCGGACCAGGTAGCAGAGGTGGCTCCCATCTGTGCCCCCCCAGGAATTCTATCTGATCATAATCCTTTGATTGTAGAATGCCCCTCTTCTCGTAGGGCCAGTGTCCCTAGGACCTGGACATTTGAAAGGAAATTGTTATTGGAGCAGGCCTACCAGGATCATATGAGAATGTGGTTAATTGAGTTCTTAAACATTAATAGGGGCACTACTTCCAACAGTATAGTCTGACACGCTCAAGGCTGCAGTACGTGGGGAGACCAAAAGCTTTGAAGCCTTTTGGCGGAAAACTGTACAGGAGCAAATTAAGGGGCCTATCGAGGAGCTTGGTTTGGCAGAGATGGAATTAACACGCATAATTAAGGAGGGTCTCGATATAGCTCAAAGTCGGCAATCTGTCGCTATAATCCAGTCTAAACTTCTGGAATTTTTCGGGCAGGCTTTGGCTGCTAAATACCTGCAGTACCGTTCGATGATCTATGAATTTGGGGGAAAATCTGGCAGAATCTTAGCGAAACGGCTTCAGCAGAAGAGCTTGGTTAACCGTATTATCAGAATTCAAGATCACCAGGGTAATGTTCATGATACACCGGAGGGTGTCATGGGGTTTTTTCAGGAGTTTTATACTATACTCTATACAGAGGAGAATCCTGGCTCTGATATCGAACCTAAAGCCCGGGGTTTCTTTCAGGACATCGATACCCTCCAAGTTACAACTCAGCAGAACGAAGATCTCTCTGCCCCAATCGAGTGGGAGGAGGTTGAGCTGGCAATTAAATCACTTGCTAATGGTAAGGCCGCTGGTCCGGATGCCATCCCGGTGGAATTTTATAGGGCATTCCTCACGGAGATTCGGCAGGACATTTTATCAGTCTTCAGGACATCACAGAGGGGTATTATACCGGACTCGTGGCGTCAAACCACGATTGTTCTTTTTAAGAAGAAAGACAAGCCAGAGCTAAACCCCTCATCTTTTCGACCTATTTCCCTGATAAATACAGATAGTAAAATATATTCTAAAATTCTATCTACCAGACTGGCGCTGGTAATTATTCCATTGGTTTCACTGCGCCAGCATGGCTTTATCCCGGGCAGGAACACGGCCGACCATGTCCGGCGGGTCATTGCACTCCTGGATTGGGCTCAAGTGACTGGCTCCCCCCTCGGAGCGATCCTGTTGGACGCCGAGAAGGCGTTCGACAGGGTCGCCTGGGGGTTTCTATGGGCAGTTCTCCGCTGGAAAGGCTTTAGTAACCACAGTTCATTCGGGCCATTCAATAGCTGTACATTTCTCCAGTGGCAACGCTGCGTATTTCTGGCCTAGTCTCTGCGTCCTTTAACATCAGCAGGGGCACTAGGCAGGGGTGTCCCTGCTCGCCCCTGCTCTTTGCTCTGCACATTGATCCCTTCCTTAGTAAGATTGAAGGCACTGTTGATATTTTTCCGGTTATGGTTAATGTAACAGAGTATAAGACGCTGGAGTAAGCAGACGACATCATAGTCCTTACCAGGCCTTCTTTGATTTAAAGACTCTAGCAGAACAGTTTGGTCGGCTGTCAGGTTATAGGCTCAATGTCACAAAAACACAGGTTATTCAAACATCTGCTATGGGTCCCCTCCCAAGTACCCGTGGGTTCCTGAAGCAATTTATCTAGGGGTCAAAATTACTGCCCTAGTCGGCAATATCCCAGATCTTAATAGCCTTCCGACTATTGAATCAGTTAACTCTAAGTTGGGAAGACTGGATAATCTACATCTTTCTTTATATGGTCGATGCAATGTTCTTAAAATGTTGGTCCTCCCAAAGTTCTTATACCTATTTAAGACCATCCCACTGGAGTTTTCACAGCAAAGCTTGGCTAGGGATGAAAGGATTTGTTATAGATTTCTCTGGGGATACCGCCGGCCACGCAGAGCTGCCAAATGGATGTGCCTTTCTAGAGATCACGGTGGTTGGTCAGTCCCGAATTTCATATTATATTATTGGTCCGCCATGCTTCAACATTTTGGGCTGCCATTGTTGGGCGACAGTGCTAAGGTCCCGATCGCTAATAGACCCACTATTTATGAACTAGGAGCTGGGGGATGCTGCTAAGGGGGTTTTGACGCAGATTTTAGAGCCAAGTTACTTTAAGAAGACAAAGTTTAAGGTCATTGGGGCTATGTTCTCAGTTTGGCGTAAAATTCGTCGTAAAAGGTCAATTTCAAATATTAACTTCTATACTCCCTTTACGGCTGCTCGACTCCTGCCTGCTATTTTTCAAGATCAGGTTATCTATAGGTGGCAGTCATTGGGGTTGGGAGTCATAGGTGACCTAGGCATTGACGGACAAATGGCCTCCTTCTCCTTCTTAAAGGATACGATTCATCTTAGTACCCATGACTTCTTCAAATATCTGCAGATCAGAAGTTTCATAGATAAAATGCAGCATCAAACCTCCAACCTCTTTGACAAGGTTACTCTATTTGAATTAATTCAAAGAAAGGCTAGAATTGGGACATTGTATCAATATTTGCTAGCTGGTCTTCCCGATGATCTTGCACTACAGAATGCCAAATGGGAAGGCAAATTGGGTAAGACTGGTGTGGATATATGTTTGGCATTGGAGTTAGCAAGCTATGCCTTAGTGTCTGGGAGTCTGCGTACCCAAAGCTATATGGCACTATTCGATTTATATTATACACCGGCAAAAATTGCAAAATGGGGGGGGTTGCATGGGCAATTGCTGTGCCAGATGCAGGGTTCAAGCTGCTAACGACCTACATATGTTTTATTTTTGTCCAAAGTTGGGGGTTTTCTCATCTGATGTTGAGTGTTTTATAAACTCTATGTTTAATATTCCGTTCAGTATTTCTCCTCAGATTGTGATAATGGGGTGTGAGGGTATTGCCCCGGTCGGAAGGACAAGGCATGTCTCTGCCTTTCTGTTTATAACAATGTCTTTAATCCGGCTATGTATTACATCACAGTGGCTTAGTTCCGAAGCCCCTACTTTCTTTAACTGGAGATCCCGGATTCTTGCTCTGCATAATCTGGAGTCTTCAGTTTATCTGAGGCGGGGTAGAAGGAGGTGTGAGTTGGGCCATAAGATTTGGGCTCCATTGGAGGAGTGGCTCAGGCAATTAAGGGGGGGGGGGGAGGGGGGAAGGGGAAAGGAGAGAAAGAAAGAAAAACCCTTTTTTTTTTGTAAAAGTCCTGCCCATTGTTTGTTTTCCCCACTGTATATGCTTTGGAATGTATGGATTCTAGTGGTTTTTTCTAAACAATCTCAGTTTGCTGTAGTAGTTTGTGTTAGTATGTCTACTACGACTTCTCTCTTTTTTTTTATCTATGTACTCTTGTCAAGCATTAAAAAACATTTTAATAAAAAATGAAGTTCTAACTTTTATTTATAATTTAAGCTCAACCTTCAAATTACTACAACTCACACACCTCCGTTCACGGTATTGTCAACTCCCTAGCCACACTACATTAACCTCTTCGCTGCGGCCCAAATTCCGCCGCAGCGTGCTGAACATTCCAATTGCGTGAGTGGTCATGACGGCTCCCGGCCGTCGTGCGCACACGCCCACCGTGACTCATGACGGCCGGGAGCCGTCATGAGCATGGAAGAGGTTAACTATAACTTGCCGCTCTATCATGCACAGTGTTCTCACAATTAGTGTCATTTGTGATGTCTTAAGTGTTGTAACTAACGCTATACTTTTGACATATTATAAATGACGTAATATGAAAGGGTAAAAGCTGAGCATCGTAAAGGTGCGAGTTATGGCATCAGAGTGGCTTGTCATACAGTGTCTTAGAGTGGAGGGGATTGACTGGAGTAGCATGGAGTGTCGAAGATGGGTGGGGAGTGTGGAGTGGTGTGTTGTAGAGTGAACTGGTGTGTCAGAGCGGAGTGGTGTGTTGTGGCGTAGAGTGGGGTAGATTGTAGTGGCATGTCAGAGTAGAGTAGAGAAGAATGTCGGAGAGTGTCTTCAAGTGGATGTGCGTATAGGGAAGTGCCATAGAGTGAAGTGCATATGGTACGGTGGAGTGGGGTGTGATAGGGTAGATTGGTGTTTCATTAAAAGGAGTGGAGTGGCATACAGTGGAGGTGCGCAGAGTGGCGTGGCACAAAGTGGCGAGGCGTGGCGCAGAGTGGAGTAGCGCGGCGCAGAGTGGTGTGGAGCGGCGTGGTGTGGAGCGGCGTGGTGTGGAGCGGAGTGGTGTGGAGCGGAGTGGCGTGGTGTGGAGCGGAGTGACGCGGTGCAGATGACGTGGCATGGAGTGGCGTGGTGCAGAGCGACATGGCATGGAGTGAAGTGGTGCAGAGTGGAGTGGCGCAGCAGAGAATGGCGCAGCAGAGTGGCGCGGCATGTGATAGTGAAATTACGTGTCAGATTGGAGAGCGCAGAGTGGAGCGCTGCCGAGTAGCAAGTCGGAGAGTGGAATGGTGTGCAATGGCTAAGCATATAGGAGACTAGAGTGTTGTATAGTAGAGTGGTGCACTGTGTTAAGCGGAGTGGCATAGTGTTGTAGAGTCGAGCGGAATACATTTTGTGTACAGTGGCATGGAGTATTGTAGTACAGTGGTGTATAGTGCCGTAGTGTGTTACAGAATAGAGTGAACTAAAATGGTGTGGAGTAGGGTGTTACTGAGGGAAGCAGAGTGGGATAGAGTGCACTGGAGTTTCTAAAAGAGGCACAGAGTGGCATCGCATGGAGCGCAGTGTCAAATCATAGAATGGAGTGATGTGGAGTGGCGTGTAGTAGAGTGGAGTAGCGTGTCGTGAGTGGTGAGTCGTAAAATGGAGTGGGGTGTCGTAGAATGGGGTGGGGTGTCGTAGAGCGGAGTGGGGTGTTTTGGAATAGCTTGTTATACGGTTTGTTTGTGAGGCACAGCGTGGGGCAGAGCGTTGTGGAGTGGCAGACCGTAGTGGCATGTTGTACAGTGGAGTGGCGTGGCGTGGCGTGTCAAAGTTGTGTGTCGTACACTGTTGTAGAATGGATTTGATTAGGGCAGAATGAAAGGGAAAAGAGTGGAGTGGCGTGTCACAGAGTGGTAAGGTGGAGTGGCATAGAGTGGAGTCGAGTAGAATGGCATGGAGTGTTGTGGAGTTGGGTGTGAGAGTAGAGAAGCATGTCAGAGTATTGTGGCGTACAGTTTCGTTACGAAGTGTTGTGGTGTACTGTGTCACTATGCAGCATCATGGCATATAGTGGCGTGTCATACAGTGTAGTGGCATATGGTACAGTGGAGTGGCGTGTGATAGGGTGGAATGGCGTGTCAGACTGTAGGGTGTCGCGGGGCGGCATGTTGCCATGGGGCATAGGGTTGAGTAGAGCATTGTGAAATGGCATAAAGTGTAATGGAGTGTCGTACAGTAGAGTGGAGTGGCGTACGGTTTCTGAGAGTGGTAGATTGGAGTGGCGTAGAGTGAAAAGGGGTGTCGTAGACTGGAGTGGCATGTGGTAGATTGGACTGTCGTGGAGTGGCTTGTTGTACAGTGGAGTGGCGTGTCATACAGTCGAGTGGACTGGCATGTCAGAGTGGTGTGTGGTACAATGTCTTAGAGTGAACTGGGATGGCATAGAGTCGTGTGGCGTGTCACTGAGTGAACTGGGATGGCATAGAGCGGAGTGGGCTGTCGTAGAGCGGAGTGGGCTGTCGTAGAGCGGAGTGGGCTGTCGTAGAGCGGAGTGGGCTGTCGTAGAGCGGAGTGGGCTGTCGTAGAGCGGAGTGGGCTGTCGTAGAGCGGAGTGGGCTGTCGTAGAGCGGAGTGGGCTGTCGTAGAGCGTAATTTAAAGATACCTAGCGAGAAAATTACTGAACGGATGTGGATCAAGTTATTTCCTGAAGAGGGGAAGACTTATGGAGTTAATATCTAAATGCAACAAAAGAAATCCTATTCCTATTGCAAAAGGTCTGATCTAAGAAGATTTTCAAGATTTTCCAGTATTCGGGATCAGGTCTTTCACACAAGTATCAGTCATGGTGGTCGAAGGTAATATTTCCTCACACAGAAACAACACACTTAAAGTCTAAGCCTGATACTGCACCTGGGGGAAAGGTGCTCAGAGTAGGAAGTTGAAAAATAAAGGTAAACCTCATAATCTGCAATGATACAAATGAGCTCTCACACAGGATTCCCATACGCTACGTGCAGTAGAAATCTGAGATATGGTGGCCTCTAAGAGAGGTGGAGTGTACAGCATATTAACCTCACAGGCAGAAATTCAGATATTTTATAATGAGGTACACTAGTTATTTAACAGTTTATGCCTTACTATTACTAAGGACTCCCAGCCTCATGACCTCGAGTGATACAAGCATGCAAATTTAGAAAATATCCAGTAAAGTTTTTTTTTGTTTGTTTTTTTAAAATCAAGGAACTAGTAATGTGATTGCCAAGCCTAAAAGTGATGATGCCATCACATGACATTATTCTGCCCTCCATGTGCACTTTTGGATATTAAAAACAGAGCTGTTGACTCTTCATCTATGCTGTATACTCTCAACAGTATTTACCAAGGAACTGAGCAATGTGATAGAAACATTCAACCCATGGTGAAAAGAGAATTCTTTTCTGGTGAGATCAAGTTACAGGAAAGCGTCATTCTCAAGGTAACTTGGTGAAATAAATAGTATCAGACTACAATGAATGGAACTGTATTCTACTCATGTGACGAGGACTCAACACATCAACATGAGTTGCAGTTATTAAACCTGAATGCCAAAAAATCCATCAAATAAGGTCACACTCTACACCTCCATTTAATGTTAGCAATCATTTTTAGACTTTGAAGAAAGCAATGTTTTATCAGTTATGATTATAGTTCTGGGAAGTCACTCTGCACCTAAGCTATAAGGAAGTATGGGTGTCTGCCCCCTTACATTGTGCTTTCTGAATTCTGAAAATATACACATACGATAATAAAGTTTACATACATACAAATGTTTGACTGTCAGTATTCACAGAATCACAAGAATAGTATGAGTAACCAGTATTAACAGGGTGCAGGCATATATCATTAAGGACATCGAATCACTAAATGGAGGCTCTAATAACGAGCTGGCCTAAACACCAGGAGATTTAATTAATCATAAAGCCATGCACTCAAGAATCTCTCCATCAATATAATTCCCACATTTCCTAACTTCAGATTCATATTTGAGCTCCAAGTGCAATGTTGTACCTGAATTCACAGGGGTGTGTCGTTTCCAATGGGCTTCCTTGACCTTCCTCGACCCCCGAATCATCAGCACTGTTGGCACAGGGGCTACCTGTTCTTTTCACTGGGTGATGGACATGTTGTGGAAGGCCGTTCTCAATTGCGTCAGTGGTGTCCCCCAATCTATCCTCTATGGGTCCAGCCGCTTCTCCTCCTTCTTCTTGGCCAGCAGCTTCAGTGCTACTAAAAACATGCGGCGGTTGGCCATTGCCTGCAATGTCATTGTAGCCACCACCTGCTGCACGAGCATTTGGACTCTCGGGTGTAAAGCGGTAGAAGTCCAGGGGGGCTGGAATGCCCTCGCTAAAGTTACAATTTGAATGGTCTCCGGGGGTGTTTCCCGGAGAGCGGGTCCGAAAGGACTGGTCCTGGGGCTCTGCGTGGGGATCCCAACTCCGGGGGTCCAGCTGCCCATTGAGCCTGTCCATGACATCACTCAGCGGTTGTCCAACGCTCTCCATAGATGTGTCCTTCATCTGCGGGATACGAAGGCTCATGGTACTCAGCTCCCTGGGGTCACTCCTGAGAGCCAATCCTTCCTGTGAACCCATAACCAAAGTTAGTCCACTGTCCATGTCACCAGATGCTGCTGTAGAATCCTCAGTTTCCACTGATGTTAGAGGTGAACGGCTCGCACTGTCCCCCGATCTGGGTTTCCTTTTTTTGATCCCTTTCTTCTTTTTTCCCAATCTGTAGAACAAAAAAGCAACTTAAAGTTTACCATGATAATAAGAATGGCTTACTAACATGCCCCTCAAACTGCTGTAAAGAAACAATCAAAAGTATGAGCAGGGTGTTGGTCTATATCAGAGCTGATCTCTAGAGAAAACTTACATTTCTTAGTAATAACAATCCAGGCTGAAGGCGGCTCAGAAAAATGTCAGATGGGGAAGATAAAGGAGCTGTAGGTCTTGCCCTCTGATATAAATTAAGAAATTCACAAGGTGAAGCGACACAACTAGAGCAGTAAGTAGGGAAGAACCAAGGTAAAGAAGGACAGAGTGGTACAGAAGTAAAGAAGAGAGGAGAAAGTAAAGGTGCAATCATGGCATTTCAGGAGGGATTTGCTGGAAAACAGACAGGTTACATTTGCAGGGAAAGAAGTTTGATGCTTCGGCTAGGAGGCACAGGAATGGAATTAAACACAATAAGAGGTTGAGGTAAACAGACATCCAACATCACACAAAGAAGAGGAATTAATAGGAGGTGGAACTTGTGAAGTTATAAAAAATAAAAAAAATGTTTACAATTGCACAATAGAAAATATGGGGACTTTCACACAGATATGTAAAAAAAAAAAAAAAGAGAAACAAAAAGGGTTCAGACAGTCATCTTGGAAAGTCGATTATCCAATAAATACCAATACTGCAGCAATCTTAGATGTTTACAATCAAGTCTAATCGATAATTCTAGTTCATTTGCGCTCACCACCAGCATTCACTCCCCTCTAACATTAAAATCAGGAGTCAATTTGCGGTTTAAATCAACACACAGTCTTTAATAACACACTTTAGTCCACATTATATTTGCATATCCTACAAATGACACTTCCCACTTTATATAGTTGCGAGGCACATACTACTACAAAAATGTTTCCCAATTTCTGAAAATAGTACAAAACGTTTGCTTAACTCTCTTAACTGACACCATCAGTCCACAGCCAGATATGTTCATTAAAATGGAGCTAGATCTATACTTATTAACCTCAAAATATCCAGGACAGGCGCTCTGCATGCCAATGAAGTGGTGGCAACCTTGGCTCTGGAGAAATGAACCACTGGACTTTAAGGAGGCTGCTTATTAGCCAATGAGAAGTGTATGTTAATACCGAGGGCTATCCATCGAGATATGGTCAGTTTCTGCACCGCCTTGTCTTTCTTTGCTACAGATAACCCCACAAAGAGATGATAGTTCGCCCGATGGTCACTGGTAGGATCTACGTAAAAGTTCGGTGCTCTTTTGGGGGATCAATTGATGGAGTCTCCCATCCTCTTTAGAGGGACAAGACAGAGTAAAAATTAAAGAAGAATGATAGCTTGTCTGACATGAAAAGGTGTCACTACTTTTGACATGACCACAGCTTGAGTTCCTAACACCAGTTCGTCCACAAAAAAGGTGGCATAAAGTAGCTGAACAGAGATGGCCTGAAGCGGATGTATGTAGATTCTTCGCATACCATTACTTCACATGATTTTAGTGCAATGTTTTTACTTAGCATAAACCATTACTTCGCAAGTTTTAACTGCACATGCATTTATAACGCAAATGGTTATAAATGTACTATGGTTTATGCTAATTTAAAACATTGCACTAAAATCATGATTACACTACACTACCTTACACTACTTAAACACTACTACACTACCCTAAACCGTAATACACTACCCCCTACACGACCTTCCCCCTGCCTTGACCATACACTCTAACACTACACGACCCACCGACACTACCCTAAACCCTAAAACACTACCCTACACAAACACCACACCACTACCCTAAACCCTAAAACACTACACCCTGCATGACCCTCACCCTTCCCCCAGTCCGCACCCTACACTACAACACTACCCTGCACGACACCCCAACACTACCCTAAACCCTAAAACACTACACAAACACCAAAACACTACCCTAAACCCTAAAACACTACCCCCTGCACAACCCTCCCACGGCCCCCAGTACTGTCCCTACACCCAAACACTATCCTGAACGACACCCCGACACTACCCTAAACCCTAAAAACACTACCCTACACAACACAAGCACCACAACACTACCCTAAACCCTAAAACACTACCCCTGCACATCCCTCCCACGACCCCAGTCAAGTCCCTACTACCAAACACTACCCTTTACTACCCCTGACACTACCCTACACCCAAATACACTACTCTACACTACACCTACACAACGGTACACACAGCCCCACTTACCTCTCTCTCCTCGTGGATCACCTTCCACTGCTCCAGCTTCTTGCGTCTTCAGAGTCGTACTGCGTTATTTGGAAACGGAAGCGCCTCCAAATCAAAACAACAATGTGGATAGCCTGCGAAGTAACGGTCATGCTCAGCAAAACCATGCGAAGTAATGGTTTCTGCGTACTAAAGATGCGAACTAATGGCAATCCGAAGTAATGGCCACATAGAAAAGGTCACCCACCCCTGAAGCTCACCTATACGACATTATTGCAGCCATCGGAGGGCTACCCACATGCAAATCCCTGGGAAGTGATGGCCTAACATCTGAGTTTTAGAAGGCTTTTTTCGCCCTTCTTGCTCCTCGTCTTTTACAGGTATACGATGAAGCCTTGCATGCCAGTGTATTGCCTCCTTCTCTGCCCAACAGCATCCTAATAACGCTCCTAAAGAGTGACAAGCCTCCAGAGTCTCCGGAGTCTTATCGACCACTCTCTCTTATCAATACATTTGCGAAAGTGCTTGCAAATAGTCTGCTTCTTTTGCTCCCCTCCCTTGCTTGCCGGACCAGGCGGGATTCATTCCTAATCGCTCTACCACTCATAATCTTCGTACTCTTTTTGCCCTTTTACACCAATTACGACCAGATGAGGAGGTGGTCTTCCTAGATGCCACTAAAGCCTTCTATTCTCCATAATGGCCCTATCTATTCACAGTCCTGCGCAGGATTGGAATTCCTGACCCTTATTTACAGTTAATTAAGGTGCACTATGTAATCCCTCCATCCCGGGTCAATGGCTTAATACCTGACCCTGTTCCCCACTGGCCGGGGCACAAGTCAGGGTTGCCCCCCATCGCCCTTATTATACGCGGTGGCAACCGAGCCTTTTAGCGTCAGCTGTTTGCCAGTTCCATAGGAATAGAGCCCTGACATTCTCACTTTGCAAAATCATCAAATCGCTCTATGCAATTGACAGCACTATTTGAGTAAACCCGGGTGAGACCATGACCCTGTAATCCACGAATTTTCCTTGTTCGAAGTGGTATTGAGCATAGCGAAAAATTGGACTAAGTCCTTTATCTTTCCTCTTACCCCAGTCACAACTCAGTTATGAAACCGGCTCATAATCAAGGATGTCTTGCAGCTTCTGACTTCAAACTTTATTATCTCTGTGTGTAAGCTTTCTTTGCACAATACTTTCGAAGGCCACCCCCTTCCCGACGCTCTTCGCCCCTGAGCATGATCAGGGGCATCCCACTCCACTCCCATCCTTGACTGGGCAAGCTCCGCAACAGTCCCGGGAGAAGTAGACAACTGCATATACACAGCAAGCATGAGTGCAGTTGTGGGTTCGCCTAGGTCATCGGACGCTGCACTCTGCCAAACAGCTGATTATTCTTTCCCTACTGCACTCAGTTTTGCGGGAGCGGGTAGACGCACAACGAGTTTTCCGATGGGGCACAACAGAAATGGGTTACCTTTCATCTGAGAGACGCTTCTGTGATAGATTGACCAACAGTGCGGACGTCCCATTTGATGTGCCAGACCTATTCACGTTTTTTCGCATGTGTGTGAAACTCCAAGACTCTTATACCGACTTCCCAAATGCTCCAGTAGAGTGTAAGACCTTTAACCTCCTGCTCATGGCCTTTTCTCTTCGTCACCTTCTATCTCATCACTACACCTCAGTGCCAGCTGAGAAGCCCCTGAATACCAAGCGCTAGGGCCATAGACGTGTGCCCACTATTAGTGACTGGTTAATAGATATGGCTCACTGCCAAGAGCAGTTAACAGTATATTGCTCCATGCTGCCCGTTAGCCAAAATCATTAAATAATCCTGTAACCCAGCTGTCATCTGCAGTCAAATCGAGCAATATGGAGTGGTGAACAGTGTCAGCATTGTTACACGTGAAATTGAGCCAGCTCGTATTGGCAAGGCATGAAAACCAGCAAGGCTGCACGCCGGAGCTGCAACTGGTAAGATGGCGGGCACTGTCTGAGTGGAGCAGAAGACGAGAGGCAGAGCGAGACCACGCACGGCGACTGAGAAGCATCATCAGTAGCGCTATAGACTCCGAACGAGACCGCGATGCTGCAGCCCGACCCACGGTGAGCCATTGTACATACCGCTACACGTGAGGTCTGCTGATGAACCGACTGGGCGATAGGGTCCGTACAATAAAGCACGCCCCGAACCTCCCCCTGTCGACTGCCAGTGTGCAAGGCCTGCGGGCGCGCCACATGTGCCAACAAGATCGCTGCGTCAATACAATGCAGCGTGCCGAGACATCAACTACAGAGGCAATGTGGTGTCATTTTAGCCAGACTTTATGGCAACCATCTAGACAGGCCTGGAAGAGAAATTACCTGTCAAAAAAAGCTGCAAAAAGCAGAGATAAAATATGCAATGTTATACCCAACCAGGCTGAGAACAGAGCACCAAGGCAAAATGAAAGTCTTCATGACGCCCAAGGCAACAATTGAATATGTCAATAAACTCTACCCTCGCAGACCTGACCGCCATACCCAAGCATAAGAGGAAGGGGAGAACTAACAGCGACTACAATGAAACGAACTGCAGCTGTTCCTAAAGCCCCGTTTTTTAGGTCTCGCGCCTAGCGATGCAGTGCGCAGTACTGCTTGCGTAGCGAGAGTCCTTTTGTCCGGGGTTCCGAAACGGACCCTGGAATTGTACACGCTCGTGCGTGTGTTTTTAGTTTTGGCTTCCATTATTGGGCTTTGAGTGCATGTTTTTTTTTTAAACAGAGCACGCAATAGGCCAAAGGCGGGCGCATTGCTCCGCCCATGGCCTATTGGTGTCTGTTACGCGCACCAAAGCCCATGTGGTTTCAATTATTGTGCCCAGACACGGGCGCAATAATTGAAAACATATGGCTCGCTGTGGCGCGCGCACCACTAGCGGGCGTGTTTTTTTTTTTTTTACAATAGCGATCGTTTTCGCTTTTAGTGCCGCTTGTGCTTTACATGTAGTGTTTCCTGTGCACTATAAAACACAAAAAACCCACTTATTGGCAGTCTCCATTTAGGTTTTACACAAGGCAAAACACCCATCTCTCAATAAAACGATAAAAATAACAACATTATTCATTTGGTTAATAAAAAACCGTTAGAGTGTAATATTACAGAACACTAAAATGAGTCAAAACCGCAACAGTTAAATCAATTATCATCTGACCAACAGCAAGCTGTGTGATATAAAAAAAACTTCAGGTTAAAATGACTTCACAATAAAAGGCAGATTCCTAACTGAGCAAAAATTGTCCAGTTCACCGTTTACCTTTTAGAGTCCAAAACACTAACATTAATGCAGCAACAGCGGGACAGCAGTGACTTGAAACATTTCATTGCCAATGCTTGTTTTAGCTTGCATCTTTGTTTAGGTTTTGCCTTTGCCCAGACCCAACACATCGACGGAAAGGGATTGGTTCTTGCTCTACGGGTGCACCCTCTGCCCCGTGCTTGCATTAATCCGCTCACTAGTGCGCATCAGTGCTCTAAGAACCCTACCCGCCCACGGGGGACACCTCGGTTCTTAGAAGTGCAAGCCTCTCCCCCCTAGGACAGGCATGTGCCTCAGGGCGCTAAGCCGACCTTGTCACTGATTGATGACAAGCCAGCAACAAGCATCACAGAGGAGCTGCTTAGAGAGGAGGGCACCAGGCGGGGAGGCGTGGCTTCCAGTGGCAACTCCCACTGACGTGCTGTTTGATGTGTCCGGATGCTTGTTATCATATCATCAAAGCACGTCCATAACATACCTTGTATTTATAAAGCGTCCACGTCAACATCTTCACCCGTGGTAGCCAGGCAAAAAATAGGGCAGAACCTGTCTGTGATAAATGGATGTCCTCAAGTCTCTGACAAAGTCATCACTAAAGTAGCACGTCTATAGATTGTGCTCTTCGGACTGTTCGATAAATCTGTGGATGACTGCAGACTCTGCAGTGATGTATTATATTCATATCAGCGCCTAAAGGGGATTCAGTGCACTATATAACTGAGTAGGGTATTAGCGCTCTCGGCTTAATAGGACTTTCTTATTTTTAAACAATGCCGTCAGTATCTGTCTACATCAAGTTTAATGCACGTCTTTTTAGTTTATCATTATTTATTTTGTATTTGGTGAAAACATTAAGTTTCAACTAGAATATTTCCATTCCTTTTTACTGTTAAATGTGCACCCACTGATGATTCCTGACAGCTTTCAGCACAATAAGAAGCTGTTTTTCGTACAGGACTGCACTCCTATGAAAACATTAGAACATTGTGCAAAGACAAGTGGTCAGTTCTAGTGTGACCCATTCTCCCCCCCCCGCCTACCCCTCCCTGCTGCCTGTGTGCACAGACCCTGGCCTGGCTGCAGGACAGAGGCCTGGGGAGACACTCGGAAAATGAACTGCATCTTCCATAACAAGAATTGGCATAGCCAATAGGTCTCGCCTTTGGGACCTTATAAGTTTTTAGCCATGCAACAGTTGATGCTGTTGCACCAAGGATATCGTGCTGCATAATGAATATGCTACTTACCAGTATGCATCTGTTCTTGGCATGTAGGGCTGCTGACATTCATATCTGTGCATAGATCGCCGCCTAGTGTTGGGTCCGGATGTTTGCACGTTGTTGTCCTGGAAGAGTCTTCGAAGTATCCTTGGATAGGTGACTCCTCCCCTGGACTACAGTGCGCATGGGCATCCTCTCCATCCTCAGATTGTTTTTCGCCATTGTGGCAGTGATGGAGTAGATACAGAAAGTGATGACCATGCTTGCAGTAATTCTGAGAGCTGCAGCTGCGACAGGCGCCGGGGAGGAGGGAGGGCGATATGAATGTCAGCAGCCCTACATGCCAAGAACAGATGCATACTGGTAAGTAGCATATTCAGTTCGAGGCATGTGGGCTGCTGAATTCATATCTGTGCATAGAATACATAGCAGTGCCCTCTATTAGCGGCGGCTACCCGTGCCAGCTGCAGCGGTCTGAAAAAGTGTTTTGAGAACAGCCTGTCCTACAGCTGCCTGCTGTTTTGACTGCACATCTACGCAATAGTGTTTTGTAAATGTGTGTGTAGTGGACCATGTGGCTGCTCTGCATATATCATGCAGGGGAATATTTCCTAGGAAGGCCATGGAAGCCCCCAACTTACGTGTTGAGTGGGCTCGTGGTGGAATAGTTAATGTGCGTTTTGCCTTTTGATAACAGATTTGAATACACTTAACTATCCATCTGGCTATCCCTGCTTTGGAGATGGCGTTACCTTTGTGGTGTGGGGCAAAGGCAACGAACAGTTGTTTTGTCTTCCTGAATGGTTTAGTCCTGTCGATGTAGTACATGAGGGCCCTCCGTACATCTAGTGTATGTAGTGCCCTTTCTGCAACAGTTTGTGGGTTTTGGAAGAAAACGGGCAGTTCAATAGTCTGGTTCATGTGGAACTGCGATATTACCTTGGGCATGAACTTGGGGTTGGTACGTAGTACGACCCTGTTAGCGTGAACCTGAATGAATGGCTCTTGAACGGTTAGTGCCTGGAGTTCACTAACTCTTCTGAGGGAAGTGATCGCCACTAGGAAGGCCACTTTCCAGGTAAGGAATTGAATCTCGCATGAGTGTAGAGGTTCAAAGGGTGGACCCATCAGGCGTGTGAGGACCAAGTTGAGGTTCCACATCGGAGCCGGTGGGTGACTAGGTGGAATGACTCGTTTGAGCCCTTCCAAGAATGCTTTGATGGCAGGCACTCTGAATAGAGAGAGGTGCTGCCTGGTTTGCAGATAGGCTGATATTGCGGTCAAATGGACACGTATAGAGGTGTACGCCAGATTGCATCTATATAGGTGTAAGAGATAACAGATGATGTTTTGGATGGATGCGTCCAGCGGGTTGATGTCATTATTACCGCAATAAATGACGAACCTTTTCCATTTGGCTGCATAGCAAGCTCTGGTAGTGGGTCTCCTGGCCTCCTTGATGATGTCCATACAGTCAGGTGGCAGGTTGAGATAGCCAAACTCTAGGACTTCAGGAGCCAGATCGCCAGATTCAGCTGTTGCGGATCTGGGTGCTGAACCTCTCCATGGTTCTGCGTCAAATGCGCGGGTTTGATCCGCAGCCTTTGATGCGGTACCACGGAAAGTTCGAGGAAGGTGGTGTACCACGGCTGGCGTGCCCACGTGGGAGCAACTAGGACGAGTGTCAGGGAGTGTTGTCGGAGTTTGCGGGCCACTAGCGGTATCAATGGCGCTGGGGGAAAAGCGTACGCAAATCTGCCGGACCAGTTCATCCATATCGCATTGCCCTGCGACTGCGGATGTGGGAATCTGGCGGCGAAGCTTGGGCATTTTGCGTTTTCGCTTGTCGCGAATAGGTCTATCTCCGGATGACCCCACTGCTGAAAGTACGGTTGGAGTACTGATGGGTGTAACTCCCACTCGTGCATTTGGTGGCTGTGTCTGCTGAGCAGATCCGCCATCTGGTTGTCCTTGCCAGGGAGGTGTTCCGCCATGAGGAACATGTTCCTTTGAAGGGCCCACTTCCACATGCTCTGAGCCAGATGAGACAACTGTGGAGAGTGTGTGCCTCCCTGTTTCTGTATGTAGTACATTGCGGTCATGTTGTCCGTCCGGATCAACACGACCTTGTTGCATAGATGTACTTTGAATGCCTTCATGGCTAGGAAGATTGCCATCAATTCCAGAAGGTTGATGTGCAACTTCTTTTGTTGTGTTGTCCATAGTCCTTGCACTGTGTAGTGGAGTACATGAGCTCCCCATCCCTGGAGAGACGCGTCCGCTGTCAGTACTATTTGTGGGACAGGCTCTTGGAACGGTCGGCCCTTGCAAAGGTTTTGTGGATTCCACCAATGCAGAGAGTTGTATGCCCGACCGCTCACCAACACTAGGTCCTTTAACTGTCCTTGAGCCTGATTCCACTGACGTGCTAGGCACTCCTGAAGTGGGCGCATATGTAATCTCGCGTGCGGGACTATGAAGATGCAGGAGGCCATCATGCCTATCAACTGCATGAACACTCGCGCTGGAAGTGAGTGATTGGGTTTGAATTTGGAGATCAGCAGTTGTATGCTGTCGATCCTCACTAAATTTGGCTGAGCTGTGGCCGCCAGAGTGTCTATAGTCGCACCTAGGTACTGTTGTACGTGTGCGGGCTGGAGATGGGACTTTGGATAATTCAGTGAGAATCCCAGACTGTGAAGAAGGTGAATGGTGCGGGACATGTGGCTTGCACATTGCTGGGCTGACTTCGCTTGAACGAGCCAGTCGTCTAGGTAGGGGTAGACGTGTATATGCTGCCTCCGTAGATGTGCTGCCACCGTAGCTAGGCACTTCGTGAAAACCCTGGGCGCTGTTGTCACGCCGAAGGGAAGGACTTTGAACTGATAGTGCTGCCCCTGAACAGTGAACCTGAGGTATTTTTTGTGTGAGGGGTGGATGGGTATGTGAAAGTACGCATCCTTGAGGTCCAGTGTGGCTAGGAAGTCTCCCTGCTTGAGAAGCGGAAGGACTTGCTGTAGAGTGAGCATATGAAAGTGCTCTGAAAGAATGTACTGGTTCAGGGGTCTCAGGTCCAATATAGGTCTGAGCGACCCGTCCTTTTTTGGAATTAAGAAGTAGAGGGAGTACACTCCCGCACCCTGCTCGTGGATGGGTACGACCTCTATAGCGCCTTTTAGAAGCATACTTTGCACTTCTTGCTGTAAGAGCGTTAAGTGCTCTGAGGACATAGGACGGCTTCTTGGTGGTATTGTGGGTGGAGTGGAGGTTAACTCTAGACAGTAACCGTATTTTATAATATCTTTGACCCACCTGTCCGTGGTGATGGAATTCCACGTGGACAGGAACCTTTGTAGCCTTCCCCCGACAGGTGTTATGTGGTCGGGAGGAAGGGAGAGGGCGTCACTGCTTGTTCTTGGGGGAGGACCTGGTGTTGCCGTAGCCGCGTCCTCTGCCCTTTGTGCTGGAGCCACGATATCCACCTCGGGTGTTTTTATCATAGGTGGTCTGTGTATTGCCTTTGTTATATGTCTGTTGTGACCCCTGTCCTCTACCTGCTCCCTTGTTTCCGGGGCGACGAAAGGAGCCGCTCCGAAAGGACTGAGTTTGTAGTGCGCCCATGGACTTTGCAGTGTCCGTATCCTTTTTTATCTTTTCGAGGGTGGTGTCAACCTCTGGCCCGAATAAATAGTCGGGGTTGACGGGCTGGTTCAGTATATTGTTTTGTACCTCAGGCTTGAATCCTGAGATCCGTAGCCAGGCATGTCGTCGCAACATGACGCTTGTGTTTATGGCTCTGGCAGCCGTGTCTGCAACATCTAGTGCGCATTTGATGGAAGCGTTCGTTAGTAGCTGTCCTTCTCTGATGAGCATTTCTGCGCCTTCCTTGAACTGGTGAGGGAGATGTTGGAATATTTGCTCAAGTGTGTCATAGTGCGCTCTATCATAGCGAGCAAGGAGCGCCTGAGTGTTGGCTATGCGCCATATGTTGGCAGCTTGGGCGGCAACTCGCTTGCCAGAGGTTTCTAACACCTTGGACTCTTTGTCCGGGGGAGGAGCGTCACCTGTTGTTTGCGAGTGTGCCCTCTTGCGTGCATTCGCTACGACGATGGAGTCGAGTGGTAATTGTCCTCTGATGTAAGTAGGATCCCCAGGTGCTGATCTGTATTTTTTATCAATCCTGGGGTTTATCACTCGTGCCCTGGTGGGTTCTTTGAAAATGTCCTTGGCTGGTTTGAGGACCCCCTTCAACATTGGCAGAGTCTTTACATGTCTTTCTGAGGATGCAAAGGTGTCCATTAGAAAGTCATCTTCGATGGTATCAGAGTGAAGCTGCACCCCATGGTTATTGGCAGCACGTTCGATAAGAGCATTGAACGCTGCAGTATCCTCCGTAGGAGATGTCTTTGCCCCATAGAGTTGTGGATCCTGTGCATCGAGAGGTGCACTGGGGTCTGCAGGGTCGCCCCAAGTTTGATCAGGGTCCTGCTGGTCATCAGGGTCCGTGTCTACATGGTAGGGGACTTGGTCAGCCATGTAGTCCTCCAATGCGTCTGTATCGGAGCGTGTGGGGGAGAACCGGTGTGGATCCTGGTAGGATGAATGGAAGGGTTCATAAAGGAGAGGTTCCGATTCTGCAGGCAACTTCCTTTTTAGTGGGATCCTGAAAGGGTCCAATGGCGGCTCCGAAGTTATCCTTCGGTCCTGGAGAATCATTCTGCCAGTGCCGGCGTCGATGATACGTGCTGGAGACGTCTCAGCAGGTGTGACCGTAGGTTGGGTGACCCGTGTCCTGAGTTGGAACATTTTTGGGATTGTTGACGGAGGCAAGCCGAAGGTAATGTTGGTCGGCACCGAAGAGGCTGCGGGAGCTCCGACCGAACCGGAGCCCGATGTGTCCTGGAGGACAGGTGTGGTTTTGCTGCCTTGCGTCACACCAGGTCGTACTTGGGGCGCCTTCGAGGCTTTGGCACCGGCCAGGCTCGTAGAGGCGGCCGTAGATTTTTTCGGTGCCGGCGGGTCATCGAGTCGGGGTGAAGAGATCACCGTCGAAGTCTTCGATGCCTGAGGCTTAGGTGTCGTCGAGGGAGCGATGTGAGACACAGCAGGCGGTACGGCCCTTGGTGTCGTCGGTGCCGGTAGCCGAGCAGGTTTGTCGGTGCCGATGGCTTTTTTCCGTTTGTCGACTCCAACGTCGCCCGCCTCAAGTTCGGCACCGAAGTCCCTCTTGGTGCGGTCGGTGCCGACGCGGTGCGCTGGCGTCGAAGGCCTCGATCCGACCAGCGCTACTTTCAGTTTCGGTTTCGGTGGAACCTGAGCAGCTTTCGGTTTCGGTTTTGTGATAGGGAAACCAGCCTGTTTATGTAGTAATGGCTGCCGCTGAACGTCCGAGGCCGGGCCCGAGGGCGGGGCCGAAGAACTGCGGGATGGGTCTCGGGTAAGGCCCGAAGGCGATCCCTCGACCGGAGCCATAGGCTGTGGCACTGGTGTTTGAACGGTTTGAACAGGTAGGCCTTGTTCATCATTGGAGCTACTTTCTTCGGCCCCGAAGGCCTCCTCGTCGTCTCCTACCTCGGTGTCGTCTTCACCTCTGTGGAAGAGTGACTCGTCTTCCTCGTCCGATCCGGGTTCGTGTTCGGAAACGGGACTGGAGGGCAAGACTTCCAATTCCTCGACGTCCTCGGCCTCGCCGAAGATGTCTGTCGGGGCCGGTGCCGCGTGCTGCGCCTCGAGTCTCGCCGCACGTCGATTCCGCAGAGTCTTCTTCGAGCGGAACCGGGCACAGGCCATGCATGTTGATTCGTCGTGGTCCGGCGAAAGGCATTTGTTGCACACCGGATGGACGTCGATGTGTGGGTACTTCGCATTGCATACCGGACACCTTTTGAATGGCGTCCTGGATTCCATCGTCGAAGTAGTCGATGGACAGGTAAATGCGAAAGCAGTCGGTGCTGAAAGTTAGTAAACTAACAAATTCTATCGAAACCCGATCGATAAACAGTACCGACGCGAACTAAAGGCCTTTTGGCCTTGAAAAAATATTTTCCTAACTTGAGCTAAGATAGCACATCCGAACCCAATGGCGGAAAAAAACAATCTGAGGATGGAGAGGATGCCCATGCGCACTGTAGTCCAGGGGAGGAGTCACCTATCCAAGGATACTTCGAAGACTCTTCCAGGACAACAACGTGCAAACATCCGGACCCAACACTAGGCGGCGATCTATGCACAGATATGAATTCAGCAGCCCACATGCCTCGAACCTAAATAATTATTTATGTTTTAAAAAACAAAACATAAATAAAAGGCACTGTCATTTTCCTTTCTGTAGGTGTCCATGAAGGCGCGCAGATCATCATGGCCTCATGCTGGGTCAGCTGAGGTAATTGGGTATGGCGAGTGGCCTCGCAGGCCAATAAACTTGTTTCTTTATAGGCATTTGAAACAATGTGAGGCTGCTGCACTGACTTGACCCGAAGTGCAAAGTATAGGAGCTCTTTGCGAAGGGGCTGACCCCTGCTGATACCATCCACATCACCCAACCCCTATCTGCCCAATAAGCCCGGCACTCACGTGTCTTCTGCCGGGTCAGCAATCAGGATTCAACTGGTCCTACGCGGGTACACTTCAAATAAGCTTAAGAGTTATTGCACCGGCGGCGATCTCTGAATGCTGCAAATTGTTACTGTCATTGTTTGTAATGTTTTTCTCTTATAGGAAGGTCTTTAGCATAAGTGGGATGCCGAAGTGAGATGGGGAGGGGTATTTGTTCTAGAATGTTGTTGTCACAGCCTTGGACTATTTGGTTCAGCTGATGCATGCACTGCTATTTATTTTAAAGTTTTGTATTGCGCAAACAAGACCCCGAGGGGTAACAGAGCGCTTCACAATAATGGAAGGGGGGGGGTGGACAAGGTAAAAGGGGAACATTGTCGAGGAAGAGAGAATAACATAATGAGCTAATAAAAATGTATAAGGATGCGCTCAAACATTGCTTGGTACGGTAAGGTAGACAATACTGGGTGTTACAGTTCTTAGGCCAACCAATCAATCAGAGAATTGTAAGCGCGCTCCTCACCCGTGAGGGTCTCAAGGCGCTGAGTGGGGGGGGTGCGTCTGATGTCTACCAGTAGCTCGTTCCAGGTCTTGGCTGCAATGTGAGGGAAGGATCTTCCACCTGCTCTGGCTCTTTGGATGTGTGGGGTTTCGGCCAGTGCGAGATTGGAAGATAGGTTTCTTTTGGGTACGTGGAAGTTGATTCTGTCGTTGAGGTATTTGGGTCCGTTGTTGTGTAGGCATTTGTAGGCGTGAGTGAGGATTTTGAAAGTATCTCTTTTCTCCACGGGGAGCCAGTGGAGACTTCGTAGGTGTTGACTGATGTGCTCGTGTCGGGGGATGCTGAGGACGAGTCTGGCGGCGGTGTTCTGTATTGTCTGGAGTTTGCGGGGTAGGGACTTGTTGATGCCGGCATAGAGTGCATTTCCATAGTCCAGTCTGCTGGTGATGAGTGCGTGGGTGACTGTCTTCCTTGACTCAGAGGGGATCCACTTGAAGGTCTTGGGGAGGGTGTTGAAGCAGCTGGAGGTGGCGGCGTTGACCTGTCGGTTCATGGTGAGTGATGAGTAGAGTACGATGCCGAGGTTCTTGGCGTGGTCTGAGGGGGTAGGTGGGCTTCCGAGGGCAGTCGGCCACCAGGTGCTGTCCCTTGCAGAAGGGGTGGAACCGAGGACTTCTGTCTTCTCGGCGTTGAGCTTCAGGTAGCTGTTGTTCCTCCAGACTTCGAAATTTTGCATTCCTTTCTGGAAGTTGAGTTTGGCAGTGGTGGGGACTTTGGTGAGGGAGAGGATGAGCTGGGTGTCGTCGGTGTAGGATACAATGTTGAGGCCGTGTTGTCGGACCATGGCTGCGTGGGGGGCCATGTAGAAGTTGAAGAGGGTGGGGCTCAGGGATGAACCCTGTGGGACTCCGCAGGTGATTTTCATGGAGTCGGAGAGGAAGGGTGGGAGTCTGATCCTTTGGCTTCTTCCGGTGAGGAATGATCGGATCCAGTCCAGGGCTGTTCCTTGTATGCCTGCGTCGTGTAGTGTGGTGGGAGACGGTGTCGAAGGCCGCTGATAGGTCGAGTAGGATGAGGGCTGCGGAGTGGCCTTGGTCCAGGAGGGTGCGGATGTAATCTGTGGCGGAGAGTACGGCGGTCTCTGTGCTGTGGTTGCTTCGGAATCCGGATTGGGACGGGTCGAGGACGGCGTTCCCTTCAAATAAATCGTGTCAGTTTCCTGTTGACTGTTTTCTCTGCAACTTTGGCTGCGAAGGGGAGGAGCGAGATAGGCCGATAGTTCTTGAGGTCGGTGGGGTCAGCTGTGGGCTTCTTGAGCAGAGGTCTGACTTCAGCGCTCTTACAGTCGTCTGGGAAGGTGCCTGTTTTGAAGGTGGTGTTGATGGTGCATTGTAGTTCGGGTGCGAGGGCAGCCACGGCTCTGTGGTAGATGTGAGGGGGGCAGGGGTCGGTGGGGGTCCCCGAGTGGATGCTTTTTCATGGTCGAGGCAGTGTCTTCGGCCGTGATCGATGTCCAGTAGGAGATGGTGGGCTGGCTGGTGTTTCTGGGGGTGGGTCTCTGGCACCTGGTGGATGGTCGATGAAGTTGTCGTAGAGGGTTTTGATCTTAAGCTTGGAACCTATTTCCACCTCGTCACAGAGGTCTTGGGATGGGGTGATGTCTGTGGCTTCGCTGAGCGGGTTGGTGAATTCTTGAATGACACTGAAAAGTTCCTTGGAGTTGGTCAGGATTTTGTTGTGGATGAAGTTCCTCTTGGTGGCTCTGATCTGGTTGTGGTAGTCCGTCATGGCGTCCTTGTAGGTGGTGTGGTTTTTTTGTCTTGGTGTTTGTCCAGTTCTTCTCCAGGCGTCTGCAGGTGCGTCTGGCTTCTTGGAGAGCGGTGGTGAACCAGGCGGCTTTCCTGGGGCGTTGTCTGTTGGGGTTGCAAAGCGGGGTGAGCTTGTCTGCGCAGTCGGAGATCCAGGTGTGCGGTTCTCTGGCTGTGTCATTTGCTTCTGGTGCCCAGGTGTGGTTGTCTCGGGTGAGGGTGGAGTTAAGTTTCTCGTCGATAACCTTGCTCCAGTTCCTTTGTGGGGGGCGTGGGGCTGGTTTAGGTTTGTTGATGGCGAAGTGTACGCAGTGGTGGTCGGTCCATGGCGGCTGCGTTGTGTAGCTGAATTTGATGCTGTTACCTGCCTTGAAGATGGGGCCGAGGGTATGTCCTGCTCTGTGGGTCTGTGTGTTGACTAGTTGTTTAAGTCCGATGCTGGCGAGGTTGTCACAAAGGATAGTGGAGTTGGGGGGGGGGGGGGGGGGGGGGTCGCTGGGGATGTCGAGGTGGAAGTTCAGGTCTCCAATGAGTATGTAGTTTGTGGAGGCGATGGCGTGGGGTGCGATGAAGTCGGTGATGGTGGTGGCGAAGGGTATTCGGGGGCCGGGGGGTCTGTAGACGTGGGTTCCTCGGAGTGTGGCTTTGGGGGTGGTCTGGATCTAGAAGTGCTGGTGTTCGGCGGAGTGGAAGGTTTTGCTGGAGGTGGTGAGGTGGAGGGTGCTCTTGTGGGCGATGGCGAGGCCCCCTCCTGGGTGGTTGGGGCGGTGTTTCCTCTGGATCTTGTATCCGACTGGGATGGCGGTGCTGATGTCGGGGGAGGAGGATGCGTTGGTCCAGGTCTCTGTGAAGAAGGCGATGTCGGGCGAGAGAGAGTCGAGTAGGTTCCAGATTTCCATGGCCTGTTTGTGTAAGGAGCGTACATTGAGGAGGATGCATTTTAGGATGTCGCCGGTGCTGGCGTCGGCTGTGTTGAAGGCCGGGGTGGCGGTGAGGGTCTGGTGGCAGTGGAGGCAGGAGAACTGGCCATGGGTCGTGTTAGGCGAGGCCTGTTGGCATTGTCCAAGTCTTCCAGGGTTGAGAGCGAGGAGGGTGGTGGTGAATTAGCGCAGTGGCCGCCAAGTTGTTGAGTTCAGATCTGTCCACATCAGGTTTTTTGAGAGTGGGTGAGATCTGAGCTGCTTTCAGACATTCTGGGATCTTGCCTTGAGATGAGGCATTGACAATCTTGATTTCTTTGAAGACAGATGGAGGCAATGGGTCGCTGAAGTGATTAGAGGGGTTAATGTTCAGAAGAGTTTTGAATATGTCGTTTTCCCTGAGGGAAGAAAAGAAGCTCCAGGTGGCTATATTCTTCGTGCTAATACTAGGTGGCTTTAGGCTCTCAGGGAGGGCAGGATCAGCCGCACCCTACTGCTGCCACATCTGTTCCTAATCTTCGTACATGAGGGGAATGACTAAACCTCAGCCATTATGCCCTACATCACTCATCACATGGAACTTACATGGGTTTAATAACCCCCCACAAAACGCACCAAGTTCTCGCATACTTAGACCGACACTGTATACAAATTGCTCTCCTCCAGCAGACCCACCTGACAAAACAGTTAGAGGGTACTGTGGGATTGAGATGGGCTGTGGTCAGACTGGCCTCCTCATACACTAGGGGGGTACTGACACTGGTTAAAAAAGGAGTAGCATTCACGGTTATCCATTCCATCACAGACAACCAGGGTAGATATGCTATACTACAGGGTATCCTATCAGGCTCCCTAATAACATTAGTGAATGGAAATGGATGACCCAGAGTTCTTCACTTGGATCTGGAATGAAATACGCATCCTGCCATAATCTCCAAAAATATGGGGGGATCCGAATACACCCCGAGACCTGCTGCAGGATAGATCAACGCAGGTATTTGGCAATGAACGGCATTCCACCACCGTACTGAGGAAGGGCATGGAGGAACTCGATATGGTGCACCTGTGGAGGTCATGCAACCAAGGAGGCTGGAAAGGCACTCAAGCCTCCGTAGTGCATAATTCCTGGTCCCAACTGGACTATTGGCTAGCAAACTGGGAGGAGAGCACATGGATGACAGACGTCAGGCATCTTGCCTGAACCCTGTCCGATACATGATGCTATTCACTCTTTGCCAAATGGCAAAGTGCCGGAGCAGAATGGGCTAACTAGCACATTTTATAAGGAATTTGCAAACCTACTGGTGCCCTACGTGCAGGCCATGTATACAGAGGCATTCACTAAACAGACTTTCCCCTTAACTCTATACGAGGCACTCATAGCACACTGAAAACCTGTCAAACAACTGGACAAGTGCAAGCCCTATTGCCCCCTCTCACATATTAATGAGGACGCCAAAATACTGGCAAAAATCCTAGCTAGAAGACTACAGTCCTAGTAGTAGGACGTCAGTGGGTCTAACTCACTTAGCTCGCTTTTGTGTTTTAAACGCTGCAACGTCTCAAGTATTTTAAAATTCTTCCTTCCTGATTTTTAACGTATCTTAGACACTGATCCTTATTTATTGCTCTGGTTTTAAAACTGTTTAAATTTAATTTGACTTGTTGCTAACTGTTGTAAACTGACCTTAAGCAGGTGGGATTCTGGGTTCTTCCTGTGAGTGCGGGGGAGGGAACAGCTGGTATCTCTCGCCGGGCCAAAGCCCTAATATGTAGCGGCCATTTTTTCTCATTGGGGACGACTAGATCACCCATTTCTGGAAGTGAGCACTCTAGTTTACCTGACTTCCCCATGTATTTAGTCAAGGACGCTGCCCGGACGCGACGCCGGCGCGACAAAGGCAAGCCCATCTGCTCCTGTCAACGCACCGGAAGCGTCCAGCGCCAGCCACTATGCTGGTATTATCAGGAATTGGACTCCCCGTATCTCTTATAGCCTCTCACAACTTCGGGATTTGGCCCATACCTCCATGTGTATCCCTTTTTATCCATACTCCCTTGTTCTCTCTCAGACAAAATGCAGTTTGTGGGATTTCTGTATTAATGCTTGGGACCAATCTTTAAAGGCGCAATTATGTCCCAGTCCCTATTTTGTGGCGGGCTTGATCAACGCCCGCTCTCTTCCACAACATGCTGATAATATTCACGACCTACTGTGTGATGAGTATTTTTTTTTTTTTTTTTTAAACCTTTATTTACGTCAACATGGTACACAACTATTCAGCCGACATCCCGGAGGTCCGGCAGCACGATGAGAACAATACGTAGGAAGGTCCATATCCGTACATCAGGAGTAACAAAGGTTTAGTTTTAATGTAAACCAAAAAAATAAAAACCCAAGCAAGGCAAAGCATATAATAAGCATGCGCTAGTTCTCAGCCGGGGCGAGGTCCCACTCCCATCAGCGGAGCAGTACACCACGCCAAAGAAGTGAGGGGAAAGCAGGGGTACGGACTCCAGGTTATGAACAGTTTTACGTATATAGTTGGGAGTAGAGCTAGGGGGAAAGGTGCACATCGAGCATCTCAGTAACTGGGGGCACACAAATATCTCCCCTATAATGGTTCCATCGCCCCCATATCTTATGCCACTTCTTAGGGCGAACTCGGGCACTGTACACCGTTTTCTCCCGGAACATGCCCCAGTCCATATTTTCCATCCATGTTACCAAGGTGGGAGGTCTGTGGGATCCCCACAGCTGCGCAATATCTCGCTTCGCCACCATATTCCCCAGGGTCACCCATTGGGTCTGAGCGGCATCATAGTCGGTGGGACCCCAGACATTCAATAGGCATCGTCTTGCCTCCGGGAAGAGTGCGATACCCGTGACCTCTTTCACCACATCATGAATTTGTTTCCAGAACTCTACAATCTCCCCACACTCCCAAATAATGTGTAGAAAGGTGCCCAACATCCCACAGCCTCTCTTGCATAAGCCATCGTCAGAGAAACCCATATGAATCAGGCGGGGCCCCGTGACATAAACCCTGTGAAGTATCTTAAGCTGCACCAGCCGCAGTCTAGCCGGGATCGCAACCTCCTTCGGAGAGGAGATGGCATATTGCCAGTCCTCATCGTCCAGTTCGAGACCATCCCTAGTCCATTGTTCTCGCACATCAAGGAGGAGGTCGGTCCTAACATTTACAAGCTTCTTGTAAATCAAGGAGATTGTACTCTCCGGCATATGACCATCCAGAATCCGATCCTCCAAAGGAGAAGACTCAGGCACGACCTCCCCCTCGGCACAGACAGATAGTAGAGCGTGACGCACCTGGGCATATCGAAAGTATTCAGTACCCCCTAGTTCGTACTCCGTCTGCAGCATCTCAAACGATTTCACCTTACCCTTAATCAGCAAATCCCCAACTCTAGAAATCCCAATTAGGTCCCACTTCTCAAACCCTTTCGTGTGCCATAATTTCCCTAGTATATCGGATTCAAAAAGCGGAGTAGCCTGGGTAAGTCTGCCCTTCCAGCCCAACGAGTTTGTAACCGCCTTCCACACATGCACTGCCGTCTTGGTTGGTCCTGTGAGGGACCCATCCAATGATTTGGAATACAGCGCCCTAAGATAATTACCCCCGCGCAACAACCACCGAGCTATAGCAAACCCAGGGTTCAACGCCGGACCGTAAACACCGTGGTTAATCGCTCCCAATTGGGTAGCCCAATAATATCTTCTGATGTCAGGGAGTGCTATCCCCCCGTCATACCATGAAAGGGTCAACTTTGCTATAGCTATACGCGGTCGACCGTCCCATAACAGCGAGCGCTGGAGGCTCTCCACCTCACGAAAATAACAGGCAGGAACTAACTCTAGGGTGTTCTGTAAGGCGTAGAGAAATCGGGGAAGAGACATCATTTTAAACAATGCGGCGCGACCTAGGAGGGAGAGCGGTAGCCGCCTCCAACCCGCAACGTCCCGTCTCAAGCGTGACAACGGAGGGAGTAGGTTCTTCTCGTATCGGACAGAGGGATCGGTGGAAATATATATCCCCAAGTACAGAAAGCCCCGCTGGGCGATCTGGATGGAGCAATTCCGCGGGACGGTAGGGGTGTCTCCACTGAGGACATATAGATGCGACTTTCCCCAATTAATGGCGAGACCCGAGTTTCTACCAAAAGAATTCAAAACGTCACAGACCACTATGAGGGATTTCCTAGGTGAGGTCAAGTATAACAAAATGTCGTCTGCATACAAAGAAATGCGGTCCTCGTGGTCTGGCGACCATCGGATCCCTTTTATGTCTGGCTGCCATCTAATCCATGCCGCCAGCGGCTCAAGGGCGAGGGTGAACAATAGTGGCGACAGAGGACACCCCTGCCGGGTGCCCCTCCCAAGCTCAAACGGAGATGACGCCCTACCTTTCACCGCGATTTTAGCCAAAGGTTCCTCATAAAGTAGCCTAATCCAGCCTATAAAACCCGGTCCGAAGCCGAATTTTGTGAGCGCTGCCCACAGATACGGCCATTCCACAGTGTCGAAAGCCATCGTGGCATCGAGTGACACCAAGATGGCCGACTCCCGCAGCGTCCCAACCCTCGCGAGCACGCCATGGAGTCGCCTGAGGTTCAACGCAGTGTTGCGGTGTGGGATAAACCCGGATTGGTCCGGGTGGATCAAGTCCCCAATGACCCTGATCAAACGGTTAGCCAACAGTTTGGCGAGGATTTTTGGCTCAGCGTTGAGTAGGGAGATCGGCCTATACGATCCGCATCTGTTCCGGGGCTTGCCATCTTTATGTATAACCACTATTGTCGCCAGACGTTGGTCAAATGGGAGACGCCCATGCTCCCGCGCCTCTACAAACATATCTCGCAAATACGGAGCAATCTTATCCGGCCTGAGTTTATACAACTCGATCGGCAAGCCATTCGGGCCCGAGGCCTTGCCCGGGTGTAGCAAGCGGATAGCGACTGCAACCTCATCCGCGGTGATGGCACCATCAAGGTCCTCCCTGTCGACGTCGGATAGACAAGGCAGGGCAATGTCTCGCAGCAGTTCATGCGAGTCTTCCTCCGGCCTGTCCGACACAGACATATAGACCATGCGGAAGTGGTCCGCGAAACACTGGACTATCCCATCGGGTTCTGTGACAATATCCCCGCCATCAGTCAGTATTTCTGGCACCACTCTATTCACTCGTTCTTTCCTGTCTAACCACGCTATTAATTTCCCAGCCTTGTCACCCACATCATACAATCGCCCTTGTTGTTCCCTGCTAAGCACCTTAGCCGCATTGGTCACCAGTGCTTTATATTCAGACTGTTTTAATCTCAACTTATGCAGTGTTTCCGCCGTAACCTCATCTTCCAGGACAGACTCTAATGCCACTATCTCAGCCTCGATCTGCGCCACCTCCGCATCTCTCCGACGCTTGACATCCGCTATCAAGGAGAGGGCCTCCCCTCTCAGTACTGTTTTAAACGCTTCCCACAAAGACACCGCGGAGGTAACCGAGCCAAGGTTCTCCGAAAAGTAGAGATCAACCACTTTCAGCAACGCGCTACGAGTCCTAGGGTCACGGAAATACCAGGGGTTAATCGGGGCAACCCTACCTGCCGCTCCACGGCCAAAATCCATACAAATCCACACCGGCGAATGATCGGAGATGCCCCTGGCCATGTGCCTAGCCTCGGACACCAAGGAAGCGTGGGCAGCCAAGGTGAGAACATAATCTATTCTAGAGAGACTGCCGTGTGCCCCAGAGTGAAAAGTGTACTGCCGCTGAGCGGGGTGCAGCAGCCTCCAGCAGTCAACCAAACCTAGTGTATCAATAAAATCTGGGAGCCATCTCTGCGCCCCCCCGGGGTCCCTTGGCGGATGTCTGTCTAGTAATCCGGAACCAACTGCATTAAAGTCACCACCCATTACCAACACGCCCTTGGGGAGATCCAACATAGCCCTTCCCAAGTCGGCAAATGTGGCGGTCTGCAGGCCAGGAGGGACATAAACAGAAACCAAAACCAGTGTCCTGCCCTCCCATCTCCCCACAACCGCCACAAAGCGCCCCCTCTCATCGACAGTAGTAGAATCAATCTCAAACGGCAGCGAAGTCCTAACAAGTATTCCAGCCCCCCGGGATCCCGAGGAAAACCCAGAGTGCGCGATAAATGTATAACCCTTTCTATTGAGAGCATGACACGTGTTGCCTATCAGGTGCGTCTCCTGCAGCAAAACTATGTGAGGAGAGCACCTCTTCAGAAATTGCAAAACAATCCCCCGCTTAATACGATCCCCCAAGCCATTAACATTCCAACTAAGTATATTCAAACCCCTACCCCCCATCACAGAATGGCAAGAGACCCCCGCCCACCCCCGAGAGCAGCACACGAGACTTGCATTGCGATACCTTGCAAAATGAAGAACAACAAACACTCCAACAAGCCCAAGCCACCCCCCACCCTGCACCCCTGCATAAGCCTAAAAGCCCCCCCAACTTGCAGTGTGCCTGTCGCCCTAGCAGAAGCTAATCTACAAGAAGAAACCCCGTAGGAGGAAAGAGATCCCATTGTACCCTCGCCACCCCCGGACAATAGCTAGCAGTAAAAACAAATCAGCGAACCACTGTCCCGTGCTTAGCCAGAATGTTCAATCACCAGAGTCCTCACTCTTTTGCGACATGGCCTCCTTCCGCTCCGCCAGCATGATCCCGCTAGTCCGCCGCTGAGGCAATGTGTCGAGCCATTCCCCAACCTCGTCTGGCAAGTCAAAGAAAAAGGTTCGTTCTTCGTACTGGACGCGCAACTTGGCTGGGAAGAGCATGGCATACTTCAGGCCCCTCTCACGTAGCCTCCTCTTAACCCCCAGGAAACTCTGCCGTTGCTTCTGCACTGCCTGGGTGAAGTCAGGATAAAAACTCACTGCAGTATTCTGGAAAGTGACCGGTCCGGACCCTCGTGACGCCTGCAAAATGGCATCGCGGTCCCTGAAGTTGAAGATCCTGGCGATGATCGGTCTCGGGGGGGCTCCCACCTTGGGCCTCCCGCCCGGGACTCGGTGGGCCCGCTCGACCGTAAAGAACTTGCTGAGGCCCTTAGGCGCCAAATGGTTAACCACCAAGTCCTCGACAAACAAGTCCGCTGATTGCTCCTCCGATTTCTCCGGAACGCCAACAATGCGCACGTTATTGCGCCTCGCCCGGCCTTCAAAATCCTCCATCTTGCGGGCAATGAGGTCATTGGTAGTCCTCAGCGTACGGACCTCTATTTGCAGATCAGAGACGTCCCCAGTGAGGCTAGTGGTTTTTTGGTCCAATGATTTAACTCTCTCATTAGTTTCCCCCAGGTCAGCGCGAAGCAAATTAACGTCAACTGAGATGGTGTCCACTTTGTGTGCCAGGGTCTCAAACTGTTGCCCAATAGAGGACTTCATCTCCTCAATGGCGCCCATGATGTCTTGCAGTGTCAATTCCGGTGCGGGGACCGAGTCGTCTCTCGACGATTCCTGTGGCTTCCCCGGTCCGCTTGGCGATCCCTTTTGCTGGGCATAGCGATCCATATTGTTGGTTTGGGTGTAGCCCCCCCCGCCTGGTATTCTTGGGCTTCTGTTTGTCGGCTTCCGATTTGGTCGACATCCTCAACCCCGGAACAGTCAGCGTCAAAAAACAGGCCGCTCAGCCACGCAATTGGCACGAGGTCCGCTGGATCCGGGACCCCGATGCAAGCCCATGCATGTGCAGGCCGAGCTACAAGCAACTGCTGTCCAAGACACTCGCGGGCCGAGGCACGTAGTTGTAAAAGAAAACGAAAGTGAAAGTGTAAACAGGCCCCATCCGATGGTCCACCCCACACACGGCCGCTGTTGTTCAATTAGTGTCCGGGCCCATGCCAACGCGAGACCCGGGCACCTCCCGGGGGATAGGCCGCGAACTTCCATTTGTCACAACTTCGGTCTCCGGTGTACAATTTCAGTCCGGACAACGACGCTCGCCTCAGCAGTGGTTCATCTCCAATATTCCGGATATTTGACACAGGATTGTTTCAGGATAATTGCCGGAGGGAACGAGGGTTGCGGGAGCTCTGTGCTCACGCAGCCATCTTGGTCCCGCGCTAGGCTCCTCCCCCTGTGATGAGTATTTTGATGCTTTATTTTTAACAGAAACGTGGCTCTCAGATTTCGCTGGCCCAGATATTTGGACAGCTGTCCCCAAAGGCTTTAAGTTTATGAGGAAAGTCCGTGATAAGGGTAGAGGGGGAGGACTTGCAATTATTTATAAGGCGTGCTAGACTCTGGTCCTTTTCCCCCATATGGATCTAGTAGGCGTAGAGATTTTGGGTTTTACGCTCTCCCATCCAAACAATCTGTATTGGGGCACTTATGTATAGGCATCCTGGTCCTTCCGGAGGGTTTATATCCTCTTTATGCAATGCCTTGACCCCTTTAACTTTTAAATATCCGCATTCCATTGTGTTAGTGGATTTCAACCTGGAAGTGGAAGAGGTGTGGCACGGCGCAGCGGCCAGGGTGCCTGACTCCGGACCATAGGGTTCACGGTTCGATCCCCGGCGGCAGGTTAGCCCAACACCATGTGACTCTGGGTAATAGCTCGCTTAATCTTTCCGAGGGCCCCCAGCGCCGGGAAACCACTTTGGAGGTAGGTGTGCGCTTTACAAATTCAAGGTTATTATTATAATATTATAACCTGCACATGGAATCTGCAGATGCAAGAGAAAGCTCTCTGCCTTTGGAGAATCTGGCTGTTATGGGCCTTGCCCATTCCATTTCTGCCCCCACACATCTTGCTGGCCATACTCTTGACCTAATTTTCACGTACCGTCCTCTGGAAGTTGATACCCCTATCCCTCAGGTCTGGTCTGACCATTACATGCTTAGGTTCAAATGGTCAAAGGTTAAAGACCCCTCTGCTAGGAATGGCAACTTATCCAGCTGTCCATAAAATTCAACCAGAAGCCCTATGTTCTACACTAGGAAAGGATGAACCCATTCTTTCCGGCCATATTGAAAAAGACGTGAGCCGGATTGATAGGTGAATAGAGACTGCTATCCGAGCATATGCTCCAGTAAGGAGGACTCAGCAATGTCGCCTTATATTGTCCAGTCCTTGGTACACTCAGGCGTTGAAAAATGTAAACCTTGAGTGTAAACGTATAGAGAGGCAATGGAGAGCCACCTATTGTCCAAATGTAAAAACAGACTATAAAGAGGTTCTTAGGAAGTATCATAAAGAGACTAAATTAGCAAAACAAATTACATTTTGAGGCTAAAATCTTAAACGCTGGCAATCACTCCAAGGAAATGTTTTTAATTGTTACGTTTTTCACCTCGCCGGAGGATGAAACTAACTATATCCCTCTTCCCAATCATGCTGTGAACAACTCGCCTGTTACTTCCATGCTTTTCCAGGTGTGAAAATTTGTAAATGTCTTGCTGCAACGTTGAGTTGGCTTTCCAGTAACCAACTTGAATGTAATGCCAGGAAGATCGAGCTCCTCTTTTTTGGGATCAGAGGCCAAGACACCGTGAGGGACTTTCTGGCTGTAGGATGCCTCCCTGCTATTTCAAAGTCAGGTGGTAAAAAACCTGGGCTTTAAATTTGATGGGCAACTGTTATTTCGTTCCCATTTTAACTTGGTGGTGGGAACTGGTTTTGCCCTCTTTCGAGTACTCTGGAACATTTTCTCTCTCTTATCTTTTAAGGCTAGACAACAAGTGGCACAAGCCTTGATAATCTTACGGCTTAACTACAGGAATGGGTTGTACATAGAATTGCCCAAAAACCTGATAAATAGGCAGCAGTTAGTCCAGAATGCAGCAGCATATACCATCTTTGGGCTCCCACGCCACTTGCCTTCTTCAAAGCCTTTATTGGCTCCCAAAGCAAAAGACACACAATTGATGGACGGAATGCAGAACAAATCAAAACATTCACCCCCAGTCAAGAGATCTGGGTTAAATCCATCATTCTTTTGCTCACCATGCCACCCCAGTTTAGATCTGGCCATATGCAAATCAGTCTTGACCCTGTGCCTCATGGGAACTGTCCAGCCCGAACTGCCAAGCCAGGTCCTCCCTGGACCGGAAACATGCATCCTAGGACCGGTTTTGGTGTTTCACCCCTCCCCAGCCAGGATAGCTTGATTCCAGTGGCACAGCGAGCCCAGGACCCACGTCTGGGCATACCCGGTGCACTTAGGGCGAGAAAGCAAAAGTCACACAATTGATGGACGGAATGCAGAACAAATCAAAACATTCACCCCCAGTCAAGAGATCTGTGTTAAATCCAGCATTCTTTTGCTCACCATGCCACCCCAGTGTAGACGTGGGTCCCGTGCTCTCCATGCCACTGGACTCAAGCTATCCTGGCTGAAGAGGGGTGAAACCCCGAGACCGGTTCTAGGATGCTTGTTTCCAGTCCAGGGAGGACCTGGCTTAGCAGTTCGGGCTGGACTGTTCCCATGAGGCACAGGGTCAAGACTGATTTGCCTATGGCTGGGTCCAAACTGGAAAGGCATGGTGAGCAAAAAAAACGATGGATTTAGGCCCAGATCTCTGTACTGGGATGAATGTATGACATTGTTCTGCACTCTGTCCATCAACGGTTGTTTTTGCATTTCTCACCCCGAGTGGGACAGGTATGCCCAGACGTGGGTCCCGTGCTCTCCATGCCACTGGAATCAAGCTATCCTGGCTGAAGAGGGGTGAAACCCTGAAACCGGTCCTAGGATGCTTTATTCCAGTCCAGGGAGGACCTGGCTTGGCAGTTCGGGCTGGACTGTTCCCATGAGGCACAGGGTCAAGACTGATTTGCATAGGGCTGGCTCTAAACTGGAATGGCATGGTGAGCAAAAAACATGGATTTAGGCCCAGATCTCTGTACTGGGGTGAATGTATGACCTTGTTCTGCATTCTGTCCATCAACTGTTGTTTTTTCATTGGCTCCCGGTCAGGAAGAGGATCACTTTTAGGATACTGCTCGTTACCCAGACAGCACTCTACAAAACTGGCCCGGGCAATCTACAAGACAGAATTAAGCTCTACACTTCCCAGAGAAACCTCCACTCTGAAAATCTTTGTTTAGCTATAGTCCCTCGTATTAGAAAGGCAGGGGCAGATCTCTCTCCTTCCTGGGCCCTTCTCTCTGGAACAAGTTTCCACTGACTCTCAGGTGCATGAAGGAGACACTTGTGTTCTTGAAAAAACTCAAAACCTGGCTGTTTTCCTGCCCCTAGTTCTGTCCTCCTTTCTTCTTGCTGACGGTCCCTCTGCAGTAGTGCCAGGACACTCTTCAGAGTAACAGGTGCGCTTTAGAAATCTCATACATACACATAGTCCTTTCTACCAAATATGGTCCTCCCCGATCAATCAGGCTTTATACCAACTCGTTCAACCACACATAACTTAAGCACAATATTTGCACTATTACACCAATTAAAACTGGATCTAGAGGCAGCAGCGGTTCTACTGGAAGCCTAAAGCCTTCAAATCTATAGAGTGGCCCTAAATCATGATATTCCATGCACAATTCCAATAATTCATCTTCTTTAATAAATAGATTTTTAGCAAAATGCTTTATTCTTGTTCACATTCTTCTTCTTTTCAAATTAATAGCCACAGTAGCCAACGCCTTTTGTCCAGATGGACTTCTTCAGGACAAAAAACTCAAATATTCGGTCAATTTCATGAGCGAGCTTATCCCTTGGGTCCTCTGATAAGTGCGAGTCATGACCGAGGACCAACTTGTGCTTGGTGCAAAAGATGTTCTCTTAGCTCACTGGTGTGTTTTTCATGACACTTCAGGAGTTCAAGTGCTCCAGAGCCAAGATTTGGGTTAGGATGTACGCTGACTCACAGATCAGACACCTCTAGTCTCCAACTCAACAAGATGGCGTCACCAAGTAGTAGTGACACACTTGTCACCACTATAAACTCTGGCAGTGGGAGGGAAAGGATTCTGCCACGGCTCCAATTGCGGTCGAGCAACCATCACAGCAGATGTTTTGTAGCCTCCTCTAAAAACCTGGATGAAATCTCACAAGTTCCCCTGGTCTGGCTCATTTCAGATCCCACTGCAGGGCTTGCATGTGCCATCTGGCGTGGCCGGTGAGCAGGAGGCCAGTAGAAGAAGTGGCCTCAGAGCCATCCTCCCTGAGACCTGGGATAGAGGCCGAAGCATCGGGATCATAGCCCAAGCCTAAAGCCAACCATATCTAAGATGGCTCACATGAAAAGAAGCTTCTGCGAAGAAGTCAGGTGTAACTTTGGCAGGTTGATTGAAAACCCCAGCAATGTCAAGAGGTTCACTGTCTTCTGAAGGTGGTCTACAACTGACTGTGTTGAGCCCGTCTTCAACAGCTAGTCATCGGGATAGGTAAGACTTGTACACCTGACCTCCGAAGATGGGTAACGACCAGTGCCATCACGTTTGTGAACATTCAAGGAACATTAATTAGTTGAAAAGGAAGCAAGGGAAACTGAAAATGCTTGTGGGCCACCTTGAATCGCAGATGGCATCTCTGGGCTGACAGGATGGGGATATGAAAATAGGCATCCTGTAGGTCCAATGCCACCAGCCACTCTTTGGGAGGCAGGATAGATATAACCAGGGCCAGCGTGATCAGCTTGAATTTGTCCTTTAGCAGGAAGGTGTTGAGGGTGAAAATCCAAAATAGGAGGACACCCTCCGTCCTTCTTCAGCATAAGGAAGTAGTGGCAATAACATCCAGTACCCACTTCTGAAGCCTGTACCTTCTCTATGGCTCTTTTGGCCAAAACAGCCTGCCCCTCCTCACACAAAACAGACAAATGATACTCTGAAAGCTGCTCTAATGCAGGTGTGGCATGGTCAAAAACAAATTGCAAAGCATAGCCCCATTGGTTGATCTAAAGGACCCCCCCATTGTATATGATTCTCTACAACCCTTAGCAGAAGTGGTGGGCCCTGCCTCCTAGAAGTTGGTTATGTGCCACTAAGGGAGCACTAAGGAGGTTTTGAAGTTGTTGCTGTGGGGTCAGGGGCCTGAGACATACACTGTCCCTGATGGCCTGGTCATTATCTGTTTGTCCCATGATCCTTACCTCAAAAGGGCTGGGAGGTCTGCTGTGTGGGCATAGGGGCTTAGAGCTGCCAGTGAGCCATGTCTGCCCTTGACATATCCCGGAAAAGGGCAAAACTGTTGGAGTGCTCCGTGGCTCGCCGCTCATTAAATTGCTCCAATCCAGAGTCTTCTTTTTCTTCACTAAACAGGCGGGATCCATCCAAAGGCATGGGATGCCTTGAAGTCCCAGGAAAGGTCTGTGGACTTCATCCAATAGCTCATCATAAGCAATCAGTGGTGTCCAGGTCTAATAGGATGAAAAATGTAACCGTGTCCGAGCCAGCCTGAATAGTTTGTGCCAATGAGGCCTGTAAGTGTTCCGGGTCTGATGGCAAGATCTCACCACCCACGTTCCAGAGTTCATGGGTGTAGCGTTCAAGGAGGCAGCTGGTGCTGACTGACGACAATGGAGGGCTGACCAGCTAATACATTTTCTTGCCAAACATTTTCATTTCATATGTTTGGACTGTTTGGAGGTGTAGTTCTAAAGGCATTAGAGTCCACTATACTGGTGGAGACCTGCACCACCAAACTCTCAAGAGTTGGATGCTGGTTTAAAATTAAAAAAAAAATCAGTCATCTAAAGCTGGTCTATGGCAACGTGAACTTGGTGATTGACCCCCGAAGGCCAGAAGATGGTTTTGCCAAATTGCCCAACAGCATATCAGTGAGGGTCTCATTGAAGGGTACAAGAGGTTTGGTTGGTGCCTGGCCAGCCTAAAGGACCTCAGTAAGAACATTAGCTTTTACTTATAGTGGGGAGGTTAAGAACTTCTGCAGCTCTCCTAAAGACTGACAAATGATGTACTCTCCTCAGTCAAAGTTCAGGAGAAACAGGCCCAATTTCGGGTGAAGTATCCAGCCCACAGGAACCTTATAGGTCCACATACTAGCTTTATTCACCATAGGGTGGGGCAAACTGGACCCCATCACCGCTATCCTTGTTTCCATATGGTGGACTCTGCTCTGAGTTAAAACATTGGTGCAGTGTCTGTGTGCATCTGGGTGGTAACAGTATAGTGTCTGAATCAGAGGGGTTGAGCCCTGGTTGCGCTACATCAGAATTGGGGCACAGCCTTGGACGAGACAAACTCAGATCAGAGTTGGACACCATAATAGGTTGCGAATCCTCCTCTGAAGAGACAAGCGAAGATTTTGACAACGGAACTGAAGTTAGCACTGATGCCAGTGCAGAGCCTGAAGCCAGTTTGAGGGGAACAGACAGTGCTGAGGACTGATTTTCTGGCAGTAACCTGACTGGAGGCTCCTGCTGATGACTGAGGCCCAAAGGCAGGCCAGGGGAAACTGGAAGTGTGCTGAAGATGTGCCATATGGCCTCTGTAAAAGCTTCAATCTACTGCAACATCAGAGACGGACCTGAAAATTTGGGAAGCATCAGGCCCAGTGTTGCTATTGTTTCCTTGGTAAAATGGAGGCAAGACCAAGAGGCATGGTGACACCTCCTCCTTCTCTGGAGATCGAGCGTGGCGGAAAGAAGTTGAATCCTGCTTGGACTTCGTATGTTTCTTTTTGGACTTTCCTGGAGGCTTTGCCCACAAAGAGGATCGGTCAAGGGAATGATTTTAGGAAAGGGCGTGGGTCCGCACTCACAACTTGGACAGTAGGGTGGGACCTGCATGGAGTCTTGCTGTGCTTTCCCAAGTAAAACTTCACCTTGCTTTCTTGGATGGCTTTCGGATTCATCTGGCTACAGTCGTCACAGGTCTTTGAGTCATAGCCACAACCCAAACACCAGAGGCACACCTCGTAGGGATTTGTCACAGACATCTGTCTGCCCTACAAGGTTAAAATCCGGTTGTCTTAGTAGGCGACAGTTCATTTGCACACACTGGTAGAATTTTGAGAATAAATCTCTTCAAAGTATGAAGAAAAGGAGTGGAGCTTGAATCCACATTTGCAGACATCGAAAGAAACTGACTTATGAACCCATAGGTTGTGCTCAAATGCAGCTCGGCTTGTCAATTCAAAGAATGAAACAAAGACGGCTCAGAGTCGTACACCACCACCAATTGGTGCTTTTTTAGATGCTGGATCCAGTTTGGGCCCTTGGATAGTCACAAGGTTAGAGGTATTCATCAGAAACATTTACGGCAACATAGGTGTTCTTTCAAGTCTCAGAAACACACCTCTGAACACTGCCTCCATATAACAACCGGTACATCAAGATCTATCAAATTAGCACACCAAAATCCCATGCATTTCCAACTATATCAATGAAGAAAACTAACCTGTTAATTAATATCAATCCTGGCAGACTATACTCTCCAGGGAGCAGCATCTGAGTCTCCATTACTCCCATAAAGCATAGCACCCACAAATTCCTTTGTTAATCCATATAAAGTTTGCACTTCTAAAAGAATACACCTTAATGAAACATAAAATATTCAAGAAATAATTGCAGCTGAAAATCCAGATACTAGTGTTCACTTAAACTTGTTCAAAAGATGAAATCGTCATCACATTGCACAGAAGATGCCTCACCTGGTGATTATTTTTGAATCCCTGCATAAACACTTAACAGTTCTCTTCTTGATAAATATAATGTGCTGTTCCTAAAAATGTAATGCTATTGTCTTTGATTTGATAACTGCGTACACTTAGTCCTTGTTCTCCTTCTCTCACAACGGTCTACAAATTGCCAGAGCAACTCTAGCAGTTGGGAAAAACTGAAAGGTAAAGGTTCCAATCTTCCAATAAGATGAGGGGGAAAAGCTGGGTATGTGAAACAGAGAAGCATTAAACTCAGTCAGAAATGGGCACTGAGAGGCAAGAAACCAAAATCTATGCTGCGGAGTCTGGACTTTTAAAAGAGACAGGTGATTTTGGGTCACAGGTATCCAAAGTCACACTGTCTGGAACAGTTAAGAGTGCAAGTACATTTTTCTCCTTTTCTATGGCTTAGATTTTTTTATGTTTGTGAACTTAATAGCAGGCACCCAAACTAGATCCTGGAGCTGGCTACTAACTGGTATTCATAAACCACATCAAAACAATACCAGATCTATACCTAAAAAGCTTCCAACTCAAAGATTAACTTGAAAAAGATCACTCCAAATACCTTCATGAGAAGCTTTAATTACCTACCCAGCCACTGCATTACTCATGTAGCCTATTTAAATTTCTTTTAAAAGCGGACACTAAGATCACCACAATGCTTGATACTACTGTAAACCTCCCTGTAATAGTGAAATCTAAATCCTCCACCATACAACTCTATAAATAACTATTTGCCCATTATATGAAGACATGTTCAAGGAACTGTCACACAAGCCCTCCAATAAATGTACTTATATTTACTTACAAAATAAGTTACAAAGGACTCAAACCGGCTACCCTCAAGAGAAAAAGAAGTCGCTGTTCTGGGGAAAAAGAAAATACTGTGGCAAGTAATCAAAGCGAAAAACTAATTAACAGCAATCTCATTAAAATGTAAACAACACTTCCCTGCCAAAAGGTAGGAAACAACATTGCTGTGATATACCAGTGTGGCATTTCCACAGATCAATCTTTTCAGAACCAATGTTTTCAAGCAACACTTACCCTGCCACCCTTTCATGGCAATTTCAGCAAATGAAAGATAGCCTTATCAAGTTCCCTTCCGCTGAATGTTTGCATGATATTCAAACTCTTCAGCCAACTTAAGTGAGTCCAAATGATTTTCCATTCAATCCTAGAAATTCTTAACACATCATTCAGGTCCGGTACAATTACTAATGGGTTGACATAATCACTCATAAGTTATATTAAGACCAACAGCCAATATATAAAAGTAATTTACCTATGCTCTATGTTAATGCGAAAAGTTTCAGCGCTCTGTCCATCATCTCCTTGCGCTTGCTTTGTTCGCTCTAAGTTGGCAGGGTGTGCCCAGACGTGGGTCCCTTACTCACTTTGCCACTGGATTCAAGCTAGCCTGGCTGATGAGGGGTGTTACCCCGAAACCAGTCCCAGGATGCTAGTTTCCAGTCCAGGTAAGTTGCGGCTTGGCAGTTCAGGCTGGACTGTTCCCATGAGGCACATGGTCAAGAATGATTTGCATATGGCCATGTCTGAAATGGGGTGGCGGAGTGAGCTAAAGAAGGATGATGGATTAAAGCCAGATCAGTTGACTGGGGGTGAGTACTTGCAATGTTCAACACTCCGTCCATCATCACCTTTGGTTTTGCTTTGTTCGCCCTAAGTTGGCAGGGTATGCCCAGACGTGGGTCCCCTGCTCACTTTGCCACTGGATTCAAGCTAGCCTGGCTGATGATGGCTCAATAACCAGAAATCGGTCCCAGGATGCTTGTTTCCGGTCCAGGGAAGACATGGCTTGGCAGCTCGGGCTGGACTGTTCCCATGAGGCCAGGGGTGTAACACAGGCCCCCGCTGCTCTCGCGGTGCGGGAGGCCCAGCACAGCACTCTGGCTGCAGAGCTCCTGATTGACCCTGGAGGGGGCCCCTCCACATGCCTTGCAAGGACGCCCCCTCGAGTTTCGTTACACCAGTGCATGAGGCACATGGTCAAGACTGATTTGCATATGGCCGGGTCTGAACTGGGGTGACGAAGTGAGCTAAAGGATGATGATGGATTGAACCCTGATCCGTGACTGGGGGTGAGTGTCTGAAAGTTTCAGCGCTCTGTCCATGATATCCTTATGTTTGCTATGTTAATGTTCACCATCGTTACCAAAATTGAAGAAGTTGAACAGTAATTATACCTATGACATAACCAACAAATGGACTGTCACCTTGACAGTGTTCCTTAGAGAGCAGTCTTGCTTCCTAGCGCTATAGAGCAATGCCAATCCCTTCACACTGGTAGCTTTGATACAACAGAATACCTAACTCTGCTGTAGCAGATGAGCTTTAAATGATCAGATTCTTCATGGATATCTTGCACATGGCAGACACATTTCAAGGTCACGGTGGGATAATTCTAAACTGAAGTATGAAAATGAGATATGGCATTGCTCGCAGAACCTGCAGCGAAAGGGCAGTGCTGTCTTCCAACTCATCAACAAATCCATTAAAGTACTCTTCAAAACGAATGATTTAAGAACAAAAAAAGGTGCAACCTAACTTTTCCGACCTATCAAAGGCATTTGTCCACAGTAATTTAGCAACAGCAAAATTCTATTGTACAATTTAAATGCTGCCTCAAAAAATGTAGTGACCTTCAATTCCCACACAGTTCAGTCGCGCCTTGGAACAACCTTTCACTTGAACGAAGAGACAGAAACGGCTAATACAGAAAACTACACATTTCTGCACGACAAGAAACTTGGACTCTAGGCATATACTTACTCACCTTTGCCGTGACTCAGGAGTAGCTTCTTTTTTTACTCAATTCTTTCCAGTCTTCTGAATATTCATCATGGTATTGTTTTTGTTTTTTTTAACAACTTAAAAATTCATAAAATGTCAACGTGCATTTAACAGCAATCGGTAACTGTTGAGCAGTATGTCAGCAATGCATTACTAAATTATTCATTAGAAAAAGATAAGAGAACAATACAGTGGGAGAAGTATTGCTTCAAGTAGGCATGAGAGGTAGACACACAAGAGAATAGGTGTATTTCAATAAATGTCTGAATAAGATGAGACTTGAAAAGAAAAGTTCTTGCCGTAGAGACGCTGTAACATGAATCACAAGGACAAATCACGTAAGCAACGTCTAAAAGGACATGGAAAAACTGAGAAATCTAAGTAGGGACTAAGGAATACAACAATGATGGAGATAACAGCCTCCTTAGGCAGAGGAAGTCACAAATTAGTCATTCGGTGCATAAGAGCACAAGCACACACTTTGGCACATTCCATGGGTTTGATGTAAATGGTGGAGGTCCCCCCCACCCCCTCCAACTCAAGCCCAGTAAGACTTAGCACTGACCTGATCACTTCCAGCTCTGTGCAGCTCTCGGACTGGTCTGTGGCCTCGGCTGTGTCATCGGTTTTGCCCAGGGAGGCTGTGTGTGCTGGCGTGGACTCCGATGATGTGAGTTCATCTGAGCGGTCACCGTTGAAAGGGTTGTAGCGCTGGGTGGGGCTCTTCACGCCAGTGAGCCTAGTGCAGGGTTCGGAGGCCACGGTTTGTGAATAGGTGATTGTTTCCATCAACTCGCCTTCTGGTATATGAGGGGAGAGGTCGACAGGGAACAGAAACGAAATTAAATGGTCTGGGAAGGTAGCTCAATAATCAGCTTAGGCTAAAAAAAAAAACTTTTAGAGGGACCGACAAAGAAAGGAAATGAAGTTTGAAACTGTGCATGGTCTTGCCTCAAGGCTTTCCTGTTGCAAGAGACTAAACAGCTTCACGTGGCTTCTTAACTGAATGGCTCTAAACATTCCCGTAAGACTAGTCAGGTGATCAACCAGCTGGCTTCTAATCCACCGTACTACCATAACAGACTTTCTCTCACCAATAATTTTCTTGTCTATGGCCAATCGTATAATCAACATGATTTGCTTTATCTACATTGATATATGTGAAAATGGCAGAAGACCAATCGTCTCTTCCGTGCTGGAGATTTGCATTTCAAGCACAACTTGATCAGTCTTCACCCATGGGAGGATTTTTGAGGGCCTCTAGCAAAATATAACAATATTTAAGGTGCTGCTGAATGTATACACATATATATACACATATACACAAATTGAATGGGGGAAAAAGGTTAAAATGACGTTATAGTTAGGAGAATGTCAGTTTAAACATTTAAACTAAAAAAACACACCGACATTCACCAGTTTATCAGAGACAGTTATTTCAAGTAACTATAATTCGCACCCTCGCCATGCACTGCTTATGACTTCCCATTTTACATCACTCATTAAATGTTCTTTGACAGCATTATTATCACAGATGGCATATGAAATATCATTATTGATGACAACACTGTGCATGTTGCGGGCCCTGCGAAGTGTATAAAGAGCTAGCTTTCTGCCAAATTTCATGTAATTCTGTTCAGGGCTGGGCTGTAGTACTTCTAAAAAATCCCTATGGAAATTGCACAGGGAAATTGTATTTTGGGAACCGACGTCCCCTTTTTCTCTTGGCCCCTTCTTGACGGATCCCATGAAACTTTCAAGGAAGGAATTGAGGTCGTTTTTTTTTTTTTTTTACAGTATTGTGAAAATGTATTAGCAAACCAAAAACACACTTCAAATGGTAACCAGGCTGTAACTTAAACTACACAGCGGCGACTGCCACTGTGTAATATAAGTAACAGTTTTGTGTATGTGTGCAATATACAAATAAGTCAAGCAATCCTTCTTCGGATAGTTTTCACCTTAGCAATGTTTAGTGCCCAAATATTATAAAACCTACACCTAGCTGGATCACCTGAACAGGCACTGTGTAAAATTTCTCTTACTACTTGACAAAGGCAAGATCATAAAGATTAGCCTTGGCGTCCTTCAAATATCAGCTCACCACTTGTAAGAAGATATAGGTTTCAGCCGGTCATTGAAGCAGGAATAGCTCTAGATGCATTTCCACCTCAAGTGAGCCACCACTGCTGACATGACCTTGAGGTCTTTAGTTCACTATTCTGGCTATGATTTAGAGGAATTCCTAATATGCCTGCCATTTGAAGAGGTGACAAAGGACATCCTATGGATCTATGGGTCATAGGCAGTCCTCGCTCAAAGGTGAAAACATGATTTTTGCCATTGCTCCTTTTTTGCTTACTCTTCACTGGGAAGGAAGCTGTTGAGTAGGGAACGGTCCAGAGTTGTGCAGAACAACCCATTCTGTTGCCCATTGTAACCCTTGAAGCCGAGATCCACCTTCAGCAAATTACTTTTGGCACACACTTAAAGAAAGGCCATATGCTATGTTAGCCAACAAATCATCAAACTCAGAGAGGAGCATGAAAAAGATGAAGTTTTGGTAATTCCTGCACAAACGGGGGTGATTTATGATCCCTGGTGAGCTCCCAAAAAGAGAAACCCTCTTTACTGCCAATGTAGAGTGGAATCCTACATTCAATTCTGAAAGGAGGGGCTAAATAGGGTAGTGTGTTTTTATGTTTCAGCATGGTAATAGGTAAAACCCAACTAGTAACATAGTATTACTTTCCAGAGGCCGATAGATTGGTCCAAGGATGGCCGTGCCATGCATGCACTTTGGCTACAATTCCTCTGCAATGGCATGTGATTCGTCTCTTATCAGATAAACATTAGGAGTGCTGTTGACGCAACAGTACTCCCACTGCAAAAATCCCCATCTACAGCCCTGAAGAGAATTGATCTTAAATAACAAATTGAAAGTGGCTGTGAATTGAATACGAGCGTATGAAGCATAGAGATTCAGTTTTTGCTTTATTTAAAATTGTGCTCCTTCAAAAGGCTCAGCAAAGGTGCATCGAGGGCATAGTCCGTGCACCTCCTCGATGCAGGGAGCTGAAGGACAGCCCTAGGACCTTACACCAACTCTCACATTATTCATCATTGTTCTAAGTGCAAACCGTTGCAACCCCATGTGTATGTTGGACCGAGTGAAGCCACACATTTGGAGCAACCCAGAAAAGATCACAAGAAATCAGTGAACAAGGGTCCAGGGTAAACTGAGGAAAAGAATTGCATGAATTTAAGTTTACAGAAATATACAAGATCAAGGTTCATTTAAAAGAAGCTTCAACAACTGGTTTGTTAGAAAAAGGAACATAGGCATGGTTATCGGGTAAAGCCTCCAGCAGCAACAGTCACAAATACATTTTAGGAGTGATTAATGCAAAGTCTGAAAAAGCAGGTTAGCTACACAAAATTATTAAATAATGTGAAAGATACAACACAATGACTTATGTGAGAGAACAACATGCGGGGTTCAGAACTGTATATTATGTTTGGAGTTATATGGCAATGAGGGGGTGGGGTTTTAGGAGTTTGGCTATAAAACCTCTGCTTTTTCTGTATGTAATATGCCTAGAAACTCAATCCCATCCATTTTCTACCTACTACTTAGAGGACGCCTCTAGCTCCCACAAACCCACTGTCAGCCCAACACCAGCCACCACCAGAGGAAAAAACCAAAGCCAAGCTGGAACCACCACCACTACCACAACAAAAATCATCAGAGCAATCAGCTCAGGGCTATGATGTTGTATAGTTTTCTAAGGAAGGGTTAGGGCACTCTCTGCCCCCTGCATAGGAACTGTATGCCACAACTACACATAAGCAGCGAACAATGAAGTGGTATGAAGAGAAAATATGGTGGGAGACCTTAAACAGATGTTCAAGAAGTGACCGGGGATCCAAGGTTAATGGGTAGGAACAGTGGCTTTAGTAAAGGAGTAAGGAATTGTGTTGGCTTGTTAGAAAAGGAACCTACTGGAGAAAAACGGCAAGGAACAATGAGGGAACACTACCTGAAGGGATGTATAGGGAGGAAAGAAGTTGTCTGTATCACAGATTAACAGAGCAAATCTGAAGGATTAGATTTGCTATGGGCAGTCAGTGAGGTGGAAATAATTGGAACGTTGTTTGAGGAATGGTGTAGGTGTTCAACTAGAACGTTGTTGACCGGAATAGTGTAAATGTGTTTGTTAAGGGAAGCGTTAAAATAGGGTATGGCTCAACAGGATAAGTGCCCCTCGCTACTGTAAAACAAGCAACTTGCTGAACAATCCACCTTGAGTCTGTTCACTCTGATAAACCAGCTTATAACAGAACATGCAGCAAGCAGGGCTACAGAAGTGACAGAACATAGCGACAGAGAGTAAGAGCGGGCAGAGTCCCACCTTCCCAGTCTGTGCTGGGTACGGACGGCACTGCGGGATACGGCTCTCCAAAATCATAATCTACAAAAACCGGGATAAAAATGAAGGATTAGAAATACAGTTAAAGGTGGGATGGGATGTGAGATTGGATTTTGGAACAGAGAGAGAACTATTCAGCATCACTACAGGAACTCCTGTAATTCAGCCCATATGGGGAAAACACGGACCTTGGCCTGCATAAAAAGCTTAGTGTGACTACCACATTTTACACATTCTATATGACAAATCATGAATGAAAGTGCGGACCCATCTTGACACAATTTCCAGGAATAGAAGAGAAATAGTCTAAAATGCGTTCAGACCTGCAACATTATCTGCGGACAGAGCCAGGATCTATGCCAGATAGGCATATCATACTAGTCTGCAGTGAGAGCTGCGTCCAAAGGTACTGACATGCCGTTCACATCGGTCTCAGTGTATTGCACTGATCCAAGTCTGAGGGGACAGGTTTAAGGCACACACAGTGCTAGCATTTCCAACTTAGAGTGTGATTTTGTTTGAGGACACTAACATTACCAATGAAGCGCTCTGACTGCAGAAAATGAAGACAGGTTCTTCATAATTTTCCAAGGCTACAGGTCAATGAGATCTGATTTAAGGCAGTTGCAGGGTTATCACATTACTTTCAGCCTGCAGTGAGTCCCTGATTTAAGTTACTGGCAACCCCATCACGCTACTACCACCTGCAGGGATACTTGGACCCAGGAGATCAACTCTCCTATCACACTGCTTCTTGTGTGCAAGGCGCGCCCTGATTTATTAAACCAATTGTTCTATCACACTGCTCCAAGTCTCTAAGGAGACCCGGATGTAGGACACTGGCTGTCACGCTGCAGTCTGTCTGCATGATGACTGATGCAAGACACATAAGAGCTAATGTATGGTATAGAGAATGACCCACCAGCATTTAGTACAGCAGAGACTAGGACCTTCGCTTCCTTAGTAAAAGGCCACCCACCCTATTTAGAGATCCCTGCCTGCTTAGCTGGCATATCTGAAGCAAGGCAAGATCGGAGTACGGGAAGAAAAGAGGCAGAAAATAATTTCTACACTTTCTGCTGTGTACAGGCTGTGCTGGATATGCTGGGAAGTGTGCATTCCAGAGTTTGATTGTCTCGACTCTCTACGAGCTTTGTGACATCCTGAACCCCTAATTGACAGAACTCCTACTGGGCATCTGAGCACCAAAGCCACAACCAGCATGCATAATCACCCTCGCTTGATGGTGCAATTGCACTGTCGTCCCACTCCAGGTTGGTGGAAGTGATGGAGTTAAATGAGTTGAGGGATAAGCTGTCCGACCCATGCACCGAACTGGGCAGGCGATCCTCGAAGTCCAGCAGGTACTGTGGCTTGTAGTACTCTGGCATATATGGTGCCACATCCAGGTAAGGTACATCCTAAGCAATGAGAAAAAGTTAAGAGGTGATACAGAAGGTTGTCATAGACAAGTAATAAGTCATCCAATTTACATGTGGGTGTTCTCAAAACAAAGTAGTGTATGCAGTAAGATCCGTGCAAAGTAGACTGATACAAAGAAACACTGTTAATGAGGCTGTCTCTGCTCTCTGTAAAATCAAGCAATGCCACAATATAAAGAATGTTGGCATAATAAGAGCAGGCATTGTAGAGTAAATCACTCCGCCGGGGAGGATGGATGGAACAGAGGCTGCAGGACGTCTCCAGGAAAAGGCGCAGGCAGTGTAGAATGAGTCAATCCGCCAGCGAGGTCACAGTGGTTAGAGGTGGCTAGGAATCACTGTCCTGCACAGGGAGCAACACTGAATGAACATTGGCTGGATCTGCTTGACCATTGCGGAAACTAGTGAATCATTTTACTTTTCTAGAACATTATCACCCATCTTCTTCGCTTCTTTGCAAAAATGGTAATTTGCATTTGTTTCTTTTTTGCATTATTCTCCCATAAGTGTATTATTACATATGCTCCTGAAGAGGATCCTGTGATTAACACACTAGGATCTAAACATCGAGATTCCAAATATTGCTGTTTAATGATTATTGGACGCTCACCATTATTTATCTGGGAGGTTCTTGGTTTGATCCATATTATCGCCTACTATGAATTATGCAAGTCTTGGCCATAAAATGTGCAATTCTTGACTGTTATAAGAACTATTTTGCACAGCACTTGTTCACTGCGCTAAGCAATTAATCAATATCACATTTTTTCCAATCTCAATATGTATTTAGGGTATTGTTTTGGCTTTGTGTTCATCATGTTTTGATGTAATGAACTGTGTAGACTTAGTTTCAAAACTGCTTCCAGTAGATAGCCCAAATTGCTACACAGAAGATTTCACAAAGAAACCGTACCCAAGCGGTCTCCCAAATTAATAAACACATTACACACTATTAGACAACATTCAAGATCCCACACAACTACCAATGGGATCTCCTAAGGACTCTGAACTTGGTCTCTTCAAGGATTTGCGACTTGATCTTTCGATTTCTAACAAGATTTTCTTCAGGATTCCCTTTAGGATCCGCGCAAGGACTACTAACAATCTTCCCTAGGACTACCAGGAGGGTCTCCCAAAAGAATGCCTACAAGGTTCCTAAGGGGGCTACCAACAACATATCGTAAACCATTCCCTCAAGCTTAACAATTAGAGCAGGAGCACCTCATTCCAGCCAGCTTTTTGTCTTTACATTGTGGTATTTGTAGTTCTTTTCATGTTTTCAGAAATGCTCCAGGACTGCAAGTATCAACATTCTGAGGAAAAACCTGGATTAACTAAACATCCCATGTCTAGAATGGGAGCTCTGCCTAAATGAGTCTTCAAAAGGGCTATCTAAGAGAGGCCTCAAACTGCTGCCTTCAAAATCCCTCAAACCCCTGTGCTTGCCATTCCCCAATGGACTAAGTACAAGATCTCCACCTATGTGCTACCTACAAAGTTCCAAAATCCCACAAATACTGGCTATAAAATCCGTCCAAAGGGATTACTACATGATTCTTCAGAAAAGCTGCACGCAAGATCCGTCCAAATGGCTGCTTGCAAGATGCCCCAATAGTTGCTTGCAATATTGCCCACAGGACTACTTGCAGTCATCAAATGCATTATATACAAGATCCTATATAGGGTAGTCTGAAAGATCTCACAAAGGACTAGTTAGATCTCCCCCACCGGCAGTTTCCAGGACGTCCCCAAAGGGTTGCCTGCAGATTCTCCCCAAGGGCAACCTGCATGATCCCCGAAGGGTTGCCCACAAAATTCCCCACAGCAATCCCTCAAGGGACTGCCTACAAAATCCCGTGGGGCACATTACGCACAGGATGTAATCCTCATCCCCTGAAAGCGATAACATGATCGATCCGTCAAAAAATATGACTGCAAAGCTCCTACAGGACCCTCCAACTTCAAGAATATACCAGGAAACTGCATCAAAACCATTCAATGGAATGAGTGAGTTGGATAATGAACTTTACCTATAAGGTGATGATGACAATGTGGTAAAATGTTTATACATAATGTGTATTGCGCACTTGATCTCTGGAATATAATGGAGTAAAACCCCAATAAGATCTGTTTAAAAAAACAAAACATTCATTGGAATTAGGAAAAGACACCAACAGTGCTTGCCAAAGCCAGATATTAATCAGTGGTATGAGATCTGGAAAATAAGGTCTGAACAAAGCACTGACATTTTCTGGAGGGGGGGTGGGGGGGTAAGTAGTAATTCACTTGCAGAATTATGTCTGTAGAGGTTGTGGGGCAATGAAGCCCAAATTATAAATAAATCACAGTGCTAGAAGAAAGGGCTGACACAAGGCCATGAAATGAGACAAAGATGTCTGGGTGGGGGGGGGGGGGGGGGGGGGGGGGGGGAAAGGAGTGAGGAGAGACCACCCCCACCCTATTCACCCAAAGTGTAATAATGAAGAAAGAGCTAATTCACCGCCCACCCTCAAAAATCACTAAAGGTGGTTTATGATTCAACTTTCAATATTTTTACATTGAAATTTCTTGCTTCATTACTTTGGTGAGGATTTGCAATCAGTGATCTGGGTTAGGGAAGTTATAACAGTTTTTTCGCACAGGAGACAGTCTTCCTACTTCCTTCCTTACCTTTTCAGAGCAGTGGCTTCAACAGCACCATGCCACGATCTATTGATTTTGCAGTATGATATGAAAATACTTTTTGGGTAAAAATATACTCTTACTTTACCTGAATTAGAGGTTACGGATAAATTACAAAGGAAACTATATTTGGGTGTCTAAAAGTGATTTTTTTTACTCCCAACTTCCAAAAGTGGAATGTAAAAAAATTAAATTTCAAAACTGCCTTTGGAGACTTGCAAATAGCCAATATGTTCTCCCGAGCAGATGACCCTGCCTGGCAGCTTTATGGCCTGATGTCCAAAGAACAACATATTTTTCAACAAACATGCAGTAGGAGATAAATCCCAAGCCCGTGTTCAGTGGGCCCACTCTAGATGACCCAGACAGTTGTGTGAATAACTGTAGTCAAATATAACCGAGTTCTGAAAATGTTCTTACACCTCTGTTATGTCACCACTGAAGCTTCTCTGTATTCCTCTAAATGAAGGGTCAGATTAGAACACTTAACAGCATTTCCTGCAGTCATTGACAAGCCTAATAGAACCACAGTGGTGAGCTCAGCAATTGGTGCCATAATGCTTGTTTTTAGGTCTGGTGTTAGCCAAGACTATTCGATTAAAATAAAATGATATATTATTTATAAGGGCTTTCAGCCAGCTCGCTCTGTCCAATGATTAGTGTGTCATTCACATTTTTGTTCTGCCCACCTCAGCATAAAGCACAGGGCACAGAGTCAGACCACTTAGCCACTGACTTACCTGTCTGCATCAGACATTTTGCACTTGCACACACAAAGCAGTCCACTAGTGCAATTTTACAAAAAACATTTTAAAACATTGGCAGAGCCAAAATTTGCCAGACATATGGCTTTGCCGGTGTTTGTTTAGATCTTATCCTGACCCACATCAAACATTTAGCCACCACTGAAGAGCTCTGAGAAACACAAATGCTCACCAGATCCAGCTCAAAGCGGATGAATTCCAGTCCAGAGACAAGAGTGAGGAACAGGGTGAGATGATCATCGCTGCACACCAAGGCATTCCTGGGAGCGAGAGACATAAAATGTCAAGGACTTCAGGCCTGTTATTCTCTCCCAGGCCTGGCACAGCACCCTCAGAAATCTCACATGGACAGGAAGTTGAGAATGCTATGAAATGCCTGACATGGATACCTTCTTGACCAATAGAAATGGTACTCACTTGAAGTAGTACTTCTGCAGCAGACTCTGGTTCTCCTGAAAAAGACGCAGGTAGCTCTCCAGTGAATTCTCATTGAGGGCCAGGTACAACCAAGCTCGACCTGAAATGTGCAGCAGGTAAATAAGTCCTAGTACAATCAGTGACAGCAAGATAGGAATGAGAATCACAGAGAGAACCCCGCTCGCCACCTCCCTCTTCATCATGCTCTTAGTACATCCCACCAACACAAAATGTCAGGCAGTACTATTCTCTCTACTCTAGGGCTTCTCTGATGACATCAGGAGGGCAGCATGTTCTGAAGGTCTTCTGGAAAAGATGGCATGGAACAAAGTGCATGTTCCCAGTCCCAAAGTATTGGATCCATGAGTCATCAAGCTCATGTTAATTTCAACAACTACAAATACACTAACATTACGAAACCAACCAGGCAGAGTTGGAAAACTCAGTTTAATATTGCAGAAATAGTAAATATTGTTTATTGGCAATACGTAACAGATAAGCATGTTCCTAAACTGTTTTAAGTAAAAGCTAAAATTTTGCTAGCCTTTTTTACTACTAGTCAAATTTGACCAGTCAAATTTGCAAGCAACTTTCAATAGAGAGAAATCTCCACCCCTGTTAACCCATTAGACCTCAACATGATTCCACCTTCCGATCCTACTCTCTAAAAGAATATCAAGCAATCCTTTATAGTTCAAAAACCCAATAATACAACGAATCTCACAAAAATGAGATGTTGTTGCAAGCTGTCACTTCTTGCAAAGTCCAATCTTAAAATAAGCTCTGCTGGAATGCAACTCAATGAAAATCTGGTCAGTGGAAGGACCCTTTACCGTCCTGTCCTGCAACTGACGAGCGTTGTCTTCCAATGCCACAGATCCTAGATCTGTTGTGTCTTACATTCAACCTGCAATACATTGCCAATCTAGAACACCTCTCTCAATATGCCCCACTTCCCTTCCTGAACATCCGTCTCAACATATTCCACCTTCTCTTTAGACCTATAACATCCCCATTTCTGTGTTTTGTCCATAAATAAACCTTCGTCCCCTTTCTAAAATGTCAATCACATTATCCAAGGAGGAAGCCTCGACTCATGCACTTACTGCGCCCCAGGTTTGTAGCTATGTTCTGAAGAACCTCAATCTGTTTGACGGCTTCTTTTCGGGTGAAGTGTATCACCAAGACCCAGTAGCCAGAAGAGATGTCCTGCAACCTATTGAGAATAAGAATAGGAGTTACAGGGAGCCAGTCAGCCAATGTTTTATTGTAGAGTAACTAAAATATGTTACAATATATACAGAGACAGGAAAATCTTACAATAGATAATCTAGACGAAAAAGATACAATTAAAGAACACACAGGACTACAATCACGAACATGCTCATGGAGGAGTAAGGTGCTAAAACAAAGTCTTCAAGAGATATCTTGAAAGTTACAGTAATGTTCTAGATAGAACTTGAAATTATTGCAGTGAAACATGTAAAGTGTCAACAAGATGTCCATAAAGTGCATCTATTTTAAAAAGCACCTGATGTTGTAGCAACAAACATGAACATTCACACAGAGATATAAAGTGCTAAGTGATAGCTAAAATACAAAAATCTAATAAAATACTAGAAAGGTCCTATATAACGGAGTCATCTTCACAAACCTATCTCTAAAGACGTCAAGTACCTCAAGCATATTTCTCAGATACTTACATAGAACATAATACATGTTAGGTCTTACCATAGATATCGCTCAATAAAAGTAACAATTACTTAGCTTGCATATACTAAAAGATTAGGGAATGATGAGAACATGCCCGGGGTCGGCCTGGTCGGTTCAGCAGGTCTCGGAGAGCAGAGGCCCGCCCGTGAAAAGGCCTGGTTCCAGTACAATTTTACTATTTGTGCAGTTCATGGAGCTCTGTGGTTTTCTCGAGGCGCTACAGACACTACCCAACTCCCCACAAGGCAGACTTGACAGATGCGGATCTGAGGGATTCCGACATATACTTGTCATTTAGGGTGAGTGCATGTGTTCAGCCCTGGGGGGAGGGGAGGCAATCCGGGAGGGAAATCCAAAATAGGAGAAGGGGGAAAGAACTCTCGTGCCAGCCTACAAAATATACAGACACCCGACGAAAGAACAGTGTATTCACATTTGTATTTTTAAAGAGGCAAAGACGAAACATTGTATCCCCCTGTTGTGCCCTTTATTTTTAGGTCTCGCCTGACCCAGCGCATGGTTTGCACGGCGAGACATTTAGTAAGAGGCTTTTCAAAGTGCTTCCAAAGGCTTTTGCCGGCCACCAGCGTGCGGTTACGCGCGCGTGAACATGCATGCACAGCTGCCATCTGGCTTTTGTAATGGCTCATTAAACCTTACAATGCTCCTCCACCCCCTCTCTCTCTCTGCTCTCACTACCCCCTCCCTTCTCCCCCTCCCTCTTCGCCCGAGGCGCCATCTGCAGCGCGATGACTTTTACTTTTGCCTGCTGCGGATGGTCATTAAGTGCATCGCGATCACTTTTGCGGCCAATGCTTGTTTTTTGTACCAGCTGGGTCATTAATAAACAGCCGAGACTCTGACCCTGTTCTCCAGCTCCAAAGTCGGCAGCTTTCTGGAATTTCGGTTTCCTGCGTAGATTGCTTAAGAGCATTAGAGCGAAAGCATCCCGCCGTACGATCATAAACGCCATGTCTGTAGCCGAAACATGGAAAGCGTTGCCATTGTACACTGAATATACAAGGAATAAAACATGCATGTAAAACATTTGGCTGTCCTCGAAAGCAGCAGTACCTCTAGTCCTGAAAACATTAGCCTTTATAGAAAGCAAACACTGAAAACAATCGGCTGTGCTTATCAACAGCAGATCCTCACATTCATGGCAATATTAACATGGTACAATCATCGGCTGCTAGCACCCCACATTCAATAATGGGCGCAGTCGAGTGCAGATGAATCCAATCCATAAAATAATGTCCTCTATTAGTGTTAATGGAAAATGTTTAAAAACAATGAAACGTACAGACGTGTGCTCATATATTCAGGAATCATGAAGGAAACCGTGCGTCTCAGAGTATATTCTCCACAAAGCGCTTCGACGCCTCGTCGGTGGTGGTAAGCGCTATAAAATTGCAATAAAGTACAAGACATGGCCACCCCCTTAATGCCGTGAGGTGCAGGGCTACTTTGCCACGCCCCTATGAGTGACCAGCTCACCACATCGGCTGAGGTGTGCGAGAGACTTGTGGGACCGCCGGGCAAAATGAACTGCCACGCAGGGCTACAGTCTTGCTGAACTTCTGGTTAGCCCCCAGTACTGGCTGAAGATATCGCACTTGCAAATATGAGGAGGAGGGGTTACTGCTTTCCACCTACCCCGTGGGAGTGCAAGCTATGTGTAGGCTCTTCCTTAAGGGTTTCCCAAATTGTCTGATAAAAGCAAGGTTCTCATTGTATGCTGCGACGCCTCCTTTGCAGACCCAAGAAGGGGACGGACTCCTACCAGCAGAGGTGAACTCGGGCCAGGTGCTGGTCCAGAAAATCCTTCACATGCTTTGTTTGCAGGACCCTGGGGCCAAAACTAGTGCTCCTGGACTTTCCTCTGTCCTTTCTCTTGTCCTGTAGTAGTGAAGAGCCGTAACTTTTTGCAACCCCTCACTCCTCTTCGATGTAAAAGTTTATTCCTCTCAATTCCAGATTTTTTTATTTTTTTTAATTGAACATATGGCAACGAAAAGACAATGAACCAGAAAGAAAGACTTATCTTTTCTAATATATTTAAAATCAGATATTTAAGAACCCAGTAAATAGGTTTATTTGGAAATCTCATATAAATGCACTTCTCATATGGTAATTAGTTGGTTAATGCACCTGCGTGTAGGCACTGGCGACATTGTTAACCACGTCAAATTTTAAATGAGAATTAGGCCTTTCCTATACTAATGGACTCGACGCCATAAAAGGGTATGTTCAATCAAAGGGGAAAGTTCTATTTGTCGAGTGACCTGCATCCAGTGGGATCCCTAACCCTAACTTTCAGATTAATTTTGTTGTCCCCCTTTTGCCCCCTATACGTCACATAGGTCTCCCATAAGTTCCTCATTGCACCCTCCAGAAACCTTCCGTAAATTCATTCACAGGCCTGGTGACAATTCTTAACTGCGCCTTCCTAACAATTGCTATTTCGTAATCTTTGGACCATCCATGGGCCTGTTTTACAGAAACCTGTTGTGACTTTGAATCTTAGTCTGTGTCTTCCAAAGCACTCCTGCACACCCTCACTTTGCTCTTTTGAGGCCTGCTTACTGTCCCTCCATGTTAAAGAACAGTAGATGTTTCAGCACCCAGGCTAATGTGCTGCATAGCTAAATACATATAATGTCCCAAAGGTGAGACCGGTTGCATTGCAAATGCTTATTGGGAATGCTGTTGTGCTTTGTGCTCTTGCCGTACATATTTTTGATTGTGTGTATATCTTTTCAAGAAAGCAGCGCTAATGGGGCCACGCTGCCTTTGATTTTCACGCAGTGAAAGTGTCATTTCTGGTCTTGTGTGAATGGGAAACATTGAGGAGTTGACTTAACTGCAGGAGATTTTCATTTCAAAGAGCTCCATCCTTGCAGTTTCTATCAAGGGCCTGACAAAGGGCTTTTTTCGTTTCACTCGACACACGTGGCTCAATATTTGAATGTTAATTTATTTTTAAACTTTTCTTGTGCACTAAAAGGTTAAATTTACAAACGCTTCAAAGCACACCAAAAGTTATGTAAACAGTGCCTTATTCAAATCAGGTCCAATATGGAAAAAAACCTCTTGAATCACTTCTACTGAAAGTGCTGAATTCTTCCCAATTCTGAGAAATGTTGAAATGGTAGACATTTTTTTCTCAATTTCCTCTGACATTTCCAGTAGAGCAAAAATAGTCCCATGCTTACTCGCAAACGTGTGTGTGACGAAGAAGTAACTAAGTCTTTGAAAGTTTCTTGAATTTTTTTTTTGCCCACCACTTACTTGGTTGCAGAGGGACAACTCATTCTAGTATCCTTGCATATTAATTGCAGCAAACGTTGGGCCCAAATAAGAGGGATTCCCGTGTTTAGAAAAGGTGGGAGCTAGAATATCTCATTTTGCACTTTATCCTTTACAGACGATTTATATACCATTGTTTTTGAGTTTTATGAAAAAGAATCAGTGGCTAAGTTTGCTTCAAATTGGGGCTATGTGAAAGCCGAGGCTTCTGAATCAGTGCCAAGCTGTATACCCAAAATGTAATGCATGCTTACCACACTCTGTGCCATTCCTTCTGTATTTATTTATTGACTCTTGTTTTATTTAGCGCCAGTGTCTCCTTATGACTTCAATGCACTCTAGTTGCTTAATACCATGTAGACACTGGACAATTAAATGAAGCGATGAAATACCGCAAGGCATCTTGTAACTCTCAAAAATTACAATATGAAATTCACCACGAGGTTGACGGTATTACATACATATGTCAAAAGATTTGAATGTTTTTCCTATAACTTTTTTTAAAACTACAGTACATTTGTTGTTTAACAGTGGTCTGCCCGAGACGGATGTCTATAAAAATAGAAGTCAGTAATGCTTTTAAGGACGTTCTGTGTTGCTGTTTGTCATCCCCTATTTAGTTGCTAAATGTCGTTCAGTGATTTTTTCTCTATTGAAGCGGTGTTCTTGACAAATAATTCGTGCAATTGTGCCGCATTTGTGACTGGAAGCCCCCTTTGTGCTGGAGGAAGCATGCTGCTCTGTCCTCAGGGTGTGGGTGTGCTATTGTCTTCCACTGAAACAGTATACATGTTTGCATACTCACGTACCAACAATATCAAAGAATTACTGAAAGAAAAAGCGGCAACACCTTCAACACCATATCGTGGCACCCTCCCATGCCACAACTGTGAAAATTGTAACGCCATAATCAAAGGAAATGAAATATCTCATCCAACAATGGGCACCCATATAAAACTCAAAGTAACAAGAACTTGCGACAGCAGTAATTTAATTTACATGTTGAAATGTCCTTGCGGACTGGCCTATGTAGGAAAAACGCAAAGAAAAATCAAACGCGAATAATCGAACACAAGAGCAACATACGATTAAAAAATGCAAAATCCACAGTCGCTGTACATTTTAACCAGTCCAATCACAATCCCAGTCAGCTACGTTTTTGTATTCTAGAAAAGGTGCCATTACTACCTGGAAGGGACAACTCGCAACATCTACTGAGGAGGGAAACTTGTTGGATAAATCACTTATCCACGTTACTACCCAAAGGCATGAATGAACGTTTAGAATTTGGGTGCTTTCTATAACCACTTCATAATCAATCAACAGTATTACATCGTTTACCAGTGTACGCAAACGTTTACGTTTACATGTTTTGTAAGTCAAGTATATTGGAATCAGTGTTAACACATCTTTTAGAATCGTTGACAGCAATTTTATGTTTCTGATGATTTATATCTCCACATGCATTGTTAATTTTATTTTTTCCAGTTGTTCATTTCTACGTCCCTTCCAAAATATTTTTGGGACATTTGGGTGAACACAAGAGAAGGCACTTGAGGACAACACACTCTTATTGCACACGGTATGCACAATACATACACAAGGTAATCTGTTTTCTTTTTCCCACGTTTTTCTCTACACAAAGTATTTTTTCACCACATATTAACACATGATAAAATTGCCAGTATTTTGAACCGTTCGCGCAGACACAAAATTTTTACAGTTGATTATTTTCAGGTCAAGATATTTTTCATTATCTCATTTTATATTAAGCTGAGTATATGAAAAGGCACTTTAAGACAACATACTCTTTATTGTACACTGTGTACACAAAACGTACACAGGAAGTCTGTTTGCTGTTACCCACGTTGTTTTCCACACACACAGTATTTCTTCACTATCTATTAACACGTGACTAGATCGTCAGTGTTTTGAATCGCTCGCGTCGATACGGAACACTAACACTGATTACAGACACCGACATCAACGTGTAACCAGAAATATATGGTAAGCAAATACGCGGTTCGTCGTTTTCACATCCGGTTGTTCTGAATGCACTAGATATCACAACCATGACCTCATTTAATTTACAGGTGATCCTATATATTGGATCTCATTGGCACTTGGAAGAATGCGTTTTTAACGAAGTCTTCAACAAACTAAGGTTAGACGTACATGCACTCGTTATTTCACCCGAGCACTTTTTCACAGGCACTACGTTATTCACATCAAGAATTATTACGTGTAGCTTCACTATTTTTACGCGTATATTTTTTAACTCACAACGTTATTCACTGGTATCACTCGTTACACCGAACTATGTCAGTAGCACGCTACTGGGGCGTTGCTTGTCACTGAAGCACGTATTTTTTACGCGATTACCGATCGGCACACTGGGCTAATTAACACACGGCAAAGCACAAGAAATGCTAGTTATTTACCATAAAGATTTTGATTTCAAACGGACGTCTGTTCACGCACTTTGTTGTATTTAACACTTTGCTCAACGACATTAATACAATTGTTTTTTCCTAATTACATCGCTAGTTACAATACACATCAATCTTATACTTTCAGAATTTAAGTCCCCTGACGAAGGGTTCAGCCCGAAATGCATTGGGCAGAAGGGCAGAACAATTGTGAACTTACCCAATAAAGAAGAAAAGTATTGACAAGAAGTGTATGGAACTTTATTGAAACTTATCCAAAGAGTGCACAGTTAGGGACGTTACTCCTAAGGGAAATAACACTTGTTAATCATGTCTTTCATTTACCCTTGTGCTCAGAAGGGTTTACCAACACTGCACCCACCACTTTGAATAAATTGGAGTACAGGTATATACACACGGAGTGCGAAGAATCCACATTCCAATTGGATTTCATCATAGTGAAAATGTCAACATTCTCTAGGCGCTGCATGTCTTGTCGTCGCTTCTCTTGTTTTCAGAAACATGGAAGGGGTGTTTGGTTTCTCCTTACAGAAAAAAGCCCACTCACTGCACCAAAGGGAAACATGTTGTGCAGCATTTAATGAGAGGCTTAACTTATATTCTTTGTCATACGCTTTACAGGTCAGATTAGCATCACCATTTGGTTGCACCACTTTAGGAATAATTCTAAACAGAAAGGTACAGTAACAAACATTTGCAAAACCAATAGGTCTGTCTTTTGTGACCTCTTGGCTTGTGACCTATTGATTTTGCCAATGGTTGTTACCCATGCTGCAGAGCATCGCAGATGCTGGGCAGAATGGCTAAAGTAAAACAAGCAAAATAAAATTTAAGGCATCCGCCTGTACGATTTGGTAGGTGTGCGCATGACGCATGCACGCACGCACGCCGCAACTACAAAATGATGCGCCCCACCCCCTGTTTTAATAACTTTTTATTACTGATCCAAGCGGAATTCGTAACTAAAGCTCTCTCTCCATCCTCTACTCCTCTCCATCCTCTACACCTCTCCAACCTCTCCAACCTCTCTATATATCTCTATATATCTCTCTCTCTCTCTCTCTCTCTCTCTCTCTCTCTCTCTCTCTCTCTCTCTCTCTCTCTCTCTCTCGCTCTCTCGCTCTCTCTCTCTCGCTCTCTCGCTCTCTCGCTCTCTCTCTCTCGCTCTCTCTCTCTCTCTCTCTCGCTCTCTCTCTCTCCACCTCTCTCTCTCGCTCTCTCTCTCTCCACCTCTCTCTCTCGCTCTCTCTCTCTCCACCTCTCTCTCTCCACCTCTCTCTCTCCACCTCTCTCTCTCCACCTCTCTCTCTACACCTCTCTCTCTACACCTCTCTCTCTACACCTCTCTCTCTCCACCTCTCTCTCTACACCTCTCTCTCTCCACCTCTCTCTCTACACCTCTCTCTCTACACCTCTCTCTCTACACCTCTCTCTCTACACCTCTCTCTCTACACCTCTCTCTCTACACCTCTCTCTCTACACCTCTCTCTCTACACCTCTCTCTCTACACCTCTCTCTCTCTCCACACCTCTCTCTCTCTCTCTCCACACCTATCTCTCTCTCTCCACACCTACCTCTCTCTCTCCACACCTACCTCTCTCTCTCCACACCTACCTCTCTCTCTCCACACCTACCTCTCTCTCTACACACCTACCTCTCTCTCTCCACACCTACCTCTCTCTCTCCACACCTACCTCTCTCTCTCCACACCTACCTCTCTCTCTCCACACCTACCTCTCTCTCTCCACACCTACCTCTCTCTCTCTCCACACCTACCTCTCTCTCTCTCCACACCTACCTCTCTCTCTCTCCACACCTACCTCTCTCTCTCTCCACACCTACCTCTCTCTCTCCACACCTACCTCTCTCTCTCCACACCTACCTCTCTCTCTCCACACCTACCTCTCTCTCTCCACACCTACCTCTCTCTCTCCACACCTACCTCTCTCTCTACACACCTCTCTCTCTACACACCTCTCTCTCTACACACCTCTCTCTACACACCTCTCTCTACACACCTCTCTCTACACACCTCTCTCTACACACCTCTCTCTACACACCTCTCTCTACACACCTCTCTCTACACACCTCTCTCTCTAAGTGGCAGCCGGAGCCTGATAGCACTGCATGTCCTTTAAAAAGAAACAAGCATTGGCATAGCCAATAGGTCTCGCCTTTGGGGCCTTATAAGTGTTTAACCATGCAACAGTTAATGTTGTTGCACCAAGGATATTGTGCTGCATAACTAAATACTTATAAGGTCCCAAAAGCGAGACCTATTGGCTATGCCAATGCTTGTTTAAACTGCAACGTGGAACTTACTTTTACTGTAGTGTCTACTGAGGGAGGCAGAAGTGCATTTTGGGAGATGTAGTCCTGTGTGTGCTTCTTCTATGGAGCGAATACAAACAACCCTATATTGCCTATGCTTGTCGCTCATCGCTGTCTCCCCATAGAAGCCAGGGTGATGTATAGGAGAAATGCATGTATCACCCATCAGGCCTCGCATACCTCCGCTCCTCGCTACCTGGTGAACACTGAAGCCTTCGGGAGGCAGCGGACGAAATGCTGAAGCTATGTTTTTAGCGCCTTATCCTTTACAAAGGGACTACTCATGGCGCAATCGTTCTCAGGCAGTGCGACCAGAATAGGGAACTTCCCCTCCGCCCCCCTTGAAACTACAAACCCCCGCCTCACTGCTGATCTTCAATACAGAGCTGAAGGCTCTTCTCCATAATGACATTTTTTACCAGCTGTTCCCTTAGCAGACCTCCCTCTGGTAATGTAACCGCCCCCCACTGACTGTGCGACCTGTGTTTCACCTAACCTTGCTGCCACTCCCTGTACCTGGTACCCCCTACAACCTCTAACAATTTGCATCAGTGCCTTTGTGGCGATCGAAATGAGTAAAGATCCCCGTTTCTACCCGCCACTATGTGCCTTGTGTAATGACCGTAACCAGCAACTGATTGTAACTTTGTATCCTTTGTACCAAAACCTGTTTTTATTGAAAACACACTAACACCTCCGGGTAATGCCCGTACTACAAAAAAATGCAGAGTAAATACATTAATTTATCAAGTGAAGGTTAGTGCTATGAGTTATCTGTATTGATTGAAGCACGGTGTAGTATCCCGTGTCGCGGACTAGCATCACAGAGGCACAGTGCATTATTGGGTATCTGGACACATTAATGTACATCAGAGTGAGGTGGCACCAGTTAAAGAGTAAGATTCACCTGTTATAGCCGGGACTTAGAAGCCTCCCTTCAGTCCTAAGAGGCGACCCGCCATCCATTTATTTACTTCTGATCTGGGCTTCTCGAGTTCCACGATTGTGATCTCGTCGCTTTTACCACATAATTGCGGAATGCCACATTTACCACATAACCCACCACCTGCTGTGTAATAAGCAGGTTTCAGCAAAGAAACGTTTCTACTTGAAAGAAATCTGAACCTGTTAAGCACTGCGCATTGCCCTTCAGCGCCTAGATACCCTCACAGGTGATTAGCGGCGCTGTAAAAAATTCATATAACACACCAAATGCAGCTCACGACAGGTTACGAAAGGTTATGGGCCCTTTTGCTTGTTGATCGTTGTTTTTCGTCATTAAAGAGGAGTGAATTCTCAGCTAATGTTAGTGTGACAGTCTGGGCAAGGGTCTTCAGCTATAATGTGTAAGGGAAAATGTAAACCTTAAAATGCAGTTCAAACAAGGTGAAAATAATGATTTATGTTCTGTCATGAACCTTTCCACCTTTCACTTTTCTTTCAGTGTTCTCAAAGTAACACTATGTAGGATGCAGTAAAGGTTTTGCAGAATCGGAAATACTCTGCGCCTGTTTTTAAGGTCGGGGATCCTTTATCGTAAAGTGTCTTGTAATGTGACCTACAGATAATATATGTGTTGTAATCAACAAAGTTCAATTGTGCCAAAAAGGACTGTGCTTCTAAAGTACTTCAAATTGTGAACTCGGAGTTAATCTAAAACTGAAAGCAATTTTTAAAACCCCCTGGGAACCACAGAATATAAAAGACACCCCATTTATTACAGGGACGCGTATATTGTTTCCTGCTGATGCAACGTTGTATGTTTTACACAAACTGGTTTATTCTGGATGTCATTCAGGACAGTGCTGAAGGGAGGGTGTTCCTGTGCGTCCAATAGCAGACTCGGCCATACCTGCAGTGATTGACACTTTGCACAGGATCCGCTGACTGTCCATAGGTTTTACGAAGTCTATGTATTCTCTAAGGGCGTGGGACCCCTTTTGTAGCGATGTGTATTTAGAAGAGTAAAGTAGTGCGATGATGTCACACAATGTGCTGCATAATGTACTTGTAATAGCAGGTTCTGAATGACGTGCTCTCTTGAAGCATAATGAAGTCAGTCCTAGTGCCTAGGTGTTCTTCTGTTCTGACCTCAGTGTAGGGGGTCTTTCAGGACCACCACACATACACTGCTTACTGTATAATGGAAATGTCCCACCATGCACCTGTTAACTTGTACCCAGCTAACGTTCAGCTCTGACAATATGATACAGCACCACGAGCCTAGTAACAAATGTATATAATCACTGCAAGTTCAGCATCACCAGACACACCCATTAACCTCTAACCAGCACTGTGATATGTCTAACTTCATTCATTCATTCATTAATATACATGGCTACCCAACAGGCCTCCCAGCGCTGCTCATAAACCTCCGCTATTGGTTCTTTTTTAGCATGTCTAATGTTTAAAATAGGTAGGTTTTCAATTTTTTTTTCTAATGCCGATTTCTGATTTGTCAAGTCAGATGTGTGCTGGGGCCACTAAGGGTTTGTGACCCTCTGATCTCTGTGTTCTCTTCGGCATGTAATCATGCATATGCATTACAAATGGACCTTTCCTGGGCAAACTGATGGAGCAGTGTTCGCCCAGATGTCACAATTCATTGAAGAGAATGACATACTCTCAGACTTCTAAACAGGATTCCGTCCGGGAAGAGGCACTGAATCTGCCCTGCTTGCCATCTGGGATGACCTGAAGAATACAGCTGACCGCAGCGGTGTTGCTGCGCTACTCCTCTTGGACCTCTCGGCTGCCTTTGACACGGTTGACCATGACACTCTGAAACAAAGACTCTATGAAGCCAGCACAGAGGGAACTGCTCTAGACTGGATCACGTCCTACCTTAGAAACAGAACGAATATCATCCATACCCCACCTTTCTCGTCCAAACCATACTCCACAAAAGCAGGGGTCCCTCAAGGTTCTATCATCTCGCCCATGCTTTTCAACATCTACATGAAGTCATTACCGGTACTGATCAATCAATTTCACCTCACGTGCTATAACTATGCAGATGACACGCAAATACTTCTTCAACTGGAATGCCACAAAGATATTGAAAAATGCCCAGTTTTCAGTTGTCTCAGAGCCGTGGATCAGTGGATGACTTGGAGCCATCTCAAATTGAATGCTTCAAAAACAGAAATACTCACTTGTGGCGATTGGAAACATTACGAACCGCTTGCCGCCTGGCCTGATGTACTGGGATCACCACCTAAATTATCGAAGGAAGTAAGAAACCTCGGAATGACCATGGACTCCAAGCTGTCGATGAATGCCCAAGTGGACAAACTAGCAACATCAAGCTTTGTCACTATAAAAACGCTGCGACAAATTTTCCCTCATTTGGGATTTCCACACAAGATACAAACTACCATCTCGCTTCTTCTGTCCAAACTCGATTACGCAAATAGCCTCTACCACGGATCACCTTTAACGACCATGAAAAGACTACAACGGATTCAGAACTCGGCTGCCAGACTACTCTTGCATATCAAACTGCGAGACCACATCTCACCTGCCTTGAAAGCCCTGCATTGGTTACCAGTTGCTAGAAGATCCATGTTCAAGCTACTTTGTATCACCCACAAAGCATTACATGGGATGGGACCGCTCCTTATCAGGAATAAAATCACCAAACACATTCAACAAAGGAACCTACGCTCTAAAGGGGCATCTCGCCTCAAAATCCCAAGATACAAGAAAAAAAACATGGGTGGCACATCCTTCTCTGTTCAAGCAGCCAAATTGTGGAACTCTTTACCCCCCAACATAAGATCTACCGACAACCACCTTATCTTCAGAAAACTACTCAAGAATTGACTCTTCCCCACATAAGCACCATATGCAAACAGAAATGTACAGCATATTCCTCTGTATATAAGCATTTATATTCACAATAGATATGTACCTATCTTTGTGTATTGCTTTGTATAAACATGTAGAATAATTATGTTGTTGTAAATAAATAAAAAAAAAAAAATCATCTTTGTTCTACATGTACTTACTTGCATTGTGCATCTATGTACCGTCCATGTACTTGGATCTGTGTGTCTGTTACCTTTATCCCGAAAAAGCATATCCAATGCACTACCCTATTTCTCATCCTGTACCTCTATCAATATATACTTACCTCTTTTATGCATCTATATGCTTTCAATGTACTTATGGATCTATATATTTATCACTCCTCTGGCCCAACCTTCTGACTCATCTCAAACTTCTCTCTACTACTCTTTCCAATGCACTACCCTATCTCTCACCCTATACATCTATCAATATATCTATCAATATATCCTCTACATCCACTCTCTCATTTATCCCAAACCCCATACCACTACTATGATCCCAAAATAACACTTTCTAGACTCTCTCCTGCTCTACCCCTCCTTGCATCATCTGACACCTATTTTACTATTCCGATCCCCCAAAACAAACCTTTATAAACTCTCCCCTCTGACTGTTCCCCTCAAAAACCCCTTTTTACTCATCCAAAAGCATCCTCCTACTGCAATGACCCAAAAAAAAAAAACAATCTCACTCTTCTGTCCCATCACTATCCTTTTCAATCAAAATAACAGACTAACATGATCACTTCTCAATTTCCATATTCCACTATACTAATTCACCACTAATCCTTTATGGGTTCCAGAGTAGCGTGCTACTTGCCAATGAAGCGTTTCAACACCCCATCAGGGTTACCAGCGCTATATGAACGCAAACCTTTTTCCCTTTTCTACCCCTCCCCAACCATTCTCAATCAAAATAACTGACTAACATATCCACCACTCAAATTACTTTCATGTTTTGCCATACTAATTCAACAGTAATCCTTATGGGTTCCAGAGTAGTATGCTACTCGCCAATAAAGCGCTTCAAAACCCCATCAAGGGGTAGCAGGCGCTATATAAATACAAACCTCTTTCCCTCTTCTATCCCGCAACCTACCCTTCTCTATCCAAATAACTGAATAACATATCCACCACTCAAATTACTTCATACTTCACTATACTAATTTTTAACACTAATCCTTTATGGGTACCGGAGTAGCGTCCTACTTGCGAGAAAAGCGCTTCAACAACCATCAGGGGTAACAGGTGCTACATGAATGCAAACCTTTCTTCCCTTTTATCCCTCCGCTACCCTTCTCACTCCAAATAACTGACTAATATCCACCACTCAAATTACTTTCATATTTCACCATGCTAATTCAGCACTAATCTTTTATGGGTTTTCAGGAGTAGTGTGCTCCAACACCCCATCAGGGGTAACAAGCGCTATATACATACAAACCTTTTTTTCCCCCTCTTCTATCCTTCTGCTATCTTTCCGAAATAACTGACTAACCTATCTACCACTTAAAATTTACTTGCATGTTTCACTATACTAATTCAACACTAATCCTCTATGGGTCCCGGAGTAGCGTGCTACTCGCCGAAAAAGCGCTTTGACGCCTCGTCAGGGGTAGTAAGCGTTATATAAATGCAATTACAATACAATACAATACCAGGGCACGTATGAAGTGGTGCTACTACTGTTCATCCTAACATCTAATCCGCATTTGCTTTTATTATTTGAGATTTTTTCACAATGCTACTATTTTTTGGCAGCAGGTTGCACTGGTTCTACCCAAATGCACGTTACGGATTCCTCCACAAATATCACCCATATAAGACCTTCAGTGCTCGATTGCACAATCAGTGAGGCACTAACCTCCATGGCTAAAGGGATAGAGCTTTGTTCTGACCAAACGGCCTAGAGAAGCAAGGAAGGCCATGGCCACTGTCGACCACTTGTTCTCATTCATACTCGTGCGACACACTACAGAGTATTTTCGTCACTGGAGCACCTTACGCTCACCCAGCATTACATCATGACCCAGTCCCCTCCATAGAAAGAAACATTTCAAGAGGAGGGTCATCATAGAGGCCTAGATATACAAGTTCCTTTTTTATGCACAAAGTTATGGGACGGGATGAGGTCCTCTCACAACCAAGCAAAGGTAACAGGGCTACGTGCAACTGAGGCCAGAGGCAAGGGTTCTCGACTAGTCCTGGCTAAAGGGGTGCCATTGGCTGAAGTCAGGGCTCCGTCATTACTGAAATAAAAGGCAGAGATCCGTTGTCACTGAGGCAGAGCAAAGGTCCCTTTGTGAGATGGGGCAGAAGTTACTACATAAGAGAAACAGAGGAGGGTTTACCTTCTAAACAAGGCAGGGGACACCATGTAATGGGGGAAGGGAATTTACCACCTTGTAGGTGTGTCAGGACTGGGCACATGTTAAACATGGCAGGGCAGAAATCCAAAGGTTTAACGGAAGAAGAACACACGTAATCTGTTAAATAACACAGGCCAAATGTCACCTTGGAAACAAAACAGGGCAGGGGTCACCCTGCAATCCAACAGAACAGAGGTTACTTAATAACCAAAGAGCAGAGGTCACCTTGCAACTAAAGTAGGGCAGGTGTGACCTTGTAAACAAAACGGGCAGAGTTTACCTTGTAATTGAGCAGCAGGGTAGAGACCGCCTTGTAACCAAGGCAGGACAGTGGTGATCTAGAAACAGGGGTAATGTAGGAGCTGTATATCTATGTTGTAAAGACCCATACATAACAAAAATAACTAGATGTTCTAGCTTTTGAATGTACCTATAGTCCAAAGCAACAGCTAGGAACTGAATGACTGGGGATGTTATCTATTAAGCTGTGTAAGGCTTGTTGTTAACATTTTTGGACGATGTAAGTCATCTAGCAGCTAAAAGTCTAAGCATTTAAAACAACACATACCCATAAAGCAGTGCATGGTCGATGTGCTCACACAGCCTTTGTAAGACCTTGTCGTGGTTCCGAATGGCGGGTGTCTCATCTTCACAGGCAGCAAAGTAACTCTGTAACTGCAAAAAGACCAAATAAAGACCTTTGTTAGATGCAGCATATGTAGAGCATAATTGCACGACTAAAGTATTCTCCATACAACCTGCACTTAAAGGCCTGCAATCAAAGGAAGGAACATGCCAAGAGAGCAGACACACAAGCACACAACCTCTGCCAAATGCGTACCCCACACCAGATGCATGGAAAAAATTAGGAAATACTGCTCACCAGAGAAGCATATATGTACCTCACAACAAATGCTTTACGTGCACGCTTGCTATATGTACATCCTTGATATACAAAGGCGCTTCTAATCTAGGGTTATGTATCTTTTATCAGATGGACATACGGTCGCCGTCACCGGCAGTGGATACGTACCAGTCATCAGTTGCATTTTTATATAACCCCTTAAGATGCATCTGTACACTTTCTATGCTGGCATGCCCCAGTAATTTATCCTAAATAAGTGAAAAAAAGGCACAAAGCAGAATTGAGTGGGCAAACTCAGTACACCAAGATTAATCCAAATCCGACCATAGCCATGATCTGCGACCACATGGTGAGAGTGTATTAAGCTTGTTCAACTAGGCTGTGCCCTTTAAGCGCCAAGAGTCCCAACCCAAATGATTAGTGGTTAAAGTAATGCTCACTTTCACCCAATACAAATGGGAATTCAAAGGATTACAAAGGTTTTTTTTTTTTATTGTCTAAAAACTGAACCTCTAAGGTCTGGCCACCCTTATCATCATCATCATCATAAAAGCTTTATTCGATCTTAAATTAACATTAACAAAAATAAAATTCATCAGAGCTCCAGTAAATACATAAAATTACAGATATATCCCTATTTTTAGATTAGTTAAAAAGCTTTCTTTTCTTTACACAGGCCCAGAGGAATTTTGCCATTACGTAGCTAATAAAAGGATCGCCAGGTTTTTTGAGATAGAGAAGGGCCACTCTACGTTGCCTAAAATTGTGCGGTTTCAAAACTGGTAATAAATATCTCACTCGTTCCTCTTTGTACAGATCACAGAATAAAATAATGTGCAAGTCGGATTGATCTGACATTCTGTCACATGAGCAAGCTGAAAGGTCACTAATCTTATATTTTCCCGCGGGATACCCAACCAACAGTGGGAACAGATTCAAACGGAACCTTTCTAGTATGAATCTGTGTTTTAGATTTCAAATCTCCTCTAAGTAATGATAGTCAGACTCTAGTATGGGTGCGAGACTCATATGTCCTGACTAATGGCTTATCTTTATGAATCTCTGTACGCTCAAGGGCCATGTGAGCCAGACATTTTCCTTTTAAAATTGTCTTTGAGATTTGAAGACAATTGCCTGGATTTTTATACAGGTCCTCCATGCCCAGTCTGGTCAGAGTCGATATTACATAGCCCAACCATCTTACTTTGTGCACGTTATCCAGCTCGAGGCAGTCCTTTATGATGTGTTGTGTTAGGGGGAGCGTGTTCTTCCTCCAGATTGTGTGCCATAGCACTAAAGGGGCTAGTCTTATCTGATCGCTGACAAACGGAAAGTCCAATTCCGCATGGCAGTTAAAATTGGGACATGAGACCGGTAAGGCAATTAGCCGTTTCAGAAATTTATCTTCAATAGTCTGCACATGGGCAATATTATAAGTACCCCACACCACCGCTCCATAAGTAGTCAGGGATACAGTCTTTGCCTTGTAGATACTTTTTATAATTCTTAGAGCCCAATCTTTTAGAAAATCTATTAATACCGGCCAGGCTTTTTTCCATTGCCAGCCCCCTGTTTTTAATAATAGGTGCCCAAGTATGGTGCCTATCAAATAAGACACCCAAGTAGGGGAAGGAATCAACTGTTTCCAGTTTGCGAACCCCTAAGTAAAAGGATGAGATTTTACCTCAACCTGCTTGCTTGGCTATTAAGATAAATGATCTTGATTCATTTACCCTTAGATCAAGGGAGCTCATAAACGAGCTATAAGCTGTTAACATATGTTGCAACGCCCTCCCCGTTCTGGCCACTAAGACCGTATCGTCTGCATATGCAAGGAGAGGCAGTGATAGTGACCAGAACTTTGGGGTGTCCTGAGCTATACTTGCCAGTGCCGCTCCTACCCAATTCGTATACAAGGAGAAAAGGAAAGGGGCGAGAACGCACCCTTGCCTAACCACACGAAGAATCTTAAAAGAACAGGTACAAGCCCAGTCCTTACCATACCGCACTGACGCGGTAGTCTGGGAGTAGAGCTGTCTAATGATGCGAGAGATCCATGAAGGCCCTGTAGATCGACTCCCCTCTAGCCCTGATATATTTTTCAACTATAAGGCTTAAGTTCAGGCACTGGTCAATGGTACCTCTGCCCCGCTGGAATCCGTATTGGGCTAGGATCATTATATTTCTGTTTGCCCATTCTTCCAGCCGATGTAGTAATAGCCGTCCCATTAACTTTGACGTGCTGTCCAGGAGGGATATTGGCCTATAATTCCCTGGCTCGCTTTTGGCTCCCTTTTTAAAAATAGGAACGATAACACTTGCACCCCATGATGCCAAAGGGCCATCTTTGACAAAGGCATTAAAAACATTCTGTAATACGGGTGCCCATAAGACATGGTCTTCAAGAAATAGGTCTATGGGTACCCCATTAGGGCCTAGGGCCTTTGCTCTGCTGCACCTATCCAGCCCTTTAATTATTTCATCGAGGGTAAACACAAGAAAATCAGTGTGAGGAGGAGGGACTGGGGGTTGCTCCACCATCTGGGTTATCCCTGACCCAAAGATTTTCTCAAAATGAGCCACCCAGGCATCCTCACCCACATGGGATTCTAGGGTGGGATCAGTGGCCTCTTTAAAATAAGGTTTGTTTACCGCCCTCCAGAAGTCCCTGCTATTGTTAGTTATGACAGCCCTTTCCAGTTCTTCCCAGACCTCTTCTCAATTCTTTTTCCCTCTGCTTCCTAGAATCTTTATATATCTTTCGTAGGAATTTTATTTTCTCTTGGTTTCTGGGTACTTCTTTCAAGGATTCATGGAGGGTTTTTAGGGCTTGGGAGCATGTGTGATCAAACCAACGCCCCACTGAGGCCTTGCTTAAAGATTTTTTTACAGAATAAGGCCTTATTTACAGCCTCTAATAATTTTGAGAAATCCTGGATGATACGTTCAGCAGATAAGATTATATCCAAGCAATTTTGTATACAGTTCAAATTTTCTGTTAATAATCCCTGGGTTATGTTTACCTTGTCTGTGGTAGACCATTTTAATTGGTAACCGTTCTTTCTTCCTAGGGCCGGTGTCTCAATTATCTTAGTTGCTATCTCACGAGAGGAGCCTAATGCTACAGAAAAAGAAAGGATGGCGTGATCACTAAAAGAGGTAAAAATTGATTTCACCTGGGTCATTTTCTCATCTAGGATATCAGAAGTCACGATTGTAGTTGACTCATGTTCATTGCATATAAAGGTTGTTACAAACTCCCCATCATGATCACTCTGTCTGTTTCTTATCTCCATGTTTCTAATGGTCAGGAGCCTATTCAATGTCTGGCCATATTCATTATGTGTAAAATGAATTACTGGGGGCCCTTCCATATCCTCCGTGCCGCAAACTGGGGTGGTAGAATATTTACATAAATGTGCATTAAAATCACCCACCCACACAACAACTAAATTCTCTTTGAATCTCATTCCCACTTTATCAAGCTCAAACTGTAGTTGGGTCACCACACAGTGCATATTCAATCTGAAATTATTATTATAAAAGTTTATCAATAGCCAGTCCTGACCTCCTGGACCTTCAAACAACACAAAGTGAAAAAAAAATGGGGTTACCTTCAAATATACCTTTAAAGTTATTGGCAGGGTATTCGATATTAGTGTTAACAAACCGCACCTGGCTCGACCTGCAGATGCAGGCACTGCCTCTGTTTGAAAGGAGCGGTACCCATCTATAGAGATCTGGTCCACCGCACAGGTCTCCTGCATACATATGTCATATTTTTGCCAAGCATCGCACCACTGCATAATACCCACCTGAAGTACACATTGAACCAAGCAGACCTATGTATTCCTCTATTTTAGTGAGCCTATGTATTAGAGGCTGTAAGAGGAGGGAGACAATGTTCTCCAGCCTACTCCATCCATCCTCATTCATTGTTACTGTGATCGAATTAGCAGCTAGAGGGTGGGGCGAACCAAAGGCTTCTTTGTTCCTACCCAAGGCTTTTCTCTGATGTAAATTTTTGGGGTGGATTTCTGGGCGGATTACCTCTCAGTTTTATCCCACATCCTTTCCTCTTAGCTGCCGGGTCACTATTAGACCTTTCTATGGGAGGGGAGTTAGCTAATACATCCAAAGCCAAATGTGAGAACTAATCTGCATGGGATTGGGGCCCACAGGGAGTCGTGTTGTGCAGTTCTAACCCAGATGAAGACGCAGACGCAACCACAGGAGGAGAGGGGTTAAGGGGGGCGCGACCGCTCACTCCTTCTAGTGATAGTCTGCGTTCTGTGAGCTCAATTTCATGCGACAGGGCACTTGCTGCCCTTACTAAAAAAGCATTAAGAATATTCACTCCCCTGAGAGTCACTTGTTATCTTCCTCGTACCCATATGGAGTAATAACGCTCCTCTCACAATGTCCCGATGGCTGAAGACCTCTCTGGATCTGGACGTTAGAGGGGTGGCCCAGCCCAGCCTCCTCCGGGCGTGGATGGGCCCGCCCTTGGCCTGGGCACATCCCGTGCCACGGGGGGCGGCCGGCAATGTTTAATGCGTTCTCCGGGGGCAAAGGAAGATGGGCAACGCAGTCCCAGCAGTGACGGGAGGAAACAGCCCAGCAGATTCAGTGTTGGGGAGGTTAATGCGGCTACCCTCTAAAGACTCTAGAATGAGGTAAAATTAGAACCAGGATCTTTTGTGAGCAGCATGGTTGAGCCCACGTTCTATCTACACCAGTCAAGAGGTGGTCCGGTCCGCATAAAAGGAAGCTTAGAGCACCCAGAATCCACTCTATATTGAGAAAAAAACATCCCAGTATTATTTTATTTAGGTGGAAGTCCGGAGCTATCAGATGAATTCCTTTGGATACAAATATTATTCTAGTTTATCTGATATGGTAGCCTCATATTTAAATCGTGACTAATTTTGAGGAAAAAAAAAAATTAGATCTTAGAGTACTGCAGAGACATTGTTTGATTTCAAGATCACAGTTCTAGAAATGCCCACTATGAATACTCATACTAAAATTATATAAATATATATCAGTCGCCAGTAGGTAGTAATAGTTAGGACCTAGTTTCCAAAGCAAAGTGTTTTTCGTTTGCCTATAACTATGGGGTCGTTTGATGAATCTTTGCAAAATTTTCAAAATTAGTACGATGCTCACTTCAGCCGCTGTCTTTAAAGTTGTGTGGATATCCATTAAATGAGGGCTAAAATAGGGTGGGGGTGGTGGTCTCAAAACGCATTTTCCCCATATTAATTACCATAGAGATTTTAGACACAACTACAGCACGAACTGCTGGGAAGAATTACACCAAATTTGGCAGAAAGGTAGCTGCTGGTCCAGAAAGCGACCTTTTTGTAAATTGGCGTAAATCCGTTCAGTAGTTATGTAAATATTAAGGAAACTCCAAATTTGTATCTATAGGTACGCATATTCTCCAAGGATCTGACAGTCTCCTGCTCAGATCTGATTGGCTGCCAACACTTCAAACCAGGAAGTGTTGGCAGCCATCTTTGGACTCTGCTTTAGCAGAGTCCTACAAAAAAAACATTTAATTTTTTTTAATGTAGCACCCTAGATGTGGTGGTGGTGTCCCAGAGGGACCCTGCTACAGCAAAAAAAAAAAAAAATTAAAAGATGTCGGTGGGAGCTGTGCTGGATCCGTGGCTCCCACTGGAAAAAAAAGTGCAGGCTTCTGTGGTTCCAGGTCCGGGGGGGCATGAGTAATTATGTAAAGGAGGTGGTGCACAGGTCCCCCACTCCTAGGACTTATGAAAGCCCAGGGGACCGCCACCTCCCCAGGGCAAACAATGTAAAATAGGACCAGCTCCTACTACCTCCCGTGGTGCCCACCCGAAGTGCTGTTTGCTTTTGCTTGGTGGGAACAGACAGCTCCCACCAAGAAAAAGCAAACATAACTCCGCTTTCTGCAAGCTGGAGCGGTCAAACAGCTACGGCTCGCAGAAAGCAGAGTTTTCATCTATTTCCCTGCACGCAAATATACATGCAGGGATACAGATGAAAACTGAAAAATCCTTTCTGCAGCCCCTGTCAGAGCAACGCAGGCTTCCGCAAGAGGCAGGAAGCGCGGGGGCCTTGAGGCTCCCCCCACGGTTCCCAACGTGACTGCCCTGAGGGCACCCAGAATAAAGAGGCTGGGCCCAGGGGATGGGCTCTCCAGGGCCAAAATCGGCCTGACGAGGGGCTGCGCAGCCCCCCCCCCCCCCATAATATAATGGCCAGGCCCCAGGGAACATGGTCCCTTGGGCTGGAATCGTCCAGGGACTAAGGGGTTGCATGGCCCCCCTTCCCTAATAAAAATAAAAAGTTAAAAAAGGCCAGGCCCGCTGGGGGCCCAGGGAGGGGACTGTGCAACTCCATATCCCTAATTTCATTAATTATTATAAAGTCTGGGCCCCAGTGGATGGTGCTACCGAAGCCGAAATCGGGCTGGGGAGGGAAGCCACGCGACCCTCCTGTCCCCATTTAATTATGCAAAACTGCCACTGGATTCAAGCTAGCCTGGGTGATGAGGGGGTGATGCCCCGAAACCAGTCCCAGGATGCTTGTTTCCAGTCAAAGAAGGACCTGACTTGGCAGTTCGGACTGGACTGTTCCCATGAGGCACAGGGTCAAGACTGATTTGCATATGGCTGCGTCTAAACTGGGGTGGCATGGTGAGCAAAAGAACGATGGATTTAATACCGCGCTCTTGACTGGGGGTGAATATTTGATTTGCTCTGCATTCCATACATCATCTGTGTGTCTTTTGCTTTCTCACCCCAAGTGTGCTGGGTATGCCCAGACGTGGGTCCCGGACTCACCGTGCCACTGGATTCAAGCTAGCCTGTCTTATATGGGGTGATGCCCCAAAACCGGTCTAGGATTCTTGTTTTGAGTCCAGGGAGGACCTGGCTTGGCAGTTCGGGCAGGATTGTTCCCATGAGGCACAGAGTCAAGACTGATTTGCATACAGCTGGGTCTAAACTGAGGTGGCATGGTGAACAAAAGAACGATGGATTTAACCCAGATCTCTTGACTGGGGGTGAATGTTTGATTTGCTCCGCATTCCGTCCATCATCTGTGTGTCTTTTGCCCATTTAAATATGGCCAGGCCCCAGGGGATAGGATCCAGATCCCCAGGCCCGGGGAGAGAGGATGCGCAGCTCTCCTTCGCTATTCAAATGTGGCCTGGCCACTAGCACACCCACTCACCCACTTAGACACTCCTGCACCCACTCACAGACCCACTCAGATTCATGCACCCACTCAGACTCACAAACTCACTGACCCAGTGAGACAATTATGCAGCCACTCCCAGACCCACTAAGACACACACACACCCACTGAAAACCCAGACACACTTATTCACACACCCGCTGAGATACTTACGCATTCACTCACACACTCACTCTCAAAGGTTATAGGAAACTTAGGAAATAAAAAAATGTAAACCTTAGAAATTCACTTAAAAAAATCATAGGTCACAGAGATGTAATAGTTAGGAAACCAAATTTAGAAAAACGTAGAAATTAACTGAAAAAACAAAGGCTACAGGAACATTAACATTGGGCTCAGATTTCACTCGTACAAAACCAGTGAAATTCAGCAGTTATAGTTACCTGAGCTAACTAGAACTTATGTCCTCGAAATGCACTGCTTATGACCTCACATATTACATCACATATGACATGATCAGTGACATAACTGATGATATCTCAAATGACATCACTGGTGACATCATCCAGTGATTGTGAGTGTTTTCTAAAAGTTACGGAGTGTTAAACATACATACTAAGGTAAGTGGCTGTGGAAGTGCCTGTATGGGGAGTGAGTGGGTGTGTAAGGGGTGTACAGATTAGTGAGCGGGTATGTGCGAGACTGTATACATGAGTGAGTGGGTGTGTGAATTTTTGTGTGGGTGTATTAGTAAGTGATTGGCTGTGTGAGTATCTGTATGGGTGAGTGAGTGGCTGTAAGTGAATGAGAGCATGAATGAGTGGCTGTATGGGTGAGTGTGCAGGTGTGTCAGTGGCGCTGAATGATGAGAGGATGCATGAGTGGCTGTATGGGTGACTGAGCAGGTACATAAGTGAATGTATGGGAGAGTGAGAGGATAAATGAGTGGCTGTATGAATGCATAAAGAGGTGTATCGGTGGGTGTATGAGTGAGTGAGTTTGGTCTGTGGTGTGACGGAGGGCCGCATTGATGCCAGCAAGGTGGTGATCGGGGGAAGGGAGTTTGGGGGCTTCGTTTGTGGTAAGGTATGTGTAGGGTAAGTTAGGCATAAAAATCCAGGGCCATATTTATGACACGGTTTGCGTCACTCTTGCACCACAAACCTAAAGTAATTTTTTTGAAGCCACTCAAAGCCATTTTCTATGGCTTTGAACAGCTTCAAAAATATGGCGTAATGCAACGCAGCACAAATAGCTGCATTGCATTACTCTGCGCAAGGGAGGAGTTGCGTGGGTGTTTCCACTCAACTCCCATGGTTTTTATCTTTATTTTTCCTTGTTTTTTTCCTCTTTCAATGTATGCTGCATTCTGCAGCACACATAGAAAGAGGGAAAAGCCTCAAAGGATTGTTTTTGTGCAAGAAGGTGCCCCTTTCTGCACAAAAACAATCCCGCCTATAACACAGGCACCCTTGCACCATGGTGCAAGGGTGTCTGCGTTGGCACTAGGCTGCCAAAACCATACCAGCGCAAGGGGAAGCGACAGGAATGCGCAGTATAGGATAAATAAGACAAATCCCTGCCCTTCTCCTGTGACGCAGGGCATCGCAGCAAGAAATTTCGCTGCGCGGCCTTGCTCCACAAGAGTTCATAAATATGGCCCCTAGAGGCTGAAATGCATAATGTGCAATCAGAAAACCTGGGATTAATCCCGGCTTCTCCACTTCACCAAATTGTGTGATCCTAGATAATTATTTTATTTCACTTTCCCTCCCTTTTCTTCATTATCATATCTAAGAGGACCTCGAAAAACAGGGGTTCAGAATGTGTGCTGTACAAAACCTTCTCCTGTGTTTGATTAATAAACTATTATGTTGTTCATTTATAATAGGAACTCGGGCAACTCAAAGGGTGTATATAACAACTGACTTGCCTCTTAGTTCAATATTGGTATGGGGGGGGGTGGAGGGGATGGTGAACGTTTCCATATTCATGTTTGAAAACGATCACTTTAAAAAAATAGTTCTCAATGCACGGATATGATCTCATTTACTAAGGTGAAATGTTTTGCATTTTAATGAATGTTACATTTTAAAGAGACCTTATCATATGTTTACACTTTTGCTGCAAGAGGTCTTTAAAAATGAAGGTGTTTCTAAAGTGAAGGGGTGCAGGACAACATAGTTACTTCCTTTTTTAACTTCAACTAACCTTTAGATAAATGCTTGTCTATTTATTTAACTTCTTTAGAATGTTAATGCTGAGAGGAGTAAACAGGCTGCTGTTGCCCCGGGGGCCACATGTAAAGGTCAGGCGAGCCACATGCGGCAACCGAGCCGTACTTTGAGTATCACTGATCTAGGGTCTGCAGCGCTACGAGGTGAAGCATGCCCATATGTATTTAGCTCCGCCCTTCACCCCTGTATCAGTGAAGGGTCGCTATTGTATTTCGCTACCCTATTTCTATGCCCACTATAAATAAAAGAATGACTAATCTGGTGTCTCCCACTGCTCAAAGAGGCAACAGGTCGACTGAAATAAGTATCAGTGGTGCCCACCTGCACCCATTACCTACTGTCAGTGTGCCATGAACTTCTACTGGAACAGCGAAACCTGTTCAGTGTGTGAGGGAAAGCTTTACTGCTACCGGTATCTCAGTGCAAGCAGTGAAATTTCTGGTCATGACAAAGATCTGAATATTGCCCTCTAGAACATCTCTTCTGAAATGCATGTACAAACCATCATTTCATTCATGTTTAGGTCCACCTTCCTTACGAGGGTGGAAGGGTAGAAGAATCCTTGAGGATTTGATGGTATCTGTGAAAGGGAGGTTGGGTGGGTGGATTGTTCTGTCTGTGTGTTAGAGCGGCAGAGAGACGGAACAGTACTGCGCTTCCAAGATGGTCACGGGAGGAAGGGACCAGTTATCACCCCTTCTAGTGGAACCTAGCTGGTGCAGGCTCCCTCTTGGGTCCTTTGGGGAACAAAAGGATGGATAGTCTCAGCTCTGTGGAGACACCAGCACACAGATTGTCAAAGGCTCTCAATGTGCTCACAAACTTCAGTGCTCAGCCATTGCCTGTATACTCGCGCTTTACTGTCTGGCGTCCAGACACTTGGGTGGATTGAGAGCTCCCTTAGGAGCTGACCTCACCCATGCTTTTACGGATTTGTTGCCAACTGAGCATTTATTGAGCTAGCACACAGCGCAGGGTCGTCCTAGGTAGATAATACCGGGGTTGGAAAAACTGTACCTTCTTGAGATGGAGGAAACAAGATCAAGTTTTTAAAAAAGTGTGTGCGTGTATGTGTCCGACTGTCTCTCAGTCAGAGGCTTGAGAGACTGAATTATGTGGCCCTAGTGACTGTTCATATTGTCTGGATTTTCATATGGCCATGGCTGTGTTTTGGTATGTTTTGCCCTAGTGAAGAAGGGCATTCTGTAAATTAGTTTCCACAGTATGGCAACCAGCCTGAGGTGTGTGCATTGGTCTTTTACTGATGGGAAATTTTCTGAACTGGTTGTGGATGCCCCCAAGTATATCGGCACCCTGTACTGATTTGCTAGTTTGTTGCTGGGAAGGTAGTGCCATAGCATCACGCAGACTGAGGTACGTCGCCTGAGATGCAAAGTGTTCTGATTAAGGCACGTCGTAATCTGGGAACTGATGGGTTCTGAGGGACATCACAGTAGATGTCAAAACCTGGATGTCTCAAAGTTTCGTGAAAAGCTTGGAACGGAGGTCATAAAGTGGTTGACTGAAGAGTTTGTGTGAGATGTCAACACACCAATAAGGTACTGGTGAGGGTCCATTCTCCCAGAGGCATTGTCACTGGTGCTCTGAAAAACAAACAAGTCATTCCACTTGTAAATAATCAATAAATATGGCGAGTACACCCTGGCGATCTCAATAACTTCAGACTTAAGGCCAGTTCCCAAAATCTATTTTCTAGTCAAAATCCTGGGGAGTTGCACAGTGAAACAATGAATCCCTCGACAATATTCAACCAGGCCTCAGAGTGGGCTGCATCACAGAATTGACCCCTCCTACTTCACATTATATAAGAACCGCTCCCTATCCTGGACACTGGAATTTCCTGCCTTCTTGTCCTCCTCGACATATCCACGGCATTGACACGGTCAACCATGTCATACTACTAAAAAAAAACCTGGAACGCCAAATTAGATCCAGCACTTTCTGTCGAATTCTACCCATCAAATCGATCCAGGCAGATAAACTGGGTTACCTTGGCATTAGGCAACCATGGCATCGGGCAGGACCAATGGCGAGTTGTTAAAACAACTTTAGGCGCTTGTAGTTCTATTTTTTTCCAAATTAGGCACTGCCTGAGAGAAGGGGCAGTGTCTAAAAACAGTGTGATAAGACTACGAGCGGCTTAAGTGCCTGTCTGAGAAGTTAGCATTAGATTGACGGCCAATGGATGCTCAGTATCTAACTGTTTGGCCTGTGAATGATCACGGTCTGAAAGGGCCCGTAAGCAACAGACATCTGTATCCTACCCGTGTGGGCAGCAGGGCCCGCCCGAGTAGCCCTGATCTCTCGCCGCGTCAGCTGATACAGCCACTGCCGTTTCCAGTGACTGCAGGCAGCTGCCCGTCACGAGGCGCGGACTGTTCGGTGACTAAGACGGGGCGCAGAGGCATGCATCATCCCTTCAAGGGCAGGGGTCACGTGAACACAGGCACGAACATGAACCTAAACACAGCTTTATAACGGCAAACCCCGCCCCTCGAATCCGCTTCGTCCTTCGTGTGTAACACACGTTTCCGGATACAAAGCCCCTCCTGTACGCGCACTAGCGTTAAGCGTCTCATGGCCACTACAACACGGAAGGGCCAGCCGCACACGAGAGGATGGCTTCCTGAAGATGTAGGATTTAGAAATCCAGGCCCTTCAGCGCAAGTCATATAATGTCTTTATTGCGGTATCGTAAACCGCCTTTTACACTTCTACGGCGGCCTTTTCATCAACTGGGCGCTCATTACTATGATTCTGGAGGTCCATCGCTTCATTGTATTTGTTGTTTATTAGTGTATGTTGATTGTTAGGAGAGCTGTAAAACGAGCACCATACAAACAGGTACCACAGGTCGCAGTCTGTTTCCATCGTCACTGAGCAGGCAAGCACATTTTCAACAAATCTCTCTTCAGTTCCTCCACTGCAAGGCAAATGGATTGTCCAACCCGGAATGCAGCACCGTGACTAGCACTGATCGGAGTGTCCAGGGCAGGACTGGGGATCCTAAAGCAACCCTGGCAAAAATGCTCAAACCAGCCCCGCTCCCTTGGTCTCCTCGTGCTCTCTCTCTCTTTCCATCCGTTCATACATTCTCACTCCTCTCCGATAGCTTCCTCTCTAACTCCCCTACTCTTTCTTTCTCTTGTGAAGCCTCCCTGTACCTGATGTAATTAACCTCGGGGAGCTGGGGCAAGTGACAGAAGCATTAGGAGCGGCTCTCAACCGAGCCCCGACGGCTCTAGCCCTCCAGAGAAATGCCCTGTGCATTAAAATGCCTGTCCAGCCCTGGTAGTGTCTAACACACACACACACACATACACACACACACACACAAACACACACAAACCCCCCCCCCACACACACAAACCCCCCACACACACAAACCCCCCACACACACAAACCCCCCACACACACAAACCCCCCCACACAAACCCCCCCACACACACAAACCCCCACACACACACAAACCCCCCCCCACACACACACAAACCCCCCCCCACACACACAACCCCCCCCACACACACACAACCCCCCCCACACACACAACCCCCCACACACACACAACCCCCCACACACAAACCCCCCCCACACACAAACCCCCCCCACACACAAACCCCCCCCACACACAAACCCCCCCACACACAAACCCCCCCCACACACACAAACCCCCCCCACACACACAAACCCCCCCCCCACACACACAAACCCCCCCACACACACAAACCCCCCCACACACACACAAACCCCCCCACACACACAAACCCCCCCCACACACACAAACCCCCCCCCACACACACAAACCCCCCCCCCACACACACAAACCCCCACACAAACCCCCACACACAAACACACACACACACAAACACACACACACACACACACACGGGGAAATGGGGGGTGAGTAGTATACAAGAGGCCCCTAGTAAAGCCAACAGGATCAGCAGGTGTGGAACGAGACTTCCAGAAAGCAATAGCACGCTCAATAGGTGGTTAATAGCAAATCCAAACCGAAGTATAAAACAAGCATTGGCATAGCCAATAGGTCACTCCTTTGGGACCTTATAAGTGTTTAGATACGCAGCACATTATCTTGGGTGCCACAACATCTACTGTTACTTCACATGAATGCGGTGTAAGTTCACATAGTGAATACAACATCCGCTGCATAGGCTCTACCTATACAAACATTTGCAATGCAATAGGTTTTGCATTTATGCGAGTTTAAGCTATTGGCATTGTAAATGACAATGCCTTTTATTTATGTTTTAATAACGAAAACAAAAGTAAAAGGCATTGTTATTTTCAATGTCAATAGCTTAAACTCGCATAAATGCGAGACCTATTGCATTGCAAATGCTTGTTTCTAGTGTTGCATAAACAGCAGTTAATTGGAAAGTAAAGTGCATTCTTGAAGCAGGCGTTTTACAATTATTGCCCAGGAGAGAAAAGTTTTGATAATACACAGATAATAGCAGTGACACGTGACAACGAAAGGAGGAGCACTGCGACAGGCACCAGAACGGCTACGACATGAGAGACAACCAAGGACAGAAAGCAGAGGAGACGTTATAGGCAGAGCCAATTGAATTAGGCGGCAGGAGAGGGCTAAATTATGTGGCAGGGTTGAGCAATTTCTGTGGCAAGAAAAAACAAATTGACAACGGAGACAATGTTTTCATACCACAGTATTCTGACGATTTAGCTAGATTGATTTTTTTTATTGGTAATCAAGACCATAGCAATCAGGATGCATTAGGTTATTTCATAGAAGCCAAGGACCGGAGCTCTGCATTGGAATCCATCATTTACGTCATGAGCACTCTGTGTGCATCACCAAAATGATATGCACAGAGAGTACTTTGGAGGAGGGACTCGTCATTAGAATGGCGGCTATAAAGTGGCAATGTTTTGGGAGGAAAAGAAAGAAAACAGAAGCTCTTTGCTCGTGACGGATAATGAGAGGATAGAAGCAGACTTAACGGACACAATAAGAGACGTAAAATAAAGGAACCAACAGATTGAAAATAAAACTGAGTGGGATCGAAGCAAAAAAAGGCGTGAGGGGAATGGGTGAAAGAATGAAAGAAAAAAGATTAAGGAATACAAAGAAAGAAGGCACTAGGATGTGATGTGTGTGGGTGCACTAAGAAAACAAGAATGGACCATATCCTAGACTAAGGAATAAAAGGAACACTGCCTACGATTATAATACATGGACAATGAAAATAAACATGAAGAGCAGGCAACCCAATGCCCCAAAAGCAGAACCATCACAGTGCTCACTTCGCAGCTAATTATTAACCCCAAAATATGTATTGCGCTTTTAAATGCCAGCCTGTAACTGCGAGGATGCATGCGATCAGGTGCTTTACGTGACAGTTATCACGCGCCTCGCGGGCTTTGGCCGAGTACTTGGTATCGAGGTACGTGCCTACCCGGGAAAGTGCGCGCAGCCACAGGCAACGAGGATATCGAACAAGCGCTGAAAGACAAGCGCGGCCCCGATCGCGATCGGCGGTCTTCACTTTTGAAGCACTGCACTCGTGCTTGTGGCGGCATCCACCTTGTGGGAGCGAGCAGTGGCCATATGTTTGTAATTAACGTGGCCGCGCCGCTGCTCGCTCCCGCAAGGTGGATGCCGCCACAGGCACGAGTGCAGTGCTTCAAAAGTGAATATCGATGGCTAAAGGCCCTACTAGAGCAGCACATGCGCACTGCCTAGGCGAGACCTACAAATAATTACAAGGCCTGTGTGGAGTGAAAATATGTAAGTGATACAAACATCTTTCTAATTATTTAGAAAGAAAATTAGACCAACTTTTTAATAAATATTTACGGTTCACAGAAAAATCAATCATCCGGGGGCGTGGCTTAGATGCCAAACATTGCGGACGCGTCTCTTTAGAGCTCCGCTGTTCGCTCCTTCCAGGGGCCCATATCCTGCACAATCCTTGACCCCAGCAGTTGCTCACAGGGACTGCCTGCCAGGGATCACGCTGCGATCCTGCCAACGTGGTTTGGCGGCAGTGAGGGGCGGGGAAAGCCTCGGATGACTCCCGACCAGCAGAGGCCGCACACGAGGCCGAGAATGGAGGAGGCTGTGCCGCGGCTGCCGCGCACCTGTATCGCCGAGGGGTCGGCTGCAGCCCTGACTGGATGGGCCCCCTGAGAGAGACAGGCTGCAGAGCGACTTTGGGGCACGGCGGCTGCTTGCGGGCTGGGCGGTCAAGCGGACGGCCGTCATCGCTGCCGTGGCACCATTGCTGTGCCCATCCTCCACCTCCCTGGGCGTCGGCGCCCGCGAAGACTGCGTTGCGGGCCTGGCAGAGCTCCACACAGGGCTCGGAGCTCCCGCGTCATCACTCTGCCTGACTTATGCCTGAGGCCCTGTTTATCTGGCTTGGAGCAGCAGAATCTTCCAAGGGTGATGCACCTACCCGAAGTGTACCGGGAGATCCGGTGCTGGGGAGCCATCTAGCTGCAACCTGCCCGGTGGAGTTTACTTGCGGTGGAGGTGCTGTTTATACCTGTGGTCCGAGGGCTAGCAAGTGAGCGGCTTATCCGGTGCCCGAGGCCCACTATACAGGGTGCTGCTGCTGCTGCCTCCTGCGCCAGCCCCCCAGAGGACGGAGGTACGTCGCGAGGCCAGGGCCCCTGAGGCTACACTGCTGTGGCACACGTGGGCGGCCAGGCTGAATCATCCGTGCTCGGCCTTCCCCCTTGGAACGGGGGCCACCCTGCGGTGCCTGATGGTTCTGGGGACAGGCCCTTCCTGGCTCGCCAACGACATCGAGGAGCTGGTCCAGTGTGTCCTCTCGGGGCCTCTGTATGTGGGACTGCCGGGGACGCCGGTGCGGTGCCCTGTGATCAGATCCGGAGCAGGGGGGGGGGGGGGGCATTCCCTGCTGACTACCGCAAGCCTTTCTTCTGTTGCCTTCCCTCGTCCCAGCCTGCAGTGGGGGCCGACCGGGTGTGCCCCTCATCTTTGTTATACTCCCCCCCCCCCCCCCCGTCGCCATGGGTAAGGACAGGCATGGTGCGGCGGCCCCCAAACAGAACACGATGGACCACTACACCACCACCCCCGTTGGGAAAGAGACGGCGGACGGCCTGTCCTCCGACATGGTGACATTGCTGGCAGCAATTAATCAGTCGCGGACGGTTCTCGAGGCCCAGATCGGGGCCGTGGGTTCCGAGGTGTTGTTTCTCCGTCAAGATCTCCGTAAGGCTGTTGACCGCATCACTGAAGCAGAGACAAGGCTATCCACAGTGGAGGACACCGTATCCACTCTCCAGAAGAAGGTAGATAAATTGGCTGTGGTCTCCCAGGAGCTGGCGGCGTGGGTCGAAGATGCTGAAGGGCGGGCCCATCACAACAATATACGCCTGGTGGGTTTCCCGGAGGGCTGCAAGGGGACGTCGATGGATAACTTCCTCTCGGGCTGGCTTAGAGCGTTGCTACCCCCGGAAGACATGTCTTCCTGTTTTGTGGTCGAGAAGGCCCACCGCGCTTTGACCAGAAAGCCGCTGCCTGGAGAACGTCCTAGGCCGGTGATCGCCCGTCTCCTCAACAATGCAGATCGGGATGCCATTCTCCGCTATGCCCGGCTCCATAAATACAAAATGGTCTTTGATTCACATCCAATTATGGTCTTCCCCGACTACACCAAAATGGTCCAGCAACAACGTCAGTCCTTTTTGGCGGCAAAATGACAACTACGAGAATTGAACTTATTCTACGCACTGTTGTTCCCGGCCGGGATGAAGGTGATCTATAATGCCAAGACATTTTTCTTTGATACCCCGGAGGCGGTCTTTGTGTGGACAGATGAGAGGCGCAGCCTCAGGCCTCACTCACCGCTCCCGATGGACTCAGACTCCTCCCAGGGCTCACATCGGAGCGGTCGGCATGGCAGAGACACAGCTTTGAGGCGCAACAGATCCCGCTCCAATTGGCGCACCCAGAGTCAGACAGGCGCCAGGGACTGAGGTAGTTTGGGATGTATGGACGTATGTTGGCTTGTTCCTCTTCATTAGTTGGGCGGGGTAACAGGCAGTGGTCTCATGCTGGGTTGCTTTAGATCCTAAAGGTTGGGGTCTCTACTATTAGCCCCGGAAGGTACCGGACATAGTTCGCCCTTAACGTTTTGGGTGATGTTGGGTTAGGGGGTGGGGATCCATTGGAGGAACCACTTGGGTCATCATGTTTGGGGCCTAGGCGGGATTCTACCGCAACAGATACTCCATGTTCCCGGAAGTATGGGGGTGGGGGGGTTGTTTGTTGTTAGTTTTATGTGTTACGCACCATGCACACACTTCGTTGCTCCGACATGCTTACCTGGGTTGTCATTATGCACTTTGAGGACTGGGTATGGCTCACACGGCGGGTGATTCTCCATTGGGGCGGGTCTCAACATTCTTGCTTGTAATGTGCGAGGGTTATTGAACAAGGTCAAAAGGGGGGGGCTGTGCTTTATCAGGCGAAGCGGTATTCAGCCGACATCCTACTGCTTCAGGAGACCCATCTTTTAGGCACTAAAGCCCCATGCCTCTCCCGATATGGGTTTGCTACAGAGTACCACTCTGGCTTCACGAGAGGGGCGCGTGGCACGGCAGTGCTAATCCATCATAGGGTGCCGCTCCAGGTTACACGGCATTGGTTGGATCTGGGCGGACGTTTTACTGTGATCTCTGGCAGTATAGCTGGTGAACAGATTACGATCGGCAGCATCAACGTTGATGCTGCCGATCGTAATCTGCTGCAAGAGGCCTCGGAGCAGCATATTCTGCCTACCCATTGGCGCCACCCTGAAATTGTAGTCTTCCTCAAGCTGGGCTGCCCTTCTGAAGATCCGGGTTCGTATCGGCCCATTTCCTTGTTGAATTTCGAGCCTAAATTGCTGGGGAAGGTCCTGGCAGACCGCCTCCGCACATGTATCCGTGATCTGGTTCATCCGGATCAATCAAAATTTATGGCTCAATGCTCCACCCAAATAAAACAAAGAGAGTGCCAGTGCTGCACTAAACTTCCAAAAAAGTTTTTAACATGAACTGAATTAAACACGTCCACTTTTGACCATTTTTTGGTTGATTTTAATCAAAAATATTTTTATGCAAATTTTCTTATTATTTTGCACGGTTATATTGAAGTGATTAAAGCATTTCACAAATAATCAGAAAATACAAAAAAATACAAAAAATACATTCCTAATATTTACACTACATTAACACATGTAAATAACATCACCACTAGCGTACCTCAATCACTCAGACAACAACAACACTCAAAATTTACAAAATACTGACTATACACCATAAAACAAACAATTTACACTTGTATGTACAAAATACATCAGGCCATCAGCAAATAACACTTGCAGTCCTTCTAAACGCTTATTTTTTAGTTGTTTTAGCAGATGATTGGCCAAAGGCGAAGATAGGTCAAGATAGGTCTACGCGTTTCGAATCCCTTCACCGGGGATTCTCATCAGGACCAACACTCTCTACAACTTGAAAGTACGCAACCCAGGCTTTTAATATGAAATGAACGTCCAACGGAATATTTGTCAGGACAAAAGATGTCTCGTAGGCACGTATGGATCCTTACTCCTCCTGGTAGGAGTTGACTGTGCTTCCGATTGTTTAAAAGCGGCGTGTAGATTGTATCAACGGCTAAGTCCTCTTTATCAGGTTAATCCAACGCCATCAGAGCCATGGCGAACCGTGCACACAACGCCAAAGGCACAATATCAGACTCGCCCTCAACGCCGTGGCTGAGGCTCAGTGTTTGGGGCGCCCCGCGGCGGTCTTGCTGGCAGACATGGACAAGGCGTTTGGTTCGCTGAGCTGGACATACCTTTTTAAACTCTTAGAGGCTGTCAACTTGGGTCCTCTCTTTAGGGCCTATGTGAAATTACTATAAACAGATCTCACCGCATCGGTGCGGGTGGCCGGACATTGCTCGTCCCCCTTCCCCATCCGCAGGGGACGAGGCAGGGGTGTCCACTCTCCCCGCTTTTATACGCCTTAGCTATCGAGCCATTAGCCACGAGGAGAAGTCTGGATTCTGTCTTCCGTGGACTGGACTGGTCTCCGGAGTGTTCAGACAGGATCGCACTTTACGCCGGCGACGCTCTGTTTTTTTATCTCCAATCCTTCGGCCTCCGGGCCACGGGTGCTCCAGATTTTGCAGATCTTTGGGGAGACTTCGGGGCTCTGCGCTAACCCGTCCAAATCGGTCTCGTTTCCCATATGCGGCGAGCAGAGGTCTCAGTCCTGGGCTTCGCAACTCATCGCCGCTGAGGCCGGTTTCAAGTATCTCGGGGTATAGATCACACAGTGTCCTGACGAAGCTTGGACACATAATATTGCGCCGCTGCTCCCAGCGGTCCGAGATGAGACGACGGTATGGTCCCACCAGCCCCTTTCGCTATATGGCAGGTCAGCCATTTTCTAAATGGTGTCTATGCCGCGCCTGCTAGATCGGCTGCAAAATTACCCATATCCTATCCCCACGTCATAGTTTTTTCCAAATCAATGCGCTCCTGAATAGGTTCCTCTAGGGGGAAGGGGGGCGCGGTCCGGGTGGTGCTGGCGACGTGTATTCAGTCTACGTATTGCGATGGCCTACGTGAGGGCATATTACTGGGCTTCGCACCTTCTGGTGATTAATGAATGGTGGTATGGCTCTGGTTGACCCGGCTTATGTGGTGGAACAGCTTTTCATGGCAGATACCCCGCTGCTTCACCTCCTGTATAGCTCCTCGTCCCTGGTAGAGCTCCCCCCCGGCCTGTAGGACTGTTATTCAGATATGGAGGCGGGTGGTCCAGCACATGGGTTGGTGGGGCAGGCTGACCAGTGCGAAGCCCCTCTGGCAGGCCTCACACCTCCGACCGGTTTCGACACTGGCGGGATTCCATAGATGGGACGACATTGGGATATCTATGCTCTGGGATGTAATGCAGGGGTCCATACTCAAATCCTTCCAGAGGTTGCAGGAGGAATTCGACCTCCACAAATCACAATTCGATAGGTATCTACAGCTCCGACATGCCTTGTCCCCCCGATACGGCATCTCATGTCTCTACCAGAGTTTCATCCGTTGGAGGGTTGGTTGTTGATGGTGGATCTGAGGGCTCAAAATCCGGCAAATTTATCATACCCTCACTACACATTCAAAAACAACTATTCAACGGACCGGGGTGGTTTGGGAGGCGGATATACCCGCCCTGACAGATGATGTTCGGGCCGAAGCGTTAGCCAGCCCCAGGTACTCCACGGTTTCCACTAGGTATAGGTTGATCCAATTTAAATATCTCCTCAAGGTATAATATACACGCCTCCACCTCTGGAAGACGGGGGGCCATTCAGTCCCCCGCATATCTCCACTGTGAATCGGATGAGGGGTCATTTCTCCATATGGTGTGGAGTTGCGGGGCACTGCAATACTTTTGGTCAGGCGTTTTATCCTGCTTGGGGCGGGTATTGGCATAGGACATTCCAGCAGACCCTATATTGACACTCCTACATGGCACAGAAGATATTGGGGGGAACAGATATAAAAGACACCTTCTGTTTTTGGGCCTTACATTGGCTAAGCGGGACATTGCTCAACAATGGAAGGCTTCACCCCCACCCCTTAATGCGGCTGGAAAAAGGCAATGGATAGGAGTATGTCATCCGAGATTGCGGTGTTCCAGGCAAGGGGCTGTCCACAGAAGCACGGGAAGATCTGGGCTGGGTGGGCCAAACACCGAGGCATTGACCGGTCCCTCATGATGCAGCCAATACACTGGGACCCTCTAGAACGACTAGTAGTAAGCGACTCGCCAGTTTAATGTGATGGTGGTGTTCAGATGTAGACGGGAACTCATGCAATGTGTTTGCATCATGTTTTTGCGATGTGTATGGTGCGTGGTTGGGGAGGGGGATGGGGGTTTGGTTATGGTCTGATGTTCTGCATACATCCGGGGGGGGACAATTTACATGTGTCTTACCTTTATGTTGCTGGCTGGGCTCGGCCCATCTGGTACTGCAAAAACTCAATAATATCTGTTAAAAAAAAAAAAATCATATCATCCAGCACTGATGTGCTAAATAGGGTATTGAAATAAACAAGAAACTAAAGTGGCAGGATGATTACTGATTTTAAATATATAGGAACAATGGCACAAAAAGTCCAATGAACATGAGTTTAAAGTTTACAGATTCAGTAGGCTGGGGACGGCTTCAAGTGAGATGGATAAACTGTGCGGTGAGGCTCTCAAAGTGGCGTGGCCGATGTAATTAGGGCGCGGATTAAAGCACTTTCAACGAAAATCTGTGCTTAGCATAGTGTGCCGCCTGACTGGTAATTTTCTGCTTCTGTCATTGCATCGAGATATATAATACAACCGTTAACATTACACCTACAACCTGCCTGGACTATTGGCTTTGTCAATGGTTGTTAGCTGCAAAAGATAAATAAGCACCAACTATGTTTCACTGGTTAGAATATTGAAAATGCTTCGGTTCTGAAATGATGAGACTGGGCAAGAACTATAACTAGTCTCCTTGAAGTTATCTCAAAGGAGGAGAAGGGTGGTAGTACTGCACAGTTAAGATTTTGATTCCATCCGGAGGGTGAGCGCAAAAAGAGAAAGCCCGGCAGGGACCTGTCTCAGCACCTGCCTTTTAGAACTGCCAGTGTTGAGCACCAGCAGCACTTGGCCCATTTAAAGCCCTGAATCTGGGGGTAAGACTTTTCTTCTACCATGTGCCAACCGCCTGCTGGTCATCATCAGGACAACGAGTAGTGAGAGAACACCTTAACATGATGGGTGTACATTAATCTATAAAGATTTGTGGTTAGATGTTAGGATCCAACAAGCCACCACAAATCCGGTCAGCAAATGAAGAACTATAGCAAGGCTGGATCAGCAAAATAGCCGCCAACAAGACCATCACAGAGGAATCACAGGGTGAAAACTACAAAGAAAATGTTGGTCGCTGTACCAGCAGAGAAAACATCTTGTCTCTATGCGCATTAAAATACAAGGTACCACTAGGTTTACTCATTAGCAGACACACCAGATAACTAGAGCTCACAAAAAGCAATTGAATAGAGTCAGATGTGAACAATCCAGTGCAAGTAGCTGAAGCAACCTTCGAAGAGACAACAGAAGTTGACCCAATGCAAACATCAAGAAGTAAAGGTTGTGAATGAAACCCGCCTGCTTACACTTGAACAATAAAATAATTTACTTGAAATGTAAGTTAGAATTCATCAACTTCAAACTTTTTTAAAAAGTCAGGAGAACTACATTATCCCTCCTGGGGGCGAGCTGGAGTGTGAGGCGGGCGGCGCTTCCTAGTAGAACTTTGACGATGCCCCCAGGGCAGAAACCTTGAATGTTATACTTACTGCGGAGCCCGAGTAACATGGCCAATGCCCGGTGGAGCTGTTTAGGCAGCTATAGAGGAGTTTAGGCAGCTATAGAGGAGTTTGGCTCTGGTTCACCCCCTCGGCCTTCATCTACCCAGCCGGATATTGTTTTTCCTCGTCTCCCCATTGTAATTTTCCTTCCTTTCCCCGCCTCCTCCCTCCGTGATCCTGCGGCTACCTCCCCCTTTCCAGCCTTTCTCTCATCGTATTCTGTCACCGATACACGGGAGGTTTTTGGATCGCTGGTGCCCAACCGATATTTCTATCTCTCACTTCGACTGCTTTGTCCCCCTGAAGTACTTTCCCCCTTGCCGGACTGCCTGGCACTATCTACTTTCCCTATCCCTTTTTACTATTCCCCCTCTACCTTCCATTCCCCATCAGACGTGTGTCCTGGATATGCTGTGCGCTAATAACTCATGTTATTGTGTAATCACCGTTTCTCTACAACGTTTATACATGGCTCCTGTAACTGAAGTAATTTTGTAAACTGTAACTTGGCGATTCCTCATGTAAAGCGCTCCGATACCTCCGAGTCTAGCCAGCGCTAGATAAAACTCTGCAAATAAATAATATTACTTATGAAGGACATAATCAAGAGCAAAATAAGCAGCAGTCAGACTGAAAGTACCAGAGACAACAAACAGAGGAGACCATGGAAACGTTAAATTTGATAGCCTGGTAGAAGCTTTTCTTTTGATGCGAATGTACAACCATGTTGCCCGATTGCAACAGCAAATAAGATGATTATTTATTTTTTCAAGAAATAATGTTCAAGCTTTGGGAGAAAAATCGATGAAAATGGGATAAGGAAACGATGAGCTAAACTCGTGAATTATAGGATTAAAAGAACAAGGTAATTTCTTCTGCATCTTTCAAGAATACGGAGGAATGGCAAGCCGAATATTTAAATAACTGAGGAAGGAAGGTGTCCTCAAAAGGACTAGACAAGACTATGCGTTCTTCTGCTGTGATTCCCTGCCCCACCAGCCATAAAATCACGAGACCAGCATTGTTTTTGAGACAAATGATGAAGAAAAAAAAGATCAAAGTGAATCAGTACTTAACCACACTGAGGGAATCGCAGACTCTAGAACGTGGTGTGCACTTTTTAGGTCAAGCCTAGCGCAGCATGCAAGAGTTGCTCTAGGAGATGACCTTTTGAAATCGGTCTGTACTTTTGAAACACTCGTACTTGTGGCGGCATCCACCTTGCGGGAGCGAGCAGCGGCGCGTAGGGGCCATCTGTTTCCAATTAGCGTGGCCGCACAAGCTTGTTTACTTATGCCTGCTCGCGGTCACTTGCACTTTCTTGCCGGCTGTTATTCCTTTCTTCTTATACAAATCAATATAATGCAAACCATTTTCCGTTTGCATTTGACAATCTTCTATTGCCTGGCAAGTACCTTTTCCCTCATAAAAACAACGAAAGACCACAATTAAGCTCCGTGTACATATATGTTATGGTTCAAACGTGGTTCTTCGTGGCTGCCACTGCCCATGGCTAACGTATAGCCGCCAATGTCACCTACAGCGCATGCTTTGATTTAGTGGCACATTTTGTTAATCTCGTTAGTGTTCTCCATGACGTAGCAAAGCTAGTTATTCACGGTTGGCTGTGGAAACAGCATTGCCATGTTAACAGTGACACCTCTCCGTTCGGGAACTCTATCGTCCTGTCTCACTAAACCAGCCCCACGTGTCCTGGATCTGAGCCCAGTACTCGGAAGCGCTTATTATTGGCTTCTTGCGAGATGTACAAATAGACACATTTGTTGGTCTGAACACAGCTCCCCGGGTCATTCTGAGGCTCTCAGAGCTGCCTCAGCCTCTGTTCCTTCCTTGCCCGTGCTGATCTGCTGATATTTGCACACTGCACCCGTCTGGTGCACAGTCAAGTGACCTGCAGTGTGAAACAGCAGGTGACGTATTCTGCCAACTGGAAGCGAACTACCAGGATCTGCAGCGGCATTAGTACTGGGGAAACCAGAAGGTGACAAGCAGTGCCACAAAGCTGCGCATTCATTCTTCAATATTTGGCAACGGGGGGGGGGTGCAAATATATGTGTGAAGTTGGCACTCACCTGTGCCCTGGTGGCCTCACATCCCAAGTCAATAAGTGCTTCCTCACAACAGTCACAAACCATGACCTTATAACACATATGATTCACATTCTCACATTTTTGTGCGAGGCTTCCCCACATCAATCACAAACCGTGACAATATAACGCACATGTATCACAGCTTCACTTTTGCGTGTGCTTCCTCACATCAATCACAAACCGTGACCTTCAAACATATGAATCACATCATCACCTTGTGCGTGTGCTTACAACGCAAAGTGGGGGTTCTTGTTATGCGGCCTCGAAAAAAAGATGAAATTATTAGGCAAAAACTCGGTAATTATAGCACAAACATTCAGGTGCAAAATAAAACAAGCATTGGCATAGCCAATAGGTCTTGCTTTTGGGACCTTAGAAGTATTTAGTTATGCAGCACAATATCCTTGGTGCAACAACATCAACTGTTGCATGGCTAAACACTTATAAGGTCCCACAGGCACGACCTATTGGCTATACCAATGCTTGTTTAGTATTGGTGCAAAAGGTTTACACAGTGATGTTGGACATAACACAATTTATAGCATCAGAACTCTCTGCAATTTATGAACTATTTTCACAAAAGGAAAAACCTGCAGAGATCATTAAAAAAGTAAATCTTTTTCTTAAAAAAAAAAAAGTAAATCTCTTCTTTTAGACCCAAGCAGACACCATTTTCATAGTCACCAAATAAAGGACATATAAGCACAAAGTGCAGAAATTGTGAAGGTGCATTTCGATTCTTGAGGAAATACTCGAGGCGTCTTTATCAGGGCTAGGGAGCACCTTAAGTGGCATTTACTCTACACAGGTATTTATTGTACACAGATGGGGGGGGAGAGGGGGCATAAAATAAAAACAATGTTGCATGGCAGGTGGCTCAGTAGACTAATGTAGGCACTTTAGGGATCTGTGATTGACTTCATCGGCACAGGTTCAACTCCTGGAGTGCCCACTCAGCCTTTCATTCTTCTTCCCAGTTCGAAAAAATGAGGAACTGCTGATTTGAGTAACAATAAACATCTGTCAGCGCAGCGCCAACAGACACGGACTTGAGTGAACAGTGCGCTTTACATGTTATGTTACATTATCTGCGTCACAGTGGTGCTATTTTAGCGGCAACAGACAATAATAAAAATACTTACATTGTCACAGAAATGATTCACTTTTATTAGATAGGATGGGCAAGATTGAAAAAAGAAATTAATATTCAAATCTGAAACTAAAACAATACAGCTTCAGCAGTCACAGCGCAGTACTCCTTACTGTAACGCTACAGGCTTAGAAAATCTATGCTTCTGTAAAGAAAATTTGTCAAATGCATACACTGTTACAGATATTCATTTAATTAGCGGACAGGAATTTCGCAAGCAATCTATAGACCACTTACTGTTCTAGTTTTTCCTGTGTCTATTTGTGGCAGGGGAAATCAAATGGCCTACTCTAACAAATAGACATTAACATTTTGGCACTCCTAGCCGCAAATTTGAAAGTTTCAGAGTGCAGGTTAAGTCTGTAGCTAAAACGTTTAACAAGCAATGGCATAGCCAATAGGTCTCGCCTTTGGGGCGTTATAAGTGTTTAGACTGAGCTATTGGCTTTGTTAACGTTTTTAATATGTGTTGTAGAGCATTGTGAAAGTTGTGCAGCATGTCGAAAATTGTATTGTACTAAAAACCAAAACTAATACAAAAAAATGTGTTCTAGGTTATTTGTTTATGCAATGCTGTCAATTTTTCCATGCTTGCTGTAATACATTTTTGTTATAGTTTTTATTGTTAGGTGTGGGATATAAACAACGGGAGGGTGGATGTTGTGAAATATTATTTTAATTAGATTGGAGTAGTGGAGAGTTATTTGTGGAGAATTAGAAGATGTCAAATTTTTATGCCAAACTGAAGTGGTGTGGAGTGATGCTGAGGTGGTGTGGAGTGGTACGCAGGTGACCTGGAATGATATTGAGGTGATGCTGAAGTGGTGTGGAGTGATGCTGAGGTGGTTGTGAGTAGTGGCGGCGGTGATGCTCAGGTGATCCGGAATGATATTGAGGTGATGCAGAGGTGGTGCTGAGTGATGCTGAGGTGGCTGTGAGCAGTGGCGGAGGTGATGCTGAGGTGGTGCGGAGTGATGCTGAGGTGGTGCGGAGTGATGCTGAGGTGGTGCGGAGTGATGCTGAGGTGGTGCGGAGTGATGCTGGGGTGGTGCGGAGTGATGCTGGGGTGGTGCGGAGTGATGCTGGGGTGGTGCGGAGTGATGCTGGGGTGGTGCGGAGTGATGCTGGGGTGGTGCGGAGTGATGCAGAGGTGGTGCGGAGTGATGCAGAGGTGGTACGGAGTGATGCAGAGGTGGTACGGAGTGATGCAGAGGTGGTACGGAGTGATGCAGAGGTGGTGCGGAGTGATCCTGAGGTGGTGCGGAGTGATCCTGAGGTGGTGCGGAGTGATCCTGAGGTGGTGCGGAGTGATGCTGAGGTGGTTGTGAGTAGTGGTGGAGGTGATGCTCAGGTGATCCGGAATGATATTGGAGGTGATGCTGAAGTGGTGTGGAGTGATGCTGAGGTGGTTGTGAGCAGTGGCGGAGGTGATGCTCAGGGGATCCGGAATGATATTGAGGTGATGCTGAGGTGGTGCTGAGTGATGCTGAGGTGGTGCTGAGTGATGCGGAGGTGGTGTGGAATGATGCTGAGGTGGTGTGGAACGATGCTGAGGTGGTGTGGAACGATGCTGAGGTGGTTGTGAGTAGTGGTGGAGGTGATGCTCAGGTGATCCGAAATGATATTGAGGTGATGCTGAAGTGGTGGTGTGCTGCTTCCCATGTGATGCTTATGTGATGCTGAATGATACATAGGTGGTACTGAGTGATGCTGAGGTGGTGCTGAGTGATGTTGTGGTGATGAGTTGTGCAGCTGAACTGGTGCTTATGTGAAGGCAAGTGATGTTTTTGTTCTGTGTTGAGGTGTTGCTGTTTATTGGTAAACTTGCTTGAAGTTTCATGTTATTTTTAAGTGACATGGCATATACACAACATTTACGTGTGCCAGCACACATATATACACCCACTAATAAAGCTATGAGAGTCAGTAGTACATTAAATTGTACATGAAATAAAATAGAAGTTGTAAATTGAGGAATGTTTCAAAGTCACGGAGTTGAAAGAAAAATTGAAAATGTCGAAATGTGGATTTTAAATATGTGGCTGTTGGCTGGTTGAGGGGGCATTCTGGGTCAAAGGACAAAGAGGGTAGGTCAACCGGCACCTCTGTGCACACATTTGTTCATGCACTTGCGTATAATACAAAACAATGCACCAATAACACAAAGTGGACATATAGCTCTATACAAAGCCCCTCAATAAATAAAGGGAGGAGTCTAAAATGACATATAATGGCCTTTCCTGAGATCCACTGTGCTTTACTTCACTCCACTGTGGTTGTTTCTATATATAACACACCTGTCGTTGCCCGACCCTGGTCTGACTCCCCCCTCCTGAGCAACTAGAAAGCCTTTTGTGTTCCTGTGCGCCACTCACCAATGTTATGTTACCGTTTGTAGCTGCAAATGGGGAACGAAACAAAGGCATACGTGCAGTTTCCTTTAGGCACCTGTAGATCGATATGTACTTGATACCAAGAAACGCCTAGAGACTATTTACCTTTCACTGGTAGGCTCTATAAAGTGCCCAAATAAAGAAATGAGAGAATATGTTTTTCAAGGCGTGTCCATACCAATGTAACTATCCCACGAAAGTGGTTATTTTTGGGGTGTTTACATTCTTTCAAATGGTCATTACTCATGACAGAGACTCTCTTTAACATAGTCGTGTTATGGGTTTCTTTAAAAGGAGTAACAATCATCATATGCAAACGTGTTTTATCAAACACATCAGGGACAAAGCACAGATGGTTAAGAAATCGTGTATCTTTCAGCTTCTGTGCGCTTTGCCAGCAGGACAACGGTTTAAGAATTAGTGGATTTTTCTTTTTAATAAAACTGGTTTATGGACATCTAGGTTAACAAATTTACTAATGACGCTCTATTACAGATAGAAAAAATGTATTCCTGCGTTAAAAACAATAAAACAATCAATAAAAACATTTGTGTGGATTGGGCAACAGGTGGAGCATTCTGGTATGAAAGGAAATTAAAAATGGTCTTAAAAATGAGTGTGGGTGGATGGTTTTCCGAGGCACGATTTAAAGTACATTTAAGTTCTATTTGAAAGGGCGGCTGCCAAAGAAGGGATTTTATTGCCCCCACTGCCCCTTTAAAGCGCTCCAGTGATGGTTTTGGGAGTGTGTTTAGATTAAGTCGAATTTGGAGACGACGAGTCTGTTGAAACAAACTCATTTGCCACAATAAATTGGTTAAAGGGAGCCCGGGTAATAAATTTGCCCCGGGGGTGTAAACACCAGCCGGGAACAAAGCAAGGTCAGTTAGTGGGGTCAAATTCACCCTCAAATCTATGAGGTGGGTGAGCCAGGGGTACAACGACAGATGACGGCTTCTCATCTCACCTTTTTCATGTTTTCTTTAAAACGAATAGTCCTGTGCTGCAGGAGCAAGGGACAGGGGTGTTTGCAAACGGGGCCAATATTTATAAAACACTATGAACTAATACTGAAAGAAATATTTTTTTATGGACTTTAAAATAAGCGTGAGCCGTGTCCGCGAATGGGGGCTTGGGGGTGGCATTCAAAGAATGTCCGCCCCCGGGCAGCTTCGGGCATGTGGTTTCGCCCAAGACCAAGCGCATGCAGGCAGGGCACCTGCTTTAGAACGCGGCGTTTTCAAACGCTGTATTCTAATTAATGCCAGTTGGGGGTCCAGGAGGCAGGTAGGCAGAAGGCGCACTCGTTTTGTGCCGCCCCTGTGGTTTTATTGCGCTCTGGGAGGCTTTTAAGAGGCTTTTTACGATGGCTGAAGCAGCTGAAAAAGTCAGGGAGGCGCTTAGAGTGTCGTGCCAAGCAGGGAGGGATGATTTATTGGCCCCTGGTGTTTTGACTCAAGCTTGGACTGGATTAACCCTTAAAAGGAGGGCTTCCTCTGAAGGTGTGTCTGCTGCAGTTAATGCCCGCGCATTGTCAGACAGCTCTCCTGAAGTGGTTCCTGAAGAAAAAATTAAGTCTTTGAATAAATTATCTAGGGAGGCTCCCCTGCTTACTTCCTTATAGCATTCAGCTCCTCCTGTTGTGGTGAAAGGCAGGGGGAGGGCTCACACACGCTCAGTGAGGGGTAGAGAGGCTAGGAAACCTGCTTTTCTTAACCCCTTCGACGCGCATGACGGAACGGTTCAGTCATGCACGTCGGTTGCGCTGTGCGCATGACGGAACCGTTCCGTCATGGCCCCGCCCGCGCACGGAACCTTCAGCGTGGCGCGGAAATCCGCGCCGCGCTGAAGGGGTTAAAGGGCTATCCAAGATGTCTGAAGTTGTTGACACTGTTAATAGTGAAGTGTTGGCGCCATCTAGTGGCCATGTTAAGTTATGCGATTCTGGCAATGTTATGAAGAACTTTTCTGGAGAACTGTCTGTGAGACATGATGTTCCTATATTTAATACAAGAATGCTATTATCAACAGTTGAGAATTACGTTTCTTGTGACCAGCCTCTTTCTCCCGTCATGTCTTCCGATACCAGTAATTTATCGTCGAATGGTCCAAGTTTACGAAATGTTCCCATTGCAAAGGTTGAAGAGAATAGTGCTCCTGTTGTGTCTTCTGGTTTGACTTTTTTGACTTTTCATGTCAGGGAATTAAATAAGGCTGTTTGTTCTACTTCTGATGTTGGCAGAGCAGACGTTAGCCGCTTTAGGTCAGCGAGTGAGCCTCCTGGAGTGGGTGGGTGGGTTTGGATGGGGGGGGGGGGAAATAAAGGCAGTCTTGCGGTGCCTGAACCTCACTTGTCTGCAAGTAGTGACGGCTTGCAAGCCAACCCTGCGTACAGATTGCAGAAGGGCATCAGGTGTAGCGAGTTTCCAGCGTCTTGCGCACCTTTTCACGCGGTGCCTGGTAACTTTCAAGGACCCCACCTGTCTGCAAGTAGTAGCGGCTTGCAGGCTGACACTTCGACAATGCTGCTAAAGGGCAGCAGGTGCAGCGGACAGCCATTGAGCACGTTTCAAGCGTCTTGCTCGCCTTTTTCCATGCAGGAAAAAGCTGTTGAAGAATGTTTCCAAATTCCTTACCTGATTATAGGCTCTCACAGTTTAAAAAAGCGGTGAACTGGAGGGCGTTCGATGGTGGTGTTGGGAATGGGGCTAGGCCTTCAGGTAGTGGTGTCGCACAGAGCTCTTATGATAATGATGACGATGACTTATCAGAACTGGAGGAGGGTGAGATCCCTAATCAAGAGAACCTTTCTAATGACTGTTTTCCTTCCAAACAGGGGGGGCCTGTTAATCAGATTTCTCGAGCTATTATTTTACAGACGCAAGAATCCAAAAGGAGTTGGAAGCGGCTAGAGCGTTTTTCCAAGGCCTCGGAAGGAATACATACAAGAAAACGCGCAGCATTGGACAAGCCCCTTCAAACAGGTGGGCAAATTAGTGATTGTTGTTCTTTATATAATGTCAAAAAACGTAAAGCAATCACAGTTCCTGAGACAATCACAGGTGGTAAGGTCTGTTGTCATTGTGAATTTGCAAGTTTGCAAGAGCAGGTATCCCCTAAAACACATACGGTTCTAGATAAGGCATCTGGCTCATTTTCTCAGGAAGAAAAGGATGCCAAAGAAAAAACTACAAGTTTAAAGAGGTTGCCTTAAATGGGGTTGTCCATGCCCTTGGGTTCACATTTAAGTAAGCATACTAAAGATAAGATTTGGAGCGGGGAATTTGTAGATGTTTTTAAGCTACTACATAGAGAGCTTCAATCTAAAGAAGGTTACAGGGAGGAGGCATGGGAGCTAGCGCGGAGACCCAGGGTTCCCACTAACACGGATTCCTGGACCTCAGACTTTCTGATTTTTGCAAGCGTTTACTGTGAAAAGTTTCCGGACCGTTCGGTCTCACTTTTAAAATATCTGGATACTATTAGTAAGGCTCAAGCAGAATTTGGAAGCTTTGCATGGTTACACTATGACAAGGAGTTCCGAGCTCGTTTAGGGTTAGTTCCCGAAAAACCCTGGGGCGAGGTAGATAACAAGTTGTGGGTCCAGTGGATGTATCCCCAGAGGCCTCCTCCTGCATTGCATACCGCCAGCGGATTGGCTGTTACCCCCCCGGCCCTTTCTTAATAGACCCACTCCGGGAGGGGTGGGGTCATGGGCTAAGAACATAGCTTATGCCACGGGTGCATGCTGGAATTTCAACAGGGGCTTCTGTCATAAGTATCCATGCAAATACAGGCACGAATGTTCAAAATGCGGTGGTAAACATGCCGTGTTACAATGTTTTAGCGAACAAACCTCCAGCTTTTATCCATGTCAGGGCAGAGGAAGAGGCGCCCCTGTCCAGCCTCCTTTCAAAGGCAGTTACACCAATTGATATTCCCAACTTATGTAAGTGGCTTAAATTTTACCCTCTCGGGGAGAAAGCTTTAAAATTGGAGTGGGGGTTTAAAGAAGGTTTCAAACTCGGTTATCAGGGTCCTAGGTTTGCGCAAAATTTAAAATCTGCAAAGCAATTCCCACAAGTTATTGCTAACAAGTTATACTCTGAAATTGCTGAAGATGGGATAGCTGGCCCCTTCTTTTCTTGGCCCCTTCCCAATCTTATTGTTTCTCCTTTAGGATTGGTTCCCAAGAAGACGCAGGGAGAATTTCGTATGATTCAACATCTGTCTTTGCCTCAAGGACTATCGGTAAACTATTTCATTGCCAAAGAGGATATGTAGTGCAATTTGCCTCAGTGGATGTAGCTCTAGATTTAGTTCAAAAGGCCGGCTCAGGAGCAGAGTTGGCAAAGTGTGATATAAAGTCAGCTTTTAGGTTGCTTCCGGTACATTCCCAAGACTTCGAGTTACTGGGCATTCATTTCCAAGGACATTTCTTTGTTGACAAAGTGTTACCTATGGGATGCGCAGTCTCCTGTCAACTGTGAAGATTTCAGTTCTTTCTTACAATGGCTTTTCTCATTCAGGTCAAGCTACATGCAAGTGTCGCATTATTTGGATGATTTTCTTTTTGTTGGTAAAAAGGGCTCAAGTTTATGTGGTAAGGCCCTCCAATTTTTCCAAGCTGTGATGCAGGAATTAGGTGTTCCGTTGGCGACAGAGAAAACAGAGGGACCAGAGACTTGTCTAATATTTCTAGGCATAGAAATTGATACAGAAAAAAATGGAAGCTAGGTTACCAAAGGTCAAAGTGCAAGAAATCGTGCAGTTGCTAAATTATGCTAAGGCAGCACGAAAACTGACTATTTGAGATGCAACTGTTGTTGGGACATTTGAATTTTGCCTGCAGAGTAGTAAAAGCTGGGAAGTCGTTTTGCAGGAGATTGGGTTTTGCCATGGCTGGCGTGTCATTACCACATCACAGGGTCAGAGTATCTCTTCACAAGGGAGCGGATTTGAGGTCTGGTTGATTTTCCTGGACAGTTTTAATGGTGTTCCTATTAGGTCCGTGGACGAACAATTTTTGTGGTCTATACAGATATTTTCTGATGCTTCAGGATCTAACGGTTTTGGACTTTTCTGGGATGGGAAATGGTGTGCTGAGCCTTGGCCTAAGCACTGGGTCATTGAGAAGCGCAGTATCGCATTCTTTGAATTTTTTCCCTTAATAGTAGCTTTGTCAGTCTGAGGTAAGTTTCTAGCTAACAAATCTGTGCTCTTTCATGTTGATAACAGGACCGTGGTTGATCTGGTCAGTGGTCAGAAAGCAAGGGAAAAACTCCTGCTTCAGTTATTGCAGAAGTTCATGCTGAGTTGCTTAATGTTGAATATAACTTTTAGAGTGAAGCATATTCCTGGTATGGACAATAATATAGCAGATGCGTTCTCGTTCCCAGTGGCAGAGATTCCGTGGTTTGGCACCCACAGCAAATCCAGAAAAGACTCCAATTCCTCAGGAGCTATGGCTGCTAGCGGACGGACGATTAGGATGTTGGTGGAGCACTCTCTGGCTATCAGCACATGCTTAGCACGGGTGGAATTTCTACAGTCAGGTGCTGCTTGTCGTAACAATGATCATACAGGCTCTTTACCACGTAATGATGACATACTGCGTTTTGTGCTGAGCAACATTGATAAGGGCATAGCAGCTGCCACCATTGCAGGAAAACTATCAGGAATATCTTTTTATGGAAAATGTTTTTGGGGTTATGAACCGTCTTTGGGAGAGTTGGGTAGAAGAATTGTGTTAGGTTGGTCCAAGGTAAAGAAATGTGGGACAATACTGCGCAAGCCTATATCTCTTGACTTATTGGAAGGGATTATAACAACGTTGCCCACACTTTGCTATTCCAAGTTTGGAGTTGCGCTCTTTACACTTTGCATGTTATGGTTATTTTTTGCTGCCTTTAGAGAATCTGAACTTTTAGGAAAGCCATTTATTCAAGGCCTCAGATATTCAAATGCATCTACATCGTCAGATTCACTAAGAATTAATTTAGAGTCATCCAAAACAGATCAAAGAGGTAAAGAGGCTACTGTGGTATTGCAGAAACTTAGCGGTCCGCTATGCCCATGTTTCGCCTGGTTAAAATTTCAAGAATTTCCTCATTACCCTAATAGCAACTGCATTTTTCAACACCAGGATGGCTCTGAGCTGACTGCTTCTCAGCTTTTGGAGGTACTGAGGAAATCTTTGTTGGCATTAGGGCAAAATCTGTTAGATTTTGGTACACATTTGTTTCGCATAGGAGCTGCTTCGGAGGCCGCCAGGAGGGGTTTCTCTTTACAACAGCTGCGTAGGCTCGGCCGTTGGTCATCTAATTGTTGTTTGAAATATGTTAGAAATGTTAATGATGGTTAAACATCCATTTCGCTTTTGCTAATATGCATCTCTTTCTAGGTCCCCACATACCTTCATCACCATCCATGGCGAATGTATGGATTGTAGGACACTCTTTCGTCAGATGGGCAGTCAAACAAGCAGACAGCAGCCACTATGGTGCAAATTTAGGTTTTAGTTTTGAAGACACGGACATTTTATGGTTTGGTAAGAGTGGGATGAAGTGGGGTCAACTGTTACCCAGTTTAAACAAGTTGGCTTCTTCAAAGCCTTTACCCAAGGTGTTATTAATTCATTTGGGCGAAAATGATTTATTACAGTTGTCTGGCCTGGGACTACTTCTGGAGGTCAAGTCTGACTTAGCCAAAATAGTACTTTCTTGGCCCAATACGAAAATTGTTTTTACTGCACTTGTACCAAGGCGAGTTTGGAGGGGCGCCGAGAAGTTTTCTGCCATCGACAGAGCCCGGCGTAAATTTAACAGAGAACTACGCCAGTTCTGCCTCATCAATGACATTTCATGGTTGGCACAGGACGACATCGGTAAAGAGGACTTTCAATTTTTCAGATCAGATGGGGTACATTTAACTTTCATTGCAAATGAACTGTACATTGTAAAATTAACTTATATTTTTGCAGGGGGTGTTGTTGGGGTGGGGGAGACAGGAAAAACACCTTTACAGGGTTTTTTTCCTGGTGGCAGATTGGGACGGGATTGAGGCAGGTAGGAAGGGTTGGGGCAGGCAGAATAGCTTAGGACAGAAGGGAAACAGAGAGAATTGGAGATATATGTGGGGAAAAAATTAATGGGGGAAATCTCTTGGGGGATCGATATGGGGGAAATTTCATTGGGGGATCGGTTTGGGGATTTTTCTTGGGGGATCATGGAGGGGTGGCGGGGGCAGGACATTTTTCATTGAAAGTCATTGATTGCATTATGATTCTGTTTGGTTTGTTGCTATATAAAAGCGACCTTTTAACCCCCATCGGTCTGCTATGTGATTCATTGCCCGATGGGGACTTGGGGGTGGAATTCAAAGAATGTCCACCCCCGGGCAGCTTCGGGCGTGTGGTTTCGCCCAAGATCGTGCGCGTGCAGGCAGGGCGCCTGCTTTAGAACGCGGCGTTTTCAAACGGCGCGTTCTAATTAATGCCAGTTAGGGGTCCAGGAGGCAGGTAGGTAGGAGGCGCACTCGTTTTGTTCCCCACCCACCCTCCCTATTTTATTGCAGATTTTAGTTGTGCATTTTTCCTGTAGTGTTCCTTTCTGGTTTCCTTGGGTTTTTTTGTCACCCTCTTTTTTCCATTAGAGGCAGATTGGGATGGGATTGAGGCAGGTAGGTAGGGTTGGGGCAGGCAGAAAAGCTTAGGACAGAAGGGAAACAGAGATAAAGGGCTGGGGTAGAGGTTCCAGGTGGGGGAGAATTGGGGATCTATGTGGGGGAAAAATTCATGGGGGAAATCTCTTGTGGGATCGATATGGGGGAAATTTCATTGGGGGGATCAATATGAGGGAAATTTCATTGGGTGATCGGTTTGGGGATTTTTCTTGGAGGATCATGGGGGGGGTGGGGTATTTTTCATTTAAAGTCATTGATTGCATTATGATTCTGTTTGGTTTGTTGCTAAATAAAAGCGCCTTTTAACCCCCATCGGTCTGCGATGTGATTCATTGCCCGAAGTCTTCCTTAAGTAAATATTATCTCAATCATTTCAGTGTTAGGATGGAAATACATCCGCTTTAATTTTAAGAAGAGTGGGGGCCTTCCACGTGACTGCAATTTCTGTCCTGTCTAGGGTCTAGCGGGAAATCTCTCTGGACAGGGCAGCAAGGAACTGAGCGCTGAATAGAGGTAATTTACAGAGGGTTAAACGTCACTACAGTAAGAAGCATGCTGAAGGATTTCCACAGATCTGCGGTCATCACAGAGGTCTAAACATATTTAATCACACAGCGTAGCACGTAGTCTTTACGCCTAATTTTTGCTTGTGTAAAAAAACGCAATCATTCATTTTACACAAAGGAATCAGTGGCCTTAAAGGTACACTAGATGCTTCCAGGAATGCTCTTTTACTAATGAAGGACATTCTTGTCGATTTGAAATAACTTAAAAGAGCAAAAACTTGCAACGGGACTCTGAGCGTCTGTTTTTCTGGTATAACAAACAAGCAAGCGCGCCTCGTGCTGAAGGTTTAAAAACAAAAAAAAAAAAAAAGGCGTGCAGGCTGAAGCGGGAGAGAGAGGAGGAGGGGTGCACCCGCGAGTGGTGCTCGCGCGCTGGGGAAAGCAGTCTGCTCTTTTTCGAAGCTCATACTCGTGCTTGTAGTGCGCTCCTGCATGCTCCTGCAAGGTGTATGCCGCCACAAGCACGAGTGTGCGCTTCGAAAAAGAGCTGAATGACGGCTAAAGGTCTCCTATTCAGCGCATGCGCGCTGTGTAGGCGAGACCTAAAAAAGGGTAACTCGTCAAAGGCTATATTCCTTACAATTATCACAATGAATCAGAAACGATCTACTCAGAGCATGATTAATACATTTCATGAAACCAACCCTACACTCCAGCTCGCAAGTGCTCTTCCAGGTACCCCTCAAATGGATCCGTTGTGGGAGTTCGGGAGGGGGGGGGGGGGGGCGTTTGGGTGGGGGGGTTGGAGTGGGGCCGCTCGCCTTAATATCTTAATCCCAAAATCTGCCATCTCTGCCATTTGCACTCCTTTAACAGACATTTACAGTTTTGGAAAGCACATGGGGCTCTGTTGTTGTATTAGCCTACCCCACCCCAGTCTTTTCCAGTCAGGGCAAAATGTAGGACTATTTATTTATGCACAAAGAAGCATACTTGCGCTATATTAATATATGAAACGTAAATAATTAAAACAGCAACAAGAGGTCAGAGGCACATGGACAGTTGCGAGACTAAAATGGCATGCACAGGGTTTTCTCACCTGTTGCCTGTGTGGACTGAAGAGGGAGCTTTGGACTGCGAGCACGCTGGAGCTGCTCTTCTTTTAATTTCCTCAAACAACTCCTCGCGGAACCCGCTCCGCGGGTCCCGCTTCGCCTCTGGTTCTCTGTATAGCGCTGCTGGAAGTGCGCTGTGACTGTGAGGTACTTCATCTGACAGAGCCTCTGTGGCGGTGGTGTGGGCAGGGCTGCGAGCGTGGTCAGGCGAGGACTTCAAGTCCCAGGAGCGCCTGACCCTCGGCATCACCAGCAGCTGACCCGCTCTCCCTGCTGGCTCCTCCCCCGCCTCAGCGCGGCTATAACCCTCCCTTGTGACACCGCAACGCGGGAGCGCGCCGGGAGAAGCCCGGGACAAGGGCGGGACCGTCTGAGGCCGTCAGAGGCTGAAGAAGGCTGGGCTGGGCCCCCTCCCTTGGTTCTCCGGTATTAAATTTGTGTGACACTGCCTCTATAGATTCGTATTGTATTTTAGGATTCTTAGGTTTCTTATTCTACAATTGTTATTAATTGATTCTTACTCCCCTTTTAATACAGTCTCATGACGGCTAAAAAACTACGCTCTGGGCGAGTGATTGTAGGGAGATCTGGGTCTAAAACCAAATCTAACCCCCTACGGAACAAAATTGCAACTTCCATGCAATTGAAAGGTCAATGTCAGCTTTTCAATTTATGGGACAAAGGGAAAGATAAACCCACTGATCTGCAGCCCCCGAATGAAATCCCAGGGTTTAACGATTCGGTGCCTGTTAATGGGGTCATTGATGTTTCCTCTAGTTTAAGCTTGGTTGCTAGTCAATCTTTGCCTATTCTAGTTAGTCCCGAAGTACTAAGGGGTTCGCCTTCGGCGTCAAACAATGTACATCTGAAACAGAATGCTCCCCTTGAATCTTCGGGTAATATGCCCTCAAAATCTGATAAAATTGTCCCCTCCCAAGTTGCACTAATGGATGTTCCTAAAGTTTCAGTGAATACTGATCTTTTGTCAGCCGCGTTAGTTAAATCCCCGGTAGTAGGGAATGATTTTACACTGCCTGACATTGATTTAACAGCTCATAGGGCGCGGGTGGGATCGTTACATGGGAACCCTAAAGGTGTGCCTTTAGAGGAAGCAATAACTATTTCGAGTACCGATCCTCTAAGTAGCACACCTTCTAATAAACTAGATTTTTCCCTTCCACAATTAAATTTTACATCTTGTTCAGGTCCAGTGTTGAACAATTTAGCTGAGGGTTCTCCAAATATTAATGGGAGGCTAATTTCTAATTCTTTGTCCTCTTTGGAATCAATTCTTTCTTCGATTTTGAGTTTACTTGAAAAGTTTGTGGGAGGTTCGGAATGTATTTTTGACACTGTAACGCAAATTTTGCAAGTTCTCTTGCTAAGTAAAAATGAGTTAGTGTCAGATCTTCCCATACCATCGGCTTCTCTGTTGGTGCCCCCAAAAATAAGCGCTCCTTCCGCTTCGGCAGCTTTGGATTTAGCTCAGTCTTCTCCTTTGACAGAAGGTCAAAAGGAAAGGAAGCCTGTAGTTCTTCCTGCTGTCCCCAATCCTTCCAAAGTGGTTTCGGCTGGCGCTAATTGTATAGCCCCAATCAGTGACAAGATAGAGGTATTAGCAACATCTCCTCTCATTTCCAAATCCGAAATTCCATCTCTCTTTCCGATATTCTCTTTGCCATCAAGCAAAGAAGAGGAGATTCCCACAGTAAATACTGGATTGATGGGAAAAGTGAGTCCCCTGAAACACAAAAAGATTAGAATGAAGAAGAGGAAACCCACCCGAAGATTCGCTAAATAAAGACAGAGGAAACTTCTTTTTGATAAGAATGCTGAATTAAGTCGAGAAGATTCTCCGCAGATGGAGCAGTCACCTACCTCTCATGTAGAAGCTAGGGTTGTCTCGCCTATAGAAGACGCCCCTCCCTCTGGTCTAGGTCCTATAAGCTTTACCAATCCTTTCCTCCCCAAGGTTTCCCACCCTTCCGCCAATCCTTTTTCAGCATATTGTAATGTTAAAGCAGGATCTTGCCAAGTTATTTCTAAGGTTACCTCTTCTTCTGTCATCCCGTCCCATACTTCCCTAAATCCTTCAGCAAGACCCTTTCAGGCTCCATCCTCAATGACAGTTATTCTCCCAAAAGAAAAAATAAATGTGGATACTTTATATCTTGATTTTTCTCCCTTATTTGAACCAGATTTAATTTTAAATAGATCTGCCCTACTGATCTGTTTTAAAGAGACCGAAAGTTTGAAATTAATTCAAACGTCCGATTTAGATATTGTATTTCTCCTTAACTCTTTCGTGGGGAAACCAATAAGATCAACAAGGGTGAAATTCCATTCGAAAGTTGTGTTAAATCTTGTTCTACAGTGGGCAGAGGAATTACAAGTTAGAGGGATAGATGTCATGCCACACTTTGGGGAAAAATGTACTCAAAGTATTCTCGCCAATTCTTCACTATCACTTCCCTCTAATACGGGTGTGCTGTTGTCGGATTGGTCTAATCTCAGATCAGAGGACCTAAAAATTTGTGTGGCTAGGAATGAAAGGCTAGTTTCATACAAAAACCCTCCCCTTAAGCAGACAGTCAAGGATGACCAATCTAAATGGAGTTGGTTACCTGGAGTTCTAGCGAGTAAATCTGCTCCCTGTTCTAAACAACATTCCAATTTTTAACAGAGAGCTGAAATTTATCTCATGGAACACTGCCGGATTCAAGGATTATAAGGAGAAATTGGATTTCTTGCATTCTCAAAAGGCAGATATAATCTGTTTGCAAGAAACCTGGGTTGAAGGAAGATTAGCTTTGGAAAAAGACTATTTTGTTTTGGAATACAGCGCAACCAGCACTAGAAGAGGCCATGCTAAGGGAGGGTTAGCATGCTTGTTATCTAACAGATTGCAATGGAACTATTCACACTATCTAGATCCAGGTAAACTGTTTCAAGCAATAACCCTAAAAGATGTATTTGAGGATTGCCCTAATAGATTGTTGATTGTGGTTAATATTTATATTCCCCCCAATTGTAGTTTTAATGCTGGTGTTAAAACTTTGTTCACTTTTTTAACTAAAGCGTTGGATGTCTCCCCAACTCCGCATGTGTTAATGTTTGGGGACTTAAATTGTAATATATCTAACTGTGGGTCGGAGTTGTTTAGAAATATTCAATTGGAAGAGTCTTGGAATATACCTTCTGCCCAGTTTCCCTCTAAAATTAAAACTAACAAAAGAGGTAAACTTATCTTAGATGGTTTACTTAAAGTTGAATGCTTAATAGTAAATGGGAGGCTTCCGTCTGACACCCCGGCAGCTTATACTCGTAAATCTAATAAGGGAAAATCTATTATTGATTTTATCATGGTAGATTATGCCGGTTTTCACCTACTGAAGGACATGAAGGTCATTGAGTCTATTCTTAGTGACCATAATGCATTGATGCTTTCTGTCTCCGTTAATCTTCAGAAAGTGGATTCGTGGAGTCTGGACACAGATTTTGTGAATTTTGATTCCAGCTCAGGGAAATGTTTTTGGAACCCTTGTACTGTTGAAAATGTGGTGCCTCTTTTGTATTTTACTGTTGAGAATTTACCCCTCTGGGAAGGGAGAGAGCTGTTGAGTTTTATTAATTTTTTAGATTCTGTAACTGCTAGTGCAAAAAAGAAACCAGGTGTGAAACAATTCCTCGTAGTCCCTCATCCTCTACGGGCTATAAATAGAGAAATAAACAAAGTGGTAAGGGGACAATTTTTATTCTTTACCCAAGAAGCTAAGTCTAAGTTGTTTCTCTTAAAAAGAAGGAGAGTTAGGCTTAAGGCCCGTTTAAAACGTTCTAAGGAAAACGCCCTCTGGATTCAATTGAGGGAAGCTTCTTATAATGGCCAAGCAAAGACATTCTGGTCCTTAATTGGCAAAGGTTGTGGTACCAGAGCCAGTCCTATGCCTATTGCCATTGAGGAACAGGTGTGGGTTCATTATATCGAGAAGTTGTACAGTAACAATAATTCTCAAGTTTTTAATGTTGAATCTGATAATGTCTCACGTATACTTGACTGTCCAACGGAAAAGGAAATTAAATGTGCCATTAAGAATATGCGCTCCTCTGGTGCGATGGGTCCTGATAAAATCCCAATTTCAGTATTAAAACACCAGAGTGAACTTTGGAGTAAAATACTCTTTCCAGTGTTTAAATTTTGTTTTTCTAGTGGAACAGTCCCTCCCTCCTGGAAAGGAAGTATTATTGTCCCTTTATATAAAAAAGGGGCAAGAGATCTACCGCAAAATTACCGTCAAATCGCTTTGCTTGATGCCATTGGTAAGGTTTTCGCAAAATGTGTGCTTACTTTAATGAATCAATGGGTATCTGAACATAAAATCCTTCCCATGGAGCAAACAGGTTTCAGACAAAATCATGGAACTTTAGACAACCTGACTGCATTGCAAGTTATTAATGAAAAATATGTGAAAGTCCGTGGTGGTCAGGTATATGGCGCCTTTATTGACTTCTCCACCGCCTTTGATAAAGTAGATAGAATTTTGCTGTGGAGAAAGTTATTTAACTTAGGTATGCCCCCATTCCTGATTAAGTTAATTCGCGCCCTTTACTCTGACACCTGGTGCAGAGTTCTACTTGGAGGTGAACGTGGTGTATCTAAATTAATTCCCACTTCCAATGGGTTGAAGCAAGGTTGCCTTTTGGCTCCATTGCTATTTTCCTTATATACAGTTGATTTACCCGTCACACTTTCTGCTTGCGCAGGTATTGCCCCGTCCTTGGGTGGAGTTCCAATTGCATGCCTTATGTATGCAGACGACATCCTGATTTTGGATCTCACCCCAAAGGGCCTGAACAATCGGTTGCAAGCACTCTCTGAATATGCGGAAAGTCATTTCTTATCAATAAACACGGCAAAAAGCAAAGTGATTTGCTTCTCTGGTAGAAAGAAGCCTAAATGCCTTAATTATCCATGGGTTGTGGGGGGGAAAAAACTGGAATGTGTGAAATCTTACACCTTCCTAGGTAAAATTGTCACTTATAATTTAAGTGTCAAATTACACATTGACAATAACTCTCGGAAGGCTATTTCTCAGGGAAAGAGTTTAGTTTCCCTGTATAAAGCCACAGGTAGAAGGCATTTTTCTATTCTTTTAGATGTTTTCAGAGCGAAAGTTCCGGCCTCCCTGTTATACGGAATTGAGTTAATTGATGTAAAAAAGTGGAGTTTTTTAAACTCTGCGGAAGGGAAAATTTTACGCAGTTTAATGTCTGTAGGTACAGCAAATTCGACTGCTTCCTTGAGACAGGAACTGGGTTTACGTAGCAGCTGGGTTCAAGGTCTGGCAAGTATCATACGTTGGGTAGTAGCTTTATCTAAAGGTGAACCTAATACCTTAAGAGATCTTATAAAAAATGAATTATTAGGATCTTTTAATGATTTCTCCCTGATTGTAAAAAACTTCAGATTTGCCGTGCTGCAATTGAAATTGGATGAGGAGACTTTATTTTTATTATCCTCTCATCAATTAAAAACTGTTCTGAAGTCAGCCTCCTGGGAATTGGGGTTTTGTCAGGATAGAGACTTCTGTTTAGCGAAAAAAGGTGGTACGCCTGTTATCGAATCTTATACCCTGCGGAAAGCTCAACCATATATGTATTGGAACATCTCCCATGGCGTTAGACGCCTTGTGTACTTATTAAGACATAATTTGCTTCCGCTGAAAGTTCTACATGCCAGCTGGTATGGTCATTCGGCATGCTGTGATCTTTGTCAATTGTATGATCAGGACTTAGATCATGTAATGTTTGTTTGTCCTGCACTGATGTCTTGCAGGCGTAGATGGTTAAGACCAATTTGCTTACAACTCAACATATTATCTGCTTCTTCATTTAAGGTAGCCTTGATTAACCCACCTAATGAAATGTTTGCTTTTAAACTGTACAACTTTTTAAAATGTTTTTTGGACCTGTATTAAGATGTTTCGTGTAATTGTGATGGAATAATATTTTATGTATTTCTTGTTTTGTATGTATATGTTGTTTTATGTGGACCTCATAAAGAGTTCCTTATCATAATAAAATAAACTTGAAACTTGAGCATGCACAGTTCTATGAATATAACTGGAGTGTTGTGTGGGAGAAAAGGTATTATTGATTCTCTGAACCTCTATGTATTAATGCACAGACCTCTATGCATTAAAACAAAGCCATCCTGCAAGCAACAGCGGGACAAGTAATGGGTTGGAAGAAATCAGATGACATGACTCCATCCTGAAAGGCTTTCTCAAGTGCTTTCCATTGGTGCCAAAATGTACTTGAAATTGGCCAGCAGAAAACACTTAAGTCGACACGTTTACCCAAAGAAACACAAAGCAAATCCTGCCTACTTCTAGAAATCCCTTTCTGTCCTATGGTGACCCGCAGAACATTCAATGTGGCGCCTTCCGTAGAATCACAAGTCATGTGCTGACAGACACTATTTATAAAGAATGACTAACAAATTCAGAATGACTACTGATTCAGGTCTGGCATGGTTTGGGACAATTATTCAGAGGAAGAGCAATGGCAACATTCTCTCTGACTAAATACATGATGTAATGTCGAGAACCATATGGTCACTTATGGATGACAGGGCGGTAACCAGAACCATAGGATACCTCAATGCATGCTTAAAATGTCTCTGATTAGATGGATCTCTTTTTTTTTCTTTTAAACTGATTTTTAGTAACACAAATATGAACAGTACATGGACAATCAAGAATTAGTAGTACATGGACAATCAAGAATCAGTAGTGCATAGACACATAAATGACAGCAGTGCTGCACATAATACAGCATGACATGAGCACATGAAGGGTTACAGTAAAGGCAGGAATCTTCAAACTATATACAATTTCAAGCATTGTGATGGTCTGGGGTTGGAGATGGGGGGGCAGTAGCATATAAGAGCAGGGATGGCGGGGGTGTAGGTGGGAAAGCGGTCCTTAATCTTTTCGCATTCCCCTGACCCAGCCCACCACATTGCGCGTCTCCCCCTCTCCTCCCACACCCAGCCCGTAATATTTCAGCCAAGGGGTCCAGATTTTGCGAAATTTTGGGGGCACCCCCCTCACCTGATTCGTCACGCTTTCCGCTACCATATATAGGTCCATGTGGGCCTTCCATTCACTAAGTATAGGTGGATCAGGGGATCCCCAGTTGTGGGCTATATTTATCTTAGCCACTATGAGCCCAAGTTGCATAGAAGGAACTTGCTGTGTGGTAGGTTGATTAGATGGATTTCTATTCAATAACACCTGATTCAGCTACTAAACCAACTTAAAGCATTTTTTTTTCCCTCAGGCAGCACTTTATATCACCAGCATGACTGCATATTTTTTAAATTGAAGTACTTTAAGCCGATATTGTATATTGCACCACATTACCACGGCTATTCTCCAATAATGAACTTTAAGTGGCTGCATTTTACTTTCAAATATTGAAACCTGCTTTTATATTTTTAAGAGACGTATATTGTAAATTTTGGATATTGGGTAACATTACCGCTGCTATTCCCCACTATTGCACTGTAAATTATTGGTTTTCTGTTTTAGGTCGAGCCTGGGCAGTGCATGCGCTGCTCTGCGTGGCATGCTGTATTAGAGTATGGAGTTGAAGCTTCGCCCACTCTTTCCCCATATTTTTCAGTGGCTTGTGTCAGTGTCCTTTGTAAATGCTGGCTTCTAATTCGTTAATAGGCTTGTTAGTCCCTCCTTAGTGCCGCCCTGTCTTCTTTTGTGACCTTCCATGAGAACTGGCCCTTTTACTTCTGTTACACAGAATATCTTATTTAGTCTGTAAGCTCTAGTTTCTTTAATGAGTTTGTCCTATTGCAGGCACGACATGCTTTCCTGCAACATTCAGCGCGCCATGCATGCTTTCACTTTCCAAGCAGCCCGGGCCAATGGCGGCTGCTTATTTGAAGTGAAATAGGTCTCGCATTTACAAGAGTTTGAGCTATTGGCATTGTAAATGAAAATGCCTTTTATTTATGGGTTAATTATCAAAACAGATAAATAAAAGGCATTGCCGTTTACAATGCCAATAGCTTAAACTCTCGCAGATGCGAGACCTATTGCATAGCACATGCTTGTCTAAAGTATGGAAGCCTGCTCTAGTTTCCCAAGTAAAGTTTAAAATGTATTACACAAGTATTGTATATTGTTTAGCATTATCACTGCTATTTCCCACGAATGCACTTTGTTACTTCCCTTTATTTTCAAGCAGCAAAGCCTGTTCTTATCTTTCCAAAAAACCTTTATCGATCTAATCTTTAAAATTCTGCATGCGCATTTGTTTACATGTTTTGCTCAAAATGTTCAGGTCGAAAGATATTTAAAGAAAGCACTGCCCCATAAAATTGATGGAAGTGTTTCTTGCACTAAACGTTAGGGGTTGAGAAATCCTAGTTTTACACTATCCTCAAGATGCTACGAAAAAGGCGACTCAAATGACCTGCTTAGACCATTTGCATGAGCACAAATTCAAAACATTTTGAAAATGGACTTGGCAGGAGGAACTACTAGCCCCGGCAGGCCCTAAACGGCATAAGTCAGAAAATGGGGGTACAAAGGAACAATATAATGCCATGCACCCATCAAATTACTACCTTCTGCCCGATCCACAAACTTCTCAAACAAATGGAATGATATTGCCTGAAAATAGATGCAACAACATCTTTACAGTTAACATCAAAAGCCTATGGCCATCACCTTCTCCATGTGTAAGCCTACTGCTGGTTTTCAGCATACTCCCTATTGCACATAAAAATGTAAAAAAACAATGTAGTGATTTGAAAGAGAAACAAACACCGGCAAAGCCAATAGGTCTAGCGTTGGCTGCTGAGCTTTTGCCTTTACCAATGCTTAATTTATTGGTCAATTGTTTCTGTATGAAAACATGCAACACACAAGCGGCCTAGTAGAGGTGTTGGGGGAGCTGCTGGTCCCTCGTCTGAGTAAAAAAACATCAAGCACTGTCTAAAAGCTAAAATACATTTTTAAGGGGAAAGCAAACATTGCACCAACAGTCACTGGCACAGAAAGGCACTGTTTATTGTGCAGGTGTGTACATTGTGGAAGAGTACAATTCAATCCCTGTCAGTCAGGTAAGCCAATGGCTGAGGGAGGCTGGCCCGGTGGTCCATGCTCTGTGTTGTGGTTAGCAGAAGCAAAATGCGAATGACACTACAGCAGACCAATTGATGAAGAGGGCTGCCTTAAAGGCCCTGTAATAAATATGTATACTATATATATATATATATATATATATATATATATATATATATATATATATATATATATATATATATATATATATATATATATATATATATATATATATATATATATATATATATATATATATATATATATATATATATATATATATATATATATATATATATATATATATATATATGTGTGTGTTTTATTAAAAACAAAAGGTCTTGGATAACGACAGGCCTAAAAAAATAGCCAATGAATGAAAAGCTGCACATAAAATGGGCTAAAATCATTTCCCACAGATTAGAACTTTGAGGTACTGCAGAATTTACAAACTCTGCATAGGTCATGGAGATTAATTTAAAAGGATGAGCTGGAAGACTAAGGTACCGAGGGGGAGGGAGTAATGGGACAGTAGAGTGGGAAACTGTCCTATATTTTTCATATTTGTCCTGCAAATGTGGCTCCTGTCTCGCAGCTTGTACAGAAGCACTGTGGGGTGCCCACTGACCAACATTTGGATCTCCACCACCTTAAACCCTCGTAAAGGATAATCAGCCCTCACTTTTTCATCTCTTCATGAGCTATAAACGATGTACCTAGGTGGCTGAGATGGAGGAGCTGCACTACAGTGGCAGCTTTGCACAATGCACCTTCAGGAGTACGTTAAACAGTCCTTAATGTGGGAATGAAAACCAGGCGAGAGCCCGTTCATAGGAGTATGCCCTTGGTGTTTATTTATCCACTAAGCCTGATTCAAAGTGCTGACATATTGTCAGATTATTGGACAGAGGCACAGGGAGAACATTAGTTGCCCAGGATCAACACACTTGTTAAAGAAATAGGCCTGAGGCTGCCGCACACTGCTACTTGCTGCAAAGGCTATACATTTACCATCATATTGAGCTTTTGTGAATAAACCCGGAGAATGAACACTTCTTCCCTCCCCAATGTATTACCCAGTCTATTTTTCACAACACACTTAGTGGCAGCTTTTACACCGATTCTAAATACTCCTACTCTTGCAAAAAAGAATACAGAGAAAAGGGAATAAGCTCAAAAAGTGACTGCCCAGGAGCACACAATTTGGACAATGCTTCCATGTTTCCCACTTGTCCACAACTGGGGTGGCAGTGTTTCAGATGGCAAGACCAAAGGGCTACCCTTTCCAGTGAAAGGTCTCGGTGTTGTGGCCCTGTCACACTTTATAATAGCGTGTTTATTTTCAGCATATTAAGGTGAAGTGTAAAGCTGAGCTAGGATAACAAATATCCGAGCTCCATTTCTAAAATGTCAGCAGTGGACCAGGCCATGTGTCAGATGGCAGTTACTGGCCAGTATCTGTAATAACATCTGCTATTTCCCATTGATGTTTCAAAACTTAAGTCCATTTCATTCCATTTGTATTCTCTCATTTACACATATATTTCTTGCAATCTGACCCAGTCATTCTAACACCCACTGTCTGATTCACTTCTACTCTTGTGCTAACTCGCTTTGTTTATCAGACATTATTTTAACTCACTCAGAATTTCATCTTGGTGCTTTCTAATATTCTACATATGTGATGCTCACTATCTTACACCCCACGATCTCATTTAATGAACTACACTTTCTTTTAAGAACGGGTTACTCAAACTCTCACATCCTGCTCTGTCTCTTGAACCCATTCGCATTTATATGTCAGTTAATCACTTTCGCACCGGCTATTCTTACTAGCTACCAGTTTGCTCTCACACCCATAGTAGTTTCTAATCTTACTCACTGTGCAGATACCAGAAATGATCGTGCGAGCAAGACAGAAGCTGGCACTGTAAGAAAGCCTAGTAAAGTGGCATTACACTAGCTTTAACTTTGCATAATATACTCCGAGTATATTTTGCGGTCTTCACTTTTCAATGACTATTGTCATAGCAGGTTCTCCAGACACAAGCTATCTAAGTATTTTGAAATACCATTTTCACAGAGCAGCGTAGGCCAGTACCATTATAATGCAGTTTAACAAAAAAAGGTGTATAGGAGACATGCAATTTATTAATGTAATTCTCTTGCAAAAGCCAATGGTACTGTGACTCAGCAAGCCATAACTAGTAATTGTTTAGATGTTAGCAAGCCCAAATGAATCACCATTGTGAATTGGGCAGCAGTTAAAAGTTGGCAGAGAACTGCATGCTGTATCGATATGCTGAAGGCAGAGATAAAAGAGAGCAAGCCAGTCTAATCTTTGCCCCATAGTAATTTTAATTGCATTTACATTAAGATGTGCTAAGGCAGTGGGGGAACCACCAACATACATTCAGGAGAACAGAAGGGTTGACTAACTGGTGGGTGGGACGGTAAGTGCTGGCCTTTGCAGAGGGATTCCGGAGAGCCACAAAAGTATTGCAACAATGCAGGGAAGACAGATGTAAGCAGTGATAAAAGCAAGAAAAAGTTTCAATATTAGAATAACTTTGAACAATGTCACTTCGGACTTTCAAATCAAACAATTAAACAGCATTTTGTAAAGCGCAGCACTGTCACACCTAGGGGTATCTGGGCGCTGTGTATCAGTCGAAGAGCTAGGTCTGGAGTCTCTTTCTGAAGTCTGCCAGCGAGGTGGATGTACCGAATTGAAGGGGAAAGTCATTCCAGGTCTTGGCAGCGATATAGGAGAAGGAGCAGCCACTGCTGCGACAGATGCGGGGGGGTACGTACGAGGACAAGTGAAAAGGAGCGGAGGTGGCAGGCGGGTTGGTGGAAGTTCAGTCGGGGTTTGAAGTAGGCAGGTCCTAGGTCGTGAAGGGCCTTGTAGGTGTGCATGAGGTCCTTGAACTGGGATCTTTTATGGATGGGGAGCCAGTTGACGTCTACCAGGTGGAGGGTGATGTGGGTTCATTTGGGGAGGTCCAGGATGGGTTGGCTGCTGCGTTCTGTATGGTATGGAGTCTTCTGAGGAGCTAGGTGGAGATGCCAGCGTAGAGGGCGTTGCCATAGTTAAGGCGGCTGGTGATGAAGGCCTTAGTGAACGTCTTTCTGGTGTTGGTTGGATCCATCTGAAGAGTTTGCGGAGCATGCGAAGTGTGGGGCAGCAGGAGGAGGCGAATGCGTTAACTTGTCGTTTCATGGTCCGTTGACTGTCGAGGATGATGCAGAGATTGCGTGTGGTCAGTCGGTGTGGGCAGGGGTGTCCCGTAAACAAATCCACTTGTCCCTTTGGTGGCACGTAGTGCAGCGACAAATTATGGGAGCAATCCCATTATGTAAGAGCTCAGATAATAGCCTCTCTGATTATACCAGGGCTCATACTATAGTAGGGCTTGAACACTAGCAATTCACTTATGTTGCCATCTTTCTAAAGACATACATACTGAGACTGGAAGTAGCAGTAAGCAATAGTTCCAAGGTGAAATGCTCTTTTGAGTCTGTGCAAATGTTCTAATTTGCATGTTTTAGGGTTTTTCGCCAGCTGTTCTCTAATCTCTTTTCACACTGATAAAAGTTGGACATTAATACCTGACAAGAGCATAAGTAAAACTTCTTCCAAGGTTGAGAAAACCGTGATTGGTGGAAAAGTGAACTTGTAAACACTCAGCAGATTTCCGAATTAGCAAATCTACACATGCATGTTTGCTCATGTTAAAATGCAGTTCCCCTAAATTGTTTTTAGGGGTACCATTTCCTAGCTTTATCCTGTAAATTCTTACAAATTCATGAAAGCCAAAGGTCTGCACTAATTCTAGGAAATTTACCATTGGGTGTACTTTCATGATTTTTTTAACGAATTGGGCCTCTAATTAGGTCTGGTGTTAACCAAGACCTTTCGTTTTTATTAAAATTCTATCTATATATATATCAGTTGACTTCACTGTGAGTGACCGCATTCTGTTCCTTCACAAGGAGCATATCGGCACACAAAGTACTTTTTTTCAGTGCAAGGGACTACTGTGGCAATGTGTGCTTTTTGAGACCATAAGATATTACTTGTTTTTTGCCAAGGTTTGTTATAATGGTTAGGACTCAGCAGCTCCCAAAACAAAGTTTTACAAAAACCATGTCAAAACAAAGAAAGCATTATCAAAACTAAATCGCTGACCATCAACGGCAGAACTTTTGGCTTTGCCAATGCTTGTTTGCTTTCGTGTTTCCCATAATCTTGTTTAAACTGGTTACACTAATTTCCCATTATGAATATTTTTGGAATCACTAGCATGCATTAACAGATTATACTAAATGATGCTTTAAAAAAAAAATGGTACCTAAAATTTCACCTTAGTTTAGCAAAACGTTGTTTTCCTAGTTGCATTGTTTTGTGAGCATTTTATTTTGAAAACACAGAATCATCAATCTTGCTATCAAGCTTCTATATTTGCATCTAATCAGAGCATTCTGGGAGCATTATACGTAGCCTCATATTGGTAAACTTTGCAAACTTGTACACATTTTTATACTGGAACCACTGTCAGTAGTGCAGTCCGAGCTTACAACACTTCCTTAGAGCGCTCACTCTGATAATAAAGGCTTTCTGTGCATTAGTGAACCATAAATACAAGTTTGAACATATATGGACACAGATATTACCTTAACTGCAGACAATGCCCTTCCCTGATCCATAATGTGATACTGTAGAATAGCAGCCAAAGGGTATGTGCTGCAGGGAGTTGGGCTTATGGTGCAAAAGACAAAATGAACATGAAAACTTGTTGTCCTCGACTCCAAACAATATGTCCTAGGCGTGGACTAAGTTCTGCAGGACACCAGCTGTGGTCCCATGCAGAGGTATTCTTACTGAAGATCAGTACTTCAATTTTGTCAGAGTTCAGTAGGAGAAAGTTGTCTCTCATCCATTTGGCTATGTTGGTCAAGGCGATGCAGAAGTTAGTTTTCCAGCTTCATTTTGTTATCAGAGTTTGTAACATAGATCGATTGCAGAGTTTGTAACAATCTCTTCCATTGTTTAAAGTTTTATGGCGAAGGAAAATCATGTGTAATGTGTGGTCTTCGTGACCTCCTGTATGCTAATAAACCTCTCTCTGCAGGGGGGGCACAAACAAAACACGTGGCTTAGAGGGAACATACCCAATAAGGTTGGGTGAGAAAGAGTGGAAAGAAAGGGTTTTGCACATGTTGTAAGGAACATGGTTTGTTTTTCGTGGGCTTTACTGATCAGGGTCTGCACTTGTGCCATCAGCTCGACTGCTTACATATCTTACCTATCCGACCATTCGTAAACAATACATTACAGGGTAAAGAGTGGTACGTGTCCATATGCCCTCTTTTTCAGACATGTACAGCACCAAACGCACCACAAAGTGTCCTCTGATATTAACGTCACACTGTTTTACTGAAGTAAATAAACCTTGTAGGCTGCTCGCTTTGAGTTCCAGGGCTGGGAGGCTACCAGCTTCATTAGGTAAATACTGCAGAAATATTCACTGCTGCGTCAACAGCAAACGCCCTAATGAAAAGAAACGGCGTCCCTGTTCCACATGCCCGAACCAGCGAAGTGCCTGGTAACGCCTATGGCCTGAAGAACCTGTTCCCAATGACCGACAATGGTGATTATGCATGCCTGTCAGATCAGCTTTGACGAGTGAGCCACGCGAGCATAAACATGCATCACATGTAAAGACCTGCTCCTTGCAGAGGGTAGCTTGAAGATTACTCCCATTTGGTAGAGAAGCCAGCAGAGAGGACATCAAGATATCTGCATTGATCAGGCTGTAGTCAGCTCCCTGACCAGTGACAAGGAACGCCTTCCGAGGGCACCAAAGAAGACGAAGATAACAAATTCATCATAATTGGCAGCACATCGTTTTTACTAATAAACACATTTTTGCAATTGTCAAGAGATTGCACCTAAGTATCCGAAGCAGGCCAGCCTAAGAACAAGCATGTACTCTCTGCATTTCTTCTATGTTTTTCACAAAATACTCAGCCGTGACAGCATTCAGCAGTGGCCACCTTTCGTTCAATTACATCACTATTTTATGACACGCTACCATGGACTATATCAATAACATTTTTCGCATTTCTAACCACTAACAGTCAGTGATACACCTAATTCGCCATACTGCACGCTTGGTATTGTTTAAAGACCTCTTCGGAAAGGAACGGGCAAAGACCAAGTACATTTTTTGCTCACGGTGGACTTGTGCGGCAGGTGTGTAAACACACACCAAAGAGAACATTATATGAATGAAAAGCACTTAATTTGTGAATCCAGAGCCCCAAAACTCACCACATGTCCTCGTGCACGCCAAAAGGACTATCAACCTCTCACATGGATGATTCCCTCTTGCTCCAGAACAGAAATGGCTTTCACACATGCATTTAACATAAGACATCAAAACCAATGCTCCTGCCAGGCTATCTTGACCCAAGTGAACTAAAATGGCACGCCTGGTTCTCAAAGAGTCCAGCATGTCTGTCCACCATTTCCCTGTAAGTGTAAGGAGTTTCCGTGGCCATATGGTTAACACTGAGAGCAAGCATTTCAAATATGTAAGAAATTAAAATACCTTACACTTGTCTCCAAACATCTTTTCTAGCATGCAGGGAGGTTCCCTTCATGCTCCTCATAGTAACTAGAAACATCTGAAAGACTTCTACCTAGAAGGCAAGCTTCACCTCGACCTCTACATGAGCACCATACTCCAGCCAGACTTCTCTAGCCCCCGAAAATGCTTCTTCTGTAGCTCCTTGCCCACTCTTTATGGAGATTAGCCCGAGGCAATAAGATGGAAAAGACAGTTAGGGACTTCCTATAGCACATATTCGTAGGTACAAAATCACTGCGTTTACATGGTGAGGTTGGTTCTGTGCAGGAGAAGCCACAATACAGCTCTACAAGAGTAGACTTCTTCCTTATATATGGCAGTAGTTCCGCATCCCGCAAAAAGCAGCCACCAGTCTTGACACATTCTATCATTCTCGGTGTTTCAACAAGCCTCAAGTTTTCAAAGGCTGAGCAGGGATACAAGCAGGGCTTTAAGTGGACAGGGTCTCAGCACCAGCAGTTTTTTTAAGGGGGCTCGAAACGGGTTCTCTATCAGGCTCTATTTTGTGCCCTGGCACAGGCGGTCTGTTTTTTTCTCCCCAGACTGCAGTGACAGCAGGCACATTGATGTGCGCATGGTGAGCGTTATAGAGGAAGGGAAATCCTTTAAAGAGAGTCATTTTCTCTCTAGATTTCCCTTCTCTTTTTGAAACTCAGGAGCAGCAACATTGTCGTGGTGTCACCAGGGCTTTAAGTGGAAGCTTTTTCAATATTATATAAAAGCCATAGTTGCTGCTTATTTATCTTATGCAACTAGCAACCATTGACAATGCCAATAGTCCTGACTTTTTGTAGGTATGATGTGACTTGTTGTCTCATATCTGGACGCAATGACAGAAACAGCAAAATACAAGTTGGGGGGCACACTGTGCTAAACACAGATAGTTAGCTTATGGGTTTTTAAGCCACGCCCTTAATTAAATTGACCACGCGAGGGCGTTTAATGTATGCCCCACTACTTCAAAATAAAAACATTCTTGGCTTGGCTAATTAGGTCCATGGGCCCGGAGTCGGGTCTGCTACGTTTGTTAGGTCTCGCCTGACCCAGCGCATATAGACTTATTGAGAGGGCTCCAAAAAGTGCTACCAGGCCAGCCTAGAGCAACAGTGCATGTGCGCGGGCGCCGCGCTGGACCGCAATTACTTTCACTTTCGCGGCCGCATGGCCGCTTTGATGTTTGATCGCAATCACGATCACTTTCACTTTATATATGTCTCGCTTTTGGGACCTTATAAGTATTTAGTTATGCAACTGTTGCATGGCTAAACACTTATAAGGTCCCAAAGGTGAGACCTACTGGCTATGCCAATGCTTGTTTTGGTTTTTCTCCTCATGTGCCAAGGAGAAATGACAAAACTGTGACCTCGGATGTTAAAGAAGAGAGAGAGGGAGAGAAAAAGGGAGGGATACATCTGAGGGCTGAATTTCAAAATGTGAAACCAGGTAACTTAGAATCAATACCGGCTCCCCTGCTTGTCCACATTGTGTGATCCTAGGCAAACATTTTATTTCACAGAAACTTCTTTTTCTTTATTATCACAGATGAGAGCAGTTTTAAATACTAGAGTGAAGGAGGTTTACCGTACCTGCACCTCTTATGTCTGGTTTAATAGACAATTTTTTTGCTCCAATCTAGGCTACTTTTTTTGATTAGAGGACTACTGACTTACCTCTTTGTTCACTAATGGGGTTGTCATGGGGGGAGCTATTAATGTTTATAAATTCATGTTTAAAAACTATCACTTTTAATAAATGTCCATCTATAACATTGATATAATCATCTGATATACGAAGGAGAAATGCTTTGGCATATTAAAGAAATGCACAATTTTTAATTTTGAAGAGACGGTCATATCTTAATGTTGTTTGTTGCACGATATACATGCCAAAATGGAAACTTCTGAAGCCCCCCCCCTCCCCTTCGGGCATCAAGGGAGGCACTTCGAGACACACAAGGTATCAGGTAGAGGCCAAAGGAGGGTCCAGTCGCCACTGGTCAGCTGACCACTCCCAGGAAAAGGCCTATTGTAGTATCCCTGTAGCTTGATCAGGAGCTCAGATTTATGACCCTTGGAGTCCACTTTTTTGTCCTGGGTACAAGAGGTAGCAGGTCCAGTCCTTCAGGGCTCCTCTCATATCACAGACAGCAAGCAGGCCTCTACTGATCTTTCCCAGCTTCAGAAAGTGTGCTAGAGTGGGTGCCTAGATGTGCCACATTTATGGCTGGCCCTAGCTTGTGGGTGAGAATGACTCCTGGGTACGTCCAGACTAATGGGGTAAAAGTTTCTGGGGTCAATCCTACCAACTTCGAACATTTTCAAGATGGCATATGTTATCGGCCACACTAAACCTAGGCTGTCTGGGATGAAGATGTGTACTATGGTAATCCTAGTGTCCTACCACATCTAAAACTAACACCATTTTAAGGCAGCAACTGTACCCACAACAAACCAAGAGACAGAAGTCTGTCAGGGACAAAGGCAGAGTCCTTCAGCAACCCGACAGTGGATCCACAAGAATTATCTTGGTATCATGTTCTCCCCCATATAAACCCAGTGATAGACGTTTGGTAGGATAAAAGTAGAACCCTTCAGCAACCAGACAGTGGTTCCACAAGAATAGTCTTGGCATCCTCTTTCAAGTGTGCCCCAAGTGATATAAGAGGCTCAAGAGACATGTCATGCAGGATTCGACAGTGGTGTGTCAACAGAATGGACACAGCCCCCACGGTTCTGCGGAACTCAAAGGAGTCATACCTGCCCATTCAAGTTGACCTCTAAATAACAGCGACCTATTGCCTAGGTCCTTAAATACATTTTACACCTCATTCACATTTTATTCAGTACAGACTTGGAGAAGCTGGAGAATAAATGCAGATTAGCTTCCAGGAACTTCAGGCAGGGAAAAGATAACTTTCTATAAGTTACTTTTTCTTAATATTTATCACAAATTCCGACTTCACCATTGAATTGCATTCTTAATAACTATTACAAAATAGTTGTTTTTATGTAGCGGGTCATTTTCCCGAGATACAGCATAAAGTCATTTAATCTGTACTCTGGTTTTCTATACAGGACAGAGGAAATAGCTTTGTGATATTATTCATTATAAGAACATTACATTTCTACATGTCCTACTAAATACCAGGCACCTTGCCTTGCTGACTACAAAGCCTACATGCAGATAAATTAATATTTACAATGGAGGTGTTTACCTGTCAAATGTGTTTATTTTGATAGGACAAATTTTAATTTTTACACTGCTACCGTCAGGCTGCAGTTGTAGGTCTGAAGGCATGTTTGCACTGCCACTGTAGTGGATGACACAATAGGTGCTGCTGTCCACTAGTGGCATTTAACTTTCAGGTCTTGGGTAAATTTTTAACTGAATGCTAGGGACTTATAGGCAAGTTAAGTATAGTAATTATGAGTATGCCAATTGGACTATGATAAAAGCAGGAGCACAGACATATTACTATAGCTAGCAAGGCTATAAAGCCAGCAAAAATATAGGGTCAGGCAAAAGGTGAAAAATCAAGGATGACCAGGCAGACACACTGGATTTCCTACAGTGCCGTATTCCCAACCTCGTAAAATACTTACAAAAATTGTTTGCTTGGACACTAGATATTGATGGATAAAAGTTAAACGGTGAGACTGCTGACCTCTGAATACACCTATTAGCTGTTGGGGTCTCAATGAAGATAATGCCACAGTAGAAGATGAGACAGTGTGAGTTGGGGTGACAATCGGAAACGGAGTATCCTTGTCAACGTAAACAAATACATAGCCCCAATCAATCTAATTAGGAATAGTATGTCAGAATGATGGACTGTGAAATATGAATCTTGAGACATCCCAAAATTTGGGGCTCCAAAGATCCAGTATCGATCCATTAGGATATATGATCTTATGATGCTATTTCTAATAAGGTTATTTATATGTGCATATTTTGAAATTAATTCAATAACCTAGAGATTTCGGGAATACTTCTGCTCCAACACTTGGCTAGTGAAATAACCATGTAGGAACTCTGGCAGAAAAAATACTTCTGGCTAGTGCATTATGTGAGAGATTGCACCAAGAATCAATCAATAGATAGAAGTAAATCTTGTGGGTCAATGTTTGCTTTGTGCCCCTCACCCAGTTTTGGCATACTGGGTGTAGGATTGCAAACCTTTCCTGGTTGTCTGAGTTCTGCAGCATACAATGCTGACCCTGCTTACATACTGTTCATGGCCAGAGCTGCAGGCAAGATCTAGTCCACAACCCCCTCGCATGCAGAGGCAGCAGCGCCTCCAGTGCTAACAAGACCTCATTGCCCCCAATCTTGTAATAACCACATGAGCGCCAAGTGTGTGCGAGGCACACAACACACTCATCACCTGCTGTATAGAACATCTAAGCACGGACACAGGTCAAAATTTTACTAGCAAACAACAAATTATCACTTTAAAAATGTGGGCATGCTAACCAAGCTCCTTCCTCAGGTCCCTCAAGGCACAACACAACAATTCTGTATTCCACATGTGCAAAAGCAATAGACATTGCAGCTCTAGATCTGAGCAGTATCTCCACCTTTAGCCTCATTCCTTCCCATCCCTGGTAAATCACCCTCCCATGTGGTAGAGGGCAGCTATAACTTACTTAGCAGTGACCTGTAGCCCCAATAGTAGCGCACACAAGCACCAGGTGCGCAAGGACACATACGCACATGTGCTATTGCTGACAGTGCTCCAGGGTATACAAATAAGTTGAGATAACCCTAGAGAGAATGTGGAAACTACATGAAATTAAGAACGATCCAGTCATTAAAATGAGTCAAACATGCTCTCCACCGACTAATGCAAACATTTTCTAATAGTGCCAGAGAGACATTTAGAACATACAAATTAGACTGTTGTATGAGCCAATAAATTGTATTACATTATTTAACACAAAAAAAGTGTTGCAATCTCCCACGAACTGCTATTTATAAGCAACAATTCTTTCTATCTTTTTAAGTAAAGGCGTCCCAGTAGATGTTTAAAAACTCTTTTTAAACAATATAAAATAGTCCTGCCCACTGTCTAGGAGATAGAAATGCAAAAAATATATAAGATCATGTGAGGGTGTGGTGAAGGAAGGAGTCAGAACACAATGAAATATCCAAGGAAAGTTTATTGAGAGGAGCCCACGTCTGGGGGACCCTCGTCCTGTGGCTTTCAGCAGCAACTGGAAAGCAGAGGCGAGAGACTCTATTGTATGCACACGGATGTTGGATCCTGAAGTGAGGCTCAACAATCACTTCTGGTCTCAAGATTAAGTCTCAAATATAGAATATGATATCACCCACAAAAATATTGCTGATATAGCAAAGCATTTTGTCAAGAATTTACACCTTTCGAAATAGACAAACTCGACAGACACTGTCCTGTAGATGGATGGCCCTGGGGGTAACATGCTAGTGCCCCACTATCAAATTCAGATTAAATGGAAATTTTCCAAAGAATAAGGAAGGTCAGAGCACCCAATAACACCCACTAAGGACTTAAGATCAGACACAAATCTGAAAGGCACCCGGAGTTCAAAAATCCTATCATGATAGATAAAAAAATATAGTCTTAACCACTAAACAACCCTAACATAATTTGGATTTTGATAGCTGGTTACAAGATAAGCATACTCTCAGTACTCTGGAAAGGATATCATCCAATCTTATCGGTAAAGAACATACTTTAAAAGCAAAAGGAACCAACATCATGCATTAATAAACAATCGAAAAGCTGAAACCTCCACACCCATCAGAACCAATGTCCAAAGATGCATGACAAACATCACCTACTGGATGAAGAACAACAGCCTGCAGCTGAACAGAGACAAGACGGAAGTACTGATCTTTGGGAACAGCTGCAATACATGGACCGACTCCTGGTGGCCATCAGACCTAGGACCCGCACCCACTCCCTCCAACCATACCAGAAACCTTGGAATCCTCATTGACAACAAGCTCACCATGAAATCACAGATCAACGCTGTCTCCTCCGCCTGCTTTCTCACCCTGTGCATGCTATGTAAGATCTTCAAGTGGCTACCGCTACACAGAAGACCACTGTGAGACAAGCCCTCATTCACCAGCCAACTGGACTACGGCAATACCCTCTACGTAGGAATCGCCACACACCACTTTACAGGTACTTCAGACCATACAGAGCGCCGCAGCCAGACTCATCCTCAGCCTTCCCAGACGAACCCACATCACACCCCACCTCACGAAACTCCACTGGCTCACCGTTTAGAAAAGATGCCACACAAGCCTCTACACAACCAAGGACCCGCCTACATTAACCACCACCTGAACTTCCACCAACTGTCAAGAAGACTACTCTCCACTTTCCTTTCACTTGCCCATACTCCCCACATCTACCAGAGCAGAAGTGGAGGACGCTTCTTTTCCCGCATTGCAGCAAATACCAGGAAAAGCCTCCCCACGCACCTACGGACCATCACCTCAGTTCCGGAATTCCGCATGGCCCTCAAGACTTGGCTGTTCGAATAAACCTTCAGGACCTTCAAGCGCATGGATACCCTATCAGGTGATTAGTCGCCCTTTATAAATACTGACTGATTGATTGAGAAGTACATAACTAGCAGATGCAAGATTACAATGGAGGCTCTCCCTAATGGGCTCCAGGGCTAGTCCCTCCCATCCCCTTTTTATGGCTCATTTTTATTATGGCAAGACGGAATAATAATTTGTTATTTGCTCTTGGTATATTAAAAATAAAATGCCTGGCAACAACCTGAGGGAGCTAGTGAAACTGCCTTGTGGCTGGCACAGACACATCAAGGCGCCTGCAACAGTCATCAGAGAGATTGTCTAAGGCTTGAAATTCCAGCCCTGCTATGCCGAAGGGCCTCTGTAATATTGTGCTCTTTTACTTACTCATTTACTTGTCTCCTTTAAGTGCTCTTGTTATTGTTTGAGCAACCCCATGGCAATAGAATGCTTGGGAGTTGTGAGCAAGTCAGTTGCACCTGACTGAAGTTAGCTGATGGATGGGACTAATCCTTCTTCTGGAATAAACTTAAATCTACTCATCTTATTGTGGACCTATCTTGATTTTACACTGGCGACGATGGTCTGAAACCTACCCTGCGTTTCCAGATACCCTTTTGGATTGGTCTCAACATCAAAAAATTATTATTTGTGAAGGAAAGAAGAAGGAAGACTACTGAACACCTCACCCTGTCTCACAAGGACTCTGACCGCTTTCAAGTGAGATTTGTTTTCCTACATAATCTTGAGCTTCGCCACATGCCTCACTCTGACAGACTTTCTTCATGGTGTTTTAGAGTTGGGAGGTTTCGATGTGGGCTCTTCCTCTTTCTTGTAGGGAGATTATATGGTCTTTTTGTTATTTTCTCATTGACCTTTCTCACACGGATGACTGTCGGTCTTTTTTTTAAATATCTTTATTGATTTTCCTTTTACAAGAGCATCACCCCTGACCAATGCCCACCCGAACACCTTCCCCCCCCCCTTCCCCCCCTATTCAAACACCAGCACAATTTACATAGTTTCCCGAGACACTTGGAGCATACAAACGGGTGAGGAGCGTTTGAGATCACATTTGATAGAGTGCGAAAATATTGTCATTCTTGATTTATTGGAGTCTTCCCTTTTAATAGTTTTTCAAATCTAAGTATAGTTGGACATCCATTGTACCAATGGGTCCCATATCGACATGCCTCTCTTATATTTATTGTGCCCTTTTCTTCTATATATGGCTACCTCCAGACTGCACGTTGCTAATAGCCGGGCACTCCATTGTTGGAACGTCGGTGGATTCGGGTCTAGCTAGGCTGAGGCTATGCATAGCCTTAAAATGGCCATAGCTACAAAGATCAGACAGTTTAGAAAAGATGCCACACAAGCCTCTACACAACCAAGGACCCACCTACATTAACCACCACCTGAACTTCCACCAACTGTCAAGAAGACTACTCTCCACTTTCCTTTCACTTGCCCATACTCCCCACATCTACCAGAGCAGAAGTGGAGGACGCTTCTTTTCCCGCATTGCAGCAAATACCAGGAAAAGCCTCCCCACGCACCTACGGACCATCACCTCAGTTCCGGAATTCCGCATGGCCCTCAAGACTTGGCTGTTCGAATAAACCTTCAGGACCTTCAAGCGCATGGATACCCTATCAGGTGATTAGTCGCCCTTTATAAATACTGACTGATTGATTGAGAAGTACATAACTAGCAGATGCAAGATTACAATGGAGGCTCTCCCTAATGGGCTCCAGGGCTAGTCCCTCCCATCCCCTTTTTATGGCTCGTTTTTATTATGGCAAGACGGAATAATAATTTGTTATTTGCTCTTGGTATATTAAAAATAAAATGCCTGGCAACAACCTGAGGGAGCTAGTGAAACTGCCTTGTGGCTGGCACAGACACATCAAGGCGCCTGCAACAGTCATCAGAGAGATTGTCTAAGGCTTGAAATTCCAGCCCTGCTATGCCGAAGGGCCTCTGTAATATTGTGCTCTTTTACTTACTCATTTACTTGTCTCCTTTAAGTGCTCTTGTTATTGTTTGAGCAACCCCATGGCAATAGAATGCTTGGGAGTTGTGAGCAAGTCAGTTGCACCTGACTGAAGTTAGCTGATGGATGGGACTAATCCTTCTTCTGGAATAAACTTAAATCTACTCATCTTATTGTGGACCTATCTTGATTTTACACTGGCGACGATGGTCTGAAACCTACCCTGCGTTTCCAGATACCCTTTTGGATTGGTCTCAACATCAAAAAATTATTATTTGTGAAGGAAAGAAGAAGGAAGACTACTGAACACCTCACCCTGTCTCACAAGGACTCTGACCGCTTTCAAGTGAGATTTGTTTTCCTACATAATCTTGAGCTTCGCCACATGCCTCACTCTGACAGACTCTTTCTTCATGGTGTTTTAGAGTTGGGAGGTTTCGATGTGGGCTCTTCCTCTTTCTTGTAGGGAGATTATATGGTCTTTTTGTTATTTTCTCATTGACCTTTCTCACACGGATGACTGTCGGTCTTTTTTTAAAATTTTAAATATCTTTATTGATTTTCCTTTTACAAGAGCATCACCCCTGACCAATGCCCACCCGAACACCTTCCCCCCCCCTTCCCCCCCTATTCAAACACCAGCACAATTTACATAGTTTCCCGAGACACTTGGAGCATACAAACGGGTGAGGAGCGTTTGAGATCACATTTGATAGAGTGCGAAAATATTGTCATTCTTGATTTATTGGAGTCTTCCCTTTTAATAGTTTTTCAAATCTAAGTATAGTTGGCTATCCATTGTACCAATGGGTCCCATATCGACATGCCTCTTATATTTATTGTGCCCTTTTCTTCTATATATGGCTACCTCCAGACTGCACGTTGCTAATAGCCGGGCACTCCATTGTTGGAACGTCGGTGGATTCGGGTCTAGCTAGGCTGAGGCTATGCATAGCCTTAAAATGGCCATAGCTACAAAGATCAGGCCATGCATACATTTTGGACGGGTGCAATCTGCTGTGCCCAACAATATTTCCTCTGTGGAAATATAGATAGCTGTTCCAAAAATTTCTGCCAAAAAATCGGAAATCTCCCTTATTATATTTGACAATACTTTACAGGAGGCAAAGATATGTACACTATCAGCCTCAAATAGTGACCATCGTGGGCATGTTGTACCTTTTCCTGTCCCCCACTTTGCTATTTTCTTCGGGGTATAATATAATGAAAAAAACGTTTTATAGTACTGAGCTTGTAGTTTAACTGACATAAAACAAAACTGACATTTCGAAGGATCGAAGAGGTGTTTGAGGTAATACAGCTAGCTTTGTCTGCCACATATCAATCTGTTTCTCCATATTATCGGGACCCAATGAGTTCAGAAATTCATATATCTCCCCAATAGTTAAGCTAGATTTTTTGCATATACGGTCCATAATTTGTGTTTCCCGGAATTTTTCCCTCCCCCCCCTCCCCCCCCCCCTTTTTTTGTCAAGAAATCTCTAACCTGCAGGTATTTAAAAAAATCCCTATGGCTGACGTCATAATCATTACGTAGTTCTTCAAAGGTCTTCAAACCATTTCTGTTAAAGAAACAGCCAAGCTGTGATATCCCCATCTGTATCCAACGATCCATACAACTATCATCAAATATCTCAGGGAGATAATTATTTTTGAATACCGATGAGTATCGTCCAAAACCCAACATTTTACGAGCACAGCTCCACAACTTATATATACCATAGATACTCTTGAATTTTACCTTCTTAAAATAATTATCGTTGATGTGTCGCCAAAAACACCCTTCAGAGCCCCTTCCTAGTATAAGTGTTTGTGGGGTAGGTATGTTATTGCCATTGGGCTCTAAAGATATAAGTGTTGAGCAATATCTCAAAACCGTAGCCCAATAATACAATTTGAAATTAGGCATTGCCATACCCCCTCTATCCTTTGGGAGTGTGATATACTTTAGAGCCCGGCGTGGGTTTTTATATCCCCATAAGAATCTGGACAACAGATTCGATAGATCTGAACAGTTGAGGGGGAAATTCTAAACAAATGGTCCTGAAAAAATACAGAAATCTGGGAAGATACAGCATTTTAATCACATTACATCTCCCTCCTATCGTTAGATGTAGGTTGTTAAGACGTACCAGTTCTTTTTTTGTACGTTGAATCAGAGGTTCTACGTTATTACTAACTATGTTATCCACCTCTGCCGAAACACTCACTCCGAGATACGTGGCTTTGTCAATAACTGACATCTCTCATCCAGATCTTATCATTGAGAATGATCTGTGTTTTACTCTGGTTTAATTTATAGCCAGAGACTGCTCCAAAAAGCAAAGCTTCCTTTTCTATCGCGACAATTGCTTTGATTGGATTACTGGTAACTATAGCAATATCATCTGCGAAGGCTAGTGTTTTAGTCTCGAATTCTTGTGCCCATATTGGAGGAATTAACATGTTTTGATCTAACCTACGAATGAACGGGTCAATGTAGATTGCGAAAAGAAGAGGAGAACACGGACACCCCTGTCTTTTCCCCCTTGTGATGGTTATTTTTTCCAACAACATCCCGTTTATTAATACCCTAGCGATAGGTTCAACATATAGCATTTGTATTGCCTTAATGAATCTCTGACTAATCCCACTATGTAACATTGTGGTCCAGAGGTATTCCCAGGAGACCCTATCAAAAGCTTTTTCGGTGTCGAGTAATATGAGCGCCATAGGGTCTCCTGTCGCCTTGGTAAAGTCAAAAAGAGAGATTACCCTTTGGACATGATCGATTGTAGATCTTCCGGGGATGAACCCGTGTTGACGTTCCGATACAATCTTATGAATAATTGGTGCTAATCGGTTTGCTAATAGTTTAGAGTATATTTTAGAATCTCCATTTATCAATGTAATGGGGCGATAAGACCCAGGTTCTAGAGGATCTTTGGTTTTTTTTTTAGAAAGACTACAATTTTGGCAGATGACCATGAAGCTGGTGGTCTTCCACCCTCGAAGATATGAATAAACAGTTCCTGCATTATATCTTTTAATTGTGCTGAAAATTTGACATAAAATTCTGTTGGGATACCATCCATTCCAGCGGCTTTCCCTGTAGCAAGGCTGGTCATGGATAATAAAATTTCCTCCCAGAATGGAATACTATCTAAGCTTTCCTGGTCCCCTTTTTCAAATCTTATTGAGGCGTTTAAGATTAGGTATGTCTCTGATCTACCCATTTGGTTCTCTATTGTTTCATAAAGATTCTGATATAATTTTTGAAATACCATTCTAATCTCGGAAGGTTCAGTTTTGAGGCCAGTCTCTGGATCCATAATCTCTTTGACCAGATTGGCCGAGTGTTCTTCTCTAGTACGTATCGCCAGCTGATGGCCAACCTGTTGACTCCATTCATAGATTTTCTCCTTATGGGCTGTGGCTTTTGCGACTACCTTTTCCGTTAGAATATCAATGATTTGATTTTTGGCCACTGCAACCCGATTTAGTTCATTCTCAGGTGTACCCACCTCCTGGATAACCTTAGTCAGCTCTCCCTCAGCCCTACCCAAATTACCCTGGAGTGTTGCCATCTTTATTTTAGCCTCTTTATTAAGAACTGAGAGAAAACTGCATTGTCTCCCCTCCAATACCGGCCTTTAAGGCATCCCAGACCACATCGATTGTAGTACTGCCAAGATTAACCTCTGAAAAACCCGGTATCCATTTAATCATAGGTTGACAACATTTCTCATTCCCAAAAAATGCTCTTTCGAATGTCCATGTCCTAAACTTAGACTTATTTGGCCCATATTCAAGACTTAACACAAGAGGGTTATGATCCGATGAAATTCTTGGTGTTTTTTCCATTATACTACCGGACCTCAACGTGCTAGAAATGAGTATATAATCTAGCCGCACAAGCCGGGAGTGTGGGTATGAATAGTACGTGAATCCCGGATCCCCAGGATGCCCCACCGGCCAGCCATCAACTAAGCCATGCAATATGCACATATTTTTTAATGCCTGAAAAACTTCTGGTTTCCGCCCTGAATATCTGAAACCTGGATCTGAAAGCCACTCCCCTGATAGATGTATATTAAGGTCTCCACACACAATTAATGGAAGAGGCCAGTGGGATAATTCGTTAGCCATATGTGGCAGCACATCGGGATCATCACTGACATTTCCATAAATAGTACAAAGAGTCATTTTGCTTCTCCCGGAGTCATAGTGACACTCTGCAATAGCCCAGCGACCGAATGTATCCGCTAATGTACGTATAAATTGGAGATCTCCCCTTTAGCCAGGATTGCCATCCCCTTGCTCGCGACCCCTGTGTTGAGGCTGTAATCAGTTGATATCCTAATGTTTTCAGCAAATATTGTTGTGACCCCTCCACATGTGTCTCTGGTAGACATATGATATTGGCACCAATCCCCTGTAACCCTACCATAACTCTCTGCCTTTTCTTACTGTCGTTGAGACCACAAATATTAATAGTGGCAATTTTCAATTTGGGCATGATGTTATTTGTTCAAATGATCCATACTTGAAAACGATAATCTCCCTTGTTGCACACTACATTTGCCAGGTACTAGTACTAGTATTCTTAGTCTATTCTTATATTGGCCCCTCCACCCTCTAATTGTCGCGTAATCTTTGTGTCTGAAACTTCCCCTACCCCCCACCCTCCCCCAACCCCCCAGCATTATTTAGGCAACCAGGCTCAATCCTGAGCCTGTGTGATAGCGTCTGAACAGACCTCACCCACCCTCCACATCCCCCATCGCCCAGCCATCAATACATACAGTTTGCCTCTTCACTTCCCCCTTCGCTTCCCTTCCCCCCCTTCCCCACTCTTCATCCCTTTATCCCTCAGATTCTCCCCCCCAAAAAAATAAAAAAAATAAAAAATAAAGGGGGGAGTGGGGAAAGACCAGAAAAAAAAGATGGAGCACCATTAAATCAGACAGTAGAACCTTCCCGTAGTCCAATTAGATAACCACAAAATATGGTATAAGAGAAGAAATACTATTAATGTTCTAAGCGGATCCTGCTTTCCCAATAGTTATTTCCTTAAGTATTTGCTCCGCTTGGATTTCTGAGGTAAAGAACCAGGTCCGTCCTTGCAAGATTACTTTCAGTTTTGCGGGGTTTTGAAGGAAAGCGGCAGCACCAACTTTTTGAAATGGTGTGATCAGCTGTCGGAGTCGCCAACGCCTTTTCACTGTCGCGTGTGCAAAGTCTGGTTTGGCGAAGAATGAGAAATTATCCCAATTCAGTTTTTTGTTGGGTCTAGCCAAGTCGTATATTGCCTGACGGAGCAAAACATTTCCAAGATAGATCAGAATGACTCTGGGATATGTCTGGTTATTTTGCGGACGTTTAGACATAGACATTGGGAATCTATGCACCCTCTGGATCTCCTTCTCCCAGTGTGCTAATTCTGGAAACACATTTTTAAACAAATTAATAGAAAATGCGAGAATGTCACTTCCTTCGCTGTTCTCCGGGATCCCTAAAATCCTTAGGTTATTCCGCCGTTGGCGATTTTCCGCCTCCTCGAGTTTCCACATGATGTCCTTTACCGCATTCTCTTGAGACGTTACCTGTGTTTTTAACATATCGACGGTAGTTTCCAGGACCTCCGTCCGATTTTCCACCATAGACATTCTTTCTACTATTTCAGTACAGGTCTTCCCAATTTTGCGTACCGAACCCTGCAATTTTTTTGCAGCCACCCGAGCATGGCGATTTTCAGTTTTGACCTCATTTTGAAACGCATTTAATGTTTGCAAAATCGTGGTTAGTGTAGGTTCGAAGGACGGATCAGGGTCTCTAGGAGCCTCCAAACCCCCTGGAGTTACCCCATGTAGCGCCGCCAAGGATTGCGTTTGTGTATCTGAATAATCCCATTTAAGTTCTCTCTCTTCATCCGTTCCATCCTGTGTATGGGTTTTCTGCTTTCCTTCCGAGAGTCTCTTGGATTTCCTGGGAGCTTTTCTGTTCTCCTGTTGGCTATAGTTACTTGTGGAAGTATCTGCGCATCCACCGTCGCTACTACCACTTTGTGATTCGATAAGATCGGAGTCTGCAGATTCCTCATTCAATGAGAAAAAATTCTCCGTGGGGTCGAGAGATAGATAGCCCAGTTCTGTAGCTTCTGCAAAATGTACTTGCCCCACAACTGTCGCCGGAATGGCCTGTCCAATATTAACATCCTTTTCCCTGTTTCCGTTTGCTTTAGCAAGAAGGGAAGATACTGCCAAACAGTCCGCACTCTCTTGCTGGATGGTTACAGGGGAGTCGGCCATAGCCAGCACCGTAGTCTCATTGTTAACCCCCCCCATGAGGCTCGCCTACTTCCCAGCGGGTCTTCATAGATCTGGGCTCCCCCGACCCTTTCAGAATTAACTTCAGTGTTAGTCATATTGGTACCATCTTTAAGTTGCTTACTCCTTTGCTCCCCCTCTCTGCTCATGTCTTTCTTAGTGAACAAACTACTAATTACAGGCTGATTCCTCGCTAGCCCGACGGCTGGTATGCTGCCTTCTGTGCGAGAATTGCAGTTCTTTCCATTTTTGGTTTTGCTATTTTTGTAGTTCTTACCCGTGCCTTGGCCAGGTTTCTTGGCCCCACAGTCTGCTTTTGATTGCATGTCCTGCTGTATCCCGGGAGTAATTACCGGGATCGAGGAGCGCGTCTTGCTGCGAGCTCCTCGCGCTGCAGTCGCCATTCTTTTGTTTTTCCTCCGGAGCACCACCGTAGCGTCTCCGTTGCTAGGTAACTCCAGCTGACGTCCGACGGGATTCCACCCGGTTACCACGGACAGCAGTAACCGCGCAAGTGCCTCCCAGTGTGAGTAGCAGCCTTCGCTCAGCCACAGTCCAGCCTCCCGCCTCGCCGCCGCCCCCGCACTTTTCTTTGCCAGCACAAGGAATCTACAAAACCTGGACGCATCCTAAGCAGCGCCCGACATCGATACAAATCCACGAACTGGGCGAAGCGATGGAGCGATGCGGAGGTGAGCTCCGAGACCTCTCACTCAGCCGCCATCTTGCCCCCGAGGACTTAAATTTCTGTCGGATGACTGTCTGTCTTAATGATTTTGAGGTGTGGTTCTTCTCAGTTTGACTGGCTTCTGCTCTTTCAAGTTGTGGATATTCAGTTAGTCCTTCTACATATTCCTCATCATTTCTCATCTTAACTGGAAAGTTGGAGAAAATAGGAATAAAGGACTATTCAACCTTATTTTGGGAACTGTGGAACTGTCATCTTCACAAGTGCAACGGGTAAAAAGTGCAGTAATTGTAGGAGTACTTTAACTGTCATCTTTACATGTTCAACGGGTGGAAAGTGCCGTGACTGTGTGAATATTTTTTTTAAGCTCATACATAATTTCATATTCGGCTGGTGCGGCTGAAGTATCTCCCTAAAGCTACTTTGAGTGTTCGGCATTTTAAGCTGGGTCCACCAGAAAGATTTGGGAGTTATGTTAGATCCCAACAGTAATCCTCCAATTTTCTTGAAAGAGAGATTGAATGTGAATGAAATTTGTGGGAGTGAAAAGGATAACTTGTACACTGAGCGTCTTAAAAGTTTATTTCCCAGTGTTTTTAATGATAAGTTAGGTTGTCTAGCAACTACTCATAAAATTAAATTAGTACCTGGTGCTGAACCAATTGCATGTAAGGTTCGTAGTGTACCTTTTTCTGTGCATGAGGAAATGAAATGCCAACTAGATTAGTTAAAGGAGGAAGGTATTATTGAAGAGGTTCAAGGCACACAGTGGTTGGCTCCGGTGGTCGCAGCGAGGAAGTCTGATGGGAGTCTGCACTTATGTATTGACTTGCGCTCCCTTAACAAACAGGTCATTGTGGACAGATACCCTCTCCCAAAAATCTCAGATATGCTAATGTTATTAAAAGATGCTAAGGTTTTCTCCATGGTAGACCTAAAGTCAGCTTACCATCAGATAAAGCTGGATGAGGGTTCCAGAGATCTCACTGCCTTCATTACTCCTTTTGGAACGTTTAGGTTTCTTAGACTGCCTTTCGGGCTTGTATCAGCTGCGTCTGTCTTTCAGAGAGCTCTAGAGAAAGTGTTGCAGGATTTACCTGGTGTTAAAATTTATCAGGATGATGTGCTAATTTTTGCCCATGATGATGTAGAGCATGATAAAATACTTAAAGAAGTATTAGAAAGGTTCTGTCAGCATAATCTCAAGGTCAAGTTAGAGAAATGTAAATTCAAGAAATCTTCTATTGATTATTTAGGGCACACTATTGCAGGTAGGGGTGTTGAACCTAAACGAGAATTAATCGAGACCATACAGAAGTTAGCTTCTCCCACAAATAAAGAGGAAGTAATGACAGTTCTGGGAATGACTGAGTACTATAGCAAATTTGTGGAAAAAACGGTTTATATAAGGAAATTGTTGTGCAAGGGTGTTGACTTCAATTGTTCTGACTCTTGTGAAAGTGAATTTATTAATTTAAGAAATTGTCTAAAGAAAACACCAAAACTTCAGAATTTTGATCCATCATTAAAGTTTGGCCTTATCACAGATGCGAGTATGAAGGGCCTTGGTGCTGTTTTGCAACAAGAGCAAGGTGAAACAGTAAATGTTATTCTATTTCTCTCTCACAGTTTGAAAGGTGCGGAACTCAGATATTCTGTGATAGAGAGAGAAGCCCTGGCAGTTCACCGGGCCATTAAGAAGCTCAAAAACTTACTTTGGGGTACAAAATTCTTGGTGAGAAGTGATCATAAACCTTTGTGTGAAGTGTTCAATAAAAAAAGGTTTCGATGCCCTCTCTAGCAGAATATCAAAATGGATTGTGGGTCTCCAGGCATATGACTTTAATGTTGAAAATCTACCTAGGCTGCGAAATTGTATTGCTGATACGCTCTCCAGACTAGTTCATCATGAGAAGGATGAAGGGGACTCTAGGGAGGATGATATGAATGAATGGGTTTGTAATATTGAACATGATGGAATAAAAGAAGACAAATGGCGTGAAGCGTGTGATTCTGATGTTGAATTTATGGAATTACGATCTCTTATTAAAAAAGGATGGTCATGCAAGGCTGGAGGGAATGTTGTCAATTTTTGGAATGTAAGGGATGAACTGTCTCTTAGTGGTGGTTTAATTTTCCAAGGTTCGAGATTAATTCCTGCCAAGGTGTTTCGTGAAGAACTGATCAAGCTAGCACATGAGGGTCATCAAGGAATATCTAAAACTAAAGAAAGATTAAGACTCAATTATTGGTGGCCAGGGATGGATCTCCAAATTGAGAGAATGGTTAGAGACTGCTTGCCTTGTGTTTTAAGTGAGAAATCTCTCAAACCAAGAGTACAACCTATGGTGATAAGAGAGCGGCCCATGGCAGGAACTTGCTCTTGACATTTTAGGTCCTGTATCTTTTAATGGTTGTGAAACTTTTGTGTTTGTTCTAATTGACATGTTCTCAAGGTGGCCTGAAATCAAGGTTACCAAAAATATTTACACAAAACAGGTTATAATTTTCCTTAAAGAGATTTTTACACGGGAAGGTCTTCCTGGGGCTCTCCTGACTGATAATGGTGTGCAGTTTGTGTCTCGGGAAATGAAAGATTTTTTACATCGCTGCTCCATTGATCACAAACTATGTGCTCTTTACCACCCAGAATGTAATGGTATGGTGAAACGTTTTATACGTGTTCTTAAAGAGACAATCTCTATGGCTAAGCAAAATGGTCTTGATTGGAAAAGTGGATTGAATAAAAGGGTTGAAGCATATAGATTTACTCCGCATGCCACAACTGGGTATACACCGTTCATCTTACTGAAAAATAGACAGCCCAATACATTGGTTGCTCCTTTTTGGGTGAACATTGCTGAATCTAAAAAAAAGATTCTTCTTCTCAACTCATGTGGAAATCTAAGGAAGAAGAGAAAGTGATTGCTAGGTAGAAACATTTTGATTCTAGGAAAGCAGTGAAATCTACAGTTGTTAATGTGGGAGATTTTGTCATGTTAAGATCACCTTTGGGAAGAAAAGCTTCGAGTTTATTTTCAAAACCTCACAAAGTTGTTAAAGTTTTAAGAAATGCAATAAAAACAGAAGATTCTCGTATATGGAATCTGAATAGAGTGGTTGTTTAAAAAAGAAAAGAGATGTTTAAACAAGAACAAGCCTGACACAGGTAAGCCTCATTTTAATACTGCTACTGAGATTCCCATTCCTGTACAAAAGGATGAGACCTTTACTGAAATCTCCATCCCTGTACAAAGGGAAAGTAGGATAAAAAGTGTTCCTTCTAGATTCAAGGATTTTGATATGAATTTTTAGAGAATGTTTAAAAAAAAAAAAAATGTACATTGATATGGACTTTGTATGAATATTTTTATCTTTGTAATTAGTTTTTTTTTATTCATTGTGTGGAAGGAAGATGTGTAATATTGTGCTCTTTTACTTACTCATTTACTTGTCTCCTTTAAGTGCTCTTGTTATTGTTTGAGCAACCCCATGGCAATAGAATGCTTGGGAGTTGTGAGCAAGTCAGTTGCACCTGACTGAAGTTAGCTGATGGATGGGACTAATCCTTCTTCTGGAATAAACTTAAATCTACTCATCTTATTGTGGACCTATCTTGATTTTACAGCCTCCCTGCTGATGACGTAATAAATAGTCACAGTTGAAGGTAGCCATGGATGCTGCAGGCTTCAGCCCTCTAGTGTCTCTGGCTACACACCAATCAGTCTGTCATTCTACCCTTTCCCAACTTGTTACACTGCTGGGAAAGGGTGAGGTGAAAGAACAGAGATTAAAACCTGGTAGCTGCGACTGCACAGGTTCGAGATTTTATGTTCATGCTCCAGTGCAAGTTGAAGAGGAAAGGAGGAGGAGTCCAAATGGGACCTGCGCAGTCAGCACGGTAAGTAAAAAAAAAAGTTTTTAATGTGCTGTGTGGATGTGCGATAGTGTGTGTCTGCAAGGGAGCATGGATGTGGAATTCCTACAGCCCAATGCCCACGACATATTGTTTGGGGTCAAGGGCAACAAGTTTTCATGTGTATGTTTTTCCTTGGGACAAGTAGGCCTAACCCCGCTACAGCACAAACCCTTTGGATGCCAGTTTACAGTACCACATTATGGATCAGGGAAGTGCATTGTCTGCAGTTAATGTAATATTTGTGTCCATGTGTTAATGCTGGTAAACTCGGAATTATGGTTTACTAATGTAAAGCCTTTATTATTAGGGTGAGCGCTCTAAGTAAATGCTGTAAGCTCGGACTGCACTACTGACTGTGGTTCCATTATAAAAATGTGTACCCACGTTTTCAAAATTTAGCAATATAAGGCTATGTATAATGCTCCCAGAATGCTCTCTGATTCGATGACAATAGTTGCAGAAGCTTGAAAGCAAGATTGAGGATTATTTACTTAAAATGTGAGTAGGATAAAAATGTTTTGCTAAACTACTGTAAAATGTAGGCACCATTTGTTTGCATCATTTATGAAATATGTTAAGGCATGCGAGTATTTCCCAAAAATATTCTTTTTTTTGTTTAAATCTTTTTATTAACATTTTGCAGCATACAACCATAACAATGCCTATACACTGTGGGTAGTTATTTGCAAGTGTTACATTATCCAGTACCCATCCGTGAAGAAGGGGGGACAGATGGGTTGTGTAACAGGTTAAAAGGAGTTTCCTGACAGCGCCTGCACAAAAGGGGTAGCAGCGCCTAAGAATCTTACCTCTGGACGACTTGTGGACATTTCACACACGGTGCATCTTACTCTAAACTGTGGATATAGGGTACAACAAAAGGAGGACAACTTAAGCAAGTAGGGGTGAGGAAGTCGCAAGAGACCTGCTGCCGTGCCTAGTATAACCGGGGAAGCCAACTCTATCGGCGCCCAATGACAACAGGATTCTGAAAAATGGGGGCCATATCGCTCTGGAGGTCGGGGCTACCCACCACCTCAACCAAGGGGGGGGAATCGGTTGAGTGTGTCAGTCTTGAATATCATCCCGGGGTTCCCCAGTGTTTGTGACCATTTCCTGCAACTTCGACACCATGGTGTCCCATTGAGACACCAGGGGGAACTTTCGGAGACCAAGCAGGTCTTCCCTGCGCTGCACCACTCCCTCCGCCCTAGCCCAGTTAAGTAAAGATCTGCGCCAGGCTAATGTGTGAGGTGAATGAGGGGATTTCCATCGCTTGGTGATTAAGCGTTTTGCTGTTATTAGACCCAGATCTAGGAAACGGGTGGTAGCCCTGTGTTTTTTATTCCTGCTAAATAAGTGTAATATGTGTACCTCCCATCGAGGTGGGACAATGCGATGTGTGCAGGCGGCTAATGTGCTTGTCACACTGCTCCAGTATTTGACCAGAATTGGACAATGCCACAACTTATGGAGTATGTCGGCATCTATCTGTCAGCAACGAGGACAGGCCGCATCGGCACGGAGGAAGTATCTATTAATTTGAGCTGGGGTGAGATAAGCCAGGTGTAACAAAGAATTGGATTTGCTTAAACCGCTGGTTATGCAGAATGTTCGTCGGGCTGCCCGAACTGTAGTCCACTCTATCTGTGAAAGCACTCCCCAAGGCCCCCTCCCAGTGTTGTCTCAGGTGGGTGAGATCGGCCTCCGTGTGTTGACAAATGGAGGACGCAAACCATCGTATCAAGTGCCTCCCGGTCCCCATCACGTGGAGGTATTGCAATGTGTGGTGTGTGGGCGGTTCCTGAGCAAGTGTACCCCACTTAGATGATAACAAGTCTGTAAGTGTTCGATGCAATAAAAACTGTCCAGGGCGCAAATTCCCTTCCGCTATGAGTTCCTGATATGGGATGAGTGAGCCGTCCTGAAAAAAATCTCCCAAGTCTTGAATGCCCTCTGAGGCCCAGCGCCGTAGCTCGGCAGCTGTGGTAGGAGTGTCCCCTCGCGGAGTCCCTAGCAGTAAGATAGCGGGTGCATGTGGGGTGGTGGCTCTGGAGAGGCAGAGGCTCCTATGAAAACATTTATAGGCTACGGTGAGTAGAAGTGTGTCTGGGGGTTTGCGCATGAGTGGAAGCCTGTAGTAAGTTATAGAGCGCTATTGGGGGTTGTAATGAAGCTGTGTCCCCTAAATATCAGGATGAAAGTCACAGAGCAACCCATTGTAACTGGGAGGCTAGATAATAATGCTCGAAGTTAGGCACAGACAATCCTCCCAGTTCGACGGGCAAGTATAATTTCCCCATGGACACCTTAGGCCTCGACGGCCCCCATATAAAGCCCCTCACAACCTTTTCCCATTGTCTGAAGAAGGGCGGGGAAATGATAATAGGTAGAGTGGTGAAATAGTAGAGATGGCGAGGAAGGGCTACCATTTTAATAAGAGCAATCCTCCCGGATATTGCCAGTGGAAGGGTTTTCCAGAAACTCATTTGTGACTGAATGGCTGTGGTGGCCCAGAGTATGTTCCCGTCAAACAAGTCAGCCCTGCTGTGGTATACGCGCACCCCCGGATATCGGAAAGGATCTATGCACCATGTGACTGGGGTTCCCCCTAGGACATATCCCAGGTCAGATGTCTCCTATAGGAACGGGGAGAGAATTGATTTCGCTGCGTTAACCCACAGTCCCGAGGCTTGTGCAAAATGGCTTGGGGCCTGATCAAGAGAGGACGGAATGTTGTGAAGGTCGAGGACATATAACAGGTCATTGGCATATAGTGAAATGGTGTGTGTACCATCTCCTAGAGCGATACCTATGTCAATGTGGTTGCGGACGTGCACCGCCAGCTGCTCCACTGCTAGCGCGAACAAAAGGGGGGACAGCGAGCATCCCTGCCGGGTCCCCCGTCGCACCCGAATGTGATCCGAGATATAGGGGGCAAGGACGGCAAAAAGGAAATTCCAAGCTAGCGAATCGAAGGCCTTCTCGAGGTCCAACACCATGCAACCCAAGCGAAGCCACTCAGTGGGGGCGTACTTCCCCACCCGAAGGTATCATCGTATGTTCAGAGCAGTGTTGCGGTGGGGAACAAAATCAGTTCTGGTCGGAATGTACCAGGCCAGGAACCAGCATTGGCTAAAATTTGCCAGAATTTTATAGTCAGAGTTTAGTATTGCAATTGGGCGGTAGTAAACGGGGAACGAGGAGTCCTTGCTGGGCTTTAACAGAGAAACCACATTGGCAGTACGCATGGTCGCAGGCTGAACCCCGTCCGAGATTGCCTCTTTGTATAGCGAGTGTAAACACGGTGCTAACCTTTCCGCGTATGTCTTAAAGAACTCTGTCGGGAGGCTGTCAGGAGCTGGAGCCTTGCCGGAGGCCAGGGATTGCAGCGCTTCCCTCACTTCGTCCTCTGTCAGTGGGGAGTCCAAAGTAAGGAACTGATCAACTTTGAGGGTGGGCAGCTCTACCGTGGCCCGGAATTACTCCACACATTGGGTGTTTCCTACCAGCCGGGTCTCATATAGCCTAGTGTAGTGTTCTGTCATTACTGCCTGTATATCTTTCTGAGTAAATCACTCACGTCCCAGGTCATCTATTAGCATCTGTATGGGGCACTGGGGATGCTCCTGCTGTATCAAGTAAGCCAGCAACTTCCCGGACTTGTCTGCCGTAGAGTGAGAACGGGCTGAGTGCACCAAGTAATTAGAGCATCGCAGTCTCTCTAGTAGTGCCCTCCTTTCGGCATGGGTATCATCCAATCGCTCTTGTTGGTCCGGACAAGTGACAGTCCGCGATTCAAGTTGGAGTAGTTGTCTCTCAATAGCTGACAGCGATGTGTCTAGCTGCCTGCGAATACTCCAAGTCTGCCCCAGAAAGCAACCTCTAATCACTACTTTAAAAGCTTCCCACTCAGTCAAAGTTAAGTCTGTAGAAGCCGCATGGAGCTCAAAATAACCGGCCACCACAGTCTCCATCGCACCCCCAAATACAGGGTCTTCCAGGGCCGCTATCTGCAACCGCCAGACCGGAGTCAGAGGTGGGCGCATTTCCCAGGCCAGATGCATTATTTGTAGATTGTGGTGGGAATGTGTCCAGCCTTGATAGTCTGTAGACTGTATCAGAGGGAGTAGAGCAGCGGATGTTAACATGCAATCAAGGCGCACATGCAGGTCGTGCACCGGGGAATAGAAAGAGTAAACTTGGGAAAGCGGATGACGTTTGTTATACCCTACTTAATTGTATAACATGTAGTCCAGCCCTGCTGCCACTAGCTGCTCAGCCAGAGTGTGAGATGGTCATAGAATGTTGGTGCGCCTGTGATGCATGGAATGCCTGGGTGTCTGAGTGGATGAGTGTTGGCAGTTGAAGATGGGCTGAGCAGCTAGGGAGGCTGCTCCTGGTGTGGCTGGTACCACACTAGGCTGGCTGGAGTAGAGACAGTTGTAACCTGAATTGGAAGATAAATAAAGAAGGCTGATAATACATACTGGCTCCAGTTGTCTTTCTACAGAGATCATAACATTCTTTTTGGCGACGAGGTATGCAGTGTCTTCATTTCAACATCGTTATTAAGAGGGATGGGGTCAATCCAGTGTCTACATATGCAGTGTCGGGACGGGGTCAATCCAGTGTCTACATATGCAGTGTCTTCATTTCAACATCGTTGAATCGTCTCCTTCCAAATCCTCTGTTTCATGTATGTCAGAGGTAGGAGATTGCTTCTCGCTACTTCCGTGTGGTCATAATTTATAACCACGTTATTATGTGTGGAGCTTGTTACATTTCTGCCGTCAGTTCCGGTGCAGCATTTTCGTTGGAGGTTGACCCGTGCTGTCAAGAGTTAGGCAGCGACATCAAAATGCACATAATGTGACGTGTGTAGTCTCAGACTGGCTGTCTATGTGTATTCTGAGCAGTGTATCTGGCAAGTGATTTCATCTGTCTATTTTGAGTGATAAAGGGATTTGTGGGAGCTTTCACAAACTAGAACATGCTCAATTGATTTATGTTACGGGGTGAAATATTACTTATGACTAAGGTATTTAGAAACAACAGTAATGCACTACTTACCTTTGTAAATGTTTACAGTGTTGTTATACGTCAGTATGCCGCAACTTGGGCTAGAGTGCGGTGGTTAAAGCTATAGCTTTCTCTTTGGTAAGTTAGGGTAATTTTCTTCTACTACACATCTTTTGTCGTGATGCCACAGATTCTCGTTTTATGGGTGGGGCGTCCTTAAGTCCTGTGGGCGGTCATCACATTGTTCCTACACACGAGGGAAGGTTGTGGTTTACAGCCTTTTGTTTAGTCACGTTTGTTACTCCCATATGGGGTATGTAACCTCCACAAGGGGGTCAAGAGTTCTTTTCGTATGTATGTTTGGTTACTCCTACATGGGGGTACGTAACCTCTGGGCTGACTTTGCTTGAACAAGCCAGTCGTCCAGGTAAGGGTAGACGTGAATGTGTTGCCTCCGTAGATGTGCAGCCACAGTAGCTAGGCACTTTGTGAAGACTCTGGGTGCTGTTGTCACGCCGAAGGGAAGAACCTTGAATTGGTAGTGCTGCCCTTGAACAGTGAACCTGAGATATTTTTTGTGTGAGGGGTGAATGGGTATGTGGAAATACGCATCTTTGAGGTCTAGCGTGGCCAGGAAGTCTCCCTGTTTGAGCAGCGGGAGGACTTGTTGTAGGGTGAGCATGTGGAAATGCTCTGAGAGAATGTAGCGGTTGAGGGGTCTCAGGTCTAGTATAGGTCTGAGTGACCCGTCCTTTTTTGGTATTAAGAAGTACAGGGAGTACACCCCCGTGCCTTGCTCGTGGACGGGTACGACCTCTATGGCGCCTTTTTCCAGCATACTGAGCACTTCCTGCTGTAAGAGCGCTAAGTGCTCTGAGGACATAGGACAGTGTTTTGGTGGTATTGTGGGTGGAGTGGAGGTTAATTCTAGGCAGTAACCGTGTTTGATAATATGTTTGACCCACCTGTCCGTGGTGATGGTGTTCCACGTGGACAGGAACCTTTGTAGCCTTCCCCCGACAGGTGTTATGTGGTCGGGAGGAAGGTAGAGGGCGTCACTGTTTGTTCTTGGGGGAGGACCTGGTATTGCCGTATCCGCGTCCTCTACCCTTTGTGCTGGAGCCACGATAACCACCCCGGGTGTTTTTATCGTAGGTACTTTGTGTGTTGCCCTTGTTGTAGGTTTGCTGTGACCCCTGTCCTCTACCTGCTCCTCTATTTCCGGGGCGACGAAAGGAGCCACTCCGAAAGGTCTGCGTTTGGAGAGCCCCCATGGACTTTGCAGTGTCTGTGTCCTTTTTTATTTTTTCTAGGGTGGTGTCAACGTCTGGCCCGAATAAGTAGTCGGGGTTGACCGGCTGATTGAGGATGTTATTTTGAACCTCAGGTTTGAATCCGGAGATTCGTAACCAGGCGTGTCGTCGTAGCATGACGCTGGTGTTTATTGCTCTGGCAGCTGTATCTGCGGCATCCAGTGCACACTTAATGGATGCGTTCGTGAGGAGTTGTCCCTCCCTGATGAGGATCTCTGCTCCCTCTTTGTATTGGTCAGGGAGATGCTGGAGTAGGGTTTCTAATGTGTCATAGTGTGCGGGATCGTAGCGAGCTAGGAGCGCCTGGGTATTGGCAATACGCCATATGTTAGCTGCCTGGGCTGCAACCCGTTTGCCGGAGGTCTCGAGCACCTTGGACTCTTTGTCCGGGGGAGGAGCATCCCCAGTTGTCTGCGAGTGCGCCCGTTTGCGAGCATTTGCGACTACGATGGAATCCAGAGGCAACTGGCCTCTAATGTACGTAGGGTCCCCAGGAGCCGACCTATATTTTTTGTCGATCCTGGGGTTTATTACTCTTGCCCTGGTGGGTTCTTTGAAAATGTCCTTTGCTGGTTTGAGGACACCCTTCAACATGGGTAGAGTTTTGATATTTCTCTCTGAGGATGCGAAAGTATCCATTAGAAAATCGTCCTCGATTGTGTCAGAGTGGAGTTGCACACCATGATTTGCCGCAGCACGTTCAATTAGGGCGTTGAATGCGGCAGTGTCCTCTGTGGGAGACGTTTTTGCGCCATATAGCTGCGTGTCCTGTGTATCCATAGGTGCACCTATGTCTACAGGGTCATTCCAAGCCTGGTCAGGGTCCTGTTGGCCTTCAGGGTCCATCTCTCTGGGGTAGGGGACGTCGTCACCCATATAGTCCTCCAAAACGTCGGTTTCGGAGTGTGTCGGAGAGAAGGACTGTGGATCTGGGTAGGAGGTATGGAGACGTTCGTAAAGAACTGGTTCCGAATCCGCTGGCAGCTTTTTCTTTAGCGGGATCCGGTAGGAGTCCAAAGCGTGTTCGGAAGATATTCTCCGCTTGTGGAGCATAATTCTGCCGGTGTCGGCATCGATGATGTGGGACGGTGACGTCTCCGGAGGAGAGCGTTCGGCAGGTGTGATCCTAGTGTGGGTGACACGTGTTCTTATTTCAAACATTTTGGGCGCCGTTGATGGCGGCAGGCCAAAGGTGATATGGGGTGGTGCTGGAGAAGCTTTTTGAGCTGTTTTCGGCTCGGGCCCGACGTGTCCTGGAGGGCTGCCTTTTCTTTGATGCGTTGCAAGGACGCTGCAACTTGTCGCACCTGGAGCGCCGACGGTTCTTTGGCGCCGAGCAGTTCTGAAGAGGCAGGCGTGGGCTTCTTCGGGGCCACGGGGTCATCGAGGAGAGGTAGTAGCCGGCGTCGATGATTGGGCCTTAGGTGCTGCTGTCGAAGTGGTGTGCGACGCAGCGGCCATTTTGACCTTCGTGGCCGGAGCCGATTGTTTCGGTGCCAGGTGCCGAGGCGGTTTGGCAGTACCGATGGCCTTTTTCCGTGTGTCGGCGCCGACGTCGGCTGCTGCGAGTTCGGCACCGAAGTCCCGTTTGGTGCGGTCGGCGCCGACGGGTTTTGCTGTCGTCGAAGGTGTAGTGGGCTTCGATCCGACCAGTGTCACTTTCAGTTTCGGTTTCTGTGGAACCGACACGACTTTTGGTTTCGATGAAGGGAAACCAGTCGTTTTGGGTACTAATGGCTGTCGCTGAATGTCCGAGGCCGGGCCCGAGGGCGGGGCCGAAGAACTGCGGGATAGGTCTTGGGTAAGGCCCGAAGGCGATCCCTCGACCGGAGCCATAGATTGACGCACTGGGATATCCTCCATCTGTACGGGTAGGCCTTGCTCGTCACCGGAGCTACTTTCTTCGGCCCCCAAGGCCTCATCGTAGTCTCCTACCTCGGTGTCGTCTTCATCCCTGTGAAAGAGTTGCTCTTCGATGTCTTCCGATCCGGAATTGTGTTCGGAAGCGTGGCTGGAGGGTAGGTTCTCCACGCCTTCCACATCTTCGTCCTCGGCGCTGAAGATGTTGGTCGGGGCCGGTGCCGCTTGCTGCGCTTCAAGTCTTGCTGCTCGTCGATTCCGGAGAGACTTTTTGGATCGGAATCGGGCACAGGCCATACATGTGGATTCGTCGTGATCCAGTGAAAGGCATTTGTTGCACACCGGGTGGATGTCGACATGGGGATATTTTGCATTGCAAACAGGACACCGCTTGAATGGTGTCCTCGATTCCATCGTCGATGGTGTCGATGTCGATGCGAAAAAGTTGGTTTTGAAGTTAGTAAACTAACAAGTAACTGTCGATACCGATCGGGAACAGTACCGACGCGAACTACAGGCCTGAAAAAAGTTTTTCCTAACTTGAGTCAAGATAAGCACATCCGAACCCAATGGCGGAAAAAAACAATCTGAGGATGGAGAGGATGCCCATGCGCACTGTGGTCCAGGGGAGGAGTCACCTATCTCAGGATACTTCGAAGACTCTTCCAGGACAACAACGTGCAAACATCCGGACCCAACACTAGGCGGCGATCTATGCACAGATATGAATTCAGCAGCCCACATGCCTCGAACACAACCATACAGAAGATTCAAAAGGAAGTGGTAGGGTGAAAGCCAGTCAATCCATACCCTAACAAACAGACCATACCTGGGGTCAAGTCCATGGAGTAAGATCAGGCAGGACACAGGTTGGGGCCGTCCGATGACAGGACACTGGTGGGGCCGGCTTGCCTTTTACTCCATTCTGTTTCATGTATTTTCTTTCTTTTTCCTTCGTAGTTGCGCTGGTATTTTTCTTTCTTTTTCTTTGTAGTTGCGCTGGTTTCTTTGTAATTCTTGGGGTTACTGTTCAGTGCTTGAGTACGCTTGGGTCCAGGTCCGCTCGTCGCCAAAATTAATGTTGTGCTTTTACATGAAGAAACTGGTAGCCATGTTGTAGGTTTTTAAGTCTTCTTTATTGGTTCCAGTTCCAGGTAACATCAGACTAGGTTCAGCCATGTACCAGCTCCTACATCTCCTACACCAGCCCCACCAGGAGCAGCTGGCTGGAGTAGAGACAGTTGTAACCTGAACTGGAAGATAAATAAAGAAGGCGGATAATACATACTGGCTCCAGTTGTCTTTCTACAGAGATCATAACATTCTTTTTGGCGACGAGCGGACTTGAACCCTAGAGACTCTTGGTGAACCACTGAAACAAAGGAACTACAAAGAAAAAAAAAAGAGAAACCAGGAGACTGCTACAAGTTAACACATCTACAAAGAAAGCATTCCCAGGCAAGCCAGCGCCAGCCCCACCAGTGTCCTTCCAATGGACAGCCCACAGAGAAGTGTCATCACTAAAGACACTACAGCCTGGGAATACTACAGCCACCTAAAGGACTACAGTGAGCTGGAGGAGTAGCTAAGCTACAGCCGCATCTGGTGTTCCAGCCACAACGTTTGCCACATAAAGGATTACAGTGAGTTGGTGGAGTAGTTGCTCTGCAGCCACATCTGGTGTTCCAGCCACGTTGTTACCTACAAAAGGGTTTGGTGAGTTGGATGGGTAGCTTCTCTACAACCAGTTGATGGTGTTCCAGCCACTTCGCTCTTCAGAGTCTGCTGTGTTTCTAAGAAATGGTAGTACAACTTTGAACAGCGTGCAATGCCTGCGCAGATGGAGAATATTTGGTGCTTAACAAACGTCAGCACCTACTATCGTTATTGCCAAGGTATGTGCTCTGATAACATGTGGAAGGACATTAAAGCTAGTAAGATATGACGGATGTACAGAAGCGGCATATCTGCCCACACTGTTTTGCACTCTAATCTCAGTAACGAAGTGGGCACATCAAAAGAGCCATAGGAGGCTCATGGATGTTTCTTCATATTTGCAGCGTTGAGCGTATTTTTACTTCAGTTCACAAAAACCACAGTGAGCAGTGCAGGTGTGCTGCTCGTTATGTTGTGCGCTGGAGATATGGTGTCTATTTTGTAAATTCTTATTTGCACTGCAGTAGACTTTCCTGTGTCATGCGGAAAATAAAAACGAAGCCGGTGATTTCCAAGCACATGCTGAAATTCGGTGATTTCCAAGCACAGGCTGAAATGGTGACATTTTCTACATTTTTAATGGGAGACGTGTGGTAATGCAGCGTTCTATGGTTATCCCCTTTACATCGTGGTAAGCCAATTTGTTTTAATTGTTTACGTTTTGTGGCTGCCCCTTGGACTCTTGGCAGTTTAACCGCAGCCTTCACTTTCAAATTTAGTCTTTTCACGAGACAAGCGATGCACGCGCTTACCTTTGTTCAGCAACAGGGTCGCGTGCAGTCCTCTGTCGAAGATCTCTTTGAATCTCCATCGTCGGTGTGACGTGCACGGCTGCCACGACTCCGTCTTCTGGCTTGAGGATGTTTTGGCGCAGAGATGTACCGTGAGCCACTCTGCAGCGACGTCGACAGCGTGCCGCCATTTTGTGGTTGGCGGCCGCTATTGTCTTTTTCCCTTTTGGGTAGTTCCTGTGTGCGGCAGAGTTGCCAACCACGCGCCTACGTTAGTGCCGACCACACGGTTTCTGGTCTTCTAAATAAAGTTTTATTCTAACAACGGTTCGTCTGGGACAACGCGGTGTTCGTTAGGGAAATACAGGTTGAAGAATCGACTGACTACCTGGAATTCGGCACAACAAGTGGAGGAATACACCGTGTGGAATGGTGAAGAACCAGTTTTGCTGCACACAGTTTGTCTATGTTTTTGCTTACTAAGCTTCGGGTACAAAGGTGCCTTGTGACTCTCACATGTTTATGTGGGCATAATATTTTCTTTAAAGAATGTTTATAGAGTGTTGTTTATTAAAGCTACAGTGTTCACATTTCTCAGAGGTTAAGATAGTGAGATTATCTTCCACAGCACATCTTTTGTCGTGATGCCACAGTTTCTCGCTTTATGGGTGGGGTGTCCTTAAGTCCTGTGGGTGGTCATCACATTGTTCCCACACACGAGGGAAGGTTGTGGTTTACAGCCTTTTGTCAAGTCACGTTTGATACTCCCCTATGGGGTATGTAACCTCCACAAGGGGGTCAAGAGCTCTTTTCGTATTTATATTTGGTTACTCCTACATGGGGGTATGTAACCTCTACAAGGGGTTTGGAGTACCTAGGTTAACCCTTACACTGGGTTTGGGTTATGGCTTAGTCCATAAATAGTTGCGCGCAGTACTAATGTACATCCCTTCACAGGTGTTTTTGGGTGACTACCCATATTCATGTTTGTTTCCCTTTCTCTTGGAGATTGTAGTTGCAGAGTATGCTATCTTAGCGCTACTCTAGGTTATGCTTTTGGGCATTGGTTTTGTGGGGTCTTTTACCCTTTGCGTTGTAGTGCATTACGTCACAGTGTTTGATAAAAAGAAAATGCTTCAAATGTATGTCTGGTAATGCTAAGCTTGCTTCAAAATACTTTTACCCTTTTCGTTGTAGTGCATTACGTCACAGTGTTTAATAAAAAGAAAATGCTTCGAATGTATGTCTGGTAATGCTAAGTTTGCTTCAAAATTCTTTATAATCTCTTTTTAGGGAGGGATGGGAGATATTACTGTTCAAATGTATGTATCTTGTCCGTCTTTTCTTGCTTTAATGGTGCTTTCTCCTGCGATGTTTTATCTTATGTCTGCATCCGTGAGATTTGTTCCATTATTCATTTTTCTTGTTGATAGTTCTTGCTTGATGTTATATCACGTTCTTGTTGCGTTTTCTTTGAAGAAAAAGGGATAATGTTATACCCCACTTAATTGTATAACATGTAGTCCAGCCCTGCTGCCACTAGCTGCTCAGCCAGAGCGTGAGATGGTCATAGACTGTTGGTGTGCCTGTGATGCATGGAATGCCTGGGTGTCTGAGTGGATGAGTGTTGGCAGTTCAAGATGGGCTGAGCAGCTAGGGAGGCTGCTCCTGGTGGGGCTGGTACCACACTAGGCTGGCTGGAGTAGAGACAGTTGTAACCTGAACTGGAAGATAAATAAAGAAGGCTGAAAATACATACTAGCTCCAGTTGTCTTTCTACAGAGATGATAACAACGTTCTCGCCATATGTCCAAGAGTGCCCAATGTCCCATCCAGGTTCGTAAAAGTTGCGCGTTAGAGGAGGCCGTAGTGCGATTCAGGGAGGGAAAGGAGCGATCAAGAGAAACATCCAACACAGCATTGAAATCTCCTCCCAGAAGCCAAGGGATCACTTTTCATATGAGCAGTACTTCTGAGAGATTGTTCAGAAAGGTGCCCTGCACAGTATTCGGGGCATATATGGATCCCAACAAAACCGGCTGGCCATTCAATCTACCCCTCACCAACACATACCGTCCCGCTGGGTCTATCAGTACTTCCGCCTTTCCCAAAAATATTCATAATGGAAAATCAGTGTAACCAGTTTCTATAAGATTATAGTAAACAAAAATAAACAAGCAATGGTAGAACCAGTCGGTCTGACATTGACAAAACCAATGTGTGCCTTGTTTTGGCATGGTTTTTGTAAAACCTTATTGGTGTGGGAACTGCTAGGCCCTCCCCATTATAACAAACATGTCAAAATCAAAAATAGCTTTAGGTCTCAAAAAGCACACATTGCCACAGTAGTTCCTGGAACTGAACAAACCTACTTTGTGTGCCAATATGCCCCTTGTGAAAAAGCAGAATACTGTCACTCACATTGAAGCCACCCAATAGAGAGAGAGAGAGAAAGAATTTTAATAAACATAAAAGGTGATAGTCAACGCCAGACCTAATTAGGGGCCCAGTTATTAAAGAATGTCTCAAAAGTGCACCCATGGTATCTAACCGTGCATTAAGTGCAGATTTACAGCTTACGTGAATTCACAAGAATTTACAGAAGTAGGCCAAGAAATAGTACTCCTAGAAAATATTGTTATCTTCATTTTAGCATGAGTATACATGCATGTGTAGATTTGCTCATGTGAAAATCTGTTGAGCGTTTGTAAGTTTACTTTCACTCCAACCACTTTTTTCAGTATGGGAACAGATTAGAGAAGAGTCGGTGAAAACCCTCAAACATGCAAGTTAAAAGATTTGTACAGACTCAAAGGGGCATTCCTATCCGGGAACTATTACTTACCACTAATTTCAAGCCTCAGTATGTAGATCTGCGGAAACATGGCAAAATAAGGGAATTGCTAGTAATCAAATCCTAATATGGTATGAGCCCTGGCATAATCAGAGAGGCTATTTCAGAGCTCTTATATAATGAAATTGGTGCCATAATTTGTCGCTGCATCACATGGCACAAAAGGGACACGTGAATTTTGTTACAGGACAAGTAGATTGATGAAGCAACCTACCCCATGGACAAGTAGATATTTCATTTAAATTCCACACCCCTGGGGAGACTGTGTGTATATGGGAGCATGATTATGTGCATGTGCTAGAGTCAGTGAAGGAGTGAGTCAGAGTGAGTGACAGGAAGAGTAGGAGTGGGAATGAACGTAAGCAAGGGAGAATTGACATGGAGTTTAACTGTGTTACTGTATGTGAGACTGAATGAGTCACAGTTAAGTGAGTCAGAATAAGTGAGGCTGAGTGAGAATCAGTGGTACGGAGTAAAAGTAGGTCAGAGTGAGACTAAGTCAGAGTGAGGGAGAATGAGCAGGACTGAGTGAGAATGAACGAGACTAGGCGAGTCAGAGTGACTGACTGAGATTGATTAAGTGTGACAGAGGAAGAAAGGGAGTCTGAATGTAAGTGAGTGAGACAGCGACCCAAAGTGAGTTTGAGCGAGTCAGAATGAGTGGGAATGAGTGAGACTGAGTAAGTAAGAGTGAGAATGAGTGAATTGGAATGAATGAGACCGAGTGAGTGAGTTAGTAAAAAAGTGCAAAGGAGAGTAAGTGAAAGTGAGTGAATGAAACAAACAGTGCGTGAGAGAGTGCAAGCAAGAGTGTGAAAACCTCCTGAGCCCGCAGAGAAGATGTCAGGCTTGCACACTAATTCGAGTCAAGGTTTACATGCCTCCATTTTTAAAGGTCACCAGCCACCACTGGCCACATACCCATACAGATGATATCAGCAGTACCAATTAGAGCAAGCCACAATACCTCTACCGCCATCCAGCACATACCATGTGCCCATCCAGCTTCATTCCTTCGCGCGCTCAAGCACCAGCCTTAAACACCCCCCCTCCCAGGTCACAGAGCCCTACTTTATTCCGAAGATTCAACAACACACCCCATCAAATCAGGCATCAGCTATCCATCCCAATACAGTCAAGTTAGAGCACTGACTCATGCAAGGCTGATGCCTAGATCCAACAGTTGGCCACAGTAGCCCACCCTACATTCAATCTAGCGCAGGCCTGCACCTCATCCCTATCAGATGGAGACCACACTTTAAGCTCCTTAACTGATGAATCCCATTCTACTTCTGCACAATCTATGGCAGGCTTTACAGCAGAGCCCCTTAATCCTGCGCAAGCCGCATCTCATATACCAACCATTAAGCATGAGATGCAGAACCTCTCATCCATTCAGTTTCTGCAAAGGCCACAGTCTACATCCAGTATGGGCAACTCTGCTGATTTTAACAGACACTACATTCTTTGAATACCAATGAAATGAGAGAGCAGTAACATAAACACTTAAACTGAATAAACACCAGGAGAATATCAACTATATCCACAACTGGTAATTCACAACAACAGTTCGGCATACAGTTCAAAACCACCTTCACAAATCTAAACACAAGGTGAAATTAACTCATCCACAATACCCAGAAAGGGTATACACGATGAAAACTATTTCCTATACACAGCTGACACTTTTCTTTATAAGAACATGAAATGTCAAACCTATTTAACCATAAAGGAAGCCTTTTTTATTAGAAACACAACCACATAAATCCTCATTACTGTAAAGTGAAGAAATATGCTGGCTTTCAATGTCCATGTGCCTTTGAGAGTTGCCCATGTTGAGTGAAAAACAATCTTCAAGTTAGAAGGATGGCCTGAAGAGCCTTGGGATTGATAGCACATTGTGCAGCGAAAGACCTGAGCATACCAAGAAATGCCCTATTCAGAAGAGAAAGTGGGTGTAAAGGATTGCACAACAGCTCTTTGTGAGAGGGAAACAATTCAACAGTAAAAGTAAGGTAATTTTAAAAGGCATAGGACAAGTTGGTCATCCTAGTAAACTAAAATACCATGTGTGCTGGTGCACAGACAAGTAAAGCTCCAAGTCATGTGTTGTTACTGATTTTTACAGAAGGAAAAACCATCTATTTTCAGTTAAGCGTGCCAGTTCAGTAGCTGTGAAGATTGACAAGTAAGAGTTAAAAATAAAGAAAAAGGGTTTCCTAAAGAACTGAAATAACTAGATGTACAGCTGTTTAAGCTGTTGTTCAATACCAATATTTTCAGATGACTGATAGTACGTTCAACTTGCTTAAGCTGATTACAGTACAAACAAACGCATGGACCAAGTTATTGCTTAAATAAATGTGGAAATATATCCCCTGCAGCTTCATTTTTACACAACACAAAAAAATATGGATAGCAAAAGGTAACAGCAAACAAATATAGACAGAATTGTCAAAAAGATGAGTGTCATAAAACTAGGAGTACTAGTTATGACACAGAATTTATACTATAGGACACCTTAAACAAAGGAGTATTGTAGCTGAAAAAAGAAGCAGTTGAAGATGTTCTCAGAAATCAATGTAAGGAGGACATATCGGATAGGGCTTGAATTTTCTAAACATGGATTCAAATTGCTTCTAAAATAGGTAAAGGAATATTCTAGATCAGTGGTCCTTAACGTGTAGTCCGGAGTCCCTGCAAGTCTGGGAAGCCTACATGGGTGCTGGGGGGGGGATTGGCACCTGCTTAGAAAATGCCATTTTGAAAAATATTAATAAAGTGTATCCAAATATAGAAGCAAAGGGTAAAATTGAAAATTTTAAAACGTTCTGTAAATGAGAAGGAATCTGAAATTGGAAGCTAAAATTTAAACTAGTATCGGGAGCAGTGAAAGTACATCAAACAGAATATAGTATGTATAAGTGGCCTTAATTGAATTTTGAAAAGCTCAGTCCTTCCCATTAAAATAATGATTTTTAAATATTTATTTGTGAATTAAATAAAACATGTAATCATTTGTGTATTTGTTAGATGAATGCTTTTTGAGCACGGATACCAGCAGAGTTGTGGTTTTTGGAGTGTCTATATATTGGCATGCTTTGTGACTCAAAAGGACTAAATGCATATCTTGATGGACCCCGATTTGTGATGTAATAATTGGTATGTATTGTATTTTTTAATGATAATTAATTACTTTTAAGACCATCCCTATCTGAAATGTATGTTCATCCTTTTTAATGGTTACATGTGATATGAATTGTTTCTCTATCTTTGGTTCTTTTTGATTACTTGTGCTGTGTACTTTTATGACCCCATGGTCGAAATAAAGTATGATGATGAATGATTTTTACTGCATTTTTTGCATATTGTTTTGCGGTTCAGATCATCGAAAATGCTTGGGCTGGAGTCCCCCAGCTTCTAGTAATGACTCCGTGGGGTGCCCAGATTCCAATAATGATTCAGGGCTATACACGGAGTCAGTGTGCAGCAGTGTAGAAGTGGGTGATAGTAATAGGCTCTCTCAAAGGAGGCCTGTGTTACTGATACTGCAATATGGAAACATATGGAAATCTTGTGAGCACCAAACTGTGTTCGAATGTAAAAACTGGAGCACAAAGACAGCATTCACCAAGGCAAACTTCAGCAAATCGGTTTTATTATGACAACTAAGGGAGTCATTTGATGGTGTGGGATGGACTTGGAGAAATATAAAGGAACATTACTAAAATAGAAAACACGTATCCATGTCTAGAAGAACCTCATTTTCAACTCTTCCACCGGAACTTTAAAACGAACATAAAAGAAAGCACTGAAAAAAACTCTGGCTCACTGATATAGGAAAAAAACACTATCACTAAGAGGGAGAAAACGGAGTACTTCAGCGGCAGAAAAAAGTAAGGGTGAAAAGGGTGCTATTTCACAAGTAATTTAGACTCATCACACACTCGTATTTGACTGACCCCCAGCAGGCAGGTGCCAGTACTTTTTACATACTGGCAGTACAACTGCTGGTATTTTGATCTGGGGTGCCTGGTGGTGGAGCGCTGGCTGGTTGACTAATAGTCACAAACAGGCAACATTTTTGAAGAGCAAGTGGGGTTAAGGCATACATATCTTTCTTAACATCACGTTCTGTGGTATAAAGCCGTGAGATCTCTCTGGCAGTCAGTGCACTTCCTGGGGAAATCTGTATGCTCAAGAGGGATACTTCATCTTCTAAATTCATCTTGAAAAAGGGGAGAAATATCAGTAGAGGGAAGCCGATTCCTTGAACTAGTGATCTCAGTAAGAGTCTTGGAGACACAGTAATATTAGAAACTAACCTGGGCAATGTTGGACCTGAGAAAGAAGAGGGGACACGTCTGAAGATTTCACAGAGCACACCATTAGACCATCTCTTAGCAAGGATTTCACAGCGCACACCATCTGATCACCTCTAAGCGAGGATTTCCAGGGCACACCACCAGATCACCTCTAAGGGAGGATTTCCACGGCACACCACTAGATCACCTCTAAGCGAGGATTTCCAGGGCACACCACCAGATCACCTCTAAGCGAAGAGTTCACACCGCACACCATCAGATCACCTCTTTTTTTTTGTTTTTTTTTTTAAAACCTTTAACCACAGTTGCATCAATTGGCAATGTACAGTCCTGCGCCAGAGCATCAGGTCGGCAATGCTTGAATACACACAGTCAGAGGAGTAGACACAGCCATTTAGCCGACAACCCGGAGGTCCGGCGGCGGAGTTCAGTTGAACATATGTAGAGGAATTGGGTGTGTACATTGCGTATAAGCGAGTCAATGGTGCTTTTCTGCTTTTTGTCGCGTCGCTTCTCACCTAAAGCGCATTGTCTGCGAGTGAGGGGGGCGCTGTGTACCAGCCCGCAGCGCAGCGTCGTCAACTAGCCTCTAGGCTCAGAGGAGGAAGTGCGCTGGGCGTCGGGTTGTCCGTCAAGTGCCCTGATTTGCGGGCATCGGAGTCCCGGTGGCCCGTGCGTGGCGTGGGCTGGAGCGCGACAAGGAGGTTGCAGCATAGCTCGCAAGGATGCGTGTGGCGACTGTCTCTGTGTTGGAACGCGGGTTCTGCCAGGGAGCTTAGCCAGTCGCCGAACTGCTCCCCGGGTGTGTAACATAAACGTAGGGATCAGGGCCAGGGTCGAAAACTCGGGTGGGGGCTAGGATAAGAGGGGTGGGGGGGGGGGGGGGGGGGAAGTGGAGATCTGCCTGCAGCAGTGCTAGAGGAGATAGGAGCTGCCCAGCGGGGCGAAACCGGGCCGTGTGGGAAGCGCGTCGAGTGGCTGGTCGCGAGGGGGGGGGAAGAAGAGGGGGGGGGGGGGGAGAGGGAGGGGGTCAGGGGGCATCGGAGGGGGGGGCCTAGGGTCTGCAGTGCTTTGTGTTCGCAGTCTAGGACTGCCCGCTCGCGTGAGGGAGGTGTCCCTCCGCGTCTAGTAGGGGGCATCTGCGCGGGGCGGGATGATTCTGGCTCCCTGGGTGTGCCCATGTCCCAGTAGTGTGCGCGCCCTCTCGAGCAGCAGCGGCAGTAAGTCCCACGCGCGCGCCATAACACAGTGCAGGGGATATCTAACAGTAGCAGCCTGCCGCACAGTATGTGAGATGCGCCAGGGGAATAAGCAGGCAGAGGGGGCCGGGAGCTATCCCCGCCAGGGTCTCAAAGATGTCGCCATCTAGCTAGTAGTGTATCGATGCCCACCCAGTGTTCAGGTTATCCCTCGGGTTCGGCAGGCCGCAGATCACCTCTTAGCGAGGATTTTGCCACGCACACCATCAGATCACCTTTTAGTGAGGATTTTGCAGCACACACCATCACCCCACCTCTTAGCATTTACAGCCTGGTGTACTACGCCTGCTCTGGTTACTGAAACACATTGTATTCTACTTTTGTGATTTCTGCATATTCAACAGTATCTAGAAGAACTCTGTAACCTGAATACCATTCACTGCAACCATTGTCAAGGGACTCTAAACGAAGTACATAAACAATGAAAAGGCTAAACACGAGGTAGGATCAGCAAGCCAAGAGCAGCAGGAAAACGGGCGGACTGGACAAGCCTAGCATTCGACCCGTGCAATCAACTGACGTTTCTTTTAAGTCTTCGCTGGAACTTGGATAAACTTTTACAACAGCACGAGTGTTCCGAAATGATCTGTGCTTTCTGAAGACAACAGGAAGGACAAGATAACCTTAGTAAGCAAGCATATGCTAACAAGAGTCAACAGTTCAGTCACATTGACCAGCTATTTTTTCATACTCAAATAAACACACTAAAACCAGAGCTATTTATCAGTCGGCACAGATCTCACATCCACTTGGGTGGGTTTAAAACAGGCCTCCTAGAAACGACAACCACTAGAGTGTCACTTAACTTTTCAATGTCTCAAAGTTGGAGCAACATCAAATCACGCTCTCAAGGACTTTCAAAGAAAGATATTCAGCACACTTAGAGTGCATAAAGCAGGAAAACTGGCCTCTTCCCCAAATCCAAACAAACACACACTGCTGGTCCTGACCAGTCTTTTTTCCAACAGACACATATCAAGTAGGGCATTCATAGATCTCTTCAAATGTAGGCGCCACAATACCGCAGAGGCAAATCAAACTGCAATGTGAGATTTCACTGAAACAGATTAATGCCTTCTTTATTGCAGCAGGAGTCAATCAATCAATCGGGGAATTGTAAGCGCGCTACTCACCCGTGAGGGTCTCAAGGCACTGAGGGGGGAGTCCACAGATCTGTTTAGCCGAAGAGCCAGGACTTGAGGGTCTTCCTGAAGTTGCTCAGGGAGGGGGCGCGTCTGATGTCTGCCGGTAGCTCGTTCCAGGTCTTGGCTGCAATGTGAGAGAAGGATCTTCCGCCTGCTCTGGCTCTGTGGATACGCGGGGTTTCGGCCAGTGCGAGGTTGGAAGAGCGGAGGTTTCTTTTGGGTACGTGGAAGTTGATTCTGTCGTTGAGGTATTTAGGTTGGTTGTTGTGTAGGCATTTGTAGGTGTGAGTGAGGATTTTGAAAGTGACTCTTTTCTCCACGGGGAGCCAGTGGAGACTTCGTAGGTGTTGACTGATGTGTTCGTGTTGGGGGATACCAAGGACGAGTCTGGCAGCGGTGGTCTGTATTGTCTGGAGTTTGCAGAGTAGGGACTTGTTGATGCCGGCGTAGAGTGCGTTTCCATAGTCCTGTCTGCTGGTGATGAGTGCGAGGATGACTGTCTTCCTTGACTCGAGGGGATCCACTTGAAGGTCTTGCGGAGGATGCGAAGGGTGTTGAAGCAGCTGGAGGTGACGGCGTTGACCTGTCGGTTCATGGTGAGTGATGAGTCTAGTACGATGCGGAGGTTCTTGGCGTGGTCTGAGGGGGTAGGTGGGCTTCCGAGGGCGGTCGGCTACCAGGTGCTGTCCCATGCAGAAAGGGTGGTACCGAGGACAAGGACTTCTGTCTTCTCGGCGTTAAGCTTCAGGCAGCTGTTGGTCATCCAGACTGCGACATCTTGCATTCCTTTCTGGAAGTTGAGTTGGCAGTGGTGGGATCTTTGGTGAGGGAGAGGATGAGCTGGGTGTCGGCGTAGGCTACGATGTTGAGGCCGTGTTGTCGGACGATGGCTGCGAGGTGGGCCATGTAGATGTTGAAGAGGGTGGGGCTAAGGGATGAACCCTGTGGGACTCTGCAGGTGATTTTTGTGGGGGTAGCAGAGGAAGGGTGGGAGTCTGATCCTTTGGCTTCTTCCGGTGAGGAATGATCGGATCCAGTCCAGGGCTGTTCCTTGTATGCCTGCGTCGTGTAGTCTGGTGATTAGTGTGCGGTGGGAGACGGTGACGAAGGCCGCTGATAGGTCGAGTAGGAAGAGGGCTGCGGAGTGGCCTTGGTCCAGGAGGGTGCGGATGTCATCTGTGGTGGCGAGTAGGGCGATCTCTGTGTTGCGGTTGCTTCAGAATCCGGATTGGCGCGGGTCGAGGATGGCGTTCTCTTCAAAGAATCATGTCAGTTTCCTGTTAACTGTTTTCTCTGCAACTTTGGCTGCGAAGGGGAGGAGCGAGATGGGCCGATAGTTATTGAGGTCGGTGGTGTCAGCTGTGGGCTTCTTGAGTAGAGGTCTTACTTCTGTGTTGTAGTTCGGGTGCGATAGCAGCTGAGGCTCTGTGGTAGATGTGAGGGGGGCAGGGGTCGGTGGGGGTCCCCCGAGTGGATGCTTTGCATGGTCGAGGCGGTGTCTTCGGCTGTGATCGGTGTCCAGTTCGAGATGGTGGGCTGGCTGGTGTTTCTGGGGGGCGGGGGGGCCGTCTGTGGTACCTGGTGGATGGTCGATGAAGTTGTGGAAGAGGTTTTTGATCTTGAGGTGGAAATAGGTTCCAAGCTTGTCACAGAGGTCTTCGGATGGGGTGATGTCTGTGGCTTCGCTGCATGGGTTGCTGAATTCTTGAATGACACTGAAAAATTCCTTGGAGTTGGCCAGGATTTTGTTGTGGATGAAGTTCCTCTTGGTGGTTCTGATCTGGTTGGCTTGACTGGGGCGTGGTCTGTTGGGGTTGCGTAGCGGGCGAGCTCATCTGCGCAGTCGGAGATCCAGGTGTGGAGTTCTCTGGCTGCGTCATTGGCATCGGGTGCCCAGGTGTGGTTGTCACGGGTGAGGGTGGAGTGAAGTTGCTCGTCGGTGACCTTGCTCCAGTTGCTTTGGTGTGGGCGTGGGGCTGGTTTGGGTGCCTTGGGTTTGTTGATGGCGAAGTGTACGCAGTGGTGGTCGGTCCATGGCGGCTGCGTTGTATGGATGAATTGGATGCTGTTTCCTGCCGCGAAGATGGGATCGAGGGTGTGCCCTACTCTGTGGGTCGGTGTGTTGACGAGTTGTTTAAGTCCGATGCTGGCGAGGTTGTCACAAAGGATAGTGGAGTTGGGGTCGCTGGGGTTGTCGAGGTGGAAGTTCAGGTCTCCAATGATTATGTAGTTTGTTGAGGTAATGACGTGGGGTGCGATTAAGTCTGTGATGGTGGTGGCGAAGGGTGTTCGGGGACGGGGGGGGGGTTCTGTAGACGAGGGTTCCTCGGAGTGTGGCTTTGGGGGTGGTCTGGATCTGGAAGTGCAGGTGTTTGACGGAGGGTAAGGTTTCGCTGGAGGTGGTGAGGTGGAGGGTGCTCTTGTGGGCGATGGCGAGGCTCCCTCCTGGGAAGCTGGGGCGGTCTTTCCTCTGGATCTTGTATCCATCTGGGATGGCAGTGCTGATGTCGGGGGCGGAGGATGCGTTGGTCCAGGTCTCTCTGAAGAAGGCGATGTCGGGCGAGAGAGAGTCAAATAGGTTCCAGATTTCCATGGCGTGTACGGAGCGTACATTGAGGAGGATGCATTTTAGGGTGTCGTCGGTGCTGGCGTCGGTGGTGTTGGAGGCCGAGGTGGCGGTGAGGGTCTGGTGGCAGTGGAGGCAGGAGAACTGGCCGTGGATGCTGTGGCTGCGCCGAGTGAAGCTGTGGCGGCGCCGAGTGATGCTGTGGCGGCGCCGAGTGATGCTGTGGCGGCGCCGAGTGATGCTGTGGCGGCGCAGAGTGATGCTGTGGTGAGGCTAACCCAAGAATATGGAAGCACCAACACTAAAATAAAATTACACCCTGTGCAAAGCAAAAAAGGGAAAGTAAACTCATATTTTAAAGGGCAATGTATTCAGATGTCGAACCAAGTCCGTGCTCTCTCCTTTCAAACCTGTCACGCACTAGGACCCATCACGCCCCCACATAGACAATAAAGCTTCAGAAAAACGAGTGAAAGCTGCAATATCGAGCTCGACGCGGTGTTTTAATTTAAGATGACAAACGCATCGCATGGTTTTGATAATATTGCTCTGAAACGAAGCCATAAAACGACACCACCAATCATGTCTTGGACCAGTTCCGCAAGAAAAATATATATCCGATTCAAATCCGCGGATCTTGCATGGGACTAGAGAATAGAGAAAGGGTAATTTGTGATCAGGCACAACAGTAGCAATCACATTGTATGGAGAGTGTCTATTGATAGAACAGCATCAGATAGTAATTTCAGTAGACACTGTGCGTATAGGGGCTATCGAAACGAACAAAAGAAGCGCAAGCAAAAAAGAAACTAAGAGGGTGTGAGTGGCCGGGTGAACAAGGACAGAAGCGCGTGCGCTTGGAAGAGGAGTCTGCTCTTTTTCAAAGCACATACTCATGCTTGTGGCACGCCCCTGTGCGCTCCCTCCTGCTGTATGCCGCCACAAGCACGAGTATGTACTTCGAAAAAGAGCTGAACGACGGCTAAAGGTCTTCTATGCGTAGGCGAGACCTAAAAAACAAATATGATTCTTCTTAGGGCCAAAACTCTGAAACTGTTTTGCTGCACATTCTGCAGTAAGGGATAAACTACTGCTAATTCATGAAATAAATAACCTAGAATGACACAATTATAATCCAGGAAAAGCCAAGCACACAAACAGACAATACAGATTGTGTAATGAACAATGCAAGCAGGAACTCACTTACTCCTGCACACTTGCCAGTCCTAAAGTAAATAGTACGGCAGCACAGGTGAAGGTGGCCCAGTGGTTGACAGAACTCAGACTGTCAACTACTCAATAATAAATAAACGAGTATCAAAAGGAAAGCCAACTGAATCACGTCCAGTCCCTTTGGGGTAGTGTAATGTACGAGCCACCCAAAGAGATCTTTTTGCACATAATCTAGAAGAGTCAAATGCCATGTGTTTAGCCACCTATTACAAGTATCTGCACCTGGTATGTACAACACAAAACTAAGGGGAGCAAAGTGCACTACGCTGATCCACCAACTGCAGACAATTCAAGAATGTGCTAAAAACTAAACAAGGCAAGCACACTACTACACATCCGAACATTGCAAAAGGGGAGTAGCTGGGTGGAACAACACTAATATTTATTGACAGCCGGGTAACACGTACCAGGTAGCCGACTGGTCGGTCCACTCATTAGGTAAAAGGTCCGGGATGTTCAGGGTGACTGTTCCCCTGGCTGCGGCATATGACGTTGTCATGTGGTCCAGGGTGAGGGTGTGAACTGAAATAGGCACTGGCTCGGACAAGCCCTTCTCAGTGTCCACCACACAATAAGTCTTGGACAGCAGTAGGCATAACTGCCGTCCACGCAAGACCTCTGCGCCTAATTAGGTTGACTCTCTCTCTCACCACAAAAGCTTAAGTTCATGATGGATAAGAGGGAAGGCAGACAGGCCAATTCTCTTCGGAGTCAGAAATAAGGCCGAGGCATCCCCCCTGCATCCCCTTTGTCCAACATTCAGTAGGGTGTCTGCATTCTCCTGTACCCTGCTGCCGTCAAGCAGGGGGTGCAGGACCGCATGGGGGTGCCAGAGGTCAGTGATGTGCGCAGCTCTTGCCCTCCCACAGCAAAGGAATAACTGCTAGAGTGAAAACTCTTGAAAGGTGTGTGCGCGCGCGAGTCAGGGGCGCAACTAAATCCAAACTTTTTTTCTAAAACTCTGAATGGAGATAGTGGAGCCTTCTTCCGTCTCAAAATGACCCATGTGGCAGAGAAACATAACACTGTTGAATGTTGCATTTGAATCATTTTAATGCACATTAGGGCAGCAGATCTTGCAGGGTGTAGAATTCCGTTTTATATTTACTGGGACAATCAATGGGGAACGGAATACTCTAAAACACACTGGGCCCTGCTCAATTGGTCTCAGCATAATAAGATACGGTAACAATGGATCTAGCCCTGCTGCATTTATCAGCATACAATATCATTGCAATATTTGCAAGATAGAACGTTACTATACAAGACATCTCTTGCGTTCATGGGCATAGTAACCCACCCCCCCAGTACTAGCTCCTAAAAAATGCTTGGTTTTAATATGCCCAGGCACTCCCATAGTCTGAAACGCAGCACATGTATTGACTGTACAACGAGAAGCACCAAAAACAAGCACAAAGTTGAAGTATCTATGGTGCTGCCACAGCAACGACCAGACGCCAAACTTGCAGCGTACCCACGAACAATAGTGAGAGCAGAATATAAAACAGTAACATGTTTTGTGAAAGTAAATGCCAGCAGAACATGAAGAACACACCACAGCTGTGGAAGTTTTACAAATGTTCTCACTGATGGCACTAAGTGTATTTCAGTATGATTCTTATGCTGAATAGTGATATCCTGAAATAAGGCTTCTTCAGGGAATGCAGTGGTATAAACTATGTCTGGCAGAAAAACATGGTAAATGCATAAACTGGTGTCAAAAAGGGGTCGTGGAGTGAATTACAAGTACATGATTTTCAGAGTACACTTTGCAAACCCCACTAACCCAAAATACACTGCAAACCTTAGGGACTCCTGAAAAACACTGTAAATCCCATGGACCTCTAACAGCCTCTGCAAACCCCATAATTTTGTAAACCATTCTGAACCCCTCACACTGCAAGTCCACTGGTCAAGATACTCTGCAGACCCCGTCAATTCCTGACAGACACTGCGAACCCTTCTGACCTTGATCTGACATCAGTGCTTAATATGAGTCAGTGAGTGGTTGCAGTTGGGGCCAACCTGCACTCACTTTTGCGGACCAGCACGTATTTTTAGGTCTCGCCTGAGCCAGCGCGCATGCACTGCAAGGCTTTTAGTAAGGGCTTTTAACTCGAAACATGCTTGTGCGGTTTTTATTTTTTATCTCCCGCTATTGGCCTTTGCATAAGTCTTTCTAAGAAAGACAGCACGCAATTGGGCCAAGGGGGGTGCATGTCCCGCCTTCTCTCTCCCCTGGCCTATGGTGCTCTGGAGCGAGCAGCAGCGCGGCCGGGCACCAGCTGCATACCTCACATTCCTTTAGCAGCCGCGTGGACATGCTTGGTACTAGTCTTTTGCAAAGCTTCGGTTTTACTAGTGCCACGAATCATGCGGCCGTGCCGCCATCTGGTGTGTTAGCTCCCATGTACAACATTAGAATTAAGTAGGTTGCCAATATATACATCTTATGCCTTGTGATCTGCGCAAAGAACCATTACTGACGAAGTTTGGAAAACCTTAAAAAACACTTCTCGTTCCATTGTAAGCCTAGCAACTGTAAAAACAATGACTTAGTTCAAACTTTTTGTTATGGTTTTAAGCGTCAATGTACTCCCTGTCTGCGTTATGTAAAATGTTATCAAAAGTAATAAAATAAAGCCTGCTGACTGTATTAGACACATAATGTTGTTCGCATTCAACAGAAAATGATATTACTTAAAACATAAGAAAAAAAAATCTCCGCTAAGCACAGTCAATCCTGCATGAAAAGGGCGCCAAGACTCGGGAAGCGCTACGATGCCAATCAGCCTTTTTATCCAGGTAGGTTCCGTTTAGGACAAATCGCAGTTTGAGCCATATGTAAAACGCAAGAGCAATCATGCTTACATCCATGCTAGACAAGACAGCAAAACCTCAAAATAGTTTTTAACTTGCTCAAAAAACATTATTTCGTCTTCATATTCACCCCCGATTTCCTCCTAGGGTGTACCTTTTACTCGGAAAAAGGGAAGGCAAGGCCAGAGAAAAGACAGCCTTCGAGGGCGACAGAATCTGGGCGGAAATACAAATTATATGAAACTGTTCACCTTTCACTGGTAGGGTGCATCTGTTTGCAAGCGTATGTTAATGCCATTGACCTAGCTTGGCGGGTTGATTCCCCCTTCAAATAATTGTGAGCATGCCATGCAGCAACTGACTCAGCCTTTCAGCAGTGCCCGGGGGTTAAATGACGATACATGTACACGTAACCAGCGCTTTGATGTTGCCAGAGGTCTAGAGTGAACGTACATCCCTAGACCTCCCTCTATTTAACTTTTACTCCTTCTGCTTAAAAGAAAACCCCAGTACCCATCGGCTGCTGAGGCTTGCCAGGAGTGCCAACATTTATGGCGGGTTAATTCCTATAGAGCACAGTTGGGTAAAGTGGGCACCCATGGGTCGTGGCACACTATGGTGTGTGTCTGCAGCGGTGTGATGAGCTAGTGGAATTTTGTGTCCTTATGTTTAGCACCACAGACCCATCTCGGATTCGTGACAACCCAGTTTTCACCAATGTTTGTGACATAGGGACAGGGCTTTAACTGGGCCGCGTCCTGCCGGTGCGGCGCACTGGCAGTTCTTAAAGCAGGTGCTGGGACGGGTCCCTATCGGGCTCTCCATTTTTGCCCTCACACTCGGTGGGAAGAAAATCTTAACTCTGCAGCAGTGCCACTGTTCAAAGCCTTTGATGTAACTTCAAAGAGACTTGTTTTAGTTCTTTTGCAGTCACAAAGAGACTTGTTTTAATTCTTTTGCAGTCACAAAGAGACTCGTTTTAGTTCTTTCAGTCTCACCGTTTCAGAACTGAAGCATTTTCAATATTATATAGCACAAATCCATAGTGGTTGCTTAATTACTTTATGCAGCCAACAGCCATTGACAAAGCCAATAGTCTTGGCTTGTTGTAGGTATAATGTTATTTTTTTTATATCTGGATGCAGTGACAAACAACAAATATGCCATTTGGGCAGCACGCTATGCAAAGCACATATTTTTAGCGTACCACGCTCATAATTACATCGACAATGCCCCTTTAGGAGACCCACCCCACACACTTTTTTCATTCCACTTGAAGACCTACATAGGGAGTATTCCTTATTAAAGTGCACATACTCGGGGGACCAAATGTACTTTTGTCACTGAAATCAAATGCCCAGAACTTAATTAGTTCTCCTTTGTTTCATCTACCGATGGTGAAAAGCTGAGTGAGGGACTGGCACATTTGTAAATCAACTGCCGTCACAAACATAGCTTTCTGGACAGTAATAGAGGCAGCATTAACTGTCCGACTCTAAGGACTGTGGGTAAAAGTGGCCCTGTAATCATGGTATCTCCTCTTTTTTAAATTGTGTTGCAGACATGGCTCAGAAGTGGATGAGTGGTTGGTTCAATGCACAAATCATCGCACTGATAGAGGACCCGATATCTCCCTCGTTGCCAAAAGTGTTAAACTTGTAATGTGTGTAATTGAATTGTAATGTGCCGAAATATACATATATGCACATACGTACGTGTAAATATGGTAATTCTGTTGTACATAATACTTTCTTGGTTATATCTAAGGTAACAAAAATGCTTCTCCCACTTCTTTATTATAACTTTACAGCATGCTGCAAACTTCTGTACAACACAGCTTAAAAACAAACACAAAGTCAATATCTCTGCCTAAACACTTATTACTTCCCAAAGGCGAGACCTATTGGCTATGCCAATGCTTGTTTCTCATCTGATTTCGACACAGAGCAAGACAGAGAAAAAACACAAAGGGTGAAAGAAAGAGGAAAGTAAAGATGGAAAAACAGTGACAAAGAAAAAGGTATGAAAAATAACCCTAAACAGCCAGATAAAGGTGCAGGGATGAGGTGGAATCAAGATTACGCAGCCTTAGTATCTGGCATCCCCCAAAATTCAATAGTGCCGGCTTTGGTTATCTCATATAAATTTTGGGCCTCAGCACTTATTGTTTTACAACGTAGGCACTCCCTGACACACCTTGTAAACCTTGCTGGCCACTCACCACGGCCCACTCTGCGGACCACTGTTGCACCGGAGACAGACAGACAGACACACACAAGCCACATACCTCAGTCAAACGGCAAACCAGATAACCCCTTACATACTCTGCAAGCACCTCCAACCCATAACACATTCTGGAAAACCCTCTGACCCAAAACATAATGTACCATTCACAAGACATTGCAGAATCAACCAACCCTGACACTCACCAAATCCCAATGACCTCAGCACGATGAAAACAGCACTGACCTGACACATTCTGCCAACCCCTAAAGTACCCACAGACTGCATCATGGTGCCCGATTCCAAAATGTAATTCAATTACTTCCTAAAAAACACTAAATTTAAATAACTGCAAAAACACCATTCCAGGAGGAATTAGGGTTTCTACAAGCTCTGCACTTTGTAATAAGTGCAGAGAGTTTAAATTGCCAGGACAACATGGCAATTCACGAAGCGCTTCCATAGGGCAGGCAATACCCGGGTACAATACAACCACGGATGGGGCAAGTTAAGTCACAGTGAATTGACTTTCAACTTGTGGAGAATCTGTGGCCCCGTATTGAGCCATTAAATAGAGAGGAAGGTGCAAGGTCGCCAAAACATTTTTAATACTGACAGAAACCAAATCTTTCTGCCGACAATATCCTGCATATGAAAACTTTGTAAACCTTTTATACTGTCACAGATATAAACGTGACACCGAGCTACTGCCATTCTGAACCTGCATAAGACAGCCGGAGGAGAAATAAATTAAAGTCACACACCTATGAACTATACAATGTGTGCTTTTAAAACATTGAATATTTTGATTTCGAAAATATGTCAAACGGCTTTGGCAAATAGCGCAAACAGCAGTTCTAATAAAGTGATGGAGCAGGCAGTACAACATTTTGTATACCTCCTATTTTTGCATGAAAATACTAATTATATAATCTATTAATTATAATATTATTAAACGAGTGTTGCATGTATAATAATCATTATTAATACTAAAAAACACATGGGATTTGCTAATTGCATGGCTTAATAACTCTTATAACTAAAATCTGTATGCATATTAACAATAGTATATGTGGTAATAGAATACTGCATGATGTATGTTGCTTTGTGATATTGCACCCTTGAGGAGGATCGAAAAAGGTGAATATAATTGCTTTAAATGTCGCTATATGCTAGATAAATACAAGCACAGAGGGATTAGCAAGGGGTTAATATTAGGATCACCATTTCCATGAATTAATTATTCTTTTATGTTTGTTTCGCTTAAGTTGGCGTTTGGGCCTAAATCCAATGTGGCCGCTGTCGCCACACGCAGAAGTGGCCACTGTCTCATGAGGCGCGGAGTGAGCTGCGCATGTGCAAGAAATCTCCTAAACCTCGTAGCGACCTTTGTGAAAAGTGTCCCCGGTCAAGGAGACGAAACGGGACACTCGCCAAGACATGGGAACAATCAACCTTATAGTAAACCGGAACAAGCCGATACTTCGCTAACCAATGACCTCACCCCTCGAACTGTACTGAAAATCTTGGATTATTAGTCATACGATCTCAACCAGCCAATCACGACTGCTCTAAAGTTTAAATTTGTATCTTCTATGACTGGTTTTATTATAACAAGCATTTACAATGCAACGGTCTAGGCATTTTTAAAGTTAGAGCTATTGGCATTGCTCATGACATTAGGGAAGTGACGTCACGAAAGGTGGCTTCAGTTTCATTGCCTCCCCTCGCTCACCCCGTTAGATGCGATTGCATCAGAGAAGCCAGCGTGTGAGCAGCGTTCTGAATGAGCTCCGATCTCGAAATGAACAGTCGCCATCACAGGCTCGAGCGGCGTTTTCGGATTCGGGGGCGTGTTTTTCTTTTCTCTCATCTTGCCATTGGCTGGAGGAGAAAATGAGGAAAGTAGCAAAAAACACGCCCCCGAATCCAAAAAGGACGAGGCCTGTTCGGAGAGACGATCCTCTTCTCCAATGGCTGGCCAGCATTCAAGAGGCCAGCCAATGGAGAAGAGGAGAGAAGAGGGGCGGGTTCAAGCCCCTCTTCTCCAAAACATTAAATCTCCGGACTTCCGGTTCTGCCTTCGGCAGACCGGATGGTCCCGAGACCTAATGATCAGACTTTAAAGCAGCATGCTTACGCTTTAAGCTATATTTGAGTGCCCAATGTTCCAGATGGTAGCTGACACAGCAAAAGGACCTTTTTAGATTTATATGCGATTCATGTTATTGACAGAACCTTCCATATATCATTAGTGTGTGACTACAGAAGGTACTGTCTCCTCCCAGACCATGAAGCTTGGTATCTCCAAAGTTAGGGTGAGATGTTCACATCCATGTTCATGCATGTATTTCCCCAACACTTGTGTATTATTGGTTTGCAGAGCAGTGCCACCTTATTACATTTATAGACATTAGTGTTCCGCATGTGTCTTAATTTGAATGCCAGTTTATGTTTGCATTTGCTAACTTTACATTTGCTTAATATTAATTTAGGATACATAACCCATTGCCAAGGTAGGACTGATTTTGACACATTTTTTTATTACACTCACTGATGTTAAGTGTATTGGTCATTAGGGATCCCTAGCCCTGAAAAATGCCCATGACTTGTAATGGCAAGAAATAGGGCAAAAACATGCTGGCGCATAACCGATGGTGGGGCCATTATGCCTACACTCCATCTCAATATTGTTTTAGATGGACTGGAGGAACCCATTGATAAAGGTGAAAACCTTTGTTCACGTTCAGGTATTTTTAAAGTGACATGGAACTCCCTCGAACTTGAGGTCGAGTCCGCCCTGGTGGTACCATCTTACCAGGTTAGGGAGGGGTTGTCAATGATGAAGCATGCCACAACTAATGGGTGAAGCCTCCTCTTGCAATAAAATTGTACCTAAAGGGAAATCCCTAGTATCCAATTGGGCAGTAGACCTGGCATAGACCTAGGTAGGTCTACCCTGTTTGCCTTCCCACTTTGTTGTGATTCGTCTGTATTAATATGCCTGGGTGTCTCCACATATTGGTTGCCATGTGTGTGCACTCCATAATTTATACTGTGGTCAGTGGAAGCATACACCCCCCATGGCTAGCACTTTTCACCTCTGTCTTTTCCTGTGTTTCATTCAACTGTATGGTATGGACCATGCTAAAGATGGTCAGCTTCTCCATACGTACATGTCATTTCTAAACTCTTTCACAGCCACATGCTTGGGACAACACACCTTACACGCACTACACAAAAACACCTTGTACGTATGCCACACTTTACTCACCATTTACTCCTCCATACACCAATGGTTAATCATCCTATCTCCCACTCCTTTACTCTTCAGCTTCACCCCTAGGTGCAGGTCAAAACACCATGCGAGTACAACGAGTAGTGTGAGTAGTGTGCTACCCATCTGCAAATGTGCTTTAGTGCTTCGTCACGGGTATAAAGTGCTATATACATGTATCGACAATACAACTAAAAAAGAACTATAGAAAAGAGTATTTGCTTCCCCCTTCCAGCCCCGGGCTGTCAGCCCCTGCAACCACGCACGTGAAATGAGGGTGGCAATGGACATGCAAGTGCCGGATTGGCTGTGGTAAAAGGGTGTTTGAACCTTTCCCTACACGTCCATCTTCTCCCCTCTGAGGCAGAGGTGGCCCAGAGCACCTCTTCCCATGCCTCAGCCCTTGCACATGAAAATACTGGAATACCTCATGAGCGCCCTTTCAGAATCTAGGGCTTTACAGCAAATGTAAGGAAAAATTGTACTCCAAGTAGCACTTTTTGAACCAATGTCTTCATACATTTCTTTGGGAGGGGAGTTACCCCTTCTGAAATCCTACTTGTTGAATGCTGGTTCACTTGCTCGATGCAATTCGGCTGTGTGCAGTATTCATAGAGGCAACAGGCGGGAGGGAGTGGGGGGGGGGGGGGGGAGGGGGGAGGAGAAGTAGGCAGTGGAGGAATACAACATTTTGGGCACCTGCATTTTTTAAAGAAAATTTCGCAGGGCACCGATACCAATACCTTTCCTGCACAGGACTACAACACATTCAACACCCTCCCAATAACCCCCCCACCCCCACCCCCTAGTGTGCTACCTGTTCTGTCATGCACTTCAGCGCCCTTTGGTGCAGTATGAGCAAGGCCACTGAATTATGCAATTGTGTGACTGGTGTTTTCTGAATAATGATGCATTTGCACCTACCTATCATCTGCAGCATAATTTGCAGATTTTAACAAAAAAAGGTGTATTTTAAACAGATCAAAAGTTACCATAGACGTTCTGTGGCCTCGCAGTGGAAAGCTTTCTCAAGGGTTAAGTGGCCACCTTTCAGTTGCTTGTGGATGAGGGGCCGCCTCCCCACCTCGCAGGCCCCGAAGACAGGTGTGCGGGCCGGTGTGGACCGGTTTGCGCGGCGGCCTGATGTTGGCCGCGTTTTTTGAATTTTCGCGGGGAAGTTTCACGCAGCCAATCTCCGAAGGTCGCCCTCTGTAATAATGCTGATAATGATAATCTAAAGAGATGCCACGGACAGCTGGTGCTTTAAAGCCCCCTGGTGCCCTTGCGGGCAGGAGCCGGGACTGGTGGCCTCACGGAGGGGGCGTGGAGTTACTAGGGACGCCCATTGTTGCTCGGTGCTGTTGCGCTGCCGAGTTCGCCGGGTGTCACACACCTCCCGGCCGGAGCAGGTGCCACCGTCCTCCGCGGCTCTCTCGTCGGGACCTCCTGTAAGTCTGTACCCTCCACTTCTGGGGAGCACCACATCTCAGAATATCTGCGATATACCCGTTCGGCGAACTGTATGCTTCTAGCTTCAAAGAGCTATATTAACCACAACCTCCAAAAGCTTTACAACACCAGCGACTCTGCCCAACAACCCCTTCCTGTCCATACATCTGGTGCATGCCTTCAGCTTCAGGGGCCGCCGATGTATCGCTTCAACATTAGAAACTGTACAATACAACGTCTTTAGGCAATCGGACCCATGTGATTGGAGCGATACTCGCCAGCTTCTAAGAGGTGTTCTGTGTGCTATACTTGCCGGCTTTTGGGCGCCCCTCCCATCTTCTCGTCCCTTGTGTGTACTTGAGAGCAGAGGAGTCGCTTAGCCGCAGGTAGCTAGTGTAAAACAAACCGGAAGACACCACCGCCTTTCTCCGAGGCGAAGCAGAAATGCCTCGGAGAAAGGCAGCGGCGTTTTCGGATTCGGGGGCGTGTTTTTCTTTTCTCTCCTCTTGCCATTGGCTGGAGGAGAAAATGAGAAAAGTAGCAAAAAACACACTCCCGAAAAGGACGGGGCCTGTTCAGAGAGACGATCCTCTTCTCCAATGGCTGGCCAGCATTCAAGAGGCCAGCCAATGGAGAAGAGGAGAGAAGAGGGGCGGGTTCAACCCCCTTCTCCAAAACATTAAATCTCCGGACTTCCGGTTCTGCCTTCGGCAGACCGGATGGTCCCGAGACCTAAAACGGCTAGTAGAATAGGGAGGGTACAGCGGATGATGATCTCCCTTTCTTTCCATTTATCATTTTCCACGTTCATTGTGACGCCTTTTCTGAAGATCCAGATGCTGCCCGATCGCTTGATGACTGCAAATTCTTTCTAAAAATCCACGGGCTATGATGTATGCTTGCACGATATCTGGTCCTTTGATAACTTGGGACTGTAGCGTGCTGAGCAGAGGACTTTGAGATTTGGCCTGCTTTTCGGACAATTTACGACAAATTTTGGTTATGCAGAGCCAATGAATTATAGGACTTCAAATAGCCAGATTAGGTAAATATGATGTTCTGCGATTTATTTGAATTGATCAAAAATTCTAAACTTTGGCGAGACAAAAGCAAATATAAATCATTATGAAAATTTAGATAAACAGATATTAATTAACAAGAAATATGAGTTTGTGGTTTATTAAGGGAAATAAGGATTCTGAGTCTTAAATTGTGTTTTAGCTGGTTCTAAATCACCATCAACCAATCCAACTAAAATGGTCCATTGACCAGGTGGGTGGAGTGCCTTGATGTTTGAGACTAGGGATCTATAGGCGAAGGATATTAATGTATATTTTGTAAAATAACTTTTCTCCCACCATAGGTTATATAAGGTATTTTCCCCCACATGTCCAGCGCTTGAATTACTCATCCCTCCTGTGTGTGCAGACTCGTGAGAGAGACGTATGAGTGTTGGTGTTATGGGCCCCACCAATGACTGTGTGTGTGAATGAGCTAGTGTGACGTCGGGTCTGCGATGCAGGGAGGGCATCGGTAAATGTTATTCCCCATTTTCCAGTTTTGCGCAGGATCAGTTTTTCTGGTAGCAGTATGATGGTTTTTATTGTTTTGGTTTGGTGATTATTGCTTGTAAATTGCTTATTGATTATTGATTCTGGAAAGTATTGGTTTATGTATTAACACTCTATGTTGGGTCGCGTCGAGTATATGTTGTTAGACGTCTTCTGGGATGTAGGAAGTCTGTAATGGTTCCATAGTAGAGCAGAGGTAAGCGCTGCTCTCGGGAAAGACGGAATTGTTGTTGCCCTGTATGTGCACGGGGAAAACGTGTAACAATTGGAGTTGCACGATGCATTGTGTCTGGGTTCGATTCGGTAACATCGTCGTGTGTTGCCATTAGGGATATTTTCTGTATGAGAGAAATGTATGGTAGCGAAGGTCACCTGTGAAATTTTGGTCTTGGGTACCAGGAGTCCAAAAGGTACTCTGATTACGCTTATCACTGGAAAGGTAATAGGTGTTCCCTAAGCTTGCTAGAAGTATAAAGTAGAGGGAAGTGCTACTTTATTAACGAGTGTTATAATTCTGTAGTAGGGCAGACTGTTCGCTGCTCTCGGGAAAGACGGAATTCTGTATGAATGAACTACATTTTCTGTATGAAAGTGTGTGAATGAAATAGCATTCAGGTTAATTGTGAAACTCTGGTTTTATTTCTCAGGAGCAGAGCGTCTCCAACTAGGTGTCTTAATTCTAGAGAAACGGTTAGCTAATGCTTGTTAGAAGGGTAAGGTAGAGGGATGTGCTACTTTATCAACGGAAGTAACGATTCCGTAGTAGGGCAGAGGTAAGCGCTGCTCTCGGGAAAGACAGAATTCTTGTGAGAAAGGCCATTAACTATACTTTTGTTAGCAAAACCGATAACGGTGGCGTATTTATGTCGTTACTAACAGAATTTGAGTAAAAGGTGAATGTAAGAAAGTTTTGCCGATAAATTCTGTAAAGGAGGGGTCAGCAGAAGCAGGAGTAGCGAGAAAAGCTGATGTCAGAAAGACTGCGCTGGGATTGGCCAGTCAGTAAGAAACAGACGCTCTCGATTGGTGAGTTAGTGTATGACGGGCTGAGAGTGGAGAATTACAGGGTGACGTAGACGCTCCTGATTGGTGCGTTAGTGTGAGTCGGGCTGGGATAGGAGATTTACAGAAGTGACATAGACGCTCCGGATTGGTGCGTTAGTGTGAATCGCGCTACGATTGGTTAAAACAACAGAATAGTCGGTGGGAAATCTAGCGATACACAGAAGAGAAAATTATGTATTACGATCCACCAGAAAAAGAGAAAAAGTCCTGGTTTGGAAAAATAAAGAGCTTATTTAAAAAAGACAAACAGATTGTGACTAGAGAGGGACAATTGCTTTCCCCACCAAAATCGCCCGCATCCTAAATGGTTGCGAAATACGGATACCATACTTGTATCTGGTTGGATAATTGGGCAAAGTATACAAAAGATGATGGAGTTTTAGCATTTCCAGAACATGGTTCATTTAATTTAGCGGTTTTGAGAAATTTGAAAGAAAAAATTAGGAATCTAGAACCGAGACCTAAACCAACACAGTTTGAGGCATTGACAGAATGGGAAGATGAGCTGCATGACAGAGACTGACAGAGGAGTGGCGGAAGGTACAAATATATGTTTGGTAGATCATATGGACAGGAGAATCATGATGCTAGAATGAGGAGATGGCAAAGCACAAATATGACTGAGGGTTTGTTTCCCGTAAGAAATGCTGAAAAAATTAGCAACAGAAAATGTATGGAAAAGAGAAATAATATTGAGTCAAGAGGGTATGGTGTGCATGAATCGGAGGATGATGTTCTTGACAACATGTTTTATAAAAATCCACCCCCTTATCAATCAGAATCCATATTGACACCAAGTGCCCCAATGAGAGAGGCTCCACGAAATATAAAATTTGAATCAGTATCACAAGAAACAGAAAGAAACAATCCCTTTAACGAAATAGAACAAACACAACATGGTAAAATAGGTAATGAAAATTCAGCTGAACTAGCGAAGACCACTTTAGAATTAACTGAGAAAATTAGGGAATTAACAAAAAATGTGGAAACCGTAACCGTTCCAGTAACTATAGGACCTGTAATGCCTATTGTTGATAAACAGAAGGATAGTGAGCATTGTCTGACGATTCCTTATAACAGTAATAAACAAAATGAGAGACCAGAGAAACTTGCAGATGAGAACCCATGGAGACAAACAACAGGTATTCCAGAACAAAGTACACTTAAAAATTTGACAGTAAATCAAAGTCTAGTGGATAGAATAATAATGACGACAGAATCAGCCCCAGGATCACCAAAGAGATTAGCAAAACAAACTACTGAGAAAGATAGTGTAGTGCCTACTTCAGATGAATTAAGTGAATGGCTAAAGGAGTTTGCAGCAGAAAGATAAATAATCCCAATCAATAGATGTGGCCAAGCTGAAGATTGTTTTGGAAGAATTAATAGTAGGGACTATCCCCACGGAAAAATTAAAAGCCTATCAGGATGAAGAATTACTATTTTTATGTAAAAGTATAACCTGGAGAGCAAGAAATCTACATGAGAGACTAGAAGAAGTAGCAAATGAAATGGGTATATAGTTCGAAAAGGTAAAAGCTTTACAAAAACCATACAGAGTAGATTTTTCTGAAAAAGATATTGAAAATCTGAATACCACAGGAAGAACAACTCAGATCAAAGACAATCATTTTGTTAAGAAAATGGGGAGATGTAGATAAATGGAAGAGTAGGTGGTTCCGAAAAAGAGATGATGCCTCGGACAAAACGTTTGCAGCTTTCCCCGTAAGAGAAAAGGAAAAGGTAGTAACAGAATGTCCCATGAGAGAAATTCCAGGAGGAGGATATGTACATGTCCCTTGGAATAGACAAGATATTTTGTCATTTACCAATGATTTCCCTCGACTACGCGAAAAGCAAGTCGAGTGGTATAGGCAAGTGGATAGGTTTGTAAAGTTATCAAAAGTTTTATGGATTGATTTAAATAGTCTTTTTGACATAATAGTACCAGCAGTTTTATGGACGGAGTGTAAAATAATGATAAATTGGCATACACAAGAATACCCTAGAGACCCAAAAACAGGTGCCCCTGATCCAGAAGTGATGAAAAAATATGAACAAGTAATTACCTTTCTGAAAAGGAGTGATTGGGTAAAAATTGACAGGACTCATCAGGAAGCTAAGGAATCAGTACACGCTTATTATGAGAGGTTAATCCTCACCTTTAAGCAGTTCAGTGGTGATGAAAATTTGGGTGAAAAGGATTTAAGTCACTTTGTATACCGATTTGTGTATGGGCTGCGTCCAGAAATAAGTGAAATGATTAAGCAGCATACAGTGGACTGGCAAAATAAGAAAATAGATGAAGTACTGAGACATGCCAAATATTTTAGTGATGAAATTGAAGCCACACAGCGTAAGTTAAAAGAAAAAGCTATGTGAGAACAGGTAAAGGTGGCAGAAAGACAGGAAGCTCAATTAATTGAACAGGCAAATGGTGCAAGTATGAAATCTAAATTTAATGTTGGAAAGGGAAAGGGACAATTTAATATAGAAGAAGCCAAAAAGAAGTGGCCATGTCATAATTGCGGAAGAATAGGGCACTGGAAATCCGAGTGTAAATTTGCCCCGAGTACTAATGGTGATAATGCATCATTGAATTCGCAGGTGCAGAAAGAGGCGAGTTGTTAACCACAGCGACAGCAGCAGGTTGTTGCCCAACAGAATCAGGTGCCAAAACCGCCTTTTCCACAGAGCGTAAATCCTCAGAAATACAGTAATGAGATAGGATTCTACAACAAAGAACAGGTAACTAACCTGCCGCCTGCGCTAGTGCTGTTTCGCAGTATTGGCTACAATGCGATGAGTGAGTCAGAAGAAAGCTATTGACGGTGCCGAGGGGAGGAAGAGGAGTGCGTACTTGGTGCAACTCTAGAAGTGGACCAGACAGGCCCTTTTTGTCGATGGAAAGGTAAAGGATGAAAATATTACTTTCCTAGTAGATACTGGTGCTACTCGTTCAACTGTCAGGTCAGCCGATGTTAAAAACCTTCCTCTCTCGGATGAAACAATCCAAGTAGTTGGGGTATCCAACAGACAGATTAAAACATATCTCACTGAACCAGTAAAAGTTAACATAGGGAAATTTTCAGAAATGCACCGCTTTATCGTGTGTGATTCAAGCCCTGTAAATTTGTTAGGAAGAGATTTATTGTGCAAAATGAATTGCACCATATTTTGCACTCCCGATGGTATAGCATTTGAGACCCCTGATGAAGATGTACTATATAAAATGACTATGGCTAATATGGAACCTGAGATTACTGAGGCACTTGCTGTATTTAATCCTGAAGAACTACCAAAGCAACTGAAAAAGACAGAAAAGGCAGGGGTTTGGGATTTCACAGGAGAAGATGTAGGATTAATGAAAAATGTGGATCCTATAAAAGGGACTATAAAGGAAGGAATAAGTTACCCAAATATTCCCCAGTATAAATTGACACCCGAAATAATTGAAGGAGTTACTCCTATAATAGAGAAAATGATTAAACAAGGTATTTTGAGAGAAATAATGAGTAGTCCTGAGGAAATGTGAATTTTGTGATCAGTTATGTCCCCTATCGTAGACCCCAACGGCTCTATGTACATGCTATAAGTACATGTATGTTCCCTCCTGCTCCAGTTTCAAAGACGCAAATATATGTGCGTCCACCGTCAAACATGTCCTCTTTCAGATCCGCCATGAATGGGTCAGATATTCCATTCCTAAGTATGAAAGGCCACCGACTTTATGTGGTTCACTTTCCACATTTTACAGATTCAGGCGAGTAGGCCCTGAATTCTGTCATCAAGCCTTTTCCTGCCTTCTGCCTCTGAAAGCTCCAGTCCGAGCCTGCATCTGTATCCATGAACTTTGTCCTACTCCCTGCGCGGCTAACGGTGCCCGATCCAGCCTGTTGCCTGCCAAAAACTGTATTTCACCTTCAAGATTATCTGCTTCGCTCCTCATCCGATGCATTCCTGTCTAGTAGTTTAGGTAAACATTCCTCCAGCTACCGTGCAAGGGGCCAGGCCTCGCTGTCCTCATGCAAGTAATTCATGGCCCTGTTACCATGGAATATTCCTACCCCCTCGCATCTCATGTAGACACTTAGACGCTTGTACACGCACTAACAGTCAGTATAGAATAGATTCTATCCTAGAGACCTTTCCTTTTGGATAACACAGTTCTTTAAACATAGGATATTAGATATGATTTGGGATTAGGTTGACATAACCCCCAGACTTCTGTCTCCACATGTAGAGCTAAATGTCAAGTCCCCTTCACCCTCTAGTTGCACGTCAATCACACGTCATGCGGCTGCGCACGCATCTCTGCCAAATATTTCTGCTGACATTGCAGGATTCTCTTATGGATCCACCCATTTGTGACATCATGTTTAATGACGTATTTTAGTTACACCCATATTTACGCCTTTTTTGGTTACGTATGCATATTTTATCTCTCTTATCAGCTGTTACGCCTCCTGCGTCTGTTACACTATAATGTAATTCTTATAAAAGTGATTACCTGTCAATAATGTATGCCCCTTCCTTCCTGAACTTTCGTGGTGATGGAATAGAAGGCCCACAATTCGAATTGTATTCCTTTGTATAGGAATAAAGCCTTTTAAAAACCTCTAATACCACGGATTCTGCCTCTTAAATTTACTGAGTTATTCTTAATAGACTTTACCGCTTAAAAAAAAATAGTACCGGTAATTAAATATTTACCACATAAATTGGCGCCCGAATAGGGACACTTTCTCATCTCACGCGCCGGAGGTGCGTTGCAGGCCCGGTCTCCTGCCACAGCTGAACGGACAAAAACGCGTACCTGCAGGATTTCCTGTATCTCCCTCCGGCCAAGCGGGGGAAACTGAGGCTGCGATCAACACCCAGACGAGGCGGTGAGAAGTGCGAAGTATCCCGACCAGAGCCTAGCTGAGAGAGCAAGATCCGAGGTATACAGAGGCCCACCAGGTTCCGAAGTTCCGAGTCCAGTCGAGTCGAGTCCAGTCCGGTCCAGTTTCAATTCCGTTCCGAGGCCTTCCGTTCCGAGCTACCCGGTGAGTACCATTACCGGGGAGGCATTTAACGTGCACATAGTCTGTGCCGGTCAAGACGGGTTTGGGTACACAAATCCGGTCTGCACTGTTTCAGCAGTGTATCTGTACTGTTTAGCAGTATATATAGTATATCTTGCATATAAATAAGTATTACCTAGTATCAGTATTATGTCAGTAACTAGTTTTCTATTAGTTATCATTGTTCGTTAAAAACTGTTAAATGTTAAATGTTTAAATACGTTCTATACATTGTGGTGTGAATGACTGTTCATTATTGTGTTTACTGTATTAAGTGTGTTCTAATAATAAGATCCCAAAAAAAAATGCCGCTCTTTTCGAAACTAAGACAGATCAAAACCAGAAAAGGGGTACTCGAAGAAGCTGTTCCCATTCCACCTAGGGATACTCCAGGATACTTTATGTATCATAAGCATGGTCTAGATGCCGTATTATTTCTTGATTTATGGGTGGACTACACCAAAGAATTACCAGAGAGTCAGAGATGGCCCGCAGCAGGGACCTGGGATGCAGATTGCATCATGAGAGTAGAAGAAGAATTATGGAAAAAGAAAGCCAGACAGTCACAGAAAGATGCCATAGAATTATGGCGTAAAGAATCATATAGACGTACAGAAAAAGCGCTCAGACAGGAAGAAAAAGGTAGAGAGAATTCAAATAAAACCCGAGAAAATCTATTACTTGAGGAAGGTACCCGAGTAAAAACAGAACAAACAGATAGACAAAGAAACACTCTTATGAATGGTATGTATCCTCCTCTGGCCGAAGGGTTACCTAAGGCTACCCCGGAAATACCAAAAGATTTAACTCCTCCATTGCTCCCGATAAAAACACATCCCAAAACAGCAAAGGACGTTTTCCTTTCCTCCTATTTAGATGACGTAGCTCCCGAGTATGCTAATGCCATACCGCACATACCGCTTGCCGATGGTGTTCAACACCAAGAGCATCCGTCTGTATCTCCGCAACTACAAACTCCTACGCAAGTTCCCACAGGTCCGTCCGTTTCTACAGTCTTTCCCGCATCCACAATCTCTATCCTACGTCCAACGAATCCTTTCGTGCCTAGCACCTCAGACGGTGCTACCGGAGGTACGACAGACATGTTTGCCACCCCGCCGCGAAATAAACAGACCCTTAGAGATTTAGCACTCCAACGTACACCCCAATTGGCGACATCCGACATGTTTAAAGAACAGCTTGTGGATTGTAGATACGACCCCGTACCAGGTAGACAGGATAAATTGCTCATATCATCACTACGTATAAGACGAGCTACATTATATTTAATGACGATACCAGGAATGGTTGACCACCTAGACAATATATATCGCTTTGTCCAAACAGGACGAGGCCCAGAAAGTATTAACGAAGCTATGGAATACCAGAAAGTGGATGTACAAAGACAACTACTACGTTTTTTCATAAATTGTGTAATTAGGAATCAAGACAGGCCCGGGGCAGATCACGATACCATGCAAAGACTTGTCAAATGGGGTCAGAACATATCAGAAGAGAAACATGATAGACAGGCGTGTATAATCGCCATGTGTCGAAAGATCCGCAAAGAAATAGAACGAATACATAAAGAAAGACGAGAAACAGACAGAGTAGAATCAGAAGAAGAGGAGGAGCAAGATTCAGAACAAGTGGAAACGATAGCTTACGTAGGTAGAGGAAGACCCCATAATAATACTAGAGGCTTCAACGACCCGATACGTCCAGAATATAATAGACATTTTCCAAATCCTATGTTAAATACAAAATCCCCCGAACACCTATTCCAAGCCGTTGATAAATTACTCCGAGATCGAAGGGGGTACCATATGCTCGATTCCATGGACGAACAAGAATTAGCTAGGTCAGCAGTACAATGGGCTGACAGTCCCAGTGACTACAATGATGATGTACTTGCGCACACGTTTCTGAATCTTGACCCCTACGAACAGCGTTTAGCTAGTATATACACGATTCAACACCTCCTTATATTATATAAAAGCCAACACTCCGATCCAGGACCCTTGCCTGACATATTGACAGAACTACTCACGAACATATGGAGAGGGTCAAGTACTGATTTGATTAAAGAAATTCTAGAATTCCGAAACCAATATTTAAATTTCGTATGCCCAGAACACGTTCCAGTTCCCATCCTAGGAAGAAAAATGTATCACATAGATAGACAGAACCCGTTACGCGAAGTACACCCAATCAGAGGTGACGGTAATAACTTTACACGCGTGTTTGTGTACACGCCTATAACTAAACTAGAATTATTAGAAATGAAGAAAGTAGTGCCCAGCCATGACAAGGACCCAGCAGGTTTCCACCGCGAGATAAAAGACATGTTACTCATGGGAGAGTATACCTACCCCGACATTATGAAAATATTAAAAATCCTATTACCAGCTGGTGTTTATGAGAAACTTAAAGAAAAAGAATGGGAGGTGGGAGACCAAAAGATAGATTGGACAGCATTAGAAAACGAAGAGAAGGCCCGAGCTGCAGGATCAGGGCTTGGGGAAAAGACTACAGCCCTAGCAGGACTACTAGTACAGGTACTGCCACGTTTATTAACTACGAAAAAGGAAGACTGGGGTGCAATATCAGCCTGTAAACAAAAACCAGATGAAGACACTAGTGATTTCTATTCCCGATTTGATAAATGTTTTGGTATAAATAGTGGCATAAAAGCCAGTAGTGAGTCATATCCACATCTGTTTGTGACAAAATTAGTTGAAAATTCCCTGCTGCAAGTCAAGAATAGAGTATTGAAATTCGAAAGTACCTGGCAAGGTAATACCCCATCACAGATGTTACAGATGTTACAATATCACCACAATAGAATTAAAGAAGAACAAGAACACGAACAAAGACGTATGAAAGATACAAAAATGAAAATGCTTGTTGCTCAGTCAGTCCCAGTTAATGGTCATCAAAAGGGTGATTCCGCAGGTCCAACGAAAGGGACATGCAACTATTGTAAACAACAAGGTCATTATATACACGATTGTCCAGTCCTGAAACATAATATTGCTACAGGTAGAACCCAGGAGAGACCACGTCCACCTAGACAGGATCAGAATCAACAACAAATTCCTCAGCATGCACAACCTAGGTTAGCTCCGCAACAACTAGCTCCGCAACAAGGAGCTCCACAAAAGACCGTAGCACCACCACAAGCGCAGCCTATTGCTGCAACACAAGCAACAACACAACAAATGTATCAGTATGCACAAGCAGATTATCCCGATTATCAGCGATACTCATGAGATAGCCTAGAGAGGGAAGTTGGCTTACCCCTTATTGAGGTTCCTGTAGACCAAGAGGGACCTTATGTACATAGTGAACTATTAGGGGAAGACAGAAAGTTTTTACTTGATACAGGGGCAAGCAGAACAACTATAAGACGCAGTGAAGTTCCAGGGGCACCCCTCTCAGGCTCACAGAATATTTCCCTTGGATTTTCAGGAAAACCTATAATAAATGACGTAACACAACCTCTTCCACTTACGATTGGTCCATTGACACGTACTACAGATTTATTGCTTACTAAATCATGTCCAGAAAACTTGCTAGGTATAAAAACATTGAAAGCTCTAGGAGCTATAATATGTTGTTCTCCGGAAGGAGTACGACTATTTTTACGTGACTTTAAAGGTCACTACGTGTCCAGAGACATGGATCACCGACTGCAGAATTTACCTACACATTTATGGGCACAAGGCCCCACTGATGTTGGTTGCATGAATATTACACCATATCGTGTCACACTAAAAACAGGAGTAATACTACCACGAATACGACAATACAAATTACCACCCGATGCTGTTGTGGCTTTGCTGCAAATCATTGACGAGCTCATTACACAAGGAGTGGTTGTCGAAACCGACTCCAATGTATGTAATTCCCCGATAATTCCGATTCTTAAAAGAACGGATCCAAAAGCACCACCAGTATATCGATTAGTTATTGACCTGCGCGAATTAAATAAATGTATTGTACCACAATACCCTGTGGTCCCAGATATCTCGTCATTACTAACAGCTATTGATTCAGAAGCAACGTTCTTCACTGTAATTGATCTCAAGAATGCTTTCTTTAGCGTCCCAATAGATCCGGAAAGTCAATATTTGTTCGGATTCAGTTTAAATGGACGAAGTTTTAAATTCACACGCGCACCTCAAGGATTTACAGAAAGCCCCAGCATCTATAGCCAAGCACTGAAACGAGAACTTGACAGTATCCACATGCCAGTTAACACTGCCTTGCTTCAATATGTCGATGATCTGCTGATCACCGCTCGAAGCGAACTTGAATGTGAAAAAGCGTCACTGACGGTTTTAAAATTTCTGGCCGACAAGGGGCACAAGGTGTCCCCTTCTAAGCTGCAATTCTGTGTCCAGCGAGTTGTTTACCTTGGGCACTCACTGTCCAAGGAGGGAAGGCAGCTTACACCCGACCGTATCGAGTTAATCGCTAACATGCCACCACCCAAGACACAAAAAGAGGTACGGGCTTTTATAGGCCTCACTTCATACTGTAGGCAGTGGATCCCTCAATATGCATTTCTAGCAAAACCACTCATCCAGTTAACAACACAGGAGGCAGCCACATCGACTGTCCTCCTTTGGACTCAAGAACATACCCATGCCTTTGAAAGCTTAAAGAAAGCTTTATGCCAAGCACCTGTTTTAGCAACACCATGTTACAGTAGGCCTTTTACACTCTGTTACAGAACGCGAAGGTACTGCCTTGTCAGTACTCACTCAGGAACAAGCAGGATCACACAAACCATGTGCTTATTTCTCTAGTACATTAGATCCAGTGGCTCAGGCTCTTCCTGCGTGCCTGAAATCAGTGGCAGCAACAGCTTTAGCTATCAGACAAAGCGATGCCATAGTGTTAGGACATCAATTGACAGTACAAGTACCACACGCAGTAGAGGTTCTCTTGAACCGCACACAAACACAACATTTGACTATAGCGAGACTCACTGGTTACGAACTAGTGGCTGCTTACGCAGTCACAACAGACACTGAAGTCATTGAAACAAATTGTATTAACACTTTGTCAGCCCAAGCAGCAGAGCTCATCGCTCTGACACAAGCCTGTATTCAAGCCAAAAATAAGAAAGTCAACATATACACAGATTCACGTTATGCATTCGGAGTCGTCCATGACTTCGGCGTACTATGGCGAGAGAGAGGTTATTTAACTTCTCACGGTGCCCACATCCAACACGGACCCCTCATTCAAGCCCTATTAGACGCGATTCATCTACCTACTGCAATATCGATTATGAAATGCAAAGCCCATACAAAAGTTACCGATATCATTTCTCAGGGTAATGACCTAGCTGATAGAACAGCTAAACAGACTGCTCAGAATCAGACTCACACAACTGACATAACAAAGACAATAGTTCCGACACCAACACATTGCATGACAGTTAAGGATCCCGCCCTTGGTGTAATTGACATACAGACACATGCTACACCAGAAGAAATAAAGAAATGGACTGAATTAGGAGGGATCCAAACGGATCAAGGATGGATGACGAAGGAAAAATCTATATGGTTTCTTCCCGACTCTATGGTTCAAGTCATCATTAACACAATACATAGTCCAGCGCACCTAGGAGAAAAAGCTATGCTAGACAGCATTCAACACATTTGGTTCAACAAACACTTGCGAGCAGCAGCTAAACAAAAAGTTCGTACCTGTATGATATGTTGTCAGTTTAATCCAGGTAAAAGCATCCCCGTAGAGCAGGGTGGATTTCAACCTCCCGATCATGCTTTTGAAGTCCTCCAGATGGATTATATCCAGATGGAACGATGTCGAGGATTCAAATATGTCCTCGTAGTTCTCTGTGCTCTTTCCCGTTGGACAGAAGCATACCCGGTTTCAGATTACACCGCCCCGACTACTGCCAAACAGTTAGTTCGAGAATTTTTCCCACGGTACGGTTTACCACGTGTTGTCTACTCAGATAACGGCCAGCCGTTCTCATCCGAACTAATGAAACACGTTTCCCTTTTGTTAGGCTACCAATGGAAATTCCACTGTGTCCGGCATCCCGAGGCCGCAGGTCTCGTGGAACGCCATAATCAAACTCTGAAAATTAGATTGTCCAAAATATGTAGGGAAAAAGGTGTCGACTGGATTGTAGCCTTACCAGTTGCGCTCTTTTACATGAGAATGGTAGCACATTCTCGAACAGGGCTATCCCCGTATGAGGTGATCTTCGGTAGACCACCAAATATGTGGGGGACGCCTATACCTCGCAAAATAACTGATGTTGACTGTAATATGCTGACAGATTACCTGGCTTCCTTGATGTCTGCACTACAATCTTGTCGTTCACAGGTAGCCGCAGCTTTTCCCGATAATACTGAGGTGAAGCCCCATGACGTGGTTCCTGGTGACCTGGTTTTGGTCAGGAATTTCGACCGGAAGACCCAACTGGATCCTAGGTGGAAGTCGCCTAAGTTGGTTCTACTGACTACAAGGACTGCCGTGAAGATTGAGGGTCGCAAAGGGTGGTTGCACTCGAGTCATATCAAGAAATATTATGGACTACCATCCAGTGTGAATACTGAACCCCGTATTCCCTCACAGACAGACTCAAAGCTCCCCTTGGTTGAGAAATCAAAACCAGAACTTTATAAACTAAAATTGAGGTCTAGCAAGTCAGACAATTTGATTGTTTAAGTCCTCTCCAAGGTGAATCGGTTGAATTTGTCTCTGACATGTATCCTCTAGACCGGAATAGAGAAAGAAATCATCAGATGCAGCTCAAAAAGCATGCGTACTGTAAATCACTTCGTAGTCACTGCACAGTAACATTATTAATTTTGTTTTCTCTAAGTCTTCTGATTATTTTTTCCAGCATACTACTGCACATGTATTACCCTATTCTTAAACATGCTTATAATATAACTGCAGAACATTCTTTTAGCGAATTTCCTCCGCATGAGTTGTCCTATAGATTTGCGCTGCGCAACAACACATTCATTAGTATGTTACATCATTCCCATCAGACCAGCAATGTCACAAATTGTTGGATATGTGGCCGACTCCCTCCCTATCAAAACTATAAGGGAGTTTTGCCCCTCTTTCCCTATCCGTTCACACACAATGGCTCCTGTGGAGCATGGTTTAGTTTGATTAATTCCCTAGATTCAAATTCCGCAGTTTATCAAGACAACTGGGTATGGGGAAACCTGAACCTAGTTTTACTTAAAGTCTGCTACCCTAACAAGGAGGGACTCCCCAAAAGAACAGGAACTGATCTAGAAAATGAAGTATATGGACTAGGTAATTTTACACTTAACTTCATGATCCTGAATGTTGAATATGAAGCTACACCAATCTTGCCCGCCATGTCAGTATTCCCAGTGAAAGGGGAATTATGTATAAGAAAGAATGGTTCCATACACATGGGCCATAGTAAATGCACCACTGTAATAAAATTCAGTGATCAAGGCAAGTCTACATTTAGAGCTTCCCATCATTCCTACTTCATATGTGGCCAGACCGCATATATATGTCTACCTCCAGATTGGGATGGTACTTGTTACATAGCATTCCTTCTGCCACCTGTTTTCCTAGCTCCTCCTGATTATCATAGAAATACCCATTTAGTACACAATAGACAACAGAGAGATCTCCCAATTGTCGATTACACTGAAACAGCATGGGAAAAATACACAGATTTCAATAAAGGATTCTTTCCCTATATAGGTACAGTCACTAATAGTAAGCTGATACGTAGATTAACCAGAACCCTTGAAGCAGTAGTGAACGAAACTATTTCCGCCTTAGGCAATTTAACAGAAGAGCAGTCTGCTATGCGGATTGTTGTGCTTCAAAATCGTCTTGTCCTTGACGTCATCCTGGCCGATAGGGGCGGAGCTTGTAGGGTCATCGGATCAAGTTGTTGCATTTTCATACCAGAAAATTCACCGTCAGTATATAAAGCCATAACACGCCTTCATAAGATTATAAGCCAGATACACCAGAGTCCAGGCACCTGGACTTGGTCCGGTTGGTTCTGGGGCGTGTTGTCAGCCTGGGGATGGAGAATCCGATCCTTCCTAGGTATTGGCTTTCTCATACTATTCAGTTGCTGTTTATGTCTACAATGTGGGCCAGCGATTTGTGGTCTGTGTGCCACATCGTGTATCCCACATCCAAGTTTTCGTTCAAGATCCCAGAAGAAGAAAGAAGAACAGATGATGCTATATGAACAGATCGATGGATTGATGAAGATCGATATCTCCTGAGGGTCCGTAGGGGACAAGGAGGGAATGAGGAAATGTGAATTTTGTGATCAGTTATGTCCCCTATCGTAGACCCCAACGGCTCTATGTACATGCTATAAGTACATGTATGTTCCCTCCTGCTCCAGTTTCAAAGACGCAAATATATGTGCGTCCACCGTCAAACATGTCCTCTTTCAGATCCGCCATGAATGGGTCAGATATTCCATTCCTAAGTATGAAAGGCCACCGACTTTATGTGGTTCACTTTCCACATTTTACAGATTCAGGCGAGTAGGCCCTGAATTCTGTCATCAAGCCTTTTCCTGCCTTCTGCCTCTGAAAGCTCCAGTCCGAGCCTGCATCTGTATCCATGAACTTTGTCCTACTCCCTGCGCGGCTAACGGTGCCCGATCCAGCCTGTTGCCTGCCAAAAACTGTATTTCACCTTCAAGATTATCTGCTTCGCTCCTCATCCGATGCATTCCTGTCTAGTAGTTTAGGTAAACATTCCTCCAGCTACCGTGCAAGGGGCCAGGCCTCGCTGTCCTCATGCAAGTAATTCATGGCCCTGTTACCATGGAATATTCCTACCCCCTCGCATCTCATGTAGACACTTAGACGCTTGTACACGCACTAACAGTCAGTATAGAATAGATTCTATCCTAGAGACCTTTCCTTTTGGATAACACAGTTCTTTAAACATAGGATATTAGATATGATTTGGGATTAGGTTGACATAACCCCCAGACTTCTGTCTCCACATGTAGAGCTAAATGTCAAGTCCCCTTCACCCTCTAGTTGCACGTCAATCACACGTCATGCGGCTGCGCACGCATCTCTGCCAAATATTTCTGCTGACATTGCAGGATTCTCTTATGGATCCACCCATTTGTGACATCATGTTTAATGACGTATTTTAGTTACACCCATATTTACGCCTTTTTTGGTTACGTATGCATATTTTATCTCTCTTATCAGCTGTTACGCCTCCTGCGTCTGTTACACTATAATGTAATTCTTATAAAAGTGATTACCTGTCAATAATGTATGCCCCTTCCTTCCTGAACTTTCGTGGTGATGGAATAGAAGGCCCACAATTCGAATTGTATTCCTTTGTATAGGAATAAAGCCTTTTAAAAACCTCTAATACCACGGATTCTGCCTCTTATATTTACTGAGTTATTCTTAATAGACTTTACCGCTTAAAAAAAAATAGTACCGGTAATTAAATATTTACCACAGTCCATGTAATTCACCAATTATGGGCCTGAAAAAGCCTACTGGAATGTTCAGAATAGTGCAAGATTTGAGAAAAATAAACAAAATAGTTGTGTCATGTTGTCCTATTGTACCAAATCCATCAGTGATTTTGTATTAGATTCCACATGATGCAGAATGGTATACAGTGATTGACCTGTGTCATGCTTTCTTTTCCATCCCATTGCATCAAGACAGTCAGCAGATTTTTGCGTTCCGGTTTGGCGAACGTATTTTGGCATGGTGCCGAATCCCACAGGGGTATACAGAGAGCCCCTCAATATTTAATCAGATATTGAAAAAGTTCTTAGAAGATCTAGAGATGTCCGAGAGCTCAGTACTAGTCCAATACATTGACGACCTACTTGTGGCGTCAAAAACACGAGAAGCTTGTGTAGTGGATACCATAGCATTGCTAAATCATCTAGCAGATGATAGACTTAAAGTATCCCCATCGAAAGTGCAATTCTGCCAGAAAGAAGTACAATATTTAGGCCATAAAATTGAAAAAGGACTGAGGAAATTAACAGCAGAAAGAATCAAGATAATAAAAGGAATGAGAGCACCAATGACGCAAAGAGAAGTGAGAATGTTTCTTGGAATGGTAGGATACTGTCGTCAGTGGATAAGCAACTTTTCCCTGATTGCAAAACCTTTGGTACGTCTGACAAGAAGTGATGTAAAAGATCCCATTGAATTGAATAAAGAAGAGTTAACAGCCTTTAAACAAATGAGAGACAGTTTGTGTGAGGCACCAGCACTTGGTATGCCTGATTAGGACAAGGAGTTTGAACTATACTGTAGCGAGAGGAATGGATGTGCACTCTCTGTATTAATACAGAAACATGGAAAACTGAGAAGACCAATTGCATATTTTTCAGCTATACTTGACCCAGTAGCTGTAGCGTTACCTGGTTGTCTGAAAGCAGTGGCTGCCACTTGTAAGAGTCCGGAACAGAGCGAGGGAATTGTGATGGGATATCCTGTGCGAGTATTTGTACCTCATGATGTGGCAATCCTTTTAACAAGGAGCCGCACTCAGTTCATGACACATAGTCGGCTGACTAAATATGAAAAAGTCATATTAGATGCAACAAATGTGAGCCTTGTAAGATGTCTGAATGTAAATCCTTCAACGTTATTGCCGGATGTTGAGAATGTGGAAGTCAGAGATGATGTGGATCATGACTGCTTGGATGTGCTCGATTTCTGTACCAAACCACGACCTGATCTAAAAGATGTACATTTGACAGAAAGTGACTATGTGATGTTTGTGGACGGATCATGCTTGAGAACAGACGAAGGAACTCTGAGTGCAGCATATGCAGTGTGCACAGTAGCAGCAGTAATGGAAGCATCTTATCTAAAGGGAGTAAAGTCAGCCCAAGTTGCTGAGCTATTTGCTATTAACAGAGCATGTAAGCTGGGAAAGAATGTGAAAGTGACTGTGATAACTGATAGTCAGTATGGATTTGGTGTTGTGCATGATTTTGGCCAAATTTGGTCACAGAGAGGATTTTTGACTTCAAGTGGAACCCCTATAAAGAATGCTGAAGTGGTTGGAAAATTGCTCGAGGCGATACAGCTGCCTAAGCAATTGGCTGTTGTGAAGTGTGCTGCTCACTCCAAGACCGGAGATTACATCGCAGCTGGGAATCAGTATGCGAACGATATGGCTCAATATTGTGCGCGAAACCAGAATTCGGTAAACAGGGCAAAAGAGAAGGAAATTAATTCATGTCCCTTGTTTACTAACATTGTGAATACATAGGAAGAAGTGAGGCAGTTACAGGAAGAAGCAGGAGATGAGGAAATGAGACAATGGGTCAAGGCAGGATGTGCACCAAGGGAAATAGATCATGTGTGGGTCTATCGGGATGGAAGACCAGTTATGCCTGATAGCATGGTGTCAGCCATGGCCCGGATGTATCATGGACAAGCCCACGTAGGGAGAGATACAATGCTTAGACTATTTAAACAGACATGGTACAATGCAAAATTCAGACTTGTAGTTGAGAGTCTTTGTCAACGATGCCTTATATGTTAGCAGTTCAATCCTGGAAGAAAAACAGTGGTAAGTCTAGGGACGATAGGTCGAGAAGGAGGGCCTTTCACCCGAATTCAAATCGATTTCATTGAGATGCCTCCCTGTAACAGGTTGAGGTATGTTTTAATGATGGTCTGCCTATTTTCTAGATGGGTAGAAGCATATCCCACAAGAAGAAGTGGTGGAATAACAGTAGCAAAACTGCATTTGAGGGAGTTCATCCCAAAGTTGCATTTCCAGTCACAATTGAATCAGATAGAGGAAAACATTTCCATAATGAAATCATGAAGCTAATTTGTGAAGCATTGAATATACAACAAAAACTGCATTGTGCCTATCGGCCAGAGGCTTCTGGTGTGGTAGAACAGGTAAATGTCACTATTAAAAACAGATTAGGAAAGATGTGTTTAGCCACAGGATTGAAATGGCCTGATGTCTTGCCTCTGGTACTCATGACTATTAGATCAATTCCAGATAGGAACACAGGTTTGAGTCCCCACGAAATTGTAATGGGGAGAGCAATGAGGCATGTATTCATACCAGTCAAAACGTTATTGCCTATCTCTGATGACTTGGTGTTGGATTACTGTAAGGGGCTGGCTGACGCCGTACATTCTGTGTTTCATCAGGTTGGAACTTATGCCACCACCCTTTAAAAGAAGCCAGCTCATGATCTGAGCCCAGGTGACTGGGTGAGAATTAAAGTGCACAGAAGAAGGAACTGTTTGGTCTCACGCTGGGGAAAACCACAACAAGTGATTTTGACTACAACAACAGCTATAAAGTGTGCCGGAATAAAGAACTGGATCCATGCTAGTCATACCTTGCGAATTCCAAACCCAGTAGATAACAAGGAAGGAGAGTATTTTGAAGAATCAGAATCCAGCTCTGAATCTGATACTGAAGACACTAGAACAGGACAAAACCCTGAAAGGGGGGGGGGGGGGGGGGGGGAGTCAGAACCAAATTTGACCGTTGCCCCAGAGAACATTCCCTTGAGGAGGAAGTTGCAGATCTCAGATACCAGCTCAGACTCAGAAACTGAACAAGTTCAAGTACATACAGGAAAAGAGAAAAACAGTGAAGAGACAAAGAGGTTCTCGATAAAGAAATTCCTGATGGAAAGTTGAGAGAAATTCCTCCTGAAGTAACAAAAGCAGATGGTCAGGTGACAGATACAGAAAGTGAGGGAAAGGTTTTTGCGGAAGACCCTAGAGGAGTTGTAGGGAATTCAAACATCCAGTTAGAGGAAGGGACAGTTAGTCAGCAGGAAGATTGTGTGCAAGAAACACGAGGAGGGACAGAAGTAGGGAAAATAAAAGAAGTGGTGGAAAGAGAAACAGCTGAAAGTAAAAGTCAAGTTGAAACAGAATCAGAGGACAGTGATGAAGAAGTACCAGAAGGTAGAGTTCTGAGAAAAAAGACCATGGAGAGCTGAGAAAAACGAAAAGGGAAATAAGTTGAAAAGATCAGCAAGAGATGAAATCTGGCCAAACAAAATAAAGAGATTAAGATACCGACTGACACTAGTAAATTCATCCAGAGCTGAACAAGTGAATGAAGTATCTAGTCAAGAAAATTTGAAAGACGAGGGAAAAACGACAACCGAAGAAAATAAGAGAACTAGAAAACCTAACCAGAAGTATAAGTCGCCGGAATGGTCATATGTGGCGCTGCCTAAAATAAAAGAAGAGGCGGATAGCCAAGAAAATTCAGAGGTGACTGTACCAGAAGTGGTTGAGGAAGACGAAGAATCAGAAATCCTGAGAGTTATCTTGTCCAACATTGGAGAAGAAATGGATGATCAGGAAGTTCTGTATCAAGATTGTGAAAGAAAAGTGAAAGACGATCAAATGCCAAACTGAAAAGACCAAAAAAGTGAGACCAATGGAAAGACAATAAAATTACTGGAAGGGACATAACTGATAGAACCAAGTAGGTGCTTAGAGCCTTGGGTTAGACAAAACTAGTTGTGAAGTAGAAGAGGCTAAGTCAAAAGACACTGATCATTTTTCGAAATGGCAAACACAGAGAATAGAAAAACTAAATGTATATTTCTTAGAAGGTGGTTAAAAATGTGGTGTTGTTGTACAGGATTACTAATGCTTCTATGGAGTGCTTTGGCTTTGATGATCTCATTTAAAGTTACACTATATACAATAGAAGGACATAGTGAGAATAAAACTAATGTAGAAAAGTTTCAGAAAGTATATCCGACCAATATAGATAGAAATTATTTAGATAAAGACAGGTCTATAAATGATTTCTCTAACAATGTATTTTCAAAACTACTATATGAATATGTAAAGACAATGGACGTGAGGGACTGCTACGTCTGCATGCAGTTACCTGCATCTGTATCTGAGGGAGTGACCTATCATCACCTCCCAGTAACGTATGGAATAACATGTAGTGTAATAGCAAGTTTGTTTTACAAAATAGGGAAATTAGAATATTACTTTTCAGATGTAGATAACATATTTTCACAAGTACCTGTAATTAACAAATTGAATAAAGTAAAACCTGCAAAGGTATTAGGTGAATTTTTCTTAGAAACTAAAGAATTAACATTAGAGTCTATATTTAGAAATAATCTAACTTGTAGTTTAAAGAAGGAGGAGAAAGTGTTCTTGGATATGGTTGAAGAAAGGAGATTAAAAATGCAAAAGAAAGTATCTGAGGAAAGATAGGAAAGGACAGTCTGGGATGTTGAAAAGGAAAAACATTTGAAAGGAGAAGCTAGTCCAACAATGGCTTTAGATTGGCCTCTGAAAGGAAAGTTGTGTATTAGAAGGAATCAAACTGTATATGATCATTATTTTGTAGGTAACAGTGATTGCCATGATACATATCGAATCATGGGTGGATGGGGATTTAAAGGAGGAAATTATCCAGTTTTTCCTGGATTATATTTTATCTGCGGGAACAAAGCATATTATTGATTACCAGATCACTGGTTTGGCACGTTATGTGGGTCTGGTTTTCCCAAAGATATTCCATGTGGGAAGAGGAAGTGATGGTGTACATGAGTTAGGTAGACAACTAACACGTAGAAAGAGAGAATCTTGGTCAGAAATTGTGGGAGACATTTTTGGAGCATTGATACCAGCAGTGGGAATATCTCTGAATGCACATAAAATTAGAAAATTATCAACAGTAGTGGATCGCTTGTCAACAAGCGCCGCTGGAGGATTTTTATTGGTAAACACAGAAATGATTACCATGCGCGCCATGGTAATGCAAAATCGACTTGCCCTCGATATAATTTTGGCAAAAGAGGGTGGAGTCTGTGGAATGCTGAAAGTTCAACATTGTTGCACTTATATTCCAGACGAAAGTCAAGATCTAAAGTCATACATTAAAAATATAACTGATTTGCATGAGGAAATTGCACCACTGGAGGTTGAAGGTGTCTGGGAAAAGATTGGAAAGAAATGATCTTCTATTAAAGAGTTCTTATTAAAATTAGGTAGTACATTTATAGGTAAAATCTTATTTCCATTAACCTGTGTAATGTTTCTATTATTAGTTATAAGACTAGGATGTTTCTGTTGCAAAAGAAAGAAAATACAGAACAACTTTAAAAGAGAAACTTTGAAAAAGAAAGTGAATAAAAGACGAGAAAGAGAATTTGAAGAAGTAGAATTAGAAGTAATGAAAGATAGTATGTATAGAAAACCGAGAGAAGAAGAAATTGGGGAAACAAATGTGAACTAAAAATCTATGAATTCATTTTCTTTTCATAATAAACTTACAAAGTTTTAGGTATTGTGGTGATAAGATCACCAAAGGTGGGATTGATTGAGCAGGTAGTGCAAAATTTTGTATACCTCCTCTATTTTTGCATGAAAATACTAATTATATAATCTATTAATTATAATATTATTAAACAAGTGTTGCATGTATAATAATCAACATTATTAATACTAAAATACACATGGGATTTGCTAATTGCATGGCTTAATAACTCTTATAACTAAAATCTGTACGCATATTAACAATAGTATATGTGGTAATCGAATACTGCATGATATATGTTGCTTTGTGATGTTGCACCCTTGAGGAGGATCGAAAAAGGTGAATACAATTGCTGTAAATGTCGCTATATGCTAGATAAATACAACACATAGAGGGATTAGCAAGGGGTTAACATTAGGATCACCATTTCCATGAATTAATTATTCTTGTGTGTTTGTTTCGCTTAAGTTGGTGTTTGGGCCTAAATCCAATATGGCCGCTGTCGCCACACGCAGAAGTGGCCACTGTCTCATGAGGCGCGGAGTGAGCTGCGCATGTGCAAGAAATCTCCTAAACCTCGTAGCGACCTTTGTGCAAAGTGTCCCCGGTCAAGGAGACGAAACGGGACACTCGCCAAGACACGGGAACAATCAACCTTACAGTAAACCGGAACAAGTCGATACTTCGCTAACCAATGACCAAACCCCTCGAACTGTACTGAAAATCTTGGAATATTAATCGTACGATCTCAACCAGGCAATCACGACTGCTCTAAAGTTTAAAATTGTATCTTCTATGACTTGTTTTATTATAAAAAGGCTGATAGAATAAGGAGGGTACAGCGGATGATGATCTCTCTTTCTTTCCATTTATCATTTTCCACGTTCGTTGTGACGCCTTTTCCGAAGATCCAGATGCTGCCCGATCGCTTGATGACTGCAATTTTTTTTCTAAAAATCCACGGGCTATGATGTATGCTTGCACGATTTCTGGTCCTTTGATAAATTGGGACTGTAGCGTGCTCAGCAGAGGACTTTGAGATTTGGCCTGCTTTTCGGACAATTTACGACAAATTTTGGTTATGCAGAGCCAATGAATTAGAGGACTTCAAATAGCCAGATTAGGTAAATATGATGTTCTGTGATTTATTTGAATTGATCTAAAATTCTAAACTTTGGCGAGATAAAAAGCAAATATAAATCATTATGAAAATTTAGATAAACATATATTGATTAACAAGAAATATGAGTTTGTAGTTTATTAAGGGAAATAAGGATTCCGAGTCTTAAATTGTGTTTTAGCTGGTTCGAAATCACCATCAACCAATCCAACTAAAATGGTCCATTGACCAGGTGGGTGAGTGCCTTGATGTTTGAGACTAGGGATCTATAGGCGAAGGAAATTAATGTATATTTTGTAAAATAACTTCTCTCCCCCCATAGGTTATATAAGGTATTTTCCCCCACATGTCCAGTGCTTGAATTACTCATCCCTCCTGTGTGTGCAGACTCGTGGGAGAGACATATGAGTGTTGGTGTTATGGGCCCCACCAATGACTGTGTGTGTGAATGAGCTAGTGTGACGTCAGGTCTGTGACGCAGGGAGGGCATCGGTAAATGTTATTCCCCATTTTCCAGTATTGCGCTGGATCAGTATAAAGCACTCAGAACAAACATCAGTACAGATCTCTGAATTCACTCAACCCCTTTGTCACAGACTCCAATGGCTAGAGAATAGTTTTATTTGTGTGAGTACTATAAACAAACAAAAAACTATCGACAAAAACGAGAAATGTAATTTGTGATGATGGAAACAAAGATAAACCAGAAAGCACTACAGTAGTAAAGGAGGGAAGAAAGGACATGTAACCATAGCTGAAAAATCAAGAGCAATGTGTTAAAGTTAATGGCTGTCAGCGCATGCGCGTGGATCTGCGGTCTGTATCGGGGGAAGCGGGCAATATTTGGATGCCCAGGGCGAACACCTGCAAATCTTCAGGTGCGCGGCTTCAGCACAAGCTTAGGACCTACAAACCGCCGGGTGTCTGGGGCTGCAAATCAATCAACATTAAGTTTTAGGTGTTTAACCTCTGCTGTTGGAGACGGATGTATCAACTACGGGGCCAGCGGCGTCTGTTTCCCCAGCATCTGCTATGTCAGTAGACACTTGGAAAAATACAAACGGAGCCTCGTAAAGCAGTACTGTTGCCTGGGGAAGAGATGGAAGCTGTGTCAGAAGACACTTGGAAAAATACAAACGGAGCCTCGTAAAGCAGTACTGTTGCCTGAGGAAGAGAGCGGGACACTTCGGATGAGGTAGGCCTCTAGGCCTTCAGCCCAAGCCCTGCAAGTCCAGCCCACGGCAGCTGACGGAGGAGCTAATGGCCTCTCAGCCAATGGTCGTTCCGCACCTGGTGCTGGTCAAGCAAGTTGTGACAAAGCGCCTTATGGTGAAAATATCATTTATTTTAAACGAAGACTTAGAAAGCCCCGCATTTCACGTGAAAGGTCCGTGCCTTTCCAGCAGCAACAGAAGCAGAATCCTGTGAATGGAACCCTTGTGATATAACAGACCCGCCCCTCCAATGTGATGTCACGGGGGCCATGGTAGCTAGAGGGGAGACCTCCGTTGCATTCAAGATAAAAGGAGAGACCACTGCTGGGGAAGAATACCGGGTGAGATGTGATCTCTTTTCACGGCAAATTTTGTGACCAGTTGAATTTGCTCAAGAAATTGGGTTGATCCCGCACATTGGTTGTTTCCCCTGTTAAACTGAAACACATGGCATCACCCATAAAGGGGTGATGTATGATGATACGGGGAAAAGTCTCCATTGTGACTTGGCCTTGGTATAAAAGGTTGGTAATCAGGCAGCTGCAGCACTGCACTCGAGGATCACTGCTGGCTGTTGGAACTGGGAACAGTGAGAACCTGAAGCTGCAGGGGCATAGCTGGCTCCAAAAAGGAAGGGGTATGGTGGGTCTAAGGGGATAAGGTGAGTAAATAAACCAAACGAAATATGGACTGATATTTGAAGTTGAAACCAAACTGAAAACTAACTTGAAACTGAATTGAAATTCCAATTCCCTTCTCTCCCCCCTTACCTTTCTGTCTCCTCTCCCTTCCAATCCAATCCCCTGGGAACCACCTTCAATGCCCTTTACTTTAGCCATCTTTTCCTTCTTTCTTCAGTTTATTCCTTTGTTTTGTTCACCTATGCTCCTTTCTTCTCCATTTCGTTTTTTCTTCCCCTTCTCGATCCATCCACTCCCCTTCCATTCTAGCCCATCTCTTTCCTCTCTGCTTCCTTCCCCTCAACACCCTTCCCCCATCCCTTCCATTCCATTCCCTTCTCTTCCTTACTTCCATATCTTTCCTACCCGTTCCTTTCCCTTTATTCTTTTCCCACCTACTTCTTCTATTCTTTCGCCTTCCTTTACTCATCTCTTTCCTCCCTCTCCTCCCCCTTACAACCACTCCCATTCCCTTCCATCTCTATCTCCTCTTTTTCCCTTCCTTTCCCTCCCTCCTACTTCTGTCATATCCCCTTCTGTCCCTACCTTTTCATTTTCTTCTCTCCCCGTCCCTTCCAAACCCTTCCCTCGCCTCCTCTCCCCTTCCATCCCAGCCTCTCCCCTATCTCTCCTCTCAACTCCCCTCTCTCCTACTTACTACTCCTCCCTCTTCCTTTCAATCAATCAATCACTGCATTTGTAAAGCGCGCTACATACCCGAGAGGGTCTCAAGGCGCTGGGGAGGGGGGGTGCTACTGGTTGAAGAGCCAGGTCTTGAGGAGTCTTCTGAAGGCCAGCAGGTCCTGGGTCTGTTGTAGGATGGTGGGGAGAGTGTTCCAGGTCTTGGCGGCGAGGTAGGAGAAGGATCTGCCGCCGGCGGTGGTTTTTCGGATGCGAGGGACTGTGGCGAGGACGAGGTTGGCTGAGCGGAGGCTTCGGGTGGGGGTGTGGAAGCTGAGTCGGTTGTTGAGGTAGGTGGATCCGGTGTTGTGCAGTGCTTTGTGTGAGTGGATCAGGAGCTTGAAGGTGATCCTTTTGTTGATGGGGAGCCAGTGCAGGCCTCTCAGGTGGAGTGTGATGTGGCTGCGGCGGGGGACGTCGAGGATGAGTCGGGCCGAGGCGTTCTGGATGCGTTGGGAGTCGTCTCAGGAGCTTGTTTGTAGTTCCTGAGTAGAGGGCGTTCCCGTAGTCGCGTCTGTTGGTGATGAGGGCCTGGGTAACGGTTTTTCTCTTGTCGAGGGGGAGCCATTTGAAGATCCTGCGGAGCATACGGAGGGTGTTGAAGCAGGACGTGGAGACGGCGTGGACTTGCCTGGTCATGGAGAGAGTGGAGTCGAGGGTGACCCCCAGGTTGCGTGCGCGGTCCGTGGGTTCCGGGGCTGTGCCTAGTGACGTGGGCCACCAAGAGTCGTCCAAGGCTGGTGGTGTAGAGGGTTGGATGCTGGTGAATCTGCAGTTCCGGCAGGTGAAAGGCCCCTGGGTGCGTTTCGAGGTGGCCCGGAAGCAGGGGTGGTCTCTTCTGGTGTTGAGTGCGTGGAGGGTGCTTGCGTCGTAGTGCAGTCTGGCGTTGCGGGGGGTGCGGGGTCCAGGGGTTCTGTCGCTGGGTGCGGTCCAGGCATGGACGGGCACAGACGGGCTTGCCTTGGGCGCACTTTTGGCGCGGGCGCTGGGCGGCCTCCATATGAGGGCAGAGGGAGGGAGGAACAGCTGGGAGGTGGGAGCGGGGCGGCCAATGGGAGTGAAGGGGGCGGGCCGCAGGGGCTCAGCGGCGGGGAAAAGCCCGGGGAAAACCCGGGGAAAAAACGGCGGGAAAAGACAGCGGGAGAGGGACAACAGAGCATAGGGGTACAGAAAGCAAAACACAGGGGCACAGAATGAAAAAACAAAGTGGCACAGAAAGCCAAGCACAGGGGTACAGAATAAAAAAGGGAGCGAGCTGTCAGGCGGCAAAAGCGGCAACGGAGGTTCAACCCACAGGGGGCTACGTGGCGGATGGGGGGAGCGACCTGCCTTTCCACTCCTCCCTCTTCCTTTCCACTCCTCCCTCTTCCTTTCCACTCATCCCTCTTCCTTTGCCTCCCCACGTATGTCCTATCACCTCTCTCTCCCTTTTCATTTCCTTCTCTCCCCAACCCTTCCCTCCCGTTCCCTTCCCTATCCCTCGCCTCCTCTTTCCCATCTCTCCTCTCCCCTTCATTTTCTTTCTTTCATTCCACTTCCTTCCGTCTACTCTCCTCCTCCCCTTCCTATGCTCATCTATCCTTTCCTATTCATCCGCATCTCTCCTGTCCTCACACCCCGTCTCCCTTCCTCTCCTTTCCCTTCATTTCCATCCCTTCCCTAATTCTCCTCTCCTTCCTTTTACACCAGCTTTCCATTCCATCCTCTTTCCTTCCCTGCCGCTCCTTGTCCCTATCCTCCCCATCTCTCCTGCCCTCTCTCCTCCTCTTCATTCCACGCCCCTCCCCTCCCACTTTCCTTCCCTATTTCCCTTCTCTCATTCGTCCCTTCTCTTCTCTTCCTTCCCCTTTTTTTCCTCACTTCCCAATCTCGCCTCTTCTCCCCACCCCTTTCTCGACTCTTTTCTTCTCTACCTCTACGGTCCCTCTCCTTCCTGTCCCTCTTTTCTCTCCTCTACTCTTCCAACCCCTCCCCTACTCCCCTTCACTTCCCTGTCTCTTATACGATTCCAACTCCTCCCCCTCCGCCCACCACTCCTCTTCCATTTCTCTCCACCTTTTCAACCCCTCCCCTTCCACTACTTTTCTCTCCCACGCCACTTCTCTCCCAAAACTCTTCTATCCTTTCACATTTCTTTTCACCCGCTCTTCCCATTCCTCCCCATCTCTCCTGTGCTCTTCTCCCCTACCCATACCTCCCTATCTCTCCTGTCCTCTACTCCCCTGCCATTCCTCCCCATCTCACCTATTTGCTCCTCTCCCCCTCCTACCGTGCACTTTATCTTTCCTGTCCGCTCTCCTCTCCTGCCCTTCCTTCCCTATCTCTCCTCTATTCTTCCTTCCTTATCCCTCTTCTCCCAACTCCACTACCCTTCCTTGCCCACACTATCTCTTCTATCCTTTCCAATTCCAGCCTCTTTCCATTCGCAATTTCCCTTCGCCTCTGCCCTTCCCTGCATTTCCATTCATTTTCATAGCTATCCTCTCCCCCTTCTCTTCCATTCCCATCCCTCTCCTTCCTACTCTACCTTTTCCATTCCACCCATAACCCCTTTATTACCCCATCTCCTTCACCTTCCTACCTCTCTTCTCGGCATTACCCTTCTTTCCTTTCCCTTTTATTTCACTTTCTCTCAGCGCCCCTTCCCTACATCTCCACTCCACCCTCTTTCCTCTCTTTCCTCTTCCATCTCCTACCCTCCCCATCTCGCTCGTCCTTTTATCTACCCTTCCTTCCCCTTTAATTCCCAATCTCTCCTCTCGCTTGCCCTCCTCTCATTTCCCTTCTGTATTTCTCCTGGCTTCTCCCCTTCCATTCCTTGCACTGCCCCCTCTCTCTACTCTTCCCCTCTCCCATTCCCACCTTTCATTTACTTTCCATCCCCCTGTACATACCCTTGCATTCACTTCCTTTTTCCATACCCCTCCCTTCTTTTCTCCCTCTCCTCCCCTTTCATTCCCCATCATTTCTCTCCCATACACCTCCCTTCCTTCTCCACTTCCACTTCCCATTCTCTCTTCCTTACTTCCCCAGCTCTCCTTTTCTATCCCTTCTTTTTCCCCCATTCCTTTCTTCCCTTCCTCTTCTATCCTCTGCCTTTCTGTCCCTTCCCTTCATACAGTCTCTTCTATCCTTTCCTACTCCCTTTCCCCATCTTTCCTCTCCTCACCTTCCTTAGCTATTGCTCCTGCCCTCTCCTCTACACTTCTTTCCTCCCCTCTCCCTTCGATCCCGCTCTTTTCTCCTCTCCTTCCTTTCGTCCCTTCTCTTCTCTCTCTTCCTTACATCCCTATCTTTCCTCTTCTCCCCCTCCTTTCCTTACCTCTTCTATCCCTCCCCCTGGATTATATCCACATGGTGCCCAATGGTTTACAGCGCCATCCCTAATAACTCCTTTTTTGGTACAAATAGAATACTCCACTACCTCTTTGGTTACCCTGGTGCCGAGTATGTCTATATGCTGTAGTCCTAACTATTATTATGATTTGCGCACCTATTTCTCACACCTTCTCCTTCATCACACTGCTAGGTGCTGCTCCCCAATATAAGAGCACCCCTCCGGTCCCTCACAAATGACACCCAAAAGCTTCTCACATAGGATTACAACAAATAAAATACTCTGCTGTGTATTCCCCCATGATGTACCCGCTACCCATCTGCACCACACTCAGGAGGTATGAAGCACTATATAATTATTACAATACAATTCAATCCTTAGACCTGTAGTCAAAACACCCTGTGTCCATAACCTTGTACTCCTAGCCCTGCACCCTTAGCCCTGTGTTCGGAATTCTACAGGCCTAAGAGTGCAAATCTAGGACTACAATCACAGTTGTGCGCCTTGTGGTCATCGGCCTGTGTCTACAACCCTTAGCTTTGGGTCAATAAATCTGCACACTTAGCCCGGCACTTTTAACCCTGTATCCATAGCCATGTACCCTTATACGTTCACCCGTTGCCCTCTATCCATGACCATGCATCCTGCACACGGAAACCG